>NC_139150.1:84606189-85806189 GCF_964270905.1 Leucopleurus acutus
AGATACATACAAGTGTACAAGTCATGAGTGTATGGGACAATGTAACTTATATGCAGACCAGCACATAAAACATTACCAGCCTTCCAGAAAAGTTTCTTGTTCCTCATCCCAGACAATTTCCTTCCCCAAAGGAACCACTGTTCTGACTTCTGTCACCACAGGCCAGCTCTGTCTTTATATGTATATTTTGAACTTTATATAAATAGAATCATTCATATGAACTCTGTAGTGTCATCTGTATTTCTCGGCATAGTGTTTGTGAGATTCCTTCTTGCTGCGTGTGGATATAATTTGTTCTTATTGTATAATATTCCTCAGTAGGAACATTCTGCTATTGTATCCATTCTATTGTTGATGAACATTTGTATTTTCCTTTGAACCTATTACAAAGGCGGTTGCTATGTACATTCTAATATTGTACATGTGTTTTGGTGATGATATATATACATTTGTTTAAAAGATTTTGAAGATTTCTGCAAAGTTTTAATTTACTGACATTTTAATCTGACCAATTTGAGGGTTATACCTGGGTGTGGATTTGCTGGGTCACAATAGAGGCATATGTTCAGCTTTAGTTGATGTTGCCAAAGAATTTTCCAGAGTGGTTGTATCAATTTATTGCTGGTTCCCACCAGCAGTCTGAGTTCCAGTTCCTCTCCATCCTTGCCAACTGTTGGTATTATGATGTATCACGCACATTTTCATACACTTATTTACCACTTTGACTTTCTCTTTTGTAATGTGTCTACTCAATTCTTTAGCACATTTTAATAATGGGATAGTCTGTCTTCCCTATTGATTTGTAGGCATTGTTTATATATTCTGGGTACAAGTTATTCTGGTCACGTATGTATTAAAATCTTCTTCTTACTGCCTTTGCTCTGTGAATCTGTTTTAAAATGTAGGGTATTAATAGAAAATTGGAGGTATGGTAAGGCCAACAGACAAGGAGATAAGTGTCACTGAAGAGATGACTTGTTACTCACAGAGCCCAAGAGGAGGGGGCAGGCCATACCACGAAGGGCCACCTGGGGAAGCACCAGGTTGGTCAGTAGGTGGAGCGAGAGGAAAGAAATGTGGGCAAGAGCCTTTACTGTGGTTTCCATGAGAAGGAAAGTGTGAAGCAGGGTGAACTAGGATTGGCTGGTTTGAATCATTTCAGCAGGCCCTGGGGCACAGGGGCATTGTCTGGTACCTGGTCCTGGGGTGGTAGGACAGGCAGATAGTGAGCCAGAGAGTGAAAGGCCCATAAAGGAGGTGGTTGCCGTGTAGATTTATATTTGTAAAGTGTGCTTGTGGGCAAATGGTTTTCTATCTCTAGGAGCTGGCTAACTGGAGGAGGGGCAGTCCCTTCAAAATCAGCAAGGTTCCAGATGTCAAACCATCAGAATGCAGAAGCAAAGACATGGTTACTACAGTCTCTGGATTCCCTCTCTGCCGGAGAACTGTCAGTACCATAAAATAACTTACTTTCAAGAGACTCCCCATGGGAGGCTGAATTGTCCAGTAAAGCTTGTTTGCTTCTGAGCTGAGCTCCCTGACAGCCCCCTCACCCAAGCTGACTGGTCAGCCTGGGGATTCGAGCCTCACCAGGATCTGCCAACAGGGCCAGAGTGGTGCTCTCATGTGGTCAGCTCTTCTCGGAGAAGACATTCATCACCTCTGTCTACCTGTCCAACTGACTCCCCTGCCGTCAGGTTGAGCTCTACTCTGCCTCCCCGCTAAGCCTTCCCAATTCCCCATCTAAGCCCCCGGCCACATCCATGTTTCCTCCCTGAATTTCCATAGTAATATTTTCTCTTCTTTTATGGAACTTTACAATTTCTGCTACTTGACATATGTTGTATGCGCTTGTGTAAAGGGGATAAAGGCAGATGCACAAACAACATCTGCCTTTATCTCCTTTACACAAGTGCAGAGTACGGGAACTGAGTGAGTGTGTCTTGTTCAGTCTCCCATTACTCCTTCCTTCTCTGCACCCCTGGTGTCTAGCACAATCCTCGGTGCATCCCTGTTCAAGAAGTATTTATTGAATGACAGAAACTTAATATTTTATGTTAAGTTCCCACAGAAGCAGACCCTAAACCAAGTATTCTTAAATGAGTCATTTACTTGGGCAGTGATCCCCAGAAGCACTGGTGGGTGTAGGGAAGAAAGAGGGAAGATTGGGGAGCTGCCAGTTCAGTGTGGGCTAGAGAATTATTTACCCCTGAAGGCAGTTGTTGCTCATTCCTGCTGGTACTCTTCATAGGACACAGAATTGTTCCATCTGGATTATGTGTCCAGATGTCACTGGGTGTGGGCGGCCCCCTGGACCTGTAAATTCCCTGACACATAGCAGAGCGTGTTCATGGGGTGGAACAGTCCCTCTGCAGGGTCCTCGGTGGCTACAGTGAGAAACTAAGCCATAGACCTGTGAGTGCCAATGGGTTATGGGTGGGGCACCAAGGCATCCAGGATCCCTAAGTGGTAAAATGAAGGTTACGTAGCCACAGGTCCTAAAATCTAGGTACCTATAACTATTGACCAAGAGACAGAGAAGAAAAGGGACAAGTTTACAGGCATTTCCTTGAGGGGAGCAGCCAGCTGACACGGGGGGTAGGTAGCTGATGTCCTCATGGGTCTCCCACATTTCCCCACTCTGTGCCTGGCTCCCACAGCTGGGAACAGCTGGGCTGCATCTCCGGCTAAGCTGTCCGAAAAACCATGGCATGGTCTGGGAGGCGGGCAGGGGTCCTCCCAGTTGTCCTACTCTCACATGAGCCCTCCCTACCTCCAAGCAGCACTATTCCTCCGAGTGTGTGCTTTCATCTTTTCCCCTTCATGCAACCGGAGGCCACTTCTCCCCTTTGCTGAGCCTGTTGGTGACCAATTCCTCCCTTGGAAACATCTGTGAGTCCCGGCCCTAAGCTAGCTCAGCCTTTTCTTATTTTGCTCTGAGTTCTCTCGCTGCACAGAGGTGGGGGGCCTCTGGGAGCCACTGGCCACATGGGCCTGGTGAAGTGGAGCAGGGTAAATTTAACCAAGGCTAACAGCAATAAGATCATGTGGACCCCAGCCCCACCCCCAACCCAGTTTAGGAAACCCAAGTCAGAAAAGCATATGAGAATGCAGTGGGAATGGATAAAAAGTGGAAACTGACTCTGGAGTTTGGCTTGAATGCAAATGTCATCATTTTCCTCAACACACATGGGCATCTCAGCAAAGTTCCCTGTTCCAGACATTCTTGAATTGGCCAATTTATATTTTATAGTTTTGGACATTCTTCTGGAGTAATCTGTCAATGAACATAGACCAGATTCCCTTTCTTTTTTCTATTAGCAAAATTCTACAGAAATGTTTCCCAAACCCATCAGTTCCCTCGAGCTTTCTAGAAATCACAAGCAGGCGGCCCCATGTGTCAGCCGACTGCAGTGTTCTTAACAGTCCACTGGCCCCATGCTTTGAGTAGTCCCCCAGGACGGAGCTTTCCTCACGCTCTGGCCACAAGCCTAGGCTGAGAGGGCCAGGTACAATTGTGGAGTTGACAAGGGTGTTTTTTTAATAGAGCACATTGATTCTGGGTTATGTTTTAAATACAGTAATGTGCTTAAAGGAAAGAAGAGAAGAACAAACACAAAGGGTACTGCAGATTGGAAGCTGGAGTGATGTGGCAAGAACACTGGCCTGGAAGATCATCCCCAAACGTTAATAAATAACATTGTGACCTTGAACAAGTCCCTCAACATTGCTGACTTCAGTTTCCTCCTCATTTCCAAAACTGGGCAACATTTTAGCTCTAAAATTCTTAAGGACACATAAAATATCAAAATACACAGACATGGATAACCTCATACTCTATGGATATAGAAAACAGTGCCTTATGTGATAAACAGATACTTGTTAGTGGACTGAAAACTAAGTAGTCCATGTGAGGATTCTGAGCAGGGAAGGCGAGACACTGGACCATGATGTCATCTCTCAAATTTAATGGTTGTATATTTTCATAATGTGTTTTATGAAGTGTATTAGCAAGATCTTGAAGCACAAAGTGCTGCTCCTTTGAATCAACATTTAAAGATTTTTCTCTCCACTCCTTCAGGTGTCAGGATGAAAACTTCAATTTATTACAAGCCTCTTGTATGCGTGTCAGTATTACGAATTCACATACCAAACCATTCTTGGGTCCTTCTAGCGATGAATGAGGTGCAGAGGTTAAAGACCTTGCCAAGGTCACGCAGCTAGTAAGTAGAAGGGCTGGGATCTGAAAGCAGCACCTGTTTCTGTCCACTCATCACCAGCACAATCCTGGTGATGCCATGAGATGCTCTGAGAACAATGCCTTGACTCTCAAAGTTCACTTGGCCTCTCTCCGATGTACTTGACCTTATGAAAACGACTTTTGGAAACACTAACCTATCTTTGTCTTCAGAAAAATTCTAGGGGACCAGGCTGTGTGATTTATGGGTGAGCTCAGCACAGTATCCCCAACAAGAAGGAAGGCTCTAGGCTGTTGGTGTGCTGGGACAGCTGTTAGAAATAACACGGGCCAGCTTGCCTGAACAACTGCGATCACATCTTCTGCAAAGGGGTCATTTTCTCAGGGGTCTTTCAATCTAGACTTTAAGCTTCATCAAATCTCATAAACTGGTACATTGATTTGCCTTCTGTCTTTTGCATTTGGTTTTCCAATATTCTAAGAACAGGTTTTGCAATGTCACCTGATCTGTAGAGTTTCTCACTGAATGCAAGTTTTCATGGTTTCATCTGAAGCTAGAAACAGGATTAAACTCTGAAATGACCATTAGACACCAAATTCTATTCTCATCTCCTCCTGAGACAAGGGAAGGGTGATACAGTTTGCCCAGTCTCAAGTCTGTCCCACACGGCCAGCCTGAAACTGGGTCCTGAGTCAGTCTTCTTCTTGTTTTAATTTGTTTATTTGTGATGGGGACTTGCTGCTTCTAGGAGGGTCTCATTAAAAAAAAAAAAATCTCAGAAGACATCAAAAAGTTCTGACAAAACATCTTGATGATTTAAGTGTAAATATGTCAGAGACATATGGTTTCTATTATTCCTGAAATAACACATGGGTTTAAAAATCAAGGGAAAAGTGTTTGGCAAAACACATTTCAGGACTTGGCTAAACGTTTTTCAAAGGCCAGTTCTGAAGCCTGAAGGGGAAAACACCCAGAGGGGGGCAAGTCCAAGTGCTCCACTCCTATCTGGTTTGTTTCTTTTCTTGATCAAGGATGACAGTTGTGCTGCCACCAGAGCACTGATTTATCTGCCACCACGAGGAATTTATCTGGCGAGTTACGTTTCAGTGAGCAAGTCTAGGTCCTGATCCTATCCCCATTGTTTACTATCAATACCAGTTTTAGTCAAGTTAATGCATCTGAAACATGCGAAAATTATATATATCATAGGAATGTTGTGAGCATTTGCACTAATACATGTCAACTACCTGGCACGTAGTAGACGTTTAATAAGAGGCAGCATTTAAAACGATCATTATTCTATATATCTGTGGGTCTGTTTCTTTTTTGTTATATTCACTAGTTTGCTATATTTTAAAAATCCACATATGAGCGATATCGTACAGTATTTACCTTTCTCTGTCTGACTTATTTCACTTAGCATCATATACTCCAACTAGGGGTTACCAGTGGGAGGGAGGGGCAAAATAGGGGTGGGGAAGTGGGAGGTGCAAACTAGGTGCAAACTAAGCTAGGTAGGCTCAAGGATGTACAACACGGGGAATACAGCCAGTGTTTTGTAGTAACTGTAAATGGAAAGTAACCTCTAAAAATTGTAATAAAATTTAAAAATGTTAAAAATAAAAATAAACTAATACACATAAAATAGTGTATACAGTAGAGTGATACAGCTTAAAAAAATAATAATAGTGAAACACATGCCCATGTACCCACAACCAGCTTAATAAAAAGAGCAATAATAATACTTTGAAAAAAGATAAAATGATCATTATTCATTTGAAAAGTGGTTATGGGAGGATGGGTGATGGAACCTCAAAATTGTTTTCAGGGTATGAAGAATCTGTGGGATCACATGAGGTCCTTTACCCACCTCCCCAACCAGAGACACAGCTGGTAGAGGAATAGAGTAACAGTATCAACAACTGCAACACAAGAAGAAACAAGAGTGAGCCCCAAACTGGGAGGCCAGGATGAAGTCAGTCTCCACTGACCAACTCATCAGGGCACATGCACCTCCAGGCATCATTTGACATGGTTTCTAATTTAGGATATTCATTTTTAACTGATATTTGGATAATGTTTTTTAATTAATTAATTTTAACAACTTTATTGAGCTATGATTGACTTATAAAAAACTGGAGTATTTGAAATGTATAATTTGGTAAGGTTTATATTGTGAAACCATCACCAAAATCAACATAGTGAACATATTCATCACTCCTAAAAGTTTTCTTGTGCCCCTTTGTAATTCCCTCCACCTCTCCCCTTCACCCCATGTCCCCAGGCAACCACTGAAGTGTTTTCTGTCACTGTAGATAAGTTTGCATTTTCTAAAATTTTATGTGAGTGGAATCATAAAATATTTACGCTTTTTAATCTGGCTTCTTTCAGTCAGCATTATATTTTGAGATTCATTTTGTCACTGTGTGTATCAGTAGCTCACTTCCTTTTAGTGTTGAACAGTATTCCATTATACAAACATATGGCATTTGTTTATCCACTTTGATGACCATTGGGATTGTTTCTAGTTTTTTGTTTTGTTTTGTTTTTATTATTACAGATAAAGCTGGAATGAACATATGTGTGTAAATCTTTGTGTTTTCTTTGCTCATGGTGAATACCTAGGAGTGGAATGGCTGGATATTTTGTTAGGTGTATATTTAATGTTTCAAGAAACTGACAAACTATTTTCTAAAGTGGTCGTACCATTTTGCATTCCCAGCCTCACTGTATTAGTTAGTGTTCTTGCTGCTACCCATCCTAACCAACACTTGAAATGGTCAGTCTTTTTAATTTTAGACATTTAAATAGATATATTATGGTATCTCACTGTGATTTTAATTTACATTTCCGTAGTGACTAATGGTGTTGGCCATCTTTTTGTGCGCTTACTTACAATTCCTATGTCTTCTTTGGTGAAGTATGTGCTCAAACCTTTCACTTATTTTTAAAAACTTAGGTTTTTATTATTGTTTTTGGTGTTTTTTAAAGTATTCTGTGTAAAATTCCTTTATCAGATGTATGATTTGCAAGTGTTTCCTTCCAATCTGTGGCTTGTTTCATTCTCTTAATAAATGTCTTTCAAAGAGCAGAAGTCCTTCATTTTGATGAATCTCAATATATCAAATTTTTCTTTTATAGATTGTACTTTCAGTGTTGTATCCAAGTAATTTTTACCTAACTCAATGTCACAAAGATTTTCTCCTGTTTTTCTTTCTAGAATTTTTATAGTTTTAAGTTTTACATTTAGGTCCATGATCTATTTTAAGTTAATCTTTTGCATATGGTGTGAGATTCGGTACAAGGCTCCTTTTGTTGTTGTTGTTGTTTGTCTTGCCTGTGGCTATCTAATTGTTCCAGCATCACGTGTTAAAAAGACTATCCTTTCTCCACTGAATTGCCTTTGTACCTGTGTCAAGATCAGTCGATCATATATGTTTGGGTATATTTCTGGACTCTCCATTTTGTTCCATTAGTATATTTTAAAACCAATACCACATTTTTCTTGATTACTATGACCTTATAATAAGTCTTGAAGTCAGGCAGTGTGAATACTCCAATATTTTTCTTTTCTTCCAAAATTGTTTTGGTTCTTTGAGGTCCCTTGCATCTCCATATGAATTTTAGACTCAGACTGTCAATTTCTATAAAAAGCCTGCTAGGATATTCATTGGGATCAATTTGGGGAGAACTAACATTTTAAAAGTATTGAGTCTTCTCACCCATGAACAAGGTGTATCTCTCCATTTGCTTAGGGCTTCTTTAATTTCTCTCAGCAATATTTTGTGGTTTTCAGTCTACAGGTTTTTCATTTCTTTTGTCAGACTTATCTCATATTTTTTGTTATTATAAATGATATTTAAAAATTTTTAATTCCAACTGTTCATTGTTAGTATTTAGAAATACAATTGATTTTTATATATTAATCTTATATAATCTTGGTAAACTTACCCATTAATTTTAGCAACTTTTTGTAGATTCTATAAAATTTTCTATATAGACTTTATGTTATGTGTGCATAAAGATAGTTTCACTTCTTTCTTTCCAGTGTGGGCATCTTTTTCTAATTTCTTACCTTGTTGCATTGGCTAGAACCTTCATGACAATGTCAAATAGAAATAGCAACAGTGGACATCTTTACCTTGTTCCTGGCCTTAGGGGGAAAGCATAGGATCTTTTACCATTAAGTATGATGTCAGATGTAGGTCTCTGTAGATCTCTTTAGTCAGATTAAAAATGTTTCTTTATATTCCTAGTTTGTTGTGAGCTTTTATCAGATTTTGATGATGGATTTTGTCAAATTCTTTCTCTGCATTGATTGAGATGATTGTATGGTGCATTGATTGATTTCCTAATGTTAAACCATTCTTGCACTCTTATTCCTGTCATGATGTATTATCCTTTTTTTATATATTATTGGGTTCAGTTTGTTAAAATTTAAGAATATTTGCATCTATATTCATGAGGGACATTGATCTATAGTTTTTATTTCCTTGTAATGTATTTGTTTGGCTTGGGTATCTTTCTGATTTTGACGTCATAGAATGAGTTGTGAAGTGTTCCCTTCTCTTCAATTTGTCTTAAATTGATATTCTTTCCTTTTTAAATGTTTGATAGAATTTGCTAGAAAGTAATTTTGTTTGTTGAAATGTTTTAACTAAAACTTCAATTTTTAAAATAGACATATGGTCTTCAACTTGTCTATTTCATCTGGAATAAACTTTGATAGTTGTGTCTTTCAATAAATTTGTCCATTTCACATAAGTTCTTGAATTTATTAGCATAAACCTGTTCAAAGTATTCCATTACTATTATTTTAGTATCTGTAGAATTTATAGTGCTGTCACCTCCCTCATTCTTGATGTTGGTAATTTGTGTCTTTTCTCATTTTTTTCCTGATCTGGTTGGCTGGAGATTTATCAACTTTTAAAATCTTTTCAAAGAACCAGGTTTCAATTTTATTGATTTTCTTGATTATTTCACTGTTTTCTATTTCATTGATTTGGACTTTGTCTTTCATTATTTCTTTTCTTCTGCTTATTTTGAGTTAATATACCTTCTTTCTCTAGAGAGTTAAGGTAGAAATCAGGCCATTTATTTGAGAAATTTCCTTTTTTTCTAATAAATGCATTTGAGTGCTATACATTCCCCTCTATGTGTGTACTGCTTTAGCAGTGTCCTTCAAATTTGATATGCTGTATTTTCATTTCATTCGGTTAAAATATTCTCTAACTTCCCTTTTAATTTTATCTTTGACCCATGAGTTATTTACAAGTTTGGATTAAAATGTATAGGCAAGTAGAAGGAGACGGAATAGAATTGCAGAAAAAGAAATATTCTTTATTGAGTCCTTTTTGGGCTTAAAACATGGGCTAAGTGCTTTTACAACATTGACTCTATCACTGCAAAAACTCCATTTCTAAGATATGGAAAACTGGTGGCAAAGAAATTTATTAATGAGCTCAGGTTACACAAGAAGTGACAGATTTGGAATTAGACCCTTTGTCTGCCAGTCTCCAAGCTCACACTATCTGTCTTCTTCCCACATTTGGGGTGAAAGGTAGCAAATCAGAATAATGGGAGAGTATGCAAATAAAGGATTCTTGCCTTCCTAGAGTGAGCTTTGATATTGATTGCTAAGTAAAGCATTGTGACACCTAGACTCTGGCCTTTTTACGGATTCACAAACCTTAACGCTGATGGAAATGATAATTCATTTAGAGTTCATGTAAGTCACTGTGGTTGACTACAGCATGAAAAGCAAAATTCTACCTCTCATCCACTGACTTATAGAGAACTGGTAGAGAATAATGATCTACATCTGGAGAGCCACTTTGTGTGATGGTGGTGACCATGGGACTGAGGAACAGAGGTTGGAAGACAGATGGTGTTTCTTTTCATTAAGGCTCTGTTATTTCTATCATCTTTTTTGCTGAAAAGCTGATCAAATCTTTCCAGTCCCTTTCTTTTTTGGCATTACTGATGTAGATATTCCTGGTTAGAGATAAATGTTATATCAATGTGGGGTGAAATGAAAATGCTATACTGAATTAAATCAGACAGAATAGAGGTGTGGAGGAGTTTATCAAGGAAAAATAACACATCTGGGGCTCAGGTATCCCTCAAGGAGAAAAGAGAACCTCTGCAATGAAAAGAACAAAGGGAGAGAGACACTCATTGAATAACATATAGCAAAGAGTCTATCAAAGAACCTCAAAAAACTGGGAACTACCTACAATGTGCTTTCTTTGCCCAACTTGGAGAATTTCCATGTTGATGGTGTGTCAGTGCCCCTCATATCAGCACCCTGTGACCTGCTTTGTTTGCTGTTTGCTTGTTGTGTTTGCCCTTGAGGACACAGTTCCAATTAGGAAGGGGAGACTGCATACTACCCAGCCTAGCCCTGTAAATATTTGTATAGTGTTTATGACAGATGTTTTCCTGTTATGAAGGAATCTGACCTTCATTTAAAATCTGGAACTTTTTAATGTGATGCCAAAACATCAGAAACAACATCAGGGATTGCTGGTGATTTATACATATTTAAAGATGCAAATTCTTATTTGAACAAACTAGTAATTATCACAACTATTATTATTTGGTGGGAAAGTGGTCATAGGGTACAATATAACCACAGTTCCTTTTTCTTTGCTCTAATCACCATCTTATTTCACCCAGCATTCTGCAAGATGGGTCATTTAATGCTCTCACTTCATAAACCAAAAATGTGGCTTTTCCTTACATCCCTTGAAGTGTTCTTCCTGATGTTTGGAACACCAGTTAAGCCACATACAAATAACCTTCAATATCTAGCTTATGTTATTTCTCATAACCATTTTTCATCAAGATGGTATAAATGTGTAACACAGGAAAAACTGCATAACGGTATAAAGAAAAATACAATACAATGAAAAGGTTAAGTCACTTTAATTTCCCAGAGGTGCAGCAACTTCTTTTAAGCTGAGGCATATACACTTAGACTCACCCACTTAGCTGATACTTTGCCTCCTTATAATTGTTGGGATTTGGAGCCACCACGACTTGTGTTTGCCAGAAAAAAGATACATGATGTTCTTCAGGGTTTCTGGAACGCAGAAGATATAAACTGTAGAAACCATGTGCACGGGGTCACAATAGAATTCATGTATGTTGTAGACCCAGGAAAAGAGAGCCAGAGTGGTGGAGAAAGAGAGCCATTCATTACCCATATTTTACCACCGGTCAGTTGTGGAGCTTAGGGTCTCAGTTCCATAGCTGAGGTTATCAGCATTCTGAGAAGGGACCCCGTTCATAGTGGGACTTAAAAGAACAATATGCATGCAAATGTTATAATATCAGAATGCCAATTCATTACTTTACATTTTTAAAGTATGGCATGTAACTAGAAACACTCAAAGTCCTAATGCCCAATGTAGTCTTTGGTTGATAATCGGGGCGAAAATAGGGAATATCAGGATTGAATACAGAATAACACTATGTATCCATCATCTCTATGCAGAGTTCGTTTAGAAATCTGTAGTTCAGGCTTCCCCTTATATTTGTATGATACCTGGACTAGCATTGTTGAATTTTGCCCTAGGGCTTCCCATTTTCTGTTTCCCCAGAAGACAGGGCCGTTTTTGATAGCTGTGTTCTTCAGAACATGAATGTTTCATTCAGGTTACAGTTAAATCTTGCCTGGCTTGGGAGTCATTCACTCAACGGACTGTGAACATCCTTGTTGTGATCCACTGTGGGTGGATGGGAGTTTTTAATCTCAGCAGATGATATTATTTCCTCACTTCCAATTTCTTGGAAATTGGGGACTCAGTAAAACCTGCAACACTTGCAAAGAAAGCAACATAACCTGTTTGCAGAGATACTTTGTATTCTTTGACTGAACATACCTGCATGTCACTTTTTCAGTAAAATTAACAGTTGACTAATGTTCATTGTTAATAACAGTTCTGAAGAGTCCTGCAAGGGACAGGCATGTGTCTAAAAGAAACTGTCACACATCTGCTTCAAGGGGCCATGGACCATGTTTACAGCAGCAGAGTTTGTTACAACAAAAATTGGAAACAACTTAAATATCTACCAAAAGAAGAATGGATAAAGCAGTTGTCATATATTCAAAGAAAACCAACAATTAAAAAAAGTTAATTAGCACTCATGTATTAATATAGATACATCTAGAAAATTAATTAGGAAGAAAAGTAAGTCACAGAAAGCCATGTACAGTATGAGACCATTCCTGCATTTTTAAAACTCTCAGAACAATGCCGTAATTAGATTATGGAAGCATACATGTGTTGTTTTTTAAAAAAAAATGTTTAAGTATACCCAACAATTTCTCCAGATTGTGGCTTCTTCTGGGAAACTAGGGAACGGAATAGGACTGGGGTGGGCTAAGAAGGGCAATTAAACTCTATCTGCAAAATTTCATTTCTTCAAAAAATCTGGTGAAATATAGAAAATATGAATAGTTACATAAATCTAGATGGCAAGTACATAGGTTATTATTATACTCAATCTTCTATTTCTCTGTTTTTAAATATTCCGTAATAAAATTTTAAAAAGAAAAAGTAATTTATATGGCATGGAAAAACTGATCACAGAAAAATATGTATTGCTTATACGATTTATGAAAAACGTGAATATAGATATGTATATTCATATGTAAGTGTATATCTAAAGTTGTAAACGCACAGAATAAGGTAGGAGTGATGAATCACCAAGTTGTTACTTGTAGTTACCTACTGACAAGAGAGAAATGGGTGAAGGCTGTGGGTAAAGGGGTACTTTCACTTTTTTTGAACTCTATATACATCTCTAATTTTATAAAATGTATATGAAGCATGTGTTGACATACTACATCATAATTTAAAAATGAAAATGCAAGTCCACCTTCCTTCTAAGAAAACAAGGAACAACAACAACAGCAATTCATACATTTTCCAAGGTTGTCAGGCTCTCTCTAGGGAATTCCAGGAACTTATTTATTATTTATTTAGTTATTTATGGAATTTTATTATTTTTTTATACAGCACTTTCTTATTAGTTATCTATTTTATACATATTAGTGTATGTATGTTAAATGCAATCTCCCAATTCATCCCATCACCCCCCCCCATTTCCCCCCTTGATGTCCATATGTTTGTTCTCTACATCTGTGTCTCTATTTCTGCCTGGCAAACTGGTTCATCTGTGCCATTTTTCTAGATTCCACATATATGTGTTAATAAACGATATTTGTTTTTCTCTTTCTGACATACTTCACTCTGTATGACAGTCTCTAGATCCATCCACGTCTCTACAAATGACCCAGTTTCATTCCTTTTATGGCTGAGTAATATTCCATTGTATATATGTACCACAACTTCTTTATCCATTTGTCTGTCGATGGGCATTTAGGTTACTTCCATGACCTGGATATTGTAAATACTGCTGCAACGAACATTGGGGTGCATGTGTCGTTTTGAATTATGGTTTTCTCTGGGTATATGCCCAGTAGTGGGATTGCTGAGTCATATGATAATTCTATTTTTAGTTTTTTAAGGAACCTCCATACTGTTCTCCATAGTGGTGTATCAATTTACATTCCCACCAACAGTGCAAGAGGGCTCCCTTACTCCACACCCTCTCCAGCATTTGTTGTTTGTAGATTTTCTGATGATACCCATTCTAACTGGTGTGAGGTGATACCTCATTGTAGTTTTGATTTGCATTTCGCTAATAATTACTGATGTTGAGCAGCTTTTCATGTGCTTCTTGGCCATCTGTATGTCTTCTTTGGAGAAACGTCTATTTAGGTCTTCTGCCCATTTTTGGATTGGGTTGTTTGTTTCTTTAATATTGAGGTGAGCCATTTATATATTTTGGAGATTAATCCTTTGTCCATTGATTTGTTTGTAAATATTTTCTCCCATTCTGAGGGTTGTCTTTTTGTCTTGTTTGTAGTTTCCTTTTCTTTGGAAAAGCTTTTAAGTTTTATTAGGTCCCATTTGTTTATTTTTGTTTTTATTTCCATTACTCTAGGAGGTGGATCAAAAAAGGTCTTGCTGTGATTTATGTCAAAGAGTGTTCTTCCTATGTTTTCCTCTAAGAGTTTTATAGTGTTTGGTCACACATTTAGGTTTCTAATCCATTTTGAGGTTACTTTTGTGTATGGTGCTAGGGAGAGTTCTAATTTCATTCTTTTACATGTAGCTGTCCAGTTTTCCCAGCACCACTTATTGAAGAGACTGTCTTTTCTCCATTGTATATCCTTGCTTCCTTTGTCATAGATTAGTTGACCATAGGTGCATGGGTTTATCTCTGGGCTTTCTATCCTGTTCCATTGGTCTGTATTTCTGTTTTTGTGCCACCACCATATTGTCTTGATTACTGTAGCTTTGCAGTATAGTCTGAAGTCAGGGAGTCTGATTCCTCCAGCTCCATTTTTTTCCCTCAAGACTGTTTTTGCTATTTGGGGTCTTTTTTGTCTCCATACAAATATTAAGATTTTTGTTCTAGTTCTATAAAAAATGCCTTTGGTAATTTGTTAGGGATTTCATTGAATCTGTAGATAGCTTTGGGTAGTATAGTCATTTTCACAATATTGATTCTTCCAATCCAAGAACATGGTATATCTCGCCATCTGTTTGTATCATCTTTAATTTCTTTCATCAGTGTCTTATAGATGTCTGCATACAGGTCTTTTGTCTCCCTAAGTAGGTTTATTCCTAGGTATTTTATTCTTTTTGTTGCAGTGGTAAATGGGAGTGTTTCCTTTTTCTCTTTCAGATTTTTCATCATTAGTGTATAAGAATGCAAAAGATTTCTGTGTATTAATTTTGCATCCTTAAACATTACCAAGTTCATTGATTAGCTCTAGTAGTTTTCTGATGGCATCTTTAGGATTCTCTATGTATAGTATCATGTCATCTGCAAACAGTGACAGTTTTACTTCTTCTTTTCCAATTTGTATTCCTTTCATTTCTTTTTCTTCTCTGATTGCTGTGGCTAGGACTTCCAAAACTTTGGTGAATAATAGTGGTGAGAGTGGGCAACCTTCTCTTATTCCTAATCTTAGTGGAAATGGTTCCAGTTTTTCACCATTGAGAACGATGTCGGCTGTGGGTTTGTAATATATGACCTTTAATACATTTAGGTAAGTTCCCTCTATGCCTAGTTTCTGGAGGATTTTTATCATAAATCGGTGTTGAATTTTGTCAAAAGATTTTTCTGTATCTGTTGAGACGATCATATGGTTTTTATCCTTCAGTTTGTTAATATGGTGTATCACATTGATTGATTTGCATATATTGAAGAATCCTTGCATCCCTGTGATAAAGCCCACTTGATCATAGTGTATGATCCTTTTAATATGTTGTTGGATTCTGTTTGCTAGTATTTTGTTGAGGATTTTTCTGTCAATATTCATCAGTGATATTGGTCTGTAATTTTCCTTTTTGGAATATCTTTGTCTGCTTTTGGTATCAGGGTTATGGTGGTCTCATAGAATGAGTTTGGGAGTGTTACTTCTTCTGCAATTTTTTGGAAGAGTTTGAGAAGGATGGGTGTTAGCTCTTCCCTAAATGTTTGACAGAATTCACCTATAAAGCCATCTGGGCCTGGACTTTTGTTTGTTGGAAGATTTTTAATCACAGTCTCAATTTCATTACTTCTAATTGGTCTGTTCATATTTTCTATTTCTTCCTGGTTCAATCTTGGAAGGTTATACTTTTCTAAGAATTTGTCCATTTCTTTAGGTGGTCCATTTTATTGGCATAGGGTTGCTTGTAGTAGTCTCTTAGGATGCTTTGTATTTCTGTGGTGTCTGTTGTAACTTGTCTTTTTCATTTCTAATTTTATTGATTTTAGTCCTCTCCCTGTTTTTCTTGATGAGTCTAGCTAGTGGTTTATCAATTTTGTTTATCTTCTCAAAGAATCAGCTTTAGTTTTATTGATCTTTGCTAGTGTTTTCTTTGTTTCTATTTCATTTATTTCTGCTCTGATCTTTATGATTTCTTTCCTTCTGCTAACTTTGTGTTTTATTTGTTCTTCTTTCTCTAGTTACTTTAGGTGTAAGTTTAGATTATTTATTTGACATTTTTCTTGTTTCTTGAGGTAAGTTTGTATTGCTATAAACTTCCCTCTTAGAACTGCTTTTGCTGCATCCCATAGGTTTTGGATTGTTGTGTTTTCATTGTTATTTGTCCGTAGGTATTTTTTAATTTCCTCTTTGATTTCTTCAGTGATCTCTTGGTTATTTAGTAACGTATTGTTTAGCCTCCATGCGTTTGTGTTTTTTACGTTTTTTTCCCTGTAATTGATTTCTAATCTCATAGCATTGTGGTCAGAAAGGACGCTTGATATGATTCCAGTTTTCTTAAATTTGCTGAAGATTGATTTGTGACCCAAGATGTGATCTATCCTGGAGAATGTTCCATGTGCACTTGAGAAGAAAGTGTAATCTGCTGTTTTTGGATGGAATGTCCTATAAATATCAATTAAATCTATCTGGCCTATTGTGTCATTTAAAGATTGTATTTCCTTTTCAATTTTCTGTTTGGATGATCTGTCCATTGGTGTAAGTGAGGTATTAGAGTCCCCCACTATTATTGTGTTACTGTCGATTTCCTCTTTTATAGCTGTTAGCAGTTGTCTTATGTATTGATGCGCTCCTATGTTGAGTGCATATATATTTATAATTGTTATATCTTCTTCTTGGATTGATCCTTTGATCATTATGTAGTGTCCTTCATTGTCTCTTGTAACATTCTTTATTTTAAAGTCTATTTTTTCTGATATAAGTATTGCTACTCCAGTTTTGTTTTGATTTCCATTTGCATGGAATATCTTTTTCCATCCCCTCACTTTCAATCTGTATGTGTCCCTAGGTCTGAAGTGGGTCTCTTGTAGACAGCATATATATGGGTCTTGTTTTTGTATACATTCAGCGAGGCTGTGCCTTTTCATTGGAGCATTTAATCCATTCTCATTTAAGGTAAAAAGTATCAATATGTATGTTCCTATTACCATTTTCTTAATAGTTTTGGGTTTGTTTTTGTAGGTCTGTTTCTTCTCTTGTGTTTCCCAGTTAGAGATGTTCCTTTATCATTTGTTGTAGAGCTGGTTTGGTGGTGTTGAATTCTCTTAACTTTTGCTTGTCTGCAAAGCTTTTGATTTCTCCATCGAATCTGAATGAGATCCTTGAGGGTGGAGTAATCTTAGTTGTAGGTTCTTCCCTTTCATCACTTTAAATATATAGTGCCACTGTCTTCTGGCTTTTAGAGTTCCTCCTGAGAAATCAGCTCTTAACCTTATGGGAGTTCCGTTGTATGTTACTTGTCATTTTTCCCTTGTTGTTTTCAATAATTTTTCTTTGTCTTTAATTTTTGTCAATTTGATTACTATGTGTCTCGGTGTGTTTCTCTTTGGGTTTATCCTGCCTGGGACTCTCTGTTTCTTGGGCTTGGGTGGCTATTTCCTTTCCCATGTTAGGGAAGTTTTCAACTATAATCTCTTCAGATATTTTCTTGAGTCCCTTTTCTCTCTCTTCTCCTTCTGAGACCCATATAAATCGAATGTTGGTGCATTTAAGTTTGTTCCAGAGGTCTCTTAGGCTGTTTTCCTTTCTTTTTATTCTACTTTCTTTATTCTGTTCCACTGCTGTAGATTCCACCATTCTCTCTTCCAGGTCACTTATCCATTCTTCTGCCTCAGTTATTCTGCTACTGATTCCTTCTAGTGTATTTTTCATTTCAGTTATTGAATTGTTCATCGCTTTTTTTGTTCTTTAATTCTTCTAGGTCATTGTTAGACATTTCTTGCATCTTCTCAATCTTTGTCTCCATTCTTTTTCTGAGGTCCTGGATCATGTTCATTATTTTTATTCTGAATTCTTTTTCTGGAAGGTTGCCTATCTCCACTTCATGTAGTTGTTTTTCTGGAGTTTTATCTTGTTTCTTCATCTGGTACATAATCCTCTGCTTTTTCATTTTGCCTATCTTTCTGTGAATGTGGTTTTCATTCCACAGACTGTAGGATTGTAGTTCTTCCTGCTTCTGCTGTCTGTCCTCTGGTGGATGAGGCTGTCTAAGAGGCTTGTGGAAGCTTCCTGATGGGAGGGACTGGTGGTGGATAGTGCTGGGTGTTTCTCTGTTGGGCAGAGCTCAGTAAAACTTTAAACTACTTGTCTACTGATTGATGGGGCTGAATTCCCTCCCTGTTGGTTGTTTGGCCTGAGGCAACCCAGCACTGGATACTACAAGCTCTTTGTTGGGGCTAATGGCAGAGTCCAGGAGGGCTCACACAAAGGAGTACTTCCCAGAACCTCTGCTACCAGTGTGCTTGTCCCTGCTGTGAGCCACATCTGCCCCCCGCCTCTGCAGGAGACACTCCAACACTAGCAGGTAGTTCTGGTTCAGTCTTCTATGGAGTCACTGCTCCTTCCCCCTGGGTCCTGATGTGCACACTACTTTGTGTGTGCCCTGCAAGAGTGGAGTCTCTGTTTTCCCTAGTCCTGTCAAAGTCCTGCGATCAAATCCTGCTAGCCTTCAAAGTGTGATTCACTGGGAATTCCTCCTCCTTTTTCTGGATCCCCAGGTTGGGAAGCCTGATCTGGGGCTCAGAACCTTCACTCCAGTGGGTGGACTTCTGTGATATAATTGTTCTCCAGTTTGTGAGTCACCCACCCAGCAGTTATGGAATTTGATTTTATTGTGATTGTGCCCCTCCTACAATCTCATTGCAATTTCTCCTTTGTCTTTGGATGTGGGGTATATTTTTTGGTGAGTTCTGGTGCCTTCCTGTCGATGATTGTTCAGCAGTTAGTTGTGATTCTGGTGCTCTCGCAAGAGGGAGTGAGCACATGTCCTTCTACTCTGCCATCTTGAACCAATTTAAATTCCAGGAATTTAAATCAAACCAATTCTTCCCAGATCATGGAGGTCTGCATTTTTCACTCCCAAGACCGCCAAATAAAGACCAAGGTAACATTGTCCCAATGGCTATTCCTAGGGATGGGGGAAGGTTGAAAAGACTGTTGATCCAATCAGGGACAAACTAACAAGGGCACAGGGAAAGACTGGAGGAGACTCTAGTTCAGTGTCAATTAGTGTCTCCGAAGCCACCTGAAGGCCCTGGACCCCTATGACTGAGTACAGTGTTCTAATATAATTCCTGAGAGAGTGCAGGACTATATTCTTGCAACATGGGATGTCCTCTCACTTCACTTCCCTCCTTAATTCCCTAATCTCTTGGCTTGATTATTGTACCCACCTATCTGGTGAGACACCAATCTCTGTTCCTGGGCTCCTGGCCCCCATGGCAGAGGGATGGCGGATGACGTGAAGCTGCACAGCTGCGGGCCATACTGTCTCCAACATAGACTCAGTCTGGCTCCTAGCACTGCTCAGGATGTCACCATATTACTAATGTTGTAGTGCTTTCACACCTCTGTAGTGGTTATTTTAAACTTTCTGTACACCCTTCAAGTCTTACCCCAGCTGTCTCTCCTCTGACCTGTGTCTTCAACATTTCCCTCTCTGCTTTCAGCAGCACTGAAACACACTCACATCTCTCATCTTTGACTAAGAGATCCTCCTTTAACCTCATTCACCTCCACCTGGAACTTTTTCTTCGTCTTCACAAGACTTTCTGAACCACACTGGGTTCTCTCCCCCAGGTTACCTGGTCCTGCTTTGTCTTAATGCTGCACCTCAGTCCTGCTGCTTGTACTAGTCAGAAACCATGGGTATCCCTTTCCTCACTGATTCTTCTCACCCTGCCCCTCTTCAAGCCCCTTTGTCCTTTCAAAGCAAATCCATCTTTGATTGTGCTTTGCCATCTTTGAAGCTGCAGGGTAGGCCCTAAATTTATTACTGATGTTTATGGCAGTGCCCAGAGGCAGTTCAGTCACCTATACTGAGAGCTGGGGGTGGTTTCCTCACTAGCTACCTCAGAAACAAGCTCATCTGGAAAAAGGTGATAATTTTCTACTAAAGACTAATAGCCTGCTTTCATAAAAAGAAAACTGAATTCTGCCTTTGAACATGACTTTGACTATCTTTCTTGTGAAATAATAATCTTGGCATTTTTGTTCGCAGGAACTTTGAGTTGCTCCAGAGCCCAAGCACCTGATCCTCAAATGTCGATCCTGATGGAAGGCTTTTCTGAGGTAACAATGCATCTGGTTTGCCACAGCATCATAACCCTTCTCTGAATGTGCCCGGTAGTCTAACTCGTTGTTTACAGGTCTAGCTCCTCTGTCAGATTGCAAGAGGGACCATCTCTTCACGCCATTGTCTTGCTATGCTTTGGCAATGGTTTCATACCTTGGGACAATGGGGGAGGGGCTTACTCTGGATTGTGCCATAATTAGGGTTTGTGACTGGACAAATCTGGATTCAGATCCCATCTCCGTTACTGACTCATTATATAATTTTGGCAAGGAACTAATTTCCCTGAGTCTCAGCTTTCTAATTAAGAGAAATAATTTCTACTTTAGAGATTGGTGTTAAGAGTATTTTGTCCATAGTAAATGCCAGAAAAATAATAGCTATTATTTAGTATGTCTATTATGATTAGTCGGTACACAATAGGGTTAGGGACAGTGTATAACTTTGTGATACCGTCTTTAGTTTCCTTTAGGAGGAAAATGGTTGTATCTTCTGAGGTTTCAGTTGGGGTATCCCACAACTGCCCTATAGTGTGAGATCCTGTCATACATCAACTTAATCTGTGTTATTTGATCATGTACTGAAGCTTTAGCATAACCAATCTCTATACCTTCCAACTGCAAATGACTCTTTGGAAGGAAAAAATGTGTCCTGGCCGACAGTTCTATGGCCATGTAACAGGAGACCTTGGTTCAGCTCCAGTGGTAGGTGGGGGGAGGTTGGCTTGGGATGTTGGATGTTTAAAGGATCCCAGGATGAACAGAAATATCATCTGGAGAACAAATTTTCTGTCCTCCCACTGATTTGCTTGCCTTTCTTTTTCTTTTATTTTTTGTTTTTGGTGCAGGAGAGAGAATAAAAGGAATAAAGGAGAAAATACCAAAAAAATGTGGATTCTCTTTGAAGGTCCCCAGAAGCAAATCCCCTAATTTCTGGGTTGGGATGGGATCACATTCCACTCATCAGTGGGCCATTGGTGCTTGCTGGATAACAGCTGCTCAAGCGGGTAGGGTGAGGGTGAGGGGCAGGGGCAGGTGCTGTAAAAAGAAAACAATATTCTGCTGTTGTAGCCTGGTCCCTGCCTCTACAGTTGGGAGAAATGCTAGGAAATTGGCTCCCAGGCTGTTCAATTTTACAGAATAAGAAAATTTTTAAATAAAAAGAAAACAAAAACAAACCCTGAGAACTACAGAAGTCTGGAACGTTTTCGAGTTTAAAAACCTTAAAGTTTAAAAATTAAACATTTAAAAAAACTGCTATCAACTCTCACCACTGTTTAACAAAAGAAAGAACAATTTTAACACCAAAAATGAAGTAAAAATATATCCTTGGAATAAAAGAAAGTCCTTTGCAGAAAATGTAGTTTCAACCTTGTAGTTCTTTTTTTTCCTCTTTCTCCATCCATCCATCCATCCATCCAACCTTATAGTTATTTAGTTATTGTATGTCTCCCTAAATATTTATATGATACTATGCTGATTTTCCCTATTTCTCTGTGAATCTTCCATTATGAGCTAGGTCCAGTCCTCAGAAAAGGAGTTTAGAACCCTGCCTTGGAGGTTATTTACTACAAGACTTAGTTTAAAGATGAATATTCTGAAACACAGAAATTAAGTGACTAGACCCTTATGGTTGTACAGCTAGTGGCAGAGCAGAGTTGGGGCCAGTCATCAGATTCCTGGTCTTAAAACCAAATGCTACTGCCTGTCTCATCATTATGTCATCAGCAAAGGGCACAGTCAGCATTCAGATGTCTATTGCAATGGGGTTCTTATCCATTGGTCACCACCCAGAAACTCAGGGTGGGCGCTTCAGACACTGTCTTCTGTTACATCTCCAGTCCTGTCTTCACTGATCACAGTCCTTTTCCTGCTTGACCTCCCCCGACACTGGCTCTGTGGGTTAAGTGTGCCCCCACATTGCCAGTGCCCAGTCCCAAGATGGGGGAGGCAGGCACTGCTTGCTGCTCCCTTTCCTCCATCCCTTGGAGATACCAAGTCTTCCTAACTCCATCTCTGAAATGACTCTTCTATCTTGTTATTCCTCCCTTGCCCCAAAGATCTCATTCAGTCCTTCATCATTTCCTCTTCAGAATTGTTGCAGCAGTCTCCTCATTGGTCCTCCTAGCTGCAGATGCTCTTTTTCTATTTATTCTCTGAAACAAAATATCAAAAACAAATAGCAACAAGAAAATAATAACAGCAACAGTAAACTGTAATGACTCCAGTTGCTTCCACTAGTAAATTCTCTCCCTGCTCTCATCTCTGAGCACCATGTCTGAGCTTCACCCAGTTACTGGCCATTCCAGGCCATGTGCTTCTGAGCCTTTGGTCATGCCATTCCTTTGACCTGGAATGCCCTTCCTCTCATTCTCTGTTTTAAAAGCTCCCACTCTCCCTTAATGCTCACTTCAAATGTCACTCCTAATGCCACTTCATTTCTCCCTTCTCCAGCAGAATTAGTTTCTCTCTCCTCTATGTCCCTAAAACTCTTAGCCCACCTCTATCCTTGAGTGAATATCAGGGGATGTCATGGCTGGTTGTGTATTCCTCCTCCACAATAAATTGTGAGCTCATTGAAGCAATGTTTGGGGCCTTCTCCATCACTGTATCCCTCCCAGCATCTAGTTCTGCACCTGGCTCCAAGTGAGCATTTGACTAAAATGTGTTGAATGAGTGAATGAGAGGTCTAACCACATCTCTTTTAGGAAGTACAGAAGCAGAACTGGGAGGATCTATAGGCTGGATTCAATGTCTGGATATTTAAGAATTGAGTGGGAAGAGATTTGAAGTGAGAAACTTGGTTAGGTATTGGGGGGGAATGTTCCCAGGCTAGAGCTTTCTTTCTGGCGGTTAAAATATGGAAAATTTTCACTCTGGGAATGAAGCAACTTCTTGTCAATGGGGCCAAAATATTCACACAGATTTATTAGAGGTTGAAAGACTCTGAGACAATCCACCTTAATCCTACACCTGTCTGTAGGATTTGTATTAAAGTAAAATTTTAATAATGAACTAGATTTTGATATCAAAAGACTTTGATTTTATTTTCAAACAAATGTTAAAGAATAACTAAGAGTGAGATATTTTGATGCCATCTAACTGAGGTGACCATGCACACTGTGGAGAGATCAAGGGGACTTTGTACAGTTTCGGGAGGCAAGGTGGGAAAGTGGGTCTGTCTACCTCTGTAAATTATTCTTTTGTAATCTGACATCTTGAGCAGCTTTTGATATAATGTTCTTAAAAATAAAGCCAAACACTCCAATGGAAAGTAGTAGAAGACCTGAGCTCTAGTATCTGATATCTAAGTGTGGTTGGGTCACTTAAATTCCATTAGCTTCAATACCCTCTGTAAAATGGGAATAATGGTACAGCACATCCCTCACAGGATTATCCTGATAACGTAATAAGATAACATATGAAACATAACTAGCTAGAACCTGCAACATAGTGGGTCCTCAATAAATATTATGTTAATTCCTTTTTAAAATAGATAAGACAACTTGGATAAAAGTTACAGGGAAACATCTGAAGGTCATAAGCAACCTTGGGTTGAGTTAAACAGCAATGTTGGCAGAAAGGACATGCAACTCTCCAGGCCTGGTCTGTAAAATCCTCCCTCATAAGATGTACTTCTCTTCCCCATCTGCCAGCCAGATAGAAAGGATCCAACAGAGGGGTCAGAGGCTGTAGAAGATGGCAAAGATGTGGACAGCCTCGCTCCCTGAGTCACTTTGTGGAAGGCAGCCTGCTGAACCGTTATGAGCATGAGAAACAAATTTCTATCTTTTAAGCCACTGAGACGTGGGTTGATTGGTTACAGCAGCTAGCCTACCCTGACCAAGGGAGTCCTGAAAATATCACTGCTCTGATGCTCTGCACTTATCAGACTCTTAACAGAATAGTTATTTCCTGTTTTGATATTTGTGATCCAAAAAGGCAAGAAGAAGCTGGAGAAAGATGAGAGAAAATTAGTCACGTATTAGAAAAAATGATGGCAAACTTGTCCTTACAGAGATTTAATTTAGAAAAAGGGCTGAGGGCAACTTTATTTTTTCAGCTTTAGAATACTGTATTTATTGTGTTGTGTCTTTATTTAAATTTTGTGATAAAGCTATCAAAGCTTTATCTCTTTTTCTTTAAATTTTTTAATATGAAGTATAGTTGAAGTATAATATTATATAAGTTACAGGTGTACAATACATTCACAATTTTTAAAGGTTATACTCCGTATATAGTTATTATAAAGTATTGGCTATATTCCCTATGTTGTACAAGAGGGCAACTTTATTATACAAGTCCCTTCCCATTCCAGTGTATGTAGACTTATATCTGGGCACCTGTTCTGAGTCTGTGTCAGTGGTTCTCAACTCTGGCTGCACATTAGAATCATCTGGAAGCTTTTAAAACTGTATCCCCAGACCAATTCAGCTGTAATCATAGTTCTAGAAGTGCATATGCATTTGAGAACCATTGATTTATGTAAATCACAGGCTACTTTTTATGACTTAGATGTTCAGAGTCATAATATCAAATAGACATTGGCCTGGAGAACCAGACACACTAGAAAACTCCTTGGCAGAAGTGGATTGTAGAAAGGGTTTGGATTTGGGAGCCAAACGAACCTGGTTTGAAACCAGGTTTGCTTGGTTGATCACTAGCTGATGGCCTTGAGGGAGTTACTTCAATGCTTTTGACCCTCTGTTTCCTCAGCTATAAAATGGGAATTCGACAGTATAACCTACAGTGTTGTGAGGAGAAAAATGAGCTAAAGTCTGTACAGCTGGAAATAGAGTAGATATTCAACAAATGGTAGTTATTATCATACCCAGTGTTTATAAACAAAGAATGTCAAATTTACAAGCACCACATTAAAACTGCTGAAGAAAGATATCCTGAAAAGATTCTAGACAATAAGCAACGGTAAGTTGTGATTAACTGGACAGTGTGTTCATCATGATTATTTTAGGATATATAAAGTAATGTTGACGTTATCTTTACAGAGTGTCTTATCTTTATTGCTTTAGTTTAATGGATATAAAAATATTTATAAGGATCACTAGTGACACTGGTCTGCAAACCCTGTTTTTCCACACACTCCTGACTTATTCAATTTGAGGACTAAATACTGCACTTTTTTTGCCTATAGAAATAGTTTTTAAGATGAAGGTTAACCTAATCAGTCAGCTCTTGTAAAGCAGGTCTTTGAAATATATAGTGATAGACCCTGATGAAGATCAGGAAGAGAAGCGAGACCCTGACCCTGTGTTCCAGAAGCTTACAGCCTCCGGGGACTGGTGTTGTTGATGTCCTGGTTGTCCTTTTGCTTAGTTTTATGTCATTACAAAAAACAGCAGCCAAGGATGCAAATCAGTATGATCAGTGCCCAAAGAGAGGTGCAGAGCATAGGCATGGCAGATGTCAGAGAAAGAGGTGTTCATTTTTGTTTTGATGATTAGAGAGATTTCCCAAAGCAAATAGCCCAGGGTACACATGGATCAGGGGATTAGGAAGATTCCACTCTTGGAAAAGGAGTCAGTGAAGGAATGGCCCATGCATGTCTGGAGGACAGCAGTAGAATCAGTTTGCCGGCAGTCTAGGGAGGGTTAACATGGGGGACACAGTAGGAGATGAGGCTGGTCAGGTCATGCGGGCCAGCTTGTTGAGGGTACTGAATTCCAGACTTCTCCTTTGCTACATGCCACATCTTCACAGTCCATGCAAGGTCCTATCTTGCTTCATTTCTTCCTTTTTATCCCCATTCCATACTCCCATTCTGCCCCCTCACTCCAACTGTATACAATACATACATCTAAAATGTATTTTTACAAAACAGGACTGGTGATTTTGTAGCAGGTACTTTAATCTCTGAACATGGTATTGTATGTCTCATTCTGATTCATATTTTTTTCGCTCAGTGATACCATCTTAGGACCCATCAGTATTGCTACAGGCCCATCACAAATATCGCTTCCAAATGCTGGATAGTATCCTATGCTGTGCACCCACCACACTTTACCATCCACTGCCCCAGTGATGGAGACCTAACTTGGCTCTGCTTACTTGTCACAACCTTCTTACATGACCTGTGTGAGAATTTCTTTGAGATACATACTCAGGAAATTAATGGCTGGGTCATGAGTATGCAACTACTTCATTTAAGTCAATTGTGCTAGACTGCTTTCCAGGATGGCTGCACCAGCCCACTCAGCCTTCAGCAGAATATGGCACTCCTATACTCTCACATCTCCACTAACACTTGGTGACATCCAGCCTTCTAATCGTTGCCAACCTTACAGTTGTTAAGTGATAAAATAGTGTTGTTTTATTTTGCCTTCACCGATCACTAATGAGTTTGGACATCTTCATATGCTTAATAGCCCTCTGGATTTCCTCTTTTGTAAACTATCTATTCATATCCTTTCTTTGTTGTTTTTCAGGTTGCTGTCTTTTTCCAAAAACCAGTTCTTTGCATAATATAGGCTAGATCCTTGCTACTCAAAGTATGGTCTCTAGTCCAGCAGCATCAGCATTATGTATTAGATATGCAGAATCTCAGGTCCCACCCCAGACCTGCCACATCACAACCTGCATTTTGACAGGATCCCCATGAGGATATGTACATTGAAGCTTGAGAAACATTGGTCTATATCTGTGCCATCCAATATGGTAGCCACCTGCCTATTTAATTTCATTAACTAAAATTAAATTTAAAAATAGTAATTAAAAAATTTAATTAATCTAAGTGTGCAGTTCTTCATTCACCCTAGCCACATTTGGCTAGTGGCTACTGCATTGGGCAGTGCAGATACAGAACATTGCCATCACTGTAGAAAGTTCTGTTGAACAGCACTGGTAATTTTTTTAAAAATCCCTTGCCAGATTTTTACACTGGAAATCATTTGTTCAGTTTTTATTTTTTCCTCTCTAAGTTGTGGTGAGAAGCCTGAGGAGTGGAGGAGAAAATTAATGACAGTGGGGTTTGGTGTTTGTATGGAGGGCTCATGGGTTGGAGGGAAACAGCACTAGGTGTGAGGGTCCCTGGATGAGGAGTGTTTGCTCTATCCACCTTTATCAGGAGAGTGAAATTCTGGGATGGATGACTGAATGAAGCTGTGGAATCCCTACTTATACGTAGAGTCAATGACAAAGGGGACAGCAGGATGATGGGGGAAGAGTATATTTTGAGCATGTCCTATGAGCTTGACTCTGTGCTAGGCAATCTACTCACCTGGTTCTTCTTTTCACAGCTCTATGGGGTCACCAGCTACCCCATCCAACCTATGAGACCATTGAGGCTCAATGAGGCCTTAAAACTGTGACTGGCTACAAGTGCTATTCCTTTCCCACTGAACTATTAATTCTAGATATTTTGGAGATCATCTGATGACATGGAAATGGACCTGATGATCACTCTAACTCCTTTCCATGTGCCTACTTGAACATGCTCAGCTCAGAAAGGAATTTACTTGGGATGAGATAAAATTGCAGGGATCTAAGGCTTTGAACGTTTCATCAGCTGGCCAGCCCCCTTTATAGCACTGCTCTCAAAGCTGCCCAGGTGGAAGGAAAATTTAGTGTTCTGTCATCACATGGCACTGTCATTCTGGAAGTCCTTGTTGCTTCCACCAGGTGACTCAGTGTGGTAATGTGATCCTCCCTTGGCCCCAGAAGGTGGTGGGTTTGAAAGCAGATGCATGTGAATTATGACACCAGACACTTAGAACCATAGGGAGAGCTCCAAATCGCTATTTTTTAAAGTTCCTATAGGACATGATATCATAATGAAACTTACCTTAAAGATTGAATGCAAATCCACAGGAAGCCTCCCTTTCTATTAGCAAGGCTTTAGCCACAAGATGGAAAATGTGCAGAAATCAAGAACCATGTGAGAATGAAATGAAGAACTTAAAAAGGAAGAAACCACTTGCTGGGTGAGAGCTCTTTGGGTAAGAATTTGCCAAAGAGAAGGAGGGGGATTCAGGGGTCTAATGGGAGATACTGAAATGTAGTTACTTTAAAAAATGATTTCTTCTGTGAGGTTTTACTTCTGAATCCACCTTGGTCACAAGTTCATAGGCAGCAGAATGAGCGACACACCTCAGTGAAGTTCATGTCTCCTAAGAGAATGGAGGGGAATTTTTTATCAGTGGAACCCTTTATCATCTCAATTCTGCCCTCTGACCCTTGTCATCATGCACACATGTTTTGTAATATTTACAACAGTCTCATGAAAATGTTGGAACCACATTTATGCTAAAGTATAAATGACTAATAAAATGTCAATAACTTGGCATGGTTTGTGTTAGGAACAGAGATCAAAGCCTGAGCTGAGTCTTATTCAGAACTGGACTAAAGTATTTATGAGCATATACTTTGTGCAAGCCTTGAGCTATGGTTTATAGGGGGAGGGGAAGCTGAGAAGGATAAATTGAGGTTCCCATTTCATAAGATTTCAGAGTGGTAAGGGGTGGTGGTGGTAGATAAGTATAAATTACTCCAGCAAGATAGAACATGTTAATGTAGATCCAAATGCTGCGAGTGATTGTTTGGACAAGTGAATTCCAACTGGGATGGTGGGAAGGGTAACTTGAGAGTAACTTAAACATTACTTAGGGTTTAAATATGCAGAATTTAAATATGTGTATGGTTAAAGCTATTCCAGGCAAAACGGAACAACTTGAATAACATTTATTAAAAGAAGGGGGCAAATGTGTGTGGAATAGGAAAGATGAGTAAGCTGCGTTACCAGCACGTAGAGGATAAGAGACAATGTAAAGAAAGACAGTGGCAGTAAGGTCAGGTAGGGATTAGGTAATTGAAGGCCATGAGTATCGAGCTAAAGCTCTGTTCTGTGTGCCACAGGGAACCACAATGAGTAGCTAAGCTGAGCGGGATGGATTCTCTTCCAGGGCACTTTCAGGTCTAAGGGTCAGTACATTAGGGAGGATTTTTTAGGGTGGAAACTGGGCGCGTTTTTCAGGATTTAGCCCAAAACTTATATTATATTAGGTATCTGCTATGCTAAATAATTTCTAGGACGTACAAAGAGTGGAAAAAATACAGGATATGATGGAGTGAGATTTGTCAATTACAGAGCAGAGGGAAAGGTACTTTGTGAATTTAGGCAGGAGGAAGTGTTGAGTTAAATGGAGAATCAACATGTCTCTGTGGGTCAGGGGAGAAACAGATATTCTTTCTTAATTTTGGACCCTTTTTCATTCCCCACAGAGTGCAAATACATATTCTTCAAGGTCTCTTTCTCTTTTCTTAAGAGAACAGTTGAAGGACAAGGTGAAAGTGACTGGGGAGGTTTCACGTGGGGAACAGCCAGATGATTGCCACTGGGATATGCTGGTTATGCAGGACATTAAACAGTTCTCTTTCTTCTGTGGAAGCAGGACAGGTAAGTTTTACAGTCCCTGATTTGCACATGTGAAGACTGAGGCACCAAGATACTGAAGACATGAAGCTATCTGTCTTCTCACTACTCTAGAACTATCTGGAGTCTCTAGAATTGTCATGGCATTTGTCCTTGGCTTTTCAAGATTGAATTACATCTTTCCAACAAGGAGGAGCTAAGGGCTGTCCTGTAGGAGATGATCCCAGTCTTTGTTCTTCTTCAATTGTTCTGGTCTAGGAGCATGTTACGTGTTGAATTGTGTCCCTGTCAAAAGATATATTGAAGTCCTAACCCTTAGCGACTGTGAATGTGACTTCATTTAGTCAATAGGATCTTTGTGAACTCAGCCAGCCTTCCTCTGCAGGTTCCACCCATCCAACCAACTGTAAATGAAAAAAATACTATGCCGGGTACTGTTGGTTGATCCAGATGCGGATCCGCGGATAGGGGAGACTGACTGTAAGGCACTTGAGCATCCTTGGATTTTGGTATCTGCGGGGGTCCTGGAACCAATCCCCCATAGATACCAAAGGATTACTGTATACTCAAGTTCAGACATGATTATGAGAATGTGCCCTAAATGACAATTACTGGTGTCCTTATGAAAAGGGGAAACTTGGATACAGAGATGCACACATACAGAGAAGATGATACAGAGATTGGTGGCATGAAGGCAGCCATGTGATGACAGAGGCAGAGATTGGAATTATGCTACCATGAGCTAAGGGAAGCCCAGGGCTGGAAAAGGCAAGGAAGACTCTTACCCTATAAGGCTTTGGAGGAAACATGGCCCTGCCCACACCTTGAATTAATCTTCTAGCCTCCAGAACTGTGAGGTAACTAAGTCATGTTGCTTTAAGCCATCCAGTTTGTGACACTTTGTTATGACAGTCTTAGGAAATCAATATAGAGCACCTGTCAGCTGTTTTTTGAAAAAGTCTTATAACTGAGTTGGGAATATAGCACATGGATAGAAAGCATATTTGATTATGTTTTTATTCTAAAAGCATCCAAATAGCTCACTGATCTCCAGAGCTCTAGCTAACATCATCCTTTTAGTATAGGAAAGCACTATCATGATATAGTTTGAAGGGTGTCAGAGGCCCCCTTTGCCCCCCACAATTTTCTTTCTTCATGTCCTACCATGAGAAATTCTTCCCCTTCGGTTAAACATAGTCCGTGTGCCAACTCCCTTTTAAAATGCAAAAGATTCTTGAGAGGGGCCACTCGTTAAAGAATTAATATCTTGTTCTGTGCTTCCTGGGGGAGGGTGGTAGAGACAGAGCCCTTGAAAGTGAAAAAGGAGCCAGGAACTTGAGATGGAACCTGGAACTGAAACTCTACCTTACTTTACCATATTGTCCTGAGCTATTCCTAAATGTTTTGGAGGAACTTCAGCTATGTTTTAATAATCTAATTACTGTAGAAATCTGAGAAATTTCCAATGCATATGTGGAAAGTAGTAAAGAAGGAACACAGTCATTGCAGGTCATCATGAGACTATTACCCTTCCCTTCTTGGTGTGCTTCTTTCCTTTGCGTGTGTGTGAAAAATAATTCTTTTTTTCTCATTCCCCGAAGAGATCCAAAGCAATGTTTCTTCCTAGCTAATGAGTTGTGTTTAGAGTTTAGACAAGTAACCCTAAGAGCTTGTGAGGATGGAGACATGGAGGCATTTGCCAGGGAGTTGGCTTAGGGTTCTATTTGTTGGGGTTCTTTTAAGGGTCAAGATAAATTTGTATGGAGATAAAAGCAACCCACTTGGCAGAGATGAGAAGATGCTTGTTTCTCCAGGGGATTTTCAGGCTGTTGACCAAAGTACTACTCTTTCATCCCTTCCTAAAGGGAGTTTCTGACAGCAGTCCTCAAATTAAGTGTTTCCAAATATTTATTGAGTCCAGGTTTTACTCATAAAGTATTTCTAATCAGGAAATACAACTAGATATCACCCAAATTCAATTTTAGAAATAATTTCCATGCAGCTGAGTTCACATCTCAACTATTGACTTGCTCCATTGGTGGAAGAAGAAAGACTATGAAGTTATATATATATATTTTAATTGAGACTGTTTTGTCCACAGCATCTCACGATCAGGTCACCAGTCTTTGGAGTTAAGTTATTCATACAAATGAGTCAGTTTTCAGGTTAATAGCAGAGATAAGGAAGGAATGTTTCAGTCCAGAAAGAAAAATCAAAACACAATACAGCATTAAGGAGGAGAAAAAGAAAATCTAAGAAAAAAAAATTCAGCATGAAATTAAAGGAGAACCTGACTATGATCCCATTTCCCCATCTGAGCCTGGAAGATAAAAACGGTAATAAATTCATTCATCTACACCCACTTTAAGTATCGGAGCCGATCAGCAGTTCCACTGATGTACAGCCAGACTTTGAAGTCTGTCTTAGCTCTCTGGAACTCGACCAGCCACTTTCCAGACCATGTAATGTATTGCAGATCTTTCCACATTATGCATTCCAGATGGCCACAGTAATTCTTTGTGTGTTTTCTCCTTTCTTATTTGGGTTACTGGGGTAATTTGGGAATAAAGCATGCATGCTGCAAAGTGAAAATTGACATACAGTTACTGCCCTGTGCTGCTCAGATGATGATGGATATTAAAGAAACTGAAAGAGTTAAAAATATATACAGTGAATGGAAAGGGGTGGGGAGAAAGGATGGAGGGAAGCTTCCTTAACAGTTGTTTTTGCTGTTTGCCAAGTGAAGGGCGCTGGCTGGTTATTGCTTCATGACTGTTTGGGGGAGTTACTAATCATTCTTCTTCCCGACACTCGCTTAGCCAATGTGCAATCACCTTGACCTTGAAGTTAGGTGACCATATGATTTATCCACAAACTGGGATAAGTCTGAGAGTGAAAGAGGTACTATTAGCAATTACACCTGGGGAATGGGTTTAAATCCCCTTTACAAATAAGGACATGTGTTCATGCAATGTTGAAAAGTAACTTCTAGCAGGATGCTGAGCTGTTCAAATCCTGGTTGTATTTAATTCAGCGCTTGTTCAGTGCAAAGAGGCCGCCAAGTGGCTGTTGACCCTTGGGCTTGTGGTAACTGGACTCTATTTCCACACACAAAGTCAACACATGCGCTTAATAGGCAAAAAGTATTTGGTCACCAGACGGGCTGTTTTGCCTCGGCAGCACTCACCCCGCTCGGTCCAGCTTGCCCAAAGCTGATTTATGTGGCATCCTAGGGCTGTGACTGGGTATGCTTTTGGGTTGCTTTATTGTTCCTATTCAGACTGTGAGAGTATTCTGTGAATGAAGTGAAATAATGACATGGAGCCCTTTCTAGCAAAGGAGACAGTCTTTTAAAAAAATAATTTTAAGGCTGAATTTAAATATCATGACTGCAAATGCTGCATATGCTTTAACCATTGCTGTTTTTCTACTCGAGTTCCCCTTTGGTGTATTGCCATAACAGTCATTCTCAAACTTTGCTCTCCACCGCAATCATCTGTAAATCTTATTAAAATGTAGATGCCAGAGCCCCATCCCTGGAGATTCTGACTGAATAGATCTCATGAACATCTGGAAGAATCTATAGGAGGCAAAAGTCCTATAGAAATCAAGGCCCCTGAAATCGTATTTCTCATTTTCTCATAAGGTTCTCCATCCTGTCCATGAAAACATAATTCTGGAAAACTTGCCAGCTTTCCAATTTCAGAGCAGGGAATGATTCCCCCTCCAAATCATCTGAAAGTAATGACTCTCATCTGGTGAAGAAAGATGGATTTTATTTTGTGAGACACCAAACAAACTATTGCAGGCATCTTGCTGTTTTTCCAAGCGGTTCTCATTTTCTGCCCTGATGGTGAGGCCTGAGCACACAAGGGCAGTTTTCTTTGCGATGAGGCAGGAAGCTGAGGAGTGTCTTCTCCCACGGGAGCTTCAGCTTGCGTTTCACAGACGCAAGAGGCTCTCAGATTTGGAAGAGGCAACTGGAATCCTGGACTTGGAGCCAAGCTCCCAAATATTCTAGGGTAGCACAACAGAAAAAGCATGTGTATTTGTGTCTGTGTTTTCTTGCTCCAGTATAGACATGGACAGATAATTCTCATAGAAACGTTTCGTTTTTCTGGAACCTTCTGGAAAATCCCACCTTTGTTTATTTACACAAAGACCGCCATGTGATTCAGATGCACAACCAGTCAGGAAAACGCGCTGCCATGTAAAACAGGATCTTCTGAATATTTTTTTCTTGTCTTTTTTTCTGACTATAACAGTATTACATTTTTTAACACTTGGAAAAAAACAGAAAAGAATGACAAGAAAAGCAAACCACCCAAAGCCATACTTTTCAGGGAAAGTGAATGCTAATATTTTAGAGTATTGCCTTCTGAGTTTTATATCTTCTTCATACATGTGTCATGACATGGAAATCGTAATTAGTATACTGTTTGATAATCAGGTTTTAACTTGATGTATTTTGAGAACTGCTCCACACTGTTAAATATTATTCAAGCACAAGCTTTTTAGTTTTTTTATTTTGTGGCTTCCCTAGAAAGATAGATTAAAAAGGAAAAAACCTGCCTGTCGTCTGACATTTACATGGCTTCCTTTAAAAAAAAGTTTGTATATTCTTGCAGTGAATACCTTGTGTTAAAATTTCTGTTTAACATGATGGATTAATGTGTGGAATGTCCATTGGTGCACATTGCCAATCTGGAACCTGGGCAGTCTAGCTCTACCAATGGCCATAGTTGATTGGCTTCCATGCGGACAAACTCTTGGACAAGCTCTTTGACTCTGTAGCGGGAGCCACAAAACCTCACCCAATTCCCTGGAAGGGTTGAGAACTCACTAATCTACGCCAACCTTTCTGACTCTGGCCCTTTTTCCAGTTTTGCTCTAATGGCAGGAGCCATGAATTCTAGGATTTGAAGAATGGGGTTTGTGGTGGATGGGGTTTTTCTTGGTTTCTTAGTAGCTGTCACCATCATTACCTATGTTCCCTTTGTGGGGGAATAACAGACAAGAAAGACATCATGCAAATTAGAAGCAAAAGAGCTTTTTCTCATTGACATCTTCCTATGAATCTACAACATACAGTACAGGAAGCCAGTCTGATGAAGGGAAGTGACTATTTAGTGTCTTCTTAACCTCTGTGGTCTGGACCTCCTACTTATATCTTTAATCTATCCCTTGTCACTTTCAATCTGCAGGGTCCAGTCTCAATGTCTCAGCTACACTCTCCTGCTAGTGAGTTATCCCTCCCGCCTCCTGTTTTCTCTGCCAAGACCACTCCCCATCCCCTCTTCTCCTCCTCTTGGGTGAACTTCTGCTTGCCTTCAAGGTTTCAGCTTAAGCGAGCTTCAAGCCAGGTCAGTGCAGACAAAATGGGGCCTTGAACTTTGAGGAAGCCCTCCCATAACATTGGGGGATACAGATACTTTAAATTTTTGTGAACTTGGTAGGTGGAAACTGAAAGCAGTCTTTTGTTAAAAATTGCAGATGTTGTTATTGCAGGAGATGGAGACAAATGTTTCTTGAGGGGAGACTGTCCTTTTGTCTAGGAAAAACCACGCTGAGGGGACACTGGGTAGATGTGTGTAGAACCAGGGTCTGCACATGCTGTGAAGATGTTGTTCTAAGATGCTCACACTGCTTCATGGGTGAGAAAGAAAAAAGTATTTCTATGAAGGAGGCAGGGAAGCATCTCTGTACACTACCTTTATTTTTAGGTTGCTTTTCGAGAAGTATCACAATGAGTAAGATGTCATTGTCTCACCTTGGAGCTGAGTCAGGGCCTCCGTGTTTGGAGAAGAGAGACTAGGAACTGAGGAACTGTTTCCATGGGAGACTTGGTGAAGCCATGGGCACAATCAGAATTCTTTGGAGCCCAAAGGGACAACACTCAGCACCTCTATGATACATCCAAAGACTTCTGTTTCCCATAATATGTTCCAAATGGTTTTGTAGGTAGGTGGGGAAACCATGGTCCTTCTGGTATTTATTGGATAGCCATCAATGTTACCAAATTTTCCTATTGGTGTCAGTGATGTTTTAGCTAATTCTCTTGGGTTTCTAGGTAAATAATCGTAGCACCTTGAATAGATAATACTTTTCCTTCCTTGTAATTATACTTCTAGTTTCTATCTTATGTCTTTTCATAATGAAATAAGCCACATTACAGCCAAATCCAGTGCTATAAAAAAAAACTTAAATGCTGTTAAGTTTCTGAGCAGCTGTTGGGAATGAAGGATTTGTGAGCAGACAGAATGAACAACTAAGACACCTTTGTAGCATTTTGAGAGTGAGGTAATGATGTCCTAAGGTAATGCTTTGTTTTGTTTTGATTTGAAAACAAAAAATATGTGCACACACATACACACACATACATTCATACATACGTATATATTTTAGATGCCATATTGAGTGGGTTTGGTGATATGGTAAATCAATAAAACAACTCAGGCTCAAAGCATGAAGCTTCGTGGTCTAATTAACTGTTAGCAGGAAATTATTTTTAATAGACAATGAAATCATTCATTTATCTGTAAAGAGGTGATAAGAAGTATTTTAATTAAAATACTCAGTTTACAACAAACACATTTAATACTGTGGATTTGGGGGAAATTTTTAGTTCAATTCTTACTCTTCTTTTGTGGTCTGAACTGTAACCCAGCTGTACACCAAACTCTGTTAATTAGCATGTGTGTTATGCTTTCCTGGCCTTCAGAGCCACTTTATGGGAGTGTGATCTCATTTGGGTCTCAAAACAACCCTTCGATAGGTATCATAATAGAAAATAGCCTCTGTTGAGCACTTTACAACCGCAAAACACTTTCCCCTGATACAGCCTTTCAAGGTCACGTACATATGCATTGCTGGTGACATACAGTCCAGCCTAACGGTGACACCACTCTGGACACAATGCTCCATTTTGTGCTCTCGTGCCTGGGTGTCTCTTGTTCCCTCTGGTGAAATGTCCCTCCCTGCCTTGTCTAGCTGCTGAGCCCCCTGAACATTCAGGAAGGGGCTCCCCTTCTCCCCCAGGGGGTGTTGGAGTCGGGTATTGTGGGGAAGTGGGAGCAAGCATGGGAGGCATGGTCCTTGGGAGGGAAGGATTTGGCTCAGCTAGTGACCGCTGTGGGACGGGGAGGGGTCACCCTCCCATCTGCTTCAGTGACAGAAGCTCAGGCCTGCAGGTGCCTCGGCCGTCCATGGATATGCCAATGGCGTCCTGCCAGCGCAAAGCTACATCACCTTGAGCTCTGAGGTACCTTCCTTCTGCGCTTCTGCTCCTTAGTCAGCTCGCTTCCGTCTCCAGGGAACAATACTGGACGCTCATCCCAGGACCCCGCCCACCGACCCTTAGAGGGTCCCATCGAGTGTGTGTGTGCGTGTGCGTGTGCGTGTGTGTGTGTGTAGTGCACTTCTTCTCAGAGGAGAAAGGGAAAGAAAATGAGTTGTTTGTTCATTTTATAAAGGGGAACAAAACAATGGAGCTGAGCGCCTCGGGGTCTTGTCATTGTTAGCTACATCTGTTTAGGTACCACTTCCACCAGGAAGCCTCCCTCTGGTCCCCAGCCTGGTTCCAGTGCGTCCATCCACCCTCATGCTCTCCTAACTCCTGCCTATACCCATCTTTTGGTACATGGAATAAATGGCACTCTCTTGGCAACAAGGGACAGAGTCCCAGTTCAAATTAGCTCAAGCAAAGGAAATAAAAGGAGGAGGGGGTTTATTGAATGAAATAGTCAAACCACAGAGAGGTCTGGGTGGAGATGGCCCTGGGTCTCGATGCTCTCAGGAGGCTGTGTCTCTGCCTCATCTTTTCTCCTCTCAGGGACTTGACACTGTTCTTTCCTGTCATGGTGGCTTTGATGGCCTGGGTGGTGAGCAGAGAGAAAGAACAGTCTTCCCTACCAGCTTGGATAACAGGTTTATTCCCAGACCAGTCGCTCCGGTCAGAAGGTTGACATGGGTTGATTGCTGAGGTCATGAGGCTGGAGCTCTTCCTGGAGGGGCAGTGGTGCACTGCCCCTGACAAACGGAGAAACCTGTGGCCTGACCCATCCTCCTTTGCTCTGTCTTCTGGGAGCACTCACTCCTCTGCTGTAACTGTTATTTCTCATCTGTCCTTCCCTCACCCACAACCCCTCAAGGATGAGGATGATATCTGTACCCATTGTGTGTCTTTGCTTTAGCACAGGGCCTGGAATTCAACAGCTCTTTACTAAATGTTTGAAAAATGAAGGAATGAATGAATGAAATCATATGTGACAGTAGGGGCCATATTAAATCAGAAAGGAAAGCCCTGCTCGGGCACAACGACAACACACATGGTCTCAGGTATGTTCTTGTGTGAAGTGGGATTTAGTACCTATGGGGTCTGTGCTTCTGGGTGATTTTTTTCACTTTCTAAACCATAGGCCACACTGGAGATTAAGACTAGAGCTCATGAGGCAGATGTGAGTGCGTTCAAACTGCTCCGGCACCCCGAAGGTTGCACGCCATCCTAAAGCCTCTAGCTGGGTATCTCGTCCCCCCTGAAAAGGCAGATGCACTGAAGTTGTCTAAAAGTCTCCATGTCCCCCAACTAACGTCAAAAATCTCACATTATCGTCGGGTGAACTAGGAGAATGTTTTTCCTGCATAACCTTCCTAAATGCCTAAGTGGCAACATCACCGTCAGAAAATGCTTAGGCACTTTGTTTTTCACGACCCTGTTTGCAAATAACAAATTAGGGTAACTTGACTTTCTCCTGGAGCATTGTTTATATTGCACTTTGCCCATGAGGAATGTTTTGAATTCGAGCAAATTAAGCGCTCTCCAAACGTGGTGTTTAAAATAATAAAGAACTCTCCGGAACATTTAAGCGAGGCTGGTGGCTTTCCTGACAACACCTGTGATTCAGCAGCTGTTGCCATGGAATTTGGCCACGGACCCTCAGTGTGTTTTTCCTAACATTAGTTTGGCAGATGTCATTACATTCAAAGTCCTAAAGAGAACCGTTTCTCTCCCTAGGACTTGCTACAGGGAATGAAGTTGTCTTAGCCTCTAGTCGAGAGTCGCTAGCACGAAACAAAACTGTAATGAGATTCCTTAAAATATGGGGTGTTTATGTCCCCAGGCTGCTAAGACTTCTCAATTCATAGGAGACATTATTTTGGAGTTCTGTGGAGGGGCTGCCCTTGAAAAGTAAAAAACAAGAAAAAAAGAAATACTCTCACCTGAAAGTTTAGTAGGGTGGCTTTGTTTGGCAGGGGACCTGTTTACCACAAAAGTAAATGAGACTATTTCAGGACATGTCTTGCTAAAAAGTAAATGAGACTATTTCAGGACATGTCTTACTAACTTCTGGAAGGCTTTATGAGGAAATGTGTCATGTGTCATGGTGGTAATGGAATTATCATTGCTCTGTCCTTGTTATTTCATACAGTACTGGAATTTTTTTTTTTTTTTTTTTTTTTTGGTACTCTCACTGTTGTGGCCTCTTCCGTTGCGGAGCACAGGCTCCAGACGCACAGGCTCAGCGGCCATGGCTCATGGGCCCAGCCGCTCCGCGGCACGTGGGATCCCCCCGGACCGGGGCACGAACCCGTGTCCCCTGCATCGGCAGGCGGACTCTCAACCACTGTGCCACCAGGGAAGCCCAAAGTACTGGAATTTTTCACACTGAACCTCCATGATAAAAGATCATTTCAAATTTTGGTTGTACAGGGTTGGGAGGAAACCAAATATGTAAGTTACTTCTGTGCTCTTTTCATAACACACTTTTAAAAACTATTATTTTCTTTTAAAAAGTGAGGGATAGACTAATTTACTATCTCAGATTGAATGAATTTAAGAATTTATAGTGGTAAAAGAGCTAAATTATGCCCAAATTAGTTTATATATTGAGTGCAATTCCAAAACAATCCCAGAGAGTTTCCCTTTTAACTCGGCAAACTGATTGTAAAATTAATCTGGGAGAATACTTTTATGAAAATAGTTAAGACAATTTTGGGAAAGAAGATGATAAGGGAATATTTGAATGATCAGATATTAACAAATATAAAGCTATAGTGTTTTGAAAACCATGACACAAAATAGATGACTTACTTGAAAAGGGAGTGTTCAGAAGCTGTCTCTGATGGCTACAGGAATTTTATATATGACAAAGTGGCATTTCAGATAAGTGAAAAAAAGAATAAACTATTCAATCGATGGTATTGTGACAATTGGTTAAACATTTGGAAGCAAAGCAAAGCTACTTACCACCACAAACATAAATTCTAAGACTGAAGATTTGAATACTAAAAAGAAAGTAAAGCAAAGGAAGAAAAAATAGGAAAGGCTAGATAAAGTGTTCGCTAGCATTTCTGATACAGGTTTTATATGTGTGTGTACGTGTGTATACGCGTGTGTGTGTGTATGGATGCCACATGTATGGTCTCCCATTTTAACCTCCTTTTTACCCTGAGAATGAACGAGGACCCAAATATAAACATGTCTCTCCCCTATTTGAAGTCCTGCAGTGGATCCATGCCACCTGCCTTGGTATGGTTAAATCTTGAGCCCTGAATACTCTTTGCAGTCTCGGCTCTTGTCATTTTCCCATATACCCTCCATGAGAACTATGCCAAGTTCTCAATTTTTTGAAGAAGCAACAACCTTCCTTGCCTCTGTACCTTGTCCATGCAGTTCCCTTGGCCTGAAATGCTCTTCTCTTCCTCTGTCACTTGAATGGCTCCTGTCATCCCAGATGTATTAGTCAGGGTTTTCCAGAGAAATAGAACCAACAGGATATTTATTTGTACATTACAGAAATTGTCTCAAATGATCATGGATGTTGACATTATGCACGCTGGAGAAACAGGAAAGCTGGTGGTATAACTCAGTCTGAGTCCAAAGGCCTAAGAACCAGGGGAGCTGATGCGATAAGTCCCAGTCTGAGTCTGAAGGCCAGAACCAGGGGCACTGATGTCTGAGGGCAGGAGAAGATGGATGTCCCTACCCAGGCAGAGATCAAATTCCCCTTTTCTCGGCCTTTTGGTTCCATTCAGACCCTCAGCAGATCGGATGATGCTTACATACATTGATGAGGGAAATCTTCTTTACTCAGGCTACAGATTCAAATGCTAATCTCTTCCAGAAGCACCCTTACAGACACACCCAGAAACCATGTTTTACCAGCTATCTGAGCATCCCTCAGTTCAGTCAAGTTGACATGTAAAATTAACCATCACACCAGGCAGGCTTGGACCTACCTCCATGATGTTGCAGATCAGGGGTATCTCCGTTGAGCACTTATCCAACTAGGCTATAATTACTGAAGTTTGAAAGCTGTATCTTGATATATGATAAATTTGCCTCATAGGAAACAAATAAAAGAGGACAAAAGGATATCAAGTGTAAAGTTTCCCTCTTCCCCATTCCAACTTCCCTCCAGTCCCACTTTCCAGAGTTAACTTCAGTTAACAGTTTCATGTGTCTTTACAGAGATCATCTGAAAGTATAGATATAGCATAGATACATGTCTCACCATCCTTTTCTTACACAGATGGGATCAGAGCATATATACTGTCCAGCATATTGCACTTTATATAATTATTACTTTTACTTGTTTGTCTCCCTGAGCTCTCACATAGACATTGGCATGAAAGGCAACCCCAGAGTTGTTCAGTGTAAAACCTGCGTAACTGTACATGGCAGTCCAGCTGTCTTCCTTGCTACATTGGGAGCCACTTAAAGGCAAAGACTGTGCCTATCTTTTATTTCCATATCTTTGCTGCCTGCTACAATTCCTGGTATATAGAACTGAATGAATGAATGACTGAAAATCTCTAAACATAAAGTCTTATATTCCCTTGGCTGTTAATATTCATGGTCACATAAAACCTTCAGTTCTATAATATTAACACAGCTATGAATGTATCCTAGAGAGGTAACCACTTTTCCAAGCCATCCGTCAAACTGGGGTGACTATTAGTACTAGTCCACCTCTTTGTGATATACTTGGATCTATGTTAGGTAGAAGAAACTTTGGGGATCAATTACTCCAACCATTTACATCTGTGGTCTAATTTTACAGATGAGGATTAGATTAAGGGATACAGATTAAGGCTCAGAGAGGCAAAGTGTCTTGCTCTTGGTCATGAGATAAGTTAATGATGGAGTTGAGAATTCAGTTTGGGAGTTTGGACTCTGAGACACACATCCTACTTCAGCCCCTTGAAGACGCAACATGGAAGAGTACACAGAATTGTAGATGTTTGGGTAAAACTTTGGGAAGTGCTAGGGATTCCTTAAAGAATTTGGTGCTTTATATCTGCCTAGTTATTTCCAGGAAGCCTGCTTTATCATTTAAGATTCTTTGGGCTGCAAATAACAGGAAGCCTAATGCACACTGGCTTAAATAAGAAGGGTATTCATTGATTCTCCTAACTGGAAATTCAACTGTAGGCTGAGATTTGGAGTTTGTTTCATCTGGGGCCCTGGTTCATTTCTCTGAGGTTCCATTAATTATGGCTTGCTCTCTGTGTTGGCTTTATCCCCAAACTGGCCTTCCTTTTTGGTAGCAAAATGACCACTGCAGATTCAGGCTTCATATCTCCCCTCTGCCAATTCAGGGGAAAAGAGAATGCTTCTGTCCCAGGCTTCGCAGCAAGAATCCTGAAAGTCACCTGGATTGCATCAGTTCAGGTGGCATGCCCACCCCTGAATCAATGACTATGGCCAGAAGAAGAAAGCACAATGACGGGCTTAACCTGGTCATGCCCTACTCCTGAAGATTCCCCCCAATCAGAGATCACATGGGGTGGTGGGAGGAGTTGGAGGCAATATGAGGTTCTAGATACTGTTAGGAAAAGGAAGGGTGAAGTTGGATGCCAGATTAGGCAACCAATAAAGCCTGTTTTCAGTGCTGCCTGACAGTCTCCTATCTCTATTAATACAGGACCCAACCAGGGAAGCCTTCCCCACCCCATGGATTTCCAAGCTTCCGCAGAAGAATGCTCATATGGGTTCACAAACCAGTCTAATCAGCCCAATGACGATATCTGAGAGTCTTTTTCCCCCATTTCCTTCTTTTCTTCTGCCTATTCTACCTCCACTGGACACTGTCTTATTGGCCAAGCACTGTTAACATGTAGATCAGAGATGACCAGCCCATCATCCTCCATCTGGCATCCCCACCATCCCCATCAGGGCATTCGCCTCCAAAGAGGAGAGTCTGCATTGGTTTCACAGTTTTTAGAGAGGTCTTGAAGCATAGTTCCTTGTGCCCCAGTGTCACAAGGAACTCTTAGGAAAATGATTCTTTCGGTATTTTCTTTATGAAATGATTTGAGGAACAATCTGAGGTCAGACACCTCACTAGTCAGAACTGATTTTCTTCTCCAATGCTGAGGTCATTTGGCTGCCTGAAAATGCCTTCCTTAGGATAGGGGCTCTTAACAGGAGTATCCATGAACTTGAAGGGGAAAAGATAATCTCTATTTTTAATATCTAGCTGAAATTCAGCATTTCCTTCAATTATAAATGTAAGCAACTGACCACAAATTGTAAGGCTTGTGACTTTGCCACCAATGCAAACCTCAGAATCCTACATATCATACAAAATACCTGAAGCTACCAGGACTGCTCTTTACGTACACCAGGAATTGGGAATCATAATAGTTACTAAACTCACCCCTGGATCTTGTTATTTAAAGAGTCAATAGAGAAGCACATATGTAAATGACTATTTGAAATATTTATTTTACTGGAGTATAATTGCTTTACAACGTTGTGTTAGTTTCTGCTATACAATGAAGCGAATCAGCTATATGTATACATATATGCCCTCTCTCTTGGACCTCCCTCCCACCCCACCCCTCATTCCCACCCATCTAGGTCATCACAGATCACAGAGCTGCGCTTCCTTGCTTTATAGCAGGTCCCACTAGCTATCTATGTTACACACGGTAGTGTATATATGTCAATTCTAACCTCCCAAGTTATCCCCCCGTCCCCTTCCCTACCCCCCACCATGTCTACATGTCTGTTCTCTACATTTGTGTCTCTATTTCTGTCCTGGAAGTAGGTTCATCTATACCATTTTTCTAGATTCCACATAGACATGTTAATATATGATATTTATTCTCTTTCTGACTTACTTCACTCTGTATGACAGACTCTAGGTCCATCCATGTCTCTACAAATAACCCAATTTTGTTCCTTTTTATGGCTGAGTAATATCCCATTGTATATATGTACCACATCTTCTTTATCCATTCATCTGTCGATGGACATTTAGGTTGTTTCCATGTCCTGAGTATTGAAAATAGAGCTGCAATGAACATTGGGGTACATGTGTCCTTTTTAAATTATGGTTTTCTCAGGGTATGTGCCCAGTAGTGGGATTGCTGGGTCATATGGTAATTCTATTTTTAGTTTTTTAAGGAACCTCCAACCTGTTCTCCATAATGGCTCTATCAATTACATTCCCACCAGCAGTACAAGAGGGTTCCCTTTTCTCCACACCCTCTCCAGCATTTATTGTTTGTAGATTTTTTGATGATGGCTATTCTGACTGGTGTGACACCTCATTGTAGTTTTGATTTGCATTTCTGTAATAATTAGTAACGTTGAGCATCTTTTCTTGGCCATCTGTATGTCTTCTTTGGAGGAATGTCTATTTAGGTCTTCTGCCCATTTTTTGATTGTGTTGTTTGTTTTTTTGATATTGAGCTGCATGAAATGTTTGTATATTTTGGAGATTAATCCCTTGTAGCTTCATTTGCAAATATTTTCTCCCATTCTGAGGGTTGTCTTTTTGTCTTGTTTATGGTTTCCTTTGCTGTGCAAAAGCTTTTAAGTTTTATTAGGTCCCATTTGTTTATTTTTATTTTCATTACTCTAGGAGGTGAGTCAAAAAACATCTTGTTTATGTCAGAGTGTTTCTCCTATGTTTTCCTCTAAGAGTTTTATAATGTCCAGTCCTACATTTAGGTTTTTAATCCATTTTGAGTTTATTTTTGTGTATGGGGTTAGGAAGTGTTCTAATTTTATCCTTTTACATGTAGCTGTCCAGTTTTCCAGCACCACTTATTGAAGAAGAGTGGCGAGAGTGGACATCCTTGTCTTGTTCCTGATCTTTCACCATTGAGAAAGTTTGCAGTGAGTTTGTCATATATGGACTTTCTTATGTTGAGGTAGGTTTCCTCTATGCCCACTTTCTGGAGAGTTTTTAGCATAAATGGGTGTTGAATTTTATCAAAAGCTTTTTCTGCATCTATTGAGATGATCAGATAGTTTTTATTCTTTAATTTGTTAATATGGTGTATCACATTGATTGATTTGCATATATTGAAGAATCCTGGCATTCCTGGGATAAACCCCACTTGATCATGGTGTATGATTTTTTTAATGTGTTGTTGGATTTTGTTTGCTAGTATTTTGTTGAGGATTTTTGCATCTAAGTTCATCAGTGATTTTGGTCTGTAATTTTCTTTTTTTGTGATATCTTTGTCTGGTTTTAGTATCAGGGTGGTGGTGGCCTTTTAGAACGAATTTGGGAGTGTTCCTCCCTCTGCAATTTGTAGGAAGAGATTGAGCAGGATGTATTAGCTCTTCTCTAAAAGTTTGATAGAATTCGCCTGTGAAGCCATCTGGTCCTGGACTTTTGTTTCTTGGAAGATTTTAAATTACAGTTTCAATTTCATTACTTGTGATTGGTCTGTTTATATTTTCTAATTCTTCCTGGTTCAGTCTTGGAAAGTTGTACCTTTCCAAGAATTTGTCCATTTCTTCCAGGTTGTACATTTTATTGGCATATAGTTGTTCATAGTAGTCTCTTATGATCCTGGGGCCATGGAAGGGAGTGTCAGTTGTAATTTCTCCTTTTTCATTTCTAATTTTATTGATTTGTGTCCTCTCCCTTTTTTTCTTGATGAATCTGGCTAATGGTTTATCTATTTTGTTTATCTTCTCAAAGAACCACCTTTTAGTTTTATTGATCTTTGCTATTGTTTCCTTCATTTCTATTTTATTTATTTCTGCTCTGATCTTTATGATTTCTTTCCTTCTGCTGACTTTGGGTTTTCTTTGCTCTTCTGTCTCTGGTTGCTTTAGGTGTAAAGTTCGATTGTTTATTTGAGATTTTTCTTGTTTCTTGAGGTGAGATTGAATTGCTATAAACTTCCCTCTTAGAACTGCTTTTGCTGCAGCCCATAGGTTTTGGGTCATTGTGCTTTCATTGTCATTTGTTTCTATGTATTTTTAAAAATTTCATCTTTGGTTTCTTCAGTGATTTCTTGGTTATTTAGCAGTGCAGTGTTCACAGTGTGCTGCTAAATAACCTAAAGGCTAAATCCTCCATGTGTTTGTGTTTTTTACATTTTTTTTTCTGTAATTGATTTCTAATCTCTTGGTGTTGTGGTTGGAAAAGATGCTTGATATGATTTCAATGTCCTTAAATTTACCAAGGCTTGATTTGTGACCCAGGATGTGACCTATCCTAGAGAATGTTCCATGTGCATTTGCGAAGAAAATGTATTCTGCCACTTTTGGGTGGAATGTCCTATCAATATCATTTAAATCTATCTGCTCTATTGTGTCATTTAAAGCTTGTGTTTCCTTTTTAATTTTCTGTCTGGATGATCTGTCCATTGGTGTAAGTGAGGTGTTAAAGTCCCCCACTATTATTGTGTTACTGTCGATTTCCCCTTTTATGGCTGTTGGCATGTACCTTATGTATTGAGGTGCTCCTATGTTGGGTGCATATATATTTATAATTGTTATATCTTCTTCTTGGATTGATCCCTTGATCATTATGTAGTGTCCTTCCTTATCTTCTGTAACATTCTTTATTTTAAAGTCTATTTTATCTGATATGAGTGTTGCCACTCTGGCTTTCTTTTGATTTCCATTTGCATGGAATATCTTTTTCTATCCTCTCACTTTCAGTCTGTATGTGTCCCTAGGTCTGAAGTGGGTCTCTTATAGGCAGTATATATACAGGTCTTATTTTTGTATCAGTTCAGCTAGTCTGTGTCTTATGGTTGGAGCATTTAATCCAATTACATTTAAGGTAATTATTGATATGTATATTCCATTACCATTCTCTTAATTGTTTGGAGTTTGTTCTTGTAGGTCTTTTTCTTTTCTTGTATTTCCTGCCTAGTGAAATTCCTTTAGCATTTGTTGTAAGGCTGGTTTGGTGGCGCTGGATTCTCTTAGCTTTTGCTTGTCTGTAAAGCTTTTGATTTCTCTGTCGAATATGAATGAGATCCTTGCTGGGTAGAGTAATCTTGGTTGTAGTTCTTTTCCTTTCATCACTTTAAATATATCCTGCCACACTCTTCTGGCCTGCAGAGTTTCTGCTTAAAAATCAGCTGATAACTTATGGGGATTCCCTTTTATATTTTTTGCTTTTCTCTTGCTGCTTTTAATATTTTTTCTTTGAATTTAATTTTCATTGGTTTGATTAATATGTGTCTTTGTGGATTTCTCCTAGGATTTATCCTGTATGGGGCTCTCTGCACTTCCTGGACTTGGGTGGATATTTCCTTTCCCATGTTAGGGAAGTTTTCAACTATAATCTCTTTGAATATTTTCTCAGACCCTTTTTCTCTTCTTCTGGGACCCCTGTAATTTGAATGTTGGTTCATTTAGTGTTGTCCTCGAGCTCTCTGAGACTGTCCTCAATGCTTTTCATTCTTTTTTCTTTATTCTGCTCCTTGGCAGTTATTTCTACCATTCTATCTTCCAGCTCACTTATTCATTCTTCTGCCTCAGTGATTCTGCTATTGATTCCTTCTAGTGTATTTATCATATCAGTTCTTGTGTTGTTCATCCTTGTTTGTTTGTTCTTTAGTTCTTCTAGGTCCTTTCTAAACATTTATTTTCTTGATCTGCTCCTCCATTCTATTTCTGAGAATGTGAATCATTTTTACTATCATTACTTTGAATTCTTTTTCAGGTATGTTGCTGTTTCCTCTTCATTTATTTGGTCTTGTAGGTTTTTACTTTGATCCTTCATCTGTGACATTTTTTCTGTCATCTTATTTTTTTTTGATGGGTGGGACAATGTTTCTGTCTTAACTGGTTGTTTGACCTGAGACTTCCATCACTGGAGTTTGCAGGCAGTTGGGTAGAGCTGGGTCTTGGTGCCGATATGAGAATCTCTGGGTGACCTCACTCTGATAAATATTTCCTGGGGTCTGAGGTTCTCTGTTAGTCCAGCAGTTCAGACTCAGTGCTCCCACAACAGGAGCTCAGGCCTGACCCCTGGCCCGTGATTCAAGATCCTGAAAGCTATGCAGTGTGGAAAAAAAAAAAATAGAGCAGAACAATAACAAAGAATAAAAAATAAAATAAAATTACAAAACTAACAGATATATTAGAAAAAATAAAAATATAAATGAAACAACAACCAGAAGTTAAAACAGAAATACAGTAGCAAAAGAATAAAACCCAAAAAGGTCTTGGCTGTGGGGGGCAGGGCTTAGGTTGAGCAGGGTTTAGGCGGCGGTGGGGCCTATGTTCACGACCCATGGCCAGAGAAAGCTCTTGTGGGGGATGGAGAGTAGGGCTTAGGCTCAGCACAGCCAGAGGGGGGTCCCAGGGTGCCTCCAGTCTTGGAGGGTGGAAGGCCAGGCCCAGGACCTCAGCAGCCTCTGCAGGACCTGAGTGTGTGGGGGAAATGCTAGTGGAGTTCCCTCCCCATCCTCCTTCCGCAAGGGTCCCTCCCCACTCACCGCTACTCTTCTGCCCCCCCCTCCCTTCCATGGCCCCAGTACCCATGCAGCCAGAGGAGGCCTCGGAGGGTGGAATACCAGGCCAGGGACCCCAGCAGGCTCCCCAGGCCCTGAGTGGCAAGGTAAAAACTAGCCATGTTACCCCCATCCTCCAAACCCCTGAGGTTTTCCCCTTGTCCCGTTGATTCCCTCTCGGTGAGTGGGCCTCTTCAGGCATGGGAATCCCTCCCTTCCCCCATCCACCCCTCAGGGGTGCCAGTGCCATCTGGCCTCCACTTCTTTTCCCCCCTCGTTCCCCCCAACATCCTACTCAGTCACTCAGGGGTTCCTCCCATCCCCTTGGGTGTTGAGGTCCCTCACCAGCATCTGGTAGGTACCCTTGGTGTGAGGAGATGCGAACTCTGGGTCCTCCTACTCCACCATCTTGACTCCTTCCCCCCTCGACTTTTTGAAATATTTTGATAAATAAATTTTGATATCATTAATTGTCTTTATAATCCTATGTGTTTTGCTTAATTCTAAAAAGATTATTTATCCATAGGCTTCACCAAACTGCTAAAGAAATCTATGGCTCAGCAAAGATCGAGACCCCCAGCCTTAGGAGGACTTGTTTCTCTAGGGAGAAAGCAGAACTGGTATTTCAGTTTCTAAGTTAACTTTTCTTTCTATGTAGCAATATCAATGTGTGCAGTGCTATAAATTTAGGATCTGATTATTCTCCTTCACTGTCCCTACACTTTACCCTCAAACTATCCCCAAGGAAAACAGCAGACAGGGTCCCTTCCCTCCCATCACTTGCCACATTACCAGGGCCCCAGTGGTCAAGGGCTGCTTGTTATAAAGGCAGATTGGTCCAGAAGACATGTGCCTTCACTCTGTGGTCCCAAATGAGCTCTTCTTCCTTCCCAACTAAGGATTATTCAGAAATATCCAAATGTCTTGATTTTCTTCTAATTGTTTGGAAAAATTCATTTCTTTATATCTCAGCAATGTGGCATTACCCCCCCTTCAATTTCCCTCTTATAACTAGGGGAGGGGGGAGTCACGTGTGAATCTCACATCTCTGATGATCTAATTACTTATTGCCCCAATATTTCCAAAGGTCCCATCTTACATATTTTCCCTCTTGCATACTTTTCTATCACAGATTTTCCAACCTGTTTCTGAAACCTCTCTGGCCTCACTCTCTCAGCCTTTCCACTGTGTGTTAAAGAGAATTTCAAAGAGAAATTCATGTTCAAATAAGAAAAAAATTACCACATCGACATGTCCAAATGCTTATCACTGTCGCAGGCAACACTTTTGTATAACAATTCAAACTACCTCCTCCGTTTAGACCTTGAATCATTTATAAAGGCAGGTCCCTCCCTACGACGCGCAGAGAGAATAGCCGCCTGCGTGGGTGGTCTGGGGCTCTGGAGCCAAAACTCTGAGGGAACAGATGACATCATGGGTTCACATGGTAAGTTTACGAAGCCACAGTTCAGCTCTCTGGAGCAGTAGTTCTGAGCGGCCTACATTATCTCTGCTGTAGCATTCAATGCTCCAGAGTCACAGGACAGGACCGGGACACATTGAAATATTTTTAAACTTGACATTCAAAAAGACTGGAAGATTTACAAGCATTAGGGAGACATTTCTGAAACTATACATCCCAAACAGGAAGGTCGGAGTGCTGGGAAGGGGGTGGTCATCTCATGGAAGGATTTTGCCAACTGACACACCAGTCCCTTTGCCTGCCTGAATTACTTATTTTATTTTCTCCCCAAAGGACTGTTATCTGTCTTTTCCCAGGCTTCTGCTAGGCATTCTGGGCTGGCACAGAATGGAGCAAGACACCGATTTCTGCAGGGACCCTGCAGGAATTTCAGTCTGGGAAGGAGGCTTCTAAAAACACACGTTAAATCAGACATATGTGGAGTTTTCACCGGATTTCAAGGTTATTGGAGAACACCTGCCCCTCGTGAGAATGTTCCTGAATGCCAGCCCAGAGACCCACTGAACTTTCTCCTCACCTTGGGCTCTGCCTAAGCTGAAGAGTCTGAGGTCAGCTGCCTCAGGCAGCTTCCCTCCCTTTCTCCAGGATGCTCATCTGCCAGGATGTGCAGGTGACATTTCTCCTCTCTAAATAGCCATTCTATTATAAGCAATTGCTCTTCCCTCCCTAGCTATGCATTATCCTTTAATAACCAATATATTAGTTATGTTTGGGTATCTCCTCCAATAATAACTATGACTCTTCCCCTCAAATTCAATAATTACAATTTCAAGCTATAATCATTTCAGAGTATCCCAATATTTAAGAGCTCAGTGGATCCAGCCTACCTGAGTTTAAATCTTGGACTAACTCTCAATAGTTTTGTGAACTTGGGCAAGTTCCTTAACTTTCTCACCTCCTAGTTTCCTCTTCTGAAAAATGAAATCATAATTATTAGTATTTAACTCATAACACTGTTTGGAGAACAGATAAGTTCATACATAATGTAACACAGGAAAAGCTTAGAATAGTTAACATATAGTAAATATTGAATGAATATTTTCTAGCTATTTTATTACTATTGTTATTGTCATTTTCCAGTTTGTGATTGATATTTTCTGATGTCTTGCCCAGGCCATTTCTGTTGAAATCGTCTTTCCCTCCCTCACGGCACATTGTCTTGATAAAGAGCACTAGACATTTGAGCGTAAAAGTCTAAAACTCACATGACTTTCATACCCAGCTGAAACTGGTCACTGCCCCAACATTCAAAATAGGAGGGAGGCTTGGGACTGTCTGAAGGAGATTTGTTGCTGCTTAAAAAGGGAGCAGGAAAAGTGTCATCAGCAAAGGGAAACCTTGAGTGTGTTTTTCTGACCCACTCGCAGCATCTGAAGCAGCAAAGGGGAGTTTGTTGCCCCAGGAGGCCATGCAAGGACACGGTACAGACAGCAGATCCCCAGCTGTGCCTGAACCTCTCTTCTTTTCTCAATAATAGTGCTCTGCTATCCAACAAAACCCGTCTGGTCTCTCAGGACTGTTGCCAGGAAAAATTGATCAGCAAGCAAATAATGTTTTTCTAAACCTAGGTACCTGGAATATTTCTCTCTAACAGTGTTTAAAACAACTTTATCATGCAAGAACTTGGATGAGAATCAGATGGGGGCAGATAGACTAGGGGTGAAGAGCCTGCTCAGCCTTTGGAGACCAACAGCCTCAGCTTGCAATCCCGGCCGCCCGCCGATTGGCTGTGTCACCTTGGGCAAGTCACTCCCCTTCTCTCAGCCTTGAATGTACCACCTGACAAAAAATAAAGCGTAGTATCTGCCTCCTCGGGCTGTTTTGAAAGATAAAATGAGATAATGTGTCAGTAGAAGGATGTAAAAGTTTAGTGTTAACAGTGTCAAGCATTGGGGGGTGGGGTTTGCATCTTCCCTTTCTTGGTTGCTTCAGAAGAAGTGGGTCATCACCTCTCCCATTTCTCTTGAGAAACAGTGAACCAGTTTTTCTGCAGCTAATGACTTGGGATCTGGCTTTAACAAGTTATAAGATCTATTGTGAATAGTGAAACCTGACTTGGGATTGAGGATTAAGAGAGTTCAGGGATGGGAACCTTAGGGGATGGAGTATGGAGTGGGGTAGTGGGGAGAAGGATGATGGGGTTCTGATGCTTGGGATGGCATCCCGGGGAGTTGTCAATGGGGGAGTGGGGGTGCTGGGCGAGGGCATCAAGAGAAGGATCACAGGGAGGGCCTTGATGGGCATTCTTACCACCACACCCCTGAGCCCCCATGCATCCCTTCCTCCAGGACATTCCCCAAGTGATGATTCCATCTTCACTGCTGGCAACTCTATGCCACCTGAACTGACTCACCAGTGGACAAAGATACCCAGCCAGGCCTGCAGACTTTGCTCTGCTGCCTTCCTACCAGGAGTGGGTGTCTAAATGGAGACACTCGCACTGGATGAAGCCATGGTTGAACTGAACCAAGGTCTGTGAGCCCCATGTTACACCTGGAAAGTCCTTGGCACACTGCTGGACACTCAGGGCAGCTGTCATCGTTGTTTCCCCTAGTTGTTGAGAAAGGTTTAAATGCAATTACAAATGCAGCTTGTTTTTAACTTTTTATTTTTAAGTGGCTACTGGACAGAAGTTCTCTGAGGTAAAGTATCTCTTAGATTCTCCTCTAAATTTCTCTGCAACCATCACCCTCGGGGATTTTCATCTTTGTGTGTGTGTGCGTTGTGTGTGTGTGTTTTCTGCTTTAAATTATTATTTTTTTCTTTTTTAATTGACGTATAGGTGAGTTACAATGTAGTGTTATATATTCAGTTTTTATATTCTTTTCCATTTTGGTTCACCATAGGATACTGAATATAGTTCTCTATGCTATAGAGTAGGACCTTGTTGTTTATCCATTCTATATATAATATAAAAACATACATCTGCTAAAAGAGAATCACTGACATAAAGAACAGACTGGTGGTTGCCAAGGGGGAGGGGGTTGGTGGAGGGATGGAGTGGGAGGTTGGGGATTTTCATCTTGAATATAGGTGTGTGGTTGTAGTTACTTGCATGAATATTTGTAGTTCGTATTCAGCTTGAACATTTCACCACTTTGTCCTTTTAGAAAATTCTGCAAAGAGTTTCTTATTTTATTTCTTTATTTTTCCTTAGACAGACTCCTGCTGGAAATGAAACTTCTTCTGAAGAATGGCTGCCTCCTTCGGGACATACAGAGGGTGTCCAGAGAGGATGGCAAGATATGACGGCTAAATCACATATGTGTTCCATCTTGTTTTTTTCGTCACTTTTCTTTGCATTCTATACATCTTCTCTCTAGCAAAGCCAACACCTAACTTCTAGAATTAGGTGAGGAAATAATTTTACAAAACAGTGTGTTAGTTATCTATTGCTGTGTAACAAACTACCCCAAACTCAGCAGCTTAAACAAGAAATGTGTATAATGTCACGGTTTCTGAGGGCAGCATCACTGGATGGCTCTGGCTCAGGGAGGCTATAGATTACTCAGCTAGGAGTTGAGCTGCTTCCAAGCCCACTCTTGTGGTTGTTGGCAGGGCTCTGTTCCTCCAGCTGTTGGCCAGAGATGTTGGTTCCTTACCACATGAGTCTCTTCATACGTTGCCTGAGTTTCTTCAAAATGTGGCATCTGGCTTTCCTTAAAGTCAGTGTACCAAGGGGGAGATCCCAAGTGGAAGTCACACTCTTTTGTAACCAACTCTCAGAAGTGGCCTCCCATCCCTTTCGCTGCATTCCATTGACTGCACCAGCCCTGATGTGGAAGCGGCTCCACGGGGTATGAATGCCAAGAGTCAGGAAGGCTGGAGTCTCCTCCAATCTTGGAGGCTGGCTACCATCAACTGGAAGTCTTTCATATTTTCAATATTTGTTCTCGTCAACACACACACACACACACACACACACACACACACACACACACACACTTCTTACTTATTTGCCTCTAAAACTGATTTTTCCATTTTTAAAAGGGTCTTTGTATTCACTTATATTGGCAGCTTTTTTTTTTCTACTGCAAACTTCAAACTCATGTCCTATAGTTGCTTATTTATTCAACAAACAGTGACCAAAACACACAGTGTTTGTGGCACAAAATAGAAAATCAGGTTAACAACCAAGACAAGAACTTATGGGCTTACATTTCTTGTCCCATGTGGGTATGATTATCTATAGCTTCCATGTATAATTGCCCAGCATCCAATCACAAAGCACTCTCTCCCCATGCTGGAGTCCACTGTCTGAAGGAGCACACTTGCTACGGGCTATGGTAAAGGGAGCTGGGAGAGAAAAGAAGAGGGACAACACCATATGCCAGAGCAAAGCAGGGAGGTTTACACAGTAGGATCAGTTTGAGGGTTTCTTTGTGTATCTCTGCACACAATAACAACAAAAGTACAAGATATTCACTAAGTGCCTCTTCATTTCAGAGGAACTTTTAGACCAAGTGAAGTTTCCTATGGTTTAGGGTCAAAGTCACATTGCAACTCCCTTTTCTACTTTCTATTTCCCTACCCTCTTAACCATCTCTCATAAAATCATACTCTCAGTGTTGTACCCCAGGAAATAATTTAATCTGGCACACTTGTTTACATCATATCCAACATCCTGAACCCATTTTCTTTAAACCCTCCTTCCCAACACTTCTCCCCACATTTCCTACCTTGGTTTGGTTAAAGATTGTCTAGGTCAATTTATGTTTACAGCTGGCGAAGAAAGCATAAGAGTGGAGTCCATCACCTCAAACCAAGTTTTAATCATCAACAAAGGAAATTCAACTAAGTAATGTAGGTTTTCTTGTTAACCCATCTTTTTCTTGATACCTGTCCTTCTCTCTTAGAGTAGTCAAAATCATAGAGACAGAAAGTAAGCTGGTCATTGCCAGGGGCTGGGAGGGGAGAAAAATGGAGAGTTAGTGCTTAATGGGTATGGAGTTTCAGTTGGGGAAGATGAAAAAGTTCTAGAGATGGATGGCAGTCACGGTTGCACAACAATGTGAATGAACGTCCTTAATGCCACTGTACACTTAAAAATGGTCTAAATGATAAATTCCATATTGTATATATTTTACCACAATAAAAACATCCCAGAAAATTCACTTAGTTTCAATATGAAAGGAGGTGTCAGAGCTTAACTGTGAGATTTGAGGTTACTGGTAGCTGTTCAAATTCTATGGCTTTAACCTGAGAGATGGAAAGTGTCTCTGCACTCTTCCAGTACCTTTGTTAAACAATTAAACAGGAATGAAAATAATTAAAATGTCATGTGTTTTGTTGTAGGGCAACCACAAATCCCCTCGTGTGCTTCCTAAGGCATCCTGAAATTGGACCTTAGCATAGGAGACAGGAAGAGGGCACGACTCTAGCCCACTTTAAGTCAGCATTACTGAAAGTCTAAATTAGTGCTTTATGGGGAATTCCCCGGCAGGCCAGTGGTTAGGACTCTGCGCTTCCATTGCTGGGGGCACGGGTTTGATCTCTGTCGGGGAACTAAGATCCTGCATGCCACACAACGTGGCCAATAAATAAACAAACAAATAAATAAATGATTTGTAACTCTCACTGCAATCCAGATTAGCTGGGGGGGTGTTGCAGAATCCATGAAGCCCCCATTTCTAGGAGATTCCCTTATTTAATTGATCCAGGAGAGAGCCCAGGTATCAGCATTAAAAAAACCCCCAAAAACCTCTTTTGATTCTAATATGCAGAGTTAAGAACCACTGTCTAGAGAGGATATCTACTAAGGTATAACACTATTGGTTGTCTTTTTCTTTTTTAAAATAACTGATCATAGGCTTCTTTTCTTTTTAATATATATATATATATTTTTGGCTGTGTCGTGTCTTAGGTGTGACACACAGGATCTTTTGTTGCGACATGCAGGCTCTTCGTTGTGGCGCGAGGGCTTCTCTCTAGTTGTGGCACGCAGGCTTAGTTGCCCCACGGCATGTGGGATCTTAGTTCCCTGACCAGGGATCGAACTGGCATCCCTTGCATTGCAAGATGGATTCTTATCCACTGGATCACCAGGAAAAAAATTAGTTCTATCTTTCTCATCAGGTAGAGCAAATGACTAGCTTAAATCTTCATGCTGTAGGTGTCATAACTAGGACAGGTTCCGTCATAGACATAAAAAAATTAACATGCCCATGATTTGCCCAGGTGGGACCTCAGAGGGATGCCTGAAGGAAAGAGTATGGTGCCAAGAGTGAGCAGAGTTGGGGGCTGAGGAAGTAGCATTGCTCCTACCCAAGTCCTCCAGGGGCCAGAATGCAAGAGCAATGATAAGAAATTTGTTGCCATCCCCAGGGACTCAATCACAAAAGAATTCCCGGAAAAATGGAATTTCCCAAGTCAAGAGGGAGAAAATAATCATGTTCTGGGAGATCCTGTTTGTGCCATTTTATTTTGTCAGTGGTAAGGTGCCCCATAGTTTATATGCCATTAAGAAAGAAAGAAAATATGGTCCCCGTTGTAACACAACACTTTCAGATCACTTGGACTTATTTAATACTTATTGAAAGAGCTCTTTTGGATTCAGAGATTACCGTCTTATATCATTCTTGTGCTCACCTAAGAAGAGGAAGAGAGGCAAATTATTTGACTTAAAACTTCTTCACATATAGCATGTGCTCATCTGAACAGTTTTTTTCAGCTCAAATCTGTCAATGTACATGCTTTTCTGCACACAGGATCATCCTCTGGGCCATCAAGAGGAGAGCGCTGGTGAGGCAGCACTTCGTAAAGACGGTTCCGCTATTGTCTTCAGGACTTTCTTTCTAGTCTTTGACACCCCTCAGCAAGATTTGATGCTTGCTTTCCTCATACCCCCAGAGGTGTCAATGGGAGGCATTCAGACTGTGGTCTTGTCCCTCCATCAGAATAACCAAGTTTCCAGGAACGACAATATGTGGGCAGGCAACAGCAGCCATGTCGCACCAGTCTCCTGCTTGCGGTGATTGAGATGCTGTCTGTTGTAACACACGTTCTGATTTCAGAGATATTAAAATGTGAAAGGAGATGGTCATTTCGAATGGACAAAATATGGTATTAATATCCACCCTTCATTGAAGGCCTACTGGTGTGGGTCAGACATGGTGTTAAGAGTACACACTTGATATAATTCACTCCTCACAACAACCTCAAAGGTTCACATTACTATATCATTTTATAAAAGGGTAAACCGAGGTTCAGAGAAGCTAAAAACTCATCCAAACCACACTGCTAAAAAGAGGCATGATCAGACTTGGAATCAGGGCTGAGTAACCCTAAGACCTGTGTCTTTTGTGAGACCATAGAGTCTAATACTCATTGTCAATGAACAGGGATACAGGAAACAGAATCCAACTCTCAGGAGGAGGAGACTGCCAGGTGCCAGGACCATGCCCAACCAGCTGGTGCTTGGGACAGGACTCTCACCCCAGCAAGGCACCGGAGGGCCAGGTGAAATGATCCTAAAAAAGCAGGTGCCAGGAGAGAGATTGCGGGCCTGGCTCATAACCTCCAACCTCAGGCTCAACCCCCTGACCCAAAGCACCCCGGCCAGGAACAGGTCAAGGGCTGGGCCTGGCTGAAGGGTCCTTGTGGGAGTTAAAGTTTAGCTTAGGAGGACAGGAAGGACGGGCTGAGAGTAGAGACACCCGCCTATTTTCCTGGCTTCTAAGGTGACACAGTGTGCTGGAAAGAGCTCCACTTAATGAGGTTGAAAATTATTTTGAAGGAGCAAGAAAACCTCCAGGCTTGCCCCTCACTCCTCCTCCCCCTTGGCGATAAAGAATTGCCTCCAGGGGTGTGAGAAGACAGACAGTGCCGAGAGCAATGGGGTGCCAATGAGGGGCTGTCTGGTTTTTATTCAGTAGCTTAAGGAAAAGAAAGATTGAAAAATTCATGTGACAAACAGAGCTATGAATGCTGTCCCATTGTAAGTGCAGATGCTGGTGGGAAATACGAAAGTCCCTCACCTGCACTTGGAAATTATCGGAGGATTCCTGATTTGGTGTGAATGCCAATCTGGAAAGGATCTGCCTTAACGCTTGGTTCTTCAAGTTCCTGGGAAAGGGGAAGTCTTAGGGGATTAAGGGTAAGAAAGGGGATCAAGACAGTGGAGACAGTTTGTGAGGTTCTTCCCCATTGTTCCTACTCACTGGAGACTGGATATAACCTAGTTAACAGACGAAGGAAAGAAAAGACTAATTTAGAGTCCATTAATAATTATAATACCTGATATTTACAAACACTTACTGTTCTAAACACTTGACATCTAATAGTTCTTAAAAGCTCTGTGATGTAGATACTATGATAGTCTCCATTTTACAGATTTGAAAATTGAGTCTCTGGGAGATTGAATAACTTGCCCAAGGTCATATGGCTGGGGATGATCAGAGGCAAAACTGGGATCTGAATTCCAGCACCTACATTTTTTATTGGTATAACATATAAATTCAAATATCACACATATGCAATTATTTACATTACACCTCTTCTCCTGGCAATTTACATTTATATAGCATTTTAAGCTATTTGTAAAATCAATCTTATTTATTATAAGTTTAATGAGTTTTTATAAATGTGTAACCACCACCATACTCAAGATGTGAAATATTTCCATCACTCCAAAAAGTTCCTTATGCTACTTTGTAGTCAGTTCCCAGGCAACCACTGTTTTCTGTCACTATAAATGAGTTAAATATTTTCTAGAATTTTATATAAATGCAATCATACTGCATACATATACATATATAGTACCTGTCTCCTTTTGCTCAGCATAATGTTTGTGAAATTCATCCACATTGTTGTGTGTAAGTGGTTCCTTTCTTTTTATTGCTGAATAGTATTCCAATGTATAGATATACCATCATTTGTTTCTACATTTAACTGCTGATGAACATTTGGGTTGTTTTCAGTTTCTGGCTATTCTGAATAAGGCTGCAATGAACTTTCAGGACAAGTCTTTGTATGGGCATATGTTTTCATTTCTCTAGGATAAATATCTAGGAGTGGGATTGCTGGAACATATGGTAAGTATATGTTCAACATACACTTTTTCTTTATAGGAAACTGCCACACTGTTTTCCAAAGTGTCCCATTTTATATTCCCACCAGTGGTGTATGAGGGTTTTATATTCTCCACATCCTTGCCAACATGTAGTATTTTAATTTTAACCATTCTTAGTGATATTTAGCAATTAACTCCTTGTGGTTTTAAAATTTGCATTTCCCTAATAACTAATCATGCTGTACACATTTTCATATGCTTATTGACCATTTGTATATTTTCTTTTGTGATTTGTGTGTTCCAATTATTTGAACCTACTTTTTAAAAATATGGGATTGTCTTCTTATTTTTGAGTCCTAAGCAAAGCTTATACATTCTGAATTCAAGTCCTTTGTCAGATAAATGTGTTGTGAATATTTTCTTTCACCTTGTGGCTTGCCTTTTTATTTTCTTAACAGGGTCTTTAAGAATAGAGATTTTATATTTGATAAAGTTCTACTAAACTTATTCATTTATGTCTATTTTTTCCTTCTCTGCAGTAAGGTTGCAAAATTATTTCTCTACGTTTACTTCTATAAGTCTTATAGCATCAGGTTTTACATGTAGGTCTATGATCCATTTTGAGTTAATTTTTATATATGATGGAAAGTATGGTTGAGGTTCATTTTTTTTTTTTTTTTTTGCACATGAATGTCCAGTAGTTCTATTGCCACTTGCTACAAACACAAAGCACAATCTTCTCAACATTGAACTGCCTTTGCACCTTTGTATGGGCCTATCTTTGGATCCTCTTCTCTGTTCCATTGATCTATTTATCTGTCTCTATGCCAACACTAGGCTGCCTGGATTACAATAGTGTTATCATAAATCATAACATTTTTATTGTTTACAAAATGCCTTTTGCAAGTGACAGTAGCATTTCCACCCACCCATTTTCTCATAAAATGGTAACGATAAATGATTCATCCCAGGTCACAAACTGGGAAATGGCAGAAGCCAATTCCTGGGCTAAGACTCCAAGTTCAGTGCTCTTACCCCCCACAGACCTGTCTCCTAGAGCCAGAGGGGTATTCTACAGTCAAAGCACAGGGTTAGAGTAAACTCCCACAGCTGAAATCCCAGAATTCTGTTTTAAAATACTCCAAAACTTCAGTCAGCGCCAACGTGGAAATCACGCACTAATTGGTATTCAATGATGCAGATAATATGGAATGGCTAACAGAAAGCTCTCTCTAGCAGCTGAGGTACTTTCTCTACATTTCAGCATTAGCAGCAAGGACAGAACAACAACAACAACAAAGTTAAGAGAGGAAAGCAGTTGGGCAAAACGTGTTCCATGTATCTATACTTTTCATGTCTACCTGCCATCCTCTCTCCTTACACCATCTGTGAAAAGCCCAGACCACTGTAGAATTCATTGTTAATGGTCTTCATTGTAACTAAAGCTCACGAAGAATTCTTGTGTGCTCCTGGATAGGGGCATAATTGGACCAGCAACCATTTGCTAACAAGAGTCCACGGATATGTTCTCAGCTTTGGCAGGAAAGTCACTGCATTCACTGCCATGACCTAAACATTACATATGGCTAAATGGTTTTAAAAGTTGATACTGCTTAATAAATAACCATAGCAACTGAGGAAAAAATCTATGTTTTCCTTTAATGTTTAATCTTGAAAAGAAATGGCAAACACAAAAATTCTCTTAAGGAGACAGAGTTAGGATTGATCCCATTTTCCGAAAAAATTCACTTCTTTATTGTAATATTTTTATGCAATTAAAACAAACAAGAAAATCACCCATTTACAAGTGAAGGATTAAGTTTCTATATAAGCATCTCATTAACGTAGGTAGCCATTAACTTCAAAATTAACTCAATAATTCTATTTAGTTCTGGTTTCAAGTAACTAAGTCTTTGGGAACACCATGGAAGGAAAATACCTAAGAATCAATTCCATTATTCTTTTCTGGAGAATTTTATATTTTCACTCTTTATGATTCACAGCACTGCTTAAATTTGAGTAAACTCTATAATGAGTCATGTAAATTAAAGAATGATTCCAAATGATCCAATTCATGACGCACTGTTTGAGAATATTAAAGAAAGGTGAAATTTCTAAAGTAAAGGAGAGATTTCAAATCCAAGGTTTAATTCATAAGGCTTATTTATTTTCTGTTTTAAAACAAGTCAGGTTTTAATTGCCTCATGAGCACATCCCATGATTTAAAAGGGTAAAATCTTGAAGCAGATGCCAAGAGATAACAACAGAAAAGGTTCTGTACACATTGTTAGACCATCGAAACTGGAAGGCACAGCTCATTCTAACCTCTCATTTTACAGATGAAGAAACTGAGGTCCAGGTTGGTGAAGTGACAACAGCCTAAGTGATCCCCTGTGGAGTGGGCAGACAAAGAATTTCAGGAAGAGATGGGGAAGGAGTTAATAGGGGGAGAAAAAAACATCAGTTTTGGTGAGTAGAAATAAAAGGAGTTAAGTTTGCAAATTTAGGGGAAAGGATACATCAACATGCCCTTGTGGAGAAACAAACAAAACAAGAAAAAAAGACTGTAGAATGTTTTGTATTTTTACAACTAAAAAACTGTGGCGAGTCAAGAACAAGGTGAGCATTTAACCAACTAGGGTTAAGTCTTGAGCAATAGTCGTACTGGGCAGGACCCACTTCTGATCTTTAAAACAATGGTTACATTATATTGAGGGAGAAATATCAATGTAAAGTGAAGGTAAAGGTTATTGAAATTTAACAACATTTGGCTTATTTTGTTCTATGCGTTTGGGGGGAAAATCTGGGAAGAAGTTGGGGAGGCTTTTTGTCAGGCACAGTATTTGATCCCAAAAGGAAAAATTTGATTGTATAGAAGGGCGGACTTGAGCCTATGATCCAAGAATTCTCAGGACGCAGCCCACATGCAGCTAGGTGGGGCCACGTGTTCTGTTCTGGCCAGTGGAGTGTGAGTGCAAGTGCCAAGGTGAGGCCATGAAGGTACCATGTGACTTCTCAGCCGTCTCTTCCCCTTGTGAGGGGATCACGGAGCCAGGAGCTGAGTCAGACGATATGGAATTAAAGAAGACTGATCACTCTGTCTCCAATCAAGGTGATTATGCTTGAGAATCAGCAGATCTACAGTGGATTTCACATGAATGAGGAAGAAACACTATATATGAAGTCACTGCAATTTGAGGGTTGTTTCTTACAGCAGCATACACCTAGCCTAGCCTGATTCATTCATCTTCTTGAGTTGCATACCTACACCGTTTTGCCCATTCTTCATAGTGACATCACTGTCTGGGAGGAACATTTGTCTGGGAAATTGCAGTCCATTCTCCTGTTGATTCATGAAAATGTATTTGGAATTGAGCAGTTGTAGCAACCAGAAGGGTTGCTCCTACCAAGAATGTAGATGTGAGTATACAATCATCCTACATTTCACTTTGTGAGCTCAGAACTAAAAGTCATGCTTTGCTGAAAACAGGAAAGTTCATGACTTGGGTGAGAGAAAAGACATTTTGAGAATATTTAGAAATCTTTGAAATTTGCTAAAATTGCAAGGGAAAGAGCTGGAGTCCCAGGCTTATGCAGTTCATGCACTGAAGGGAAGCTGGCATGGCAGATGCGGGGCGAGGGGTGTGAGAAACAGAGAGGATCCTACATGGAACCGCATTCAGTGGGCTTTTCGGGAGGAGGTGCTTCACAGTGGAGCAACCCTATAAACATTTTCTCAGTCTGATCAAGGCCAACATTAATAGGGATAAGTCATGGTCACAGTGTACCCTTGATGTGATGTAGCAAGCATGGCCCTTTATCTCTGTGGTCTTCCTCCTGATAAGCCATAACCCCAGTTTTATCGTGAGAAAAACACTAGTGGAGCATGCTGTGGAATACCTGACCAGCACTCCTCAACACTGTCAAAGTCATCTAAAACAAGGAAACTGAGATACAGTCACAGCCAAGAGGAATCGAAGTAGACTTGACAACTAAATGTAATGTGTTATCCTGGATGGAATTCTGGAACAGAAAAAGGACATTAGGGAAAAACCGAGGAAATAACGATAAAATCTGGACTTTAGTTAATAATAATGAATTGCTGTTGATTCGTTAATTGTAAGATGTTAATAATGGGTAACCTAGATGTGAAGTATAAGGGAACACTCTAGACTATCATCTCAATTTTTCTGTAAATATAAAACTGTTCTAAAAATAAAGTCTATTATAAAGAAAAAAGTAAAAAAGACAGTTTTGTCTGAGATGGTCTCTGATGAGCATACCCCAATGTTGAGCTTCCCTGTCCTAGATGTGTTTTTTCCTTCCTAAAACTAATGCTGGAAGTGGGGCTATCGTGCTATGTTGTACTCCTGGGAGATCTGCATTTCTTCATTTAATGGAAGTTAAGTGGATATAGTTAAAAAGGAAAGGGGAAGGAAAAAATTATTGACTTCTAGAGGTATTAAATATTTGTACTCTCATTTTTTCACAAGGAAACTGAGGCTCATTTAACTGAGGTTAAATAAAATATCTCAAAGTTGTAGGTGTCATAAGTGGCAGGGCCAGGGATCTTAGCCCACGTGTCTGTCTCAAAGCTCCTTCTTTTTCCACCCACTGCGCTGTACCCACACGGACAACATGTGGTTATACGTTCTATTTCCAGGCAATGCCAGCAGAGGAAGACGGTGAGTCTGGGCTGGAAAGTAACTCTGGGAGGGGCAGCTGTAAATGAGGGAGTGGAATAGACAATAAATAAATAAACAGAGTGCCAGCACTGGAAAGACAGAGACATTTCCTCCCTTCACAGCATCCCCCTCCCTGGGCTGCTGAGTGACTTGTGATTTGCCTCCATTCTTGGTGTTCTTCTCAGTTTCTAGGGTGGTTTTCCAACTTTTACTTAAAATTTGTCTGAGCGAACTCAATGTCCAACAAGCAAAACTGGAGGGAATCTGGTTGAAATAAGGCTGGGTGTGGAAACCCAAACTCGTGGTTTCTCCACTAGCCCTAAGCCTACCACCCTTAGGTTCCCCCATATAACATTCTGCCACGAACTTCTGGTCTGCTAGATTTATGAATGTGGGGGACAGTACGGAAGAGGTAAAGGGAAAGGTGTGGGGGGCTCACGTGGGATCTTTCCAGGTCCTGTGCGGGAAAGCCACCCTCAAAACAGCCACGGGCACGAAAATCCACGTGCAAAGGGGAAGCTTTTTAAAATCATTCAGGAGCGTGACATATCAGCACCCAACAACTTAGGTTTTGTCAAGATTGGTCTTTTGTTGAGTATGGCCACAAGACAATGATGGGAGGAACTCAAATGGCGCACACGGGGGATAATTTGCAGACCCCCCTAGCTAAGCAGGGCCATGGTTTTCAGAGTCCTTTGCGGGCTTTGTGGTCCTTGCACTTTTTGGCTCAAGCGGCAGTTTTCGTTTTTAGTGAACCCTTGTGGTTGGTGATTAATTGATTCTTGTTTTTGCGCCTCTTGCTTGGGGTCATTGGTGCAATTCCAATAACTTGTGAAAACTGTGCAAACCTCGAGTTTCTCAGCTAGTCAAGGTTCATGGGGAGGGGACGTAGAAGAAAATGAAGGAAAGGAAAAATGGAGGATAAGTGTAGAGGGCAAGGGGGAAACGGGGCCTCTATCTTGCCTATTTTAGTCCTTTCACGGCTAAGTTGACTTGCATCTGTGAAATGGAAAATGTGCATCTGTAAATGCTAGATGGGGGATGACCACACTTAGGGAAGGAGCAAGCCTCATGGAGGGTGCAGAAGACACATCCCTCACCCCAGAGCTCTCCTAATGGGCGAAATGGCAGGGCAGAAGGAGGTCTGCTCTCTTTCAGTGATTTTCTCTTTCTCTCCATCTCCTTCTCTACTTCCTTCCTCTCCCCTCTTCTTTCCTCATTCTTCCTCCTTCCCCTGCCCCTCCACCTTTTCTCTTGCATCTATGGTTGATTTTGAGTTGTTAAATTCATGATGAAACCCAGATAATTCATCTAGATTAGATCTTTTCCCCAGTCATCCTTGATGTCAACTTCTACATTTCTCATTTTATAAAATAAAATTGAAATGAATGACTAAAATAAAAAGTTTAAAAAAAACTATTTTTTTAAAATTTTAAAAATAAAATCAAACAAAGTGCACCCACACTTCCTTAGCCTCGCCTTCCCTCCTTCCGGGCTTCCTGGTTTCTCTGCCTGGCAACACGTCCTGCCCACACTTGGCCTCCATTTTATCAGGGTTGTTAATGCCCTTGTGAAGCCATGGGTCCTGAGTGCTCACTGGAAACCTGCCTTTGGAAAGAGACTCCTGCGTCTGGGCCAGGAGCTCTCCTTGGCCCTGTAGGTTTCCCTTGTAGCCAGTGTGAGTGTGACTCTCCCAACCCACAGGAAAAAAGTTCAGGGGAATACAAGACTTGAAGGGTCCCACTTGAGACCCCCTTTTCTATTGAGTTTCTCCTACCCTGTGGCCCCCAGCATATCTGGCAGCCTGAGGCTGGGAGATGATTCATCTCCTCAAAGTGCTGCATTTGCTTCTGTTTTCCCTGACATCAGGGGCGAATGCTCTGTTTCAGGTGTTGTTAGCGTAAAGCAAAAACCACAGAAAAGGGGGAAATTGTGGAAGAAAAGCTTCAACCAGCAACATGATTAATTAAATGGTAATAAATAATAATTTGAGAAATTAGATATTTTGTGGTTGATTTTTATGACTTTTAAAATAATATAAGTGGTGGCAAAAACCCTCCAACATCCAAAGCCACAAGTCACATTTTGGTTGTGGTTTTTCATTCCCTACAAAATACAAAATGCTTGAAAGAGATCATTTGAACTATATTTTTCTCACAGAGGTTGAAATGCTCCTTTGAAAAAGGATCCCTGGAAAATTTACACATCTTTCTACATTGGAACCAACTTTTCTGCTTGAAGACTTACCTCAGTAATATTAATGTTAATTTATAAAAACGCCTTATAATTATCAGGGCAATTTCACAGACATTATCTCATTTTATCCCATTGCTGGTTGGTAGGTTCTCCGACTTATGTTCTCAGAAGGTAAGGCCTGTCTGAAGTCCCTCATCCAGGGAACTCCTAGATCAGGGCTCAGCAATTGTCAGCCATGGAACAAGTCCTAACCACTGTGTATTTTCGTATGGCATACAAGATATGAGTGAGTTTTACAGTTTTCAGTGGTTAGGAAAAAAAAAGAAGCAGCTTTTTTTTAAAAAAAGAATTTATTTATATATTTGTTTATTTATTTTTGGCTGCGTTGGGTCTTCGTCGCTGCGTGCGGGCTTTCTCGAGTTGCGGCGAGCTTCTCCTTGTGGTGGCTTCTCTTGTTGGGGAGCACGGGCTCTAGGCACACGGGCTTCAGTAGTTGTGGCGTGCGGGCTTAGTTGCTCCGTGGCATATAGGATCTTCCCGGACCAGGGATTGAACCCGTGTCCCCTGCTCTGGCAGGCGGATTCTTAACCACTGCGCCACCAGGGAAGTCCCAGAAGCAGCTTTTGTAACACAAGGAAATTACATAAAATGCAAATTTCAGCATACACCAAGTTTTCTTGGAACACAACCACGTTTGCATACTATCTATGGTTGCTTTCTTGCTACAGGGCAGAGTTGAGTAGTTAATGACAGAGACCATATGGCCCGCAAAGCCTGAACTATTTACTCTCTGGCCCTTTACAGAAAATGTTTGCCGACCCCTGTCCCCCATCAAGGGCTTATTCCATCCCACAAGAGCTGTCTTTCCAGCATCCTAGCAGACTCCAGGACAAAGGCAAAACCCGCAGGGATCTGGTTTGTAAGCCCAGTAAAAGAGGCTTAGAAATCGGACCGCAGTAAAAGGCTAGTCCTTTAAATCCTTCAATCTCTTTGATTGGAGGAGACTGGGGTCCTGCCTCCAAGCTGGCAGGCAGCTCCCTTCTTGGGGGTGGGGGGACGGTGCTGGAGGTGGGTCCTTACAAGACCTTTGCCAAAAAGAAAGGGTGGTATTCCCTCTTCCCCTCCTCCACCTCCTGCAACCCAACAGATGGGCTGTCCTCAGAATTAGGAAGGGTAAAACATCCCAGCTTAGAGGCTGAGGAGACATGTGGTGAAGGGAACAATGTCATGCTCTAGGGTTTGTTTGGTTTTTAACGCAGAGTTATTTGGTATAATGTTCTGCTGTTCCTGTACCCCATTTCCACCCGTGGCAGCTCTTGTCTGCTGTAAGTGGAGTGATGGGCTTAGGTCGAGTGGGGAAGGGCAGATGAGATGGAGAAATCAGGCACAGAAGGCTTACACTTCTTTCAGTAGAGCTTCTGTTTCACTTTTACTCCCTCCTTTTTCTACCTGCATCCACCCAATGTAATATCATGTCCCCTTTTCTGAGTGTCTACTATACGTCATTCAATTCAGATCGAAATACATGATCTCATGTAACTGTCTCCATAACCCCATGGGGTTTACAGAGGTGGGAGCTCAACACTGGGTTGTTTAAAATACTTTCCTGGTGGTGGGCTGTTACCTGATCTCCAACATGGTAATACCGACATCTGGGTTCTTCCAACTGAACCTCAAGAGCTCTGCAAAGTCACAGCCAAGGGCATGGTTCGGTTCTGACCACTGATGACCTCCCTGCTATCGAGAAGCATTCTCCCAAGTGCATTTCCTCAGGGCACCAACTCCTAGGACCTTATAAGGAATCATCTTAAAAAACAAAAATCTGTTTGGGGAACAATGATTTTACTTTACTCCTGGACTCTGTGCAGTATGCTGCGTTGGCTGTCATTTCCGCCTCTATGATGTTAAGGCATTTTGCTTAACCTCTCAGAGCTTTGGATTCCTCTGCCGAAAAATGAGTAATAATATCTGCCTCTTGAAGTATTAAAGATGATTTCTTTTCTCTTTCTGTTTTTGGCCAGGTTCACTTAATTTCTATTAAATGAAGTGAATTCTAGCAACCAGAAAGGAATCTGAATAACTGTTGCTCTAGAAAAAAATTATTCTGATAATAAAATAAAGGTAATGCATACTGGTTCAGAGGATAGCAGGGCACGTATTTTCCATTTATTGTATTGGTTTTCATAAAGGGAACAATGCAACTAGGGTAGGGAAGCTCATGATGAAGAATTCTGGGGGAAAAATTGCATATTAACGTGGCATCACTAGGAAAGAAAGCCACATGTGTAAGCACCTAATGGTGGAAATGCAGTCACTGTACCAGCAAGTGAGGGGGCTGCAGTTTGCCAGTTCCTGGTCTAGATGCTGCACGTAGATAGACAAGTTGATCAGCATGATATTTTGCTCACTTTTTAAAAAAACGTTTTTTGTTTGTTCAGCAGAACACTTAACATCTTTCAGAACTTGGTTCTTTTGTCTTTATTTTTTATTATAGTTGATTGACAATGTTGTGTTAGTTTCAGGTGTACAGCAAAATGATTCATTTGTACATATTTATATAAATCTATTGTTTTTCAGATTCTTTTCCATTACAGGATATTGACTATAGTTCTCTGTGCTATCTAGTAGGTCCTTGTTGATTATCTATTTTATTTAAAGTAGTCAGTATGTTAATCCCAAACTTCCAATTTATTCCTCCACCACCTTTCCCCTTTGGTAACCATGTTTGTCTTCTATGTCAGTGAGTCTATTTCCGTTACTATTTCTATTTCTTTCAGAACTTGTATTCTGAATAACATGAGTTTTGGAAAACTTCAGAACTTTGAGTTTCAAGGTCATTTCCTCAGAAGACTGGACACTAGAGCAATGAAGATGGGGGTGAACTGGCATTAGGCAGAGGGGTCCAGTCTCTGGGGAACTGGGCTATCGATCTTAAAAGTTCAAGTCCTCAGACAGCCAGAAGCGGTCTCAGACCCAGGGTCCAGGCAGAGGCTTGTCCACCTGCTCATGATGGATGGAACTTACAGAGCAAGGCAACAGTATGGCTTTCTCAAAAAGATTTGTTTTACTTGTTTAGTCAGGGAATGTCTGCAAGTAACCAAACCTACTTGAAGACCCTTTGGGAGATAGAAGAATACCAAGATAAAGAGCATGACCTCTGGAGGCATACTGCCTGGATTCAAGTTGTTGTTCCACCCTTGGCTTGAGCAAGTTAGCTAAAATTTCTATGCCTCAGTTTTCTTGCCTGTAGAATGGGGATATCTAACTCACAAGCAAGAATTCAATGCATTATGTTTAAAGTGATGGCACAGGGTGAACACTATGTGAGTATTGCTGCTAGCATTAATTTTCTTCTGTTATTATTATTTGTTTATGTTATTGTTATTTCAGGGCTTATTGAATCACCTAGCTTCACATGAGGTAAGAGGTCATTATAAAACTTCTCCCTCCAGATTTTTAACTCTTCTTCTTCTCTTTGTTCACTCTTCTCTCTGCATAGGACTATTTCATTTTATTATATACATGGTCCATCATGGCTGCCTTAAAATGGAAGCCCAACCCCCCAGCCCACATCCTCTGCTAGACCAGAATCCCACAGTGCCCCACAGCCATGCTCAGTTGTGTCAGGGGCCCGCCACCCTGACCCCAGAGTCCCTGAAATCCATGAGTCTACCCCTTCCACATCTCTGGGCAACCCTGGGTCTCCACAAAGTCAATGTGCTCTACAGGTGGAAATGATGGGCATGTCTGGTGCTGTGTCCTGAAGCTAAGTTCACCCCAGGCACACTGGACGCAGGTCAAGACATCAGACATTAGCTAGACATTGAGTCATCAGTGGAGAGGAAATTTTCCTTTCCACCCAACTATCCAGGCTTCTGTTGACTCAGGACCTGGGTAAGATTCAGCACACGGGTAGCAGGATTTTATAGCAGACCTATGGGTTGACCTGGGCTGGGTGGAAACAGACAATGTGTACACAAATAACTCTAAAACATGGAAGAATTTGCTTATTTTCATCCATTTGCTCACTTGCTTGACAAATATTTATTGAGTGACTTCCGAGTGCCATACTAGGGAATGTGCATTTTAAAAAATTAATAGAACAAATACACATCATTTAAAAAGGGATGAGGAATATTTTTGTAATCTCCAGAGGTGATGCTCTCAACCCAGTCCTCTATGTGAACATTTATTTTGGAGATTCCCTGATGGTAACGACAAATCTTATTGTCTGTCTTATTCACATGCCCAGAAGTTATTATTGCTCAACCAACTTACCATGATCCTTATACAGAACAATCCCTGGAAATTGGCAAAAGTACTTACTATGAAATATTTCATACATACAGTAAGGAAATAATATATATTGCATAAAAGCTATAAAATAATAAAATGAAAACCCATATGTACACCACTAAGCTTAAGAAATAGAATAATACCAATTCCTCTGAAACCTCCTGTGTGCCCCTCCCAAGTTGGAGCCCTATCCTTTCACAAAAAGTAGATCATTCACCTGAATATGATGTAACTGTTCTCCTGTCTTTCTTCATAGGTTTTATTACATGTGACTATATCCTTAAACAAGATGTCATTAGTCTTGTCTATTCTGAAATGCCATATAAAAGGAATAACGTTGTACGTGTTCTTTCTAGATAGATAGATACTTCATATATATTACATATATATCTCAACGTTATAGTTTTAAAGTTTATTAAGATGGATACATATAGCTGGAGTTCAGTTATTTTATTGTAGGGATATTCCATTGTATGACTTTATCATTGATTGGTTGATTGATTGGTTCATTCATTTATTCCCATGGGACCATTTTTAGATTTTTGTTATTAAACACAATTAATCTATGGACTTCTCAGCCAGGTCTGTGGTGCAGCTGGGCAGCACGTTGGGGTGGAAGTGCTGGGTCATCAGGCTTGTGCATCTCCGCATTACCGGATAACGACACATTATCTTCTAAAGGGATTGTACCACCTTACATATTTGTCACATATACATGAATTTGTGCTGGATTGATAGATGAATTTGAGAACTGGTACATTTATGATATTGAGTCTTCTTATCCATGTGTATGACATATTCATTCTCTTTGCATTGAATATTTGGGTTATTTCCAGATTTTTGATGTTAAAAATATTTAATTTATTGGGATTTTGTTTGATGCCTTTCAATATCATTGTATAATTTCCTCCTTTTAAGACTTGCACATCTTTTGTTAGATTCTCTCTTAGGTACCTTACATGCTTTTGCTGCTCTTACATGTGGCAACATTTTTTAATGGAACATCACTGTTGTTTGAGAGCTTCATTGCAAACTACATTCTTAGTGTGCTGCATTGCCCTTCAAAGACTTGGAGGTGGATGAGATCGAAAAAATAATTATAATAAAGTGGAAAAAAATAGGATCTTTGAAGTCATAACTCAGAAAGCACTGTCCAACATTTGTAGCTTAATAAAATTTTAGGTAAAATTCTTAGGAGAAAATGAATAATCTCAGAAGTATTACTCTTGGAAATGCAAGTCACTGAAGCAATGGCAACCCTCATATAATTAATGGCAGAGAGGTTGTGTGTGTGGACATGGCGTTAGAATTCTGGGACCATTTGACTAATTTCCATGTTTATAAAATTCTAAGTTTCTAATTAAGCTATGTCAAAAATTTAGCAGAAATGGGTAAAATTTGAGTTTAATTGAGGTGTATTGTTTGATTGTCTCAGGAAAGAGCCAGCGTTGTCAGAATAATTAAGGCATGGTGCATCACGGAATAAGAGGCCTGGTTACAGAAGCTGAGGGGTAGGGTGGACTGACCATGAAAAATGGCTAATGCCTCTGAACTATGAGACCATTTAGGTAGGACAGTGGTACAGTTTGCTTTTTTGTTTTCAGAATTACAGAGTGACATTGTGGTAGGATTACTATTCTTCTTCTCTCCTTCAGGAAATTTTAGGTCCTCACTTCCTTGAGCTGAGGTGTGGTCACGTGACTTGCTTAAGCCAACGAAATGTCATTGTGTCTTCCAGGGAAAGCAGTTAATTCTCCGTCTCTCTTTTCCTGACTGGGTGGGGTGTGGAGGGGTAACACCAGAAGCTCACATGGAAAACAGCTGCTGGGGTTGTTTATAAAGACCTGCAGTGGACCTGAGTGAGAAAGAAATACACTTTTCAAAAAAAATTTTATGGAAATATAGTTGATTTACAATGTTGTGTTATTTTCAGGTGGACAGCGAAGTGATTCAGTTATACACATACACACATATATATATTCTTTTCTGGATTATTTTCCATTATAGTTTCTTATAGGATATTGAGTATAGTTCCCTGTGTGGATGGACCTAGAGATTATCATACTAAGTGAGGTAACTCAGACTGAGAAAGACAAATATCATATGATATCGTTTATATGGAGAAATACACTTTTGTTGATGAAGAGTTTATGTTGTTTGCACTGCAGCATAGCCCGATGGTCCATTTTCTGTGTCATGAATTTGAGGATGAGCAGTCAGGACCTGGGGTCTCAGTTTCGGAGATCTGGAATCTCTCTTTCCTCACACGGACACTGCCAGACTTGAGGAAGATGGGACTCGCTATTCATTCAAGAAAAATTCACACTCACAGTTTGGGGATAAGAGTGAAGACGAGAGTGAAGTTACATGACCAGAAGGATTCCATTCCCCTAAACCATAATTTGACTATCTTTGAAGGATAAAACAAGACATCCATGCATACACATATGATATGCCTACATACACTTGATTTGAACAGATGTGCAAGCTCTGTGTCTTCTATCCTAACTTCTCTAAAATCGGCTAGCTCTAGAAAATAGCTACTCCTCACAACAGGGCTCTGTTCTTAGCCCATCCATATATCTTACAAGTACCAGTGGTACAGAATTTATCTCAAAAGTGCAAAATGTAACATTAATTTAAAGACTTCCCTTTGAAGCTAGTAACTTGCCTTCCTTTCTTCATCCCTCATGTCTCTTGCCTGGTGAGAGCTGTCACCTCACTTGGGGTCATTGAAAATAAGGTGACTTTTACTCCTGGCATTTCTCACCCCCAATACTCTTTTCTCAGGCTCCCACCTCAAATGGTCTCTGTCTTTGCCTTTCCAGAATCTGCAGTCTACACACTAATAGCTGTCTTCATAACTCTTATGCAAGTGACCTTGTTTGCTCTTCCCAAAAAGTAACAAAAAACACCCTTCAAAACTTGTAAGATCACACGCAGATCCCTCTCTGATTTGGCAAAGAGGGAAATTCTATTTTATTTTTCATCTCTCCTTATTTTTTTTACCCCTGCCCATTCCCCTCTCTTCCTCCCTTTCTTCACCTTTCATACCTGCAGAGAAATCTCCACCCTCTCTTTATGGTACATTCCAGTCCTAGAGCTGTGTTACAGGTAGTCACAGAAACACTGGCCATAACAAACCAACGGGAGCTGAAATTCAGACAACCCTGTTTTACAGGATGGTAGGAAGACACAGGGGTGGTACATTCGGTTCGTACTGCCTTACACACACTGCAGGGGAGACCTGTTGGTGGATCTGAAGCCACAAGGGAGACTAAGCTAATGGGGGCAAGGTAAACTCAGGATGTATTTTTCACTCAAAGACCTTTAATGAAGGAAGCGAGAAGAGAGAGAGTAAGTCACTGCACTAGTAAATAACTAGTAAATACAGTTTTGACATTTCATTTGAATGAGGTAAGTCTCAAAAGTTAGGGTCCCATAATAATTCGAGTTATTTTCTTTTAATTTCATGTTTCTAAGCACCTAACAGTTTTATAGGATTTTAATTTGGAATCCAATACCCCTTGAATGATTACTCCAATACACAACTACTGTTAACTTCGATGTAATAATAATAACATTATCTATGATTTATGAGGGCTTATTATGTGCTAATAACTGCTTTAAACACTTTCAATTCTCATAGAAATTCCACAAGTAAGGTGTTATGATCTCTGTTTCTCCAATGAGGAAACAGCCCTTAGAGACAGAGATTAGTAACCCTTGGGCAACTTCCAAGGTGAACATTTGTGAACACAGAATGGACACTCAGTCCTAGGAGGTCCCATCTCAAACTTCAGGCTCTAAACCCCCAGTGCGTGTGCATCTGCTCTGATTCTGAGACTTTACATGCCTCCTGGAAGAACTTAGTATACTTGATTTGGGTCATCTGGAATTTTTTCTTAGCAACCAAACACGGAAGTGGAACTCAGGATCTCGGGATCTTATCTTTACACTGTCCCTTTTCCTGCCCTGTGATGACAAAATGGTGATCACCAGACAGCCAAAGGAAAGGAGGCCGACGCTGGAGGTGTATGGCCTTGCATCCTTGCAAACTCAGTTTCTGCACCCAGGATTTGAAGAGTTTGTGGCACTCACAGGTTTACCCCAGGGGTCTCTTACAGAGGTGACACTTGGTGGCTCCGCCCTCTCAGTGCCTGGCTTTTATGTGGCCTCATATCTGAATTTAGAGTGACCCTGGCTTCCCCACAGGCATTTTTCCTCGGTTCAGAGAACATCAACAACGTTCGCAGCATTTGAGGGGCGATTCCCGTGAGAAGACTAAAATCCATTACTTTCAATGGCCTAAAAGCTTTTTCACTCACAAAGCTTTTAAGGCAGATGAAGCTGGTGCATCCCTGGAAGCTCTCACTCTCCTTTTCCCCTCACTTCAGGCCTACTGGAGCCAGTAAATTAAAACCTTTGCCTTTGACATTTGGGTTGGGAAAAAGTGAAAACTGATCTAATAATAATTAGCTATGGTTTTATATGCGAGATTGGAGCCTTCTCATTTTTCACTCTGGAGCCTGGTGAGAAAGAGCTAAGAGCAAGGAGAGATTGATGGGGGAGCATAAGCCCCTGAAATGTTCCCAGGCCAAAAGAATAAGCGATCCTCGGGCACCTTCTTATATCATGTTAAGAGCCCATGACAGCCCTAAAAGAACGAGGGAAACCCGGGGAAGGTGGGGGATAAAGGAGTTTTCTTTGCTCTCTTAGGCCAGGCACCTTGGCCTGTGAATCGCTGCCTGTTCACTCTGTAAAGACTGTGGTCTCAGGCCAGTCCCCCTCTCCAGGCTCCAAGAAAGAGGGATTGGGTTCAGATAACTGGCTCTGGGTAAATAGCAGCTTGTTTTGGTAACACTAGAGATGTATTTACTTTTCACTTCATGAAGGGGACTGATGTCTTGGGTAAGACATGACCCGACACAAACTATAAATTTGAAGTCCAAACATTATAGGGCAAATTCTTTCCAGAAAGTTCCAATTTGTTACTATGTAAAAACCACTGTCAGTGGTTTGAGTTGCTGTGGGGATATTTCATTAACTTTCTGAAGGGAGAACACTATGGAATGGAGAGGCAAACCTGTGTGTGTGTGTGTGTGTGTGTGTGTGTGTGTGTGTGTTTTGTGTACTGCACAGCTGTAATTTGACATAATCTGGTAAAATCAGCCTATTTCTCACTGGTGGGAAATTTAGTATGGCTCAGAAAGTTGCAGAGGGTGTGAAGGGAAATCTATGAGTAGGTTGAGAAAGAAAGTGCTAAATAATTCTTGAAGTATCACTCTTAGAAAGAATGTAGATTAGGAGAGAAAAAAAAGCTGATACAGCAGAGAAAAGATGGATGGTGTCTTGCAAAGATTGGTCTTGCACTTCTTCTTTGTCTCCCAATAGGGATTAAAATGTGAATGTAGAGCTCAGGCTGAGCAGGGACCAAGCGCACTCCTGAGGACAGGCCAGCGACAGCTGATGACCCCAGCCTGTCAGAAGCCCTGGAAGCTGATGCCAAGGGAAGTCAGGGGGTGGGAGTTGGGGGGATAGACCGGGGATCAGATGTTGCCCCCCAGGAATGCTGATCAGAAGTCAGCGGGGATGGCAAGCCAAAAGCCTGCTCTTATCCATCATGAGTGAGGTGGCAAGATTCCAATGATAAGAATTTTAGCTGAATGATTAAGTGTAAGGAAATAGGGATAGAACAAGACGAGGCACGTGGTGGGGCTTACCACAGAGGACAGTGATTTCATTCATGGGAATGAGAGATTAAATTACGACATTTAAAAAATAGTAACATTGGGCTTCCCTGGTGGTTCAGTGGTTGAGAATATGCCTGCCAATGCAGGGGACGCGGGTTTGAGCCCTGGTCTGGGAAGACCCCACATGCCGTGGAGCGGCTGGGCCCGTGAGCCACAACTACTGAGCCTGCGCGTCTGGAGCCTGTGCTCCGCAACGGGAGAGGTCAAAACAGTGAGAGGCCCGCACACCGCGATGAAGAGCGGCCCCAACTTGCTGCAACTAGAGAAAGCCCTCGCACAGAAACGAAGACCCAACACAGCCAAAAATTAATTAATTAATTTATTTATAAAAACAAAAAATAGTAACATTTTCCTAAATACCAAGAAGTCCACTTGCAAACTTAGTGGTAGGTAAAAAATGTGTAACCACCGAAGAGAGGGCATTCTATGTCCAGTATTAGAGGTGCTACCAGGCAGCAGTTTTGGACTTTTTCATATTAACATGATGTTCTTTATGTTAACATGACGTTTTCATTTCCTACACAGGTGGGAAGGCTTGATGCAGTGGTTCTCAAACTTGAACAGGTGTCAGAATCACCTAGAAGGCTTGTTAAAACACAGATGGCTGGGCCCTAACTCCAGAGTTCCTGATTCAGTAGGCCTAGGTGGGGGGTGAGGTGGGAGGCTTCTAACAAGGTCCCAGACACTGTTGCTGCGGCTGGTCCTGGGACTGCACTTTGAGAACCACAAGCCTAGTGCATTCAGAATTGATATATATCAATGTATAAAATACATTTATATTTACTCATTTCTGCACCTGTCTTTGGCAGGAAGTGTAATAGACTCTAATAAAGCCAAAACTTGTTGAGCTGAACCGAGATCATGGCTGGTGGTGAGAACCCAGGGGTTCTGGATTCCTGGCGTGTGCTGCTGGCTGACATAAACATGGGACTGAGGAGAGGAGCTGAAAGATTAGGTAGAATGCTAGCGTGGAAGGGAGCTGTGTGAAAGCATGATGATCACCTACGGATGCTGACTCAGGAAGCTTTGAATTCCAATTCCCACTGTGACACTCACTAGCTTTAAAAACTTAGCACATTACTTAAACCAGATGAGCCTCAGTTTCCTCCTCTGTAAAACTGGGTTCGCTACAGGGCTTGTGTTCCAGCCACAATTCTTAGTTGCAGTCAACTGAAGTCCACTCGGGCTGAATGAAACAGAGAGGCATTGCATTAAGTATATTAGATTCTATAGGAAAAATGAAGTGCTTTACCAAAAAGTCAATGGTATGAAAAAAATGTAAGATGCTGTTGTTGAATAAAAGAGAAGACATAAGAAACCTAACAATCAAAGGCAACTGGTGGGCTTTGTTCGGATCCTGATTCAAGCAAACCTACCTTAAAAAGAACATTGGGGAAATTGTACTATGGCTGGGTATTTGACATGAGGGAGTTACAGTGAATTTTGTTAGTGTGATATTGTCATGAAGGTTATGATTCTTACAGAGGCCTTAAAGAGAGGCTAATATACTAAGGTATTTACAAGGGAAATAACATAATATCTGAGATTTGCATCAACAAATTTCCAGGGAAATAAGTCATGAGGTAGGGAGGAAGCAGAATTGGCAAAACGTTAGTTATTGCTGTGAATACATGAGGGATTTATTTTGTTTTTCTCGTGTGTGTGTGTGTGTGTGTGTGTGTGTGTGTGTGTGCACTTAAAATTCTCTATAATAAAACATTAAAGCAGAGCAGAAATCATTCTCTACGAGGGCTGGAGAGCGAGGCTCAGACTTGTCTCAACAAAGGAGACTCTACGTCACACAGAAGAGCAGGTTTTGACAGGGACCCTGCTGTCATTGTCACCATGCCCTGGATACTGGAGCTTGCACTGCCAGAAAGTGAGGCTGGGAGAGTGATTATCTTGCATTTCCAAACTGTACACTGTGAGGTGACATTAAGATGCACAAGGTAGGACATTCCCTGAAGTCAGAAAAAGGATTCAGGTGATGGGTGGCCAAAACGACTAAGAATGTCCACACAGTAGGTGCTCATAGTAGGTGTCATGTTAGTGCCCACCTCCAGCCCCATCCCTAAAATGCATATCGCCCCAGACTCCATCCTATGTAAGACTCTCTTCCTCAGCACCCTAGATAGCTGGTTCTCTAATCCAAAAAAATTGCCAATATCCTTTTAAATGATCAAATTCAGCAAAAGGCCAGGAAGTTCACTCACTGCATTTCAATTATGAGACATTCCCAACAACCAGAAAAGATTTCTGTATTCTGAGTGTAAAACCCAGCATTTCCAGCCATTGTTCTAAATGCAGCACCTGCAGAACATGTTGAATCCATCTTCTATGTGGGGTCTTTTCAGATACTTGACGATTCTTGTAACTGTGCCTCTTATTCACCAACCCCCAGCCTGGCCCCAGCACCATCTTTCATCCAAGTCCCCTTTTCACCAGATTAAACATATATAAAATAGGTAAGAAGCTTAGTCCATAACTTTAGGTGTAGAAGGATTATGACTTCCTTCTCTAAAATTCAAATTAATTCTCATTTGGAGCACTCTTTCTACCAGTGTGGTGGAAACTTTATCTTCATCTAAGGTTCCCCCATAAATTCCTCTGAGGTTGTGCTAAATCCCAAGGGCCCACATACTGCTGAGACATCTAGGAAGATAGTAGCAGAGCTCTGGTCTTCAAAGTCACCTCCTAGGCATTCATGCCTTCACTCATCTGTCCACGTGGGCACTTTTAGTAGCCTGCCCGGTTCCAAGTGACTTAAACCACTTCTGAGCCACTCTTCTTCATCAAGACTTCCTTGTCCTAAAAGATATTCTCTTCCTGGACACTGAGCTCTACCAAGTCACAGATGGGGTTCCCTTACCTGTTATTGGTGAGTAATGATGCTAAAAGTTGCTTAATGCTCTGGCTCCTAGGGGAGTTTCAAAATGAACATGGAGGTGTCAAAAGAAACTCTTGAGGTTTATTAGTTCCTTTCTTGACACACTTTTTCTGCTCCTACTCACTGTATTCACTGCCTTGCATCACAGCTGGTTCCTTCCCAGAGGATAGAGCCAAGTGTTTGAACATCCCTAATGAACTAGGTGATGCAGCCTGGCTTACAAACAACATCCTACATCACCAGGCCAGCCCGTCAGAGCAGAAGCTGCGTTAGATCAAGATTGCATCAGGATACGTTATTTTGTTGACTATGTTATTGCCCCTCCATAGTCCCTCCTCCATCCTATTTTTTTTCCCCCAAAACCCACAGGAGCCCTCCACCACCAGTACACTATTTACCTGTGTCATGGTTGTCTGCGTGATAGTCTATGCTGCCCTATTCGGCGTCTTGGTTCTGTTCCAGGTCCCTTAGTCTTTTCGTCATGTAGGCTGAAGGCCTCCCACTTGTAGTAACGATGTTTCTCTCACTGGCTCTTTCCCTAGAGACTCTGAAGCTTTGCAGCAGGGTTATATATTCTCATGCTACCTTCAGTTTTCCTCTGTGATCCAAGTGGTTGTGGGAAAGATGGCAGCCCCCCATTGGGATGGGGGTCCAAGTTTCCTAGAATAGGGGCTACAGGTATATCAGGCCACTCAACTCACAGCAGGAAAGTAGAGAGCATTTTCTTGGTATATTCTATGGTACCTAGCAAAAAGTAGGTGCTTAAAAAATAAGTCATGATAAAGATAATTCTCAACCCAAAGAAAACTTCCAATGGAGGAAATTTTAGACAGGCTGTAGGTGGAGGAAGACATATTTTTGTGCAGGTGTCCTCCAAATAATGTTACAAAGATGCTTTCTTCCTTCCTTGGGTTGCCTCTGGGAAACAAAGTGTACATACTAATCCCCGTAAAAGTATTAGAGATGAAAGCTGGAAGCTTCCTTACAGCCTTGCATGTGTGTGTATGTATTTATTTAATGCTGAGTGGGTATTAAATGTGGTCCTGAGCAGCAGGCTTATAATAGCTTTCAAAGTCAATTATGGGCTGAAAGAAATCAGGGTAACAATGAGAATTATAAATCAGGTCTAAAAGAAATGTGATCTGTTCAGCCTTTCTCATCTGTCAATTTAGAAGAAATGCGTGTTAACTGCAGATTCTGACAAACTAATCTCGTTTGGGACAGGAGGAGCTGTAGCTGTCTATTTATTCTTCTCCCCCAGTGCCTAGCACAGGGCTTGGCACAGTCGAGGCATGCATAAATAACTAAAATAATAATATTTTGGATATATTGGGTTAATAAGATATATTATTTAAAATAATTTCACTCAATCTCTTTAGTTTTTGAATGTAGTTAGTAGAACATTTATAATCGCATGTGAGGTCCTCACTGTATCTCTGTCAGGCTGTGCTGCCCCAGAGAGATGGTGGGGGGGGCTGCGGGGAGCAGCTGGTGGGAAAGGAGAACAGCTCTACTAGCTGTGGGGCTGTCAGACCCACCTTCAGGCTGGATGTCAGAGCTGGGAGAGACAACATAGGCCATCTCTGCTGACTTCCTCCTGCCTGTGAAGAGACTGTTCAGGTGGACCACCTGTACTGCTCAGGAGGGTCTACCAGAAGTCAGAACTGTGAAGGCCAGGCCACACCCTTCTCCATGCTCCTTCCAGGCGGTGCCCTTGTCCGATCATTTACTTCAAGGAGTCAGCGACTGCATGTGTTCCCCTCTCAGGAGCATCTGTGTTTCTAACAACTTTTTCAACTAATAAAGAAGTGTCCAAGGTAGACGATTTAGAAAACAAAGAAAAGATCCAGGAAAAATCATTAAATATCCGTAATCCTATCCCCCAGGAAAAATAAGAGCAATCTTATATTGCACCTTCTATACCATTTGAACTGCTACATATATTGTATTTCATCAAAATTAAATCACCAATGAGTGTAAGATGCAACTCTCCTCTATGGAACAGCAAGAGAAGGAAAAAAGTGCTGTCAGTTCAACACTGACACAATGATTCCCTGTCACTTGGAATTTCCCTTCAATACTTAGTTTAGAAAAAGTTTTCAGATTTATTTAGGCATGGAGGTGCACTGTGAATTACTGTTCATATGTAGAAAGGGAAATGAGCAAAACGAAATGATTGAGGTATTACTAAACTTTTTCACATTCAGAGTCATCAGCATTTGTTTTGTTTCCACGCAATTTCTCCTGTGACAATAAGAATGTCGGGGACACAGTCATTTTTGAAAGAGTCCGTACAGGAACTAAAAGTCCCTTGTCCTGGATGCTGAAGCTGGCTTTGCAAATTATGCAGAACTCGTCCACTTTTGGTTCCGGCTTCCAGAACACTACAAGACACACTTGGCTCTACCCCTCACCTACCTCCTCTCCACAGCCATCTGGTTCCTAGAAACTAAGAATGCTCCACTGTTGTCGCCAGGATTTTCTTCCATGTGCTGATATCCATCCTGCAAATGTGATTGCTGGAACGTTTTTGTTGTTGTTGCTGGAATTTTGATGTTTTTCCAGGTGTAAGAATAACAGAATGATGTCTCACCAACCGTAAACTGAGATTCCATTAGTGATGAGGATTTCAGATATGCAAAAAAATGGAAAATGGTGTGTCTTAGAGTCAGGAAAATGGGATATAGTATACTTATTTTTTCTCACAGGAACACTCTAAGATAGTGTTCGTGGAAACAATATTCCATTTTATAGATGGAAAAACTCAGGCACAGAGAGGTACAGTAACTTATTCAAGATCACAGTATTTAACACTTATGAATATATCTCAGAAGCGCCAAGGTGTTTGTCTGTACACTAACGTTTATCACAGCATTTTCTTGCCAACTGGGAAGATCGTGTTTTTTGAAATCTCTAGAATAGGAGAATTTTATAATCAAAATCTTAAGACATTATGGGGGAAAATAAGGTTACGTATACTAAAGTTATGAATAAACATATGCAAAACTTTATAATATTCTTATGTTCACTAAAATAAAACAAAGACAGAATATTTTCAAGATCTCAATCCTCAACAGTTTTAAGCATACTTTAAAAGTTTTCTTTTATTTTATTGCAGATAAAACACCTGCTAAGAGGTACTTTCTGTTTTTCAGTGTGTCTCTCCATCCAAATGTTCACAGTTTGTCTTATTTAAGACTCAGAATGGTGGAAAATATTCAGCTTTTGGACCACTCTATGTTTCTAGAAAAACATAATAACTTGAATACTTAAAATTTTTTAAAAATTATCAACCTGAATTTGATCTACTCAGTCTACCATGGCAGAATTGCTATTTCATAGCTATCCTATCTCCAATACTTGATTATAAAATTTTAAATTGGTTCTGTTTTAAACTTTTCCTATGAAAATTCTACTCCTGGAGCTCTTTTTAAGCCTTGGATTATTGTGCAGGGTGTTTCAACAAAGGACCATGTTCTTTATCATTTGTAACCTTAGAATTTTAAGTTGCATGAAATTTCAGCAGGAGAGGTTTTTGGACAGTTGTTCTGCAAATGCTCTCAAGTAACACTGTGTAAGTAGCTGTCGGATGCATAATGGACCAAAGGCAGAAGGCACGTCTCACACTACATTATTTTCTGATGGGGAGGGCAGGTAGGTTAGGAAAAGCACCTGAAGGCTGGTACATAGTGAAGGGGAGGATGTGATAGGAGTACTTCAACCCCACTTCACCAATGAGGGAACTGGGGGCTGCCAAGTTTAAGTGATGTGTCTGAGGTCTCATGACTGGGTCACATCCCTGACCAGTAGAGGATCCAGAACCAAAACACTGCAGCCTAGATCCAGAGACCCTTATAAGAAAGTAGTGCTGATTAGGGTGTGGGAAAATGAGCCCCAAAATGTTTTCGAGTGGTAGAAGGGGACTGTAAAGTGATTTATCTCTCTGGAAGGCAATTTATCAATACACGACAATAAGAATGCGTTTCAATCCCAAACTTCACTTTTGAGAATTTGCACCTATCAAATTATCAGGGATGCTGCTCAAAGGTATATAAATAAAATTGCATTTTATTTATATAAATATATTTATATATAATAAAATGTATTTAAAATGTATTCAAATGTATATAAATATATGTATATTTATATACACCTACGGTCAATTACCTAAACTTATATAAATAAAATTATAGTATTTTTTAAAATGTTGGAAATTTGGAAACAACCTGAATGTTCAGTAATCATAATCAAATAAAAGTAATTAATATTACAGCTAATAAAATCTCATAGAAAAATGCTTAATGGTCATGAAAATCTTTTCATCACGTTTTATTAAGAGAAGAAAAATGGAATGGAATGATAGGTACAGGATGATCAATCCTGAGTTTTTAAATTATGTGGCACCTCTACTCTGCCTTTACTAGGTAATTACTAAAAGATCACAGTGCTACTCAAAACCCTTGGTTGCAAGTAATAGAAGCTCAATAAAGATTGCTCCAGCTCTCTGCTATTATCATCATGATATTTAACTTTGCTGAGGGATCCTACTGAGGCTTCTCAAAGCTAGTCTACTATGCAGAACGTGAGCAGGATGTAAAATGTTCTCGTTCCTTCCCTTTGGTGACAAGTTGAAGTCACTGTGTGTTTGTCTGGCCCTTGCCATTTCTCACAACCTCTGCCCAGTCCACTGACAAGTACTGAGCACTGTCTTTGGGCCCAGCACTGTGTGTGGCAAATATGGAGGAGAGAAAGGAAACCCATAACTTGGTCCTCGAGGAGTTTATTGTCTCTTTGGGAACATACGTCTGTAGCTACCGAGAGTGCTGATGTTTGTGGAGGACAGGTAGTAAGCATGAGACCCTGTCCCTGGAGTGGAGACACAAATACATAAAACACCTGAATAATCATGCAAGGGGGTCTGAGGCCAAATGCCATGTTAGAGGGCTACAGGCTGGCAGTGCTACAGAAACAGAGGGCAACCCAAAGTGTGGAGAGGATGGTTGGAAAACGCTTTCTAGAAGAAGAGAGACAGCGTGCTTGAAAAGCATGAGTTGTTTGTAGGGTAAGCCTTTGGGGGAGGATAGAATATGCCTCAAGCAGATGGCCAGGGATGATGCAAAACAGGACGATCTGAAGCAGTCAGCAATCTTAGAACAACCATCTTAAGATTTAAACATCATATTTTCTTTCAGAAATCACAGTTCGCAACAGGAATACATTGTGTTCCCCCACTCCTGACTCCTGTAACTTGCCTCACGAATGATGAGTTCAATATTTTAATATAGTAAGAGTTCCTACAAATCAATAAGAAAAATATAAAAGGACTGGGATGATGGATGTTTCAGAAAAAGTAATCAACAGGGCTGGGTAACAGAAATAGTAAGGCTAGGTGAGCTACTGAAGGTGACTTTCTAAGTTCAACTGGTAAACCTCAAATTTAAACAACTGAAAAATAATTATCGTTTGGCTTTTATTATTCTTTCCTAAAAATACAAATGCTAAAACCAACATAGTCAATGCTCAAAACAATATCGTTGAGAGTTTGCAACAGGAGTCATTATCCCCAAAGTTACATTGATTACGGTTGTATTTCTCAATCTTGCTAAGTCAAAAAACAAAAATAAAACATTGGCATAAGAAGAAAATGCTTGATGACTGAGAATAATAAGCCTGTTTAGATGTTTCCCAAACTTACGTTCCATTAATAAAGAGACAGGCATTGTGAAGAATAATACTTAGTCCCAAGCAGTGTTTCAATTTTGATAACTTCAGGAAACATTGACTTCTGTCAAAGAATGCTAATTATGTTTTTTCTGATTTATTATAACCAATTCAATCGAGTGAATGGGAAAACAAAAACAAAAATAAAATGTGTTTTTGCTACAGGACACATATCTGTTTGTTCCTAATGAGGCCACCATTGCATGTTGGTACCAGGAGTAAGTGAAGCCCTGATCTGGGCCTGGTTGTATCTCAGGCTGGTTCTGTTCACCTGCAGACCCAGGCGCACCCACTACCATCCCACCCCCTCACACAAACACATCCACACAGGTGTACTTGCCAGCTCTCCAAGGCCCACCACACTCTCTCTTTCATGACACCACAGAGGGCTTGCTTGCTACACAGAGTGCATGTGGCAGACTGTCTGGCTGTATTTAAAAAACAACTTATTTTCGTTGCATACCTCCTGCCCTCTGGGGGCACTTGTAAAGATGGCAACACAGAAGCAAATGTACCACAATATAAGCAAATACTACAGTGACAAAGAAACAACTCAGAAAAACATAAGCTCCATGAGGGCAATATCACACCTACTGGCTCACCGTTACACACCCTGCAGAGTGGCCAGCACAGAGAATGTGCTCTGTGAACTGCTGTCGAGTGAAAAAATCATAAGGACCCGTGGAAGTGAACAGCAGGGAGAGGACACTTCCGGCTTGACTCCAGTGAAAGTTTCTTACGAGAGCACAGATGCCAGCTGATCTTTCAAGGAAGGGATAAGGAAACAAATTAAAGTCAACTCCATCTTTCCCTCACCCTGTCATCAGTTTACTAAACATGGCAATTGTCATACATTTCTCGCTTACTTATGCACAATCGTTTGTGACCTAAATACAAGCCTGATTCAGTCATATTTCTAAGGATGATTCCGCATGAACTTAGCTTTGCATGTGTCTGCTAGTTGTCTCTTAGTCTGTTGGAATTGCCACCACACAAGGCCATTTGATGTGGACTGATTAAAACACTGAATTCATTTTGTGTTTCAACTTTGGGTCAGTTCATTGACAACAATTTTGGTAAGTGTCCTTTGTGGCCAATGAAGTGCTTTGTTTGGTTAAATTGCATATATGTAAAAGTTTTTATAAAATAAACCCATTTGGGACCTTTCAGGGATAACGGAAATGTAATGTGTGCATGCATGCAGGTATGCATGCCTACAAGCCTGTAAAACCCAGATGTTTTAGAAAAATTTTGTTTGAATTTGCTCTCTGAAGTAGTTAGCCAAGCTAGAACTTCAATTTCTTCTCTTTTGCAAAGTTTTGCAAGAAGGACCACGTGACCATCAATTTTGCTTTTTTTTTTTTTTTTTTGCGGTATGCGGGCCTCTCACTGTTGTGGCCTCTCCCGTTGCAGAGCAGAGGCTCCGGACGCGCAGGCTCAGCGGCCATGGCCCACAGGGCCAGCCACTCCGCGGCATGTGGGATCTTCCCGGACCGGGGCACGAACCCGTGTCCCCTGCATCGGCAGGCGGACTCTCAACCACTGCACCACCAGGGAAGCCCCAATTTTGCTTTTTAATTCAATATTTTTTGCATGGCCCCTTTGAGCTCAATTTTGTTTAAAGTCGAATACAGTATTCAACATTTTTAAGAAGATGTTCTCATGGGTTATAGCATGCAGAATTCAGTGCAACTGTGGTTCTATATTTTCTTCATGGGGTTATAGAAATTTCACCAACTCTTTGAGGAACACTGAAGATTTGGCCTTACACTTGTGGCAGTTGTCACATGATACTTTAAATAATCTTCCAAATGTCAGCTGTAATGTTTTCTCTCTCTGCTAAAACAATGGATGGGCCTAAAATTAGCTAGAAAAAGACAGCTGAGTCGATCACACATTCTTCATGGAAGATGCCAGAAAAATCTTGATTAATACCATCGTTCCCTCTGGAATTAATTTTCAGTTCTCCCATCAGGTGTGTTGATGGAAAGCAGTCATACAGTTCTAGTAATTGCCTCAGATTCCTGCGCTGTCCTTCATCAGGGCCTCTAATGAAGTCTGAGCTGTAGCCTGGGGTTGATGCCAGACTGGAATGCAGGGAGGCTGAAAGCTGACACCAGTTCAACAGAGCAAAGGGCCTTGGCTAAGGTTGTCTCCATGACAACCTGAGTATTTTCCTGATGATGCATTTACACAGCAGGGTTAAAGTTCTGTGAAAGCAACAGCTGTTGTAAAAACAGTATATTAAATATGTTTAGGACTGTAAAATGTGCATTCTTCTCTGTGGCATTTCATTTGGGGAAATTCCTAAAAATGCAAGATGTATTTAAAACAGAATTACTAAATGGAGGGATATTTCTTTTGTCAAATCTCTATTTTATCCCTGTTTTAGTATGAGAAAATTTTTGGTGATCTTTTTTTTCCTGGCATTTATTTTTTTTAAATTATTTTTTCATACCAAAATATCCAACCTACTACCCTGATCCCTTTGTACTGACCAGTACATCTGCAATAAGTCACTTGACAAATAATTTGGAGGAAGGGGAGCAATATATAAGCCCTGTAACTGAAATCATTTGTCATGCTTCTTATTTGAGTTTGTTCTTTTCTACTTACAACCTTTTAGTTTTTCATGCTAACTGATTATTCTGACAGGTGTTTGAAAAATGAAACAAAGAACTTTCCAACAATCCAAGAAATATATTCATTTTTAAAATAGAATACTTTTTGTTGACTTTCTGTACATGGTGTGCCCCCAGGTTGATGAGACACACAAATTTGCAAGAGGTAAACTCACCTTAACTCAGAATTCTGCAAGTCAGGGAGCAACTCTGTGGCATTCTGAACAGTGCCCAACCATCTGATTTGTCCTGGACATTGGAATTTCACTGCTAAAATCAAGAAAGTGTTGGCAAACCAGGACCAGTTGATCACTCTAGCATTCAAAAACATTGGCCAGCATCTGTTAATATGTCAGGCTCTACTACAGGAGTGGGATCCAAAGTCACATACGTAGTCCTCGGTCTGTTCCCATCTTCCTCAGTAATTCAGTGGAAAAATGCAGTAAATCCGTTTTGGCTCTCTACCTGCGTGTGTGCATATCTATAAGGAGAGGTGATCAAAGGTGCACCTTCCTTTGTGTGGTGTTGTGAGCCAAGGCACCCTTAGGTAAATGTATGGTGGGGCCCCTTTCTGCCTCAGCCTGGCATCTTGGTTGGATTGAAGTGGGCATCTGCCAGTGGCCTCCTGATTTCCTCTGTCTCTATGCCAGGAGAGGCCAGCATTGATCAGGCAAGTCCACTCACAAGGTACTCCTCCTGGGGCCTGGAAATGGAGAATGCAAGAAACTACCCATCCTGGCCAAATCATGACAGATCCAGAAAAGCCAATTATGTGGCATTCTACCCTTGCTTCTTTGCATTCAGGGATGGAGCAGAGAAAAAATGTTTTCAAAAAATCTGTGGACTCACTAGCCACAGAGAATATTTGTTGTGAATATTTTCCTAAATCAGATGAACTAAAATGTATTGGTTGCCTGGCTACTCTGTCTAATGTAGGTGGTCCTGGAAAATTCAAGGACCCACTTCTCCCTTTCCTTGAAAACAAACACCATAAGTTGGTCATAAACTGTCTCTGTTTATGAATAAAGAAAGGAAGTAGCTAGCAAATCTTCTAGAAAAACATCTCAGAAATTAAAATGGCAGCCAAAAGAATACACACTTTCCATTGTACTCTACCCACCAAGATTTCAAGATGAAAATCTCCCAGTCTGGCTGAATTCCCCAGTAGTGTGTTCCAATGGTGGGAGTGAAATCTCCCAGTCAACCACACAAAGTAGAAACCCCATGCTTGTGTATTCATTCATTCATTCACCCAGGTGTTTATTGAGGGCCTTCTACATGTCAGGCACTGATCTAAGCTCTGAGAAAAGAGCAGTGGGGGAAAAAAGAAACCAAAAATCAAGACAAAGATTCTTGCCCTCATGTAGCTTACACTCTAGTGAGGGAGAGTAAATTAAAACTCCATCAACACACACACACTCATAAATATTTTCTCACAAATAAACTCTTTAGAGCAGGATTATTATAAATTCCTCATTTCAAACAAGTTCTTCAGATAAATTTATAAATCAGAGTTTCTTCTCAGATGTTAAATTCTAGTATCTTGATTCAGATGGGTGTTTAGTTTCCAGAGAATCACGATATGCATAATATGAAAGGAAAACTAGCAAGTATATGTTAACAACTGTTCTATGAGAGTTGTCTACAGTCAGTAGGTCTGTGAGCACAATACAGGGCTTATTATGGTCAAGGTCCTTACAGAGGAAGTTCAAACTCCCCTGTATTCTTAACTGAATGAGCTAATTTTACTGCAAGTTGACAAACTTTGCAACAGAAGTGCACTGTAGAATTTTAGAACACAGATTTTGCAGATGAATTGAACCTGATGTGATCGCCTCACTTAATCTTGAAGGTGGTTGAGATGGACTGCTTTTTAGAAACAAGTTCTGCCCACTAGTCTGTGGCTAGATTGAGTGTATACCACGTGAGGGCTACAGAACAGGATAGTTTTGAAGAACTGCAGTTCTTAATGGACATAATAGTCCCAATGAAGAAATGTTCTTCACTTTTCATTCACTTGAATCTCATGTCCCATGGTTGTGCTAAGCACAGACTTCTCATGGTAGCTTTTCTTTTTTTTTTTATTTAAAGCTTCCATGTCTTTAAATCAGGTATCGCAAATTGACCAATAATATCTGATTTACTACTCAAATGATTTTTCCATATGATTTGGTAGCTTTCCAAACAATTGACCAGAAACTGGAGCACATGCATTAATTTATGTGAATAAACTAGTGGATCCTGAGGATAAGCGACTACAGTTAATGCCAGATCCTCTGAATGAAATCTGCTACAATGCTTTGTTCATGACAAATGCTGTCTCTTGGAACACGCACATGAACAAAGATAGGGTATAATTCTGGTAAGCACTAAATTCCACATTCAATACTGTCAAGTATTTTTTTAAATTTTTATATTTATTTATTTATTTTTAATTAATTAATTTTTTTTTTTTTTTGCTGCTTTGGGTCTTCGTTGCTGCACGCAGGCTTTCTTTAGTTGTGGTGAGCAGTGGCTACTCTTCGTTGCGGTGCGCAGGCTTCTCATCGCAGGGGCTTCTCTTGCGGCAGAGCACGGGCTCTAGGCGCGCAGGCTCCAGTAGTTGTGGCACGCGGGCTCAGTAGTTGTGGCTCATGGGCTCTAGAGTGCAGGCTCAGTAGTTGTGGCGCATGGGCTTAGTTGCTCTGCGGCATGTGGGATCTTCCTAGACCAGGGCTGAAACCCGTGTCCCCTGCATTGGCAGGCAGATTCTTAGCCACTGAGCCACTAGGGAAGTCCCCCTGTCAAGTATTTTTAAAGAATCTCTCCCATTTGTAACATGAGTAGGTGATAAGATTTTTCTTACTTTAAAAACAAAGCTCCATTGTCAAGAGAATTTTACTTTAAATTATTTCATAGACAAAAAAGAAAGGTCAAGTTTTTGTTCTTTATGAATTAGAAGAAGTTGTTTTGAGAAAAGGAGAGCTACACCTACTATATCCTAGTAAGACTATGACATAAATTTGACTCTTAGAAAATAAAATCAGTTTGAGAGGACAACCTTGAATTTGAACCTAATAGGCAACTGCTAAAATATCTTCTGCTAGGCCATTTCCTTCCAAACCTGACATAGTTTTGAAGCATCTGAAAAGCCTAGATGATTTCCACATAGAGCTAAAGGTCTAGGGCAAGTAGAAAGGGCTTTGGTCTGTGGCTTTTTTTAGAGGTTTGGTTTGGATTTACAAGCTACTCTTGCAAAGTATGAATAAATATATTTAAAAACCAGTTTCTGGATATGGGAAGGCAGGGATGTAGTATGAAGCCCTGGATTGAAACCCCCATGTCCTGAAACTGCCCTGCTGGACCATTTCAATATGGAAAAGCACCTCCAGAGGTGGCTTCTAGAATTGCACCCCTTGGGAACATCTAAACTGCAGGGGCAACAGAATAGAGATGGCTGTGGACAGGAAACCAAGAGATGGAGCTTCTCGAACTGGCTTTCTCGTTAGCTCATTGGCTATGTTTCCTTCGGAAAATTATTTAACTTATCTAGGAGTCCATTTTCTCCTTTGGAGATGAGCTCTGTTCCCTTTCAGTTCTTCTCTTCCACACAGGCAGAATCGGGTGCTCCCATTCCAGGGCTGTGCCTCACCTCTAAGGTGATCCCAGCTGCCCGTACTTGACACAAAGGGAGGTCTGCCAGCTTCTAAGAGAGAAGCTTCTCCACTCCTAGTGAATCTTTTTAAAATGTTAAAACAGCAGCAGATGGGAGTGCTAGCTGATATTTTTTTTTAATAGGGGTTTAGTTGCTTTACAATGTTGTGTTACTTTCTGCTGTACAACGAAATGAATCAGCTAGATGTATACGTATATACCTTCTCTCTTGGACCTCCCTCCCATTGCCCACCCCATCGCACCCATCTAGGTCACCACAGAGCCAAGCTGAGCTCCCTGTGCCATACAGCAGGTTCCCACTAGATACCTTTCTGATGATAGATTTAGTATCTTTCTTATTGGGGGATTCTAACAAGCTTTTAAAAGTGAGCCTAAGAAAGAAAGCTTGAAAAAAATGTAGGCTGTTATCAAAACCCAATTTTTCCTAAATTATAAACCTTTTCTAGATAGATCAGTTTCACCTATGTCACAGCTTGTTGATTTGAAACACATACAATTGGTCCCTTAATGTCTAACGTGCTCAAGAATTTTTGGATGTAAATTTTCAAAAGTTTCCAGGAAGCTACCTTGTAGTATAGCCAGTTTCCCAGAACCTAAAACAAATTAGATTAATCATGCTAGAAACTAAATAAAAGTGCCTTGTTGGGGCCTGTGTGGGCAAGCCCTAATTCTCTCTCCTGTTGGCCAAGAGGAAAAGAGCATCTGGGAGGGCTTAGATGCCACCCACCCTGCTCGAGAACAGAGATGTGGCTCTCTGAGGTCAGTGTGACTTCATTTCAGATGGTTCTTCAAGTATTCTATCCGATGCCAGACTTGCTCTCTTCAGGGAGAAAACAAGCAACAGGCACAACTTTCGGATATGTTTATTTGCGATAAGTGTGATTTTTAAACATTTGAGCTCAGAACTACCACGGTTTTTGTTTTTGTTTTTGTTTTGCGGTACGCGGGCCTCTCACCGTTGTGGCCTCTCCCGTTGCGGAGCACAGGCTCCGGACGCGCAGGCTCAGCGGCCATGGCTCACGGGCCCAGCCGCTCCGCGGCATGTGGGATCCTCCCGGACCGGGGCACGAACCCGTGTCCCCTGCATCGGCAGGCGGACTCTCAACCACTGCGCCACCAGGGAAGCCCCAAGGTTTTGTTTTAATGATCATCCAGCAGGGCTATTTTTGCTCCTCTTCCTGATTTACCGGGCATCTTTCCCCACCCATCCTCCAGTTCCATACTTCTGTGAATACTGGCATCTCTGTCTGTTATGGAGGTATTGACAAGCCTTGGAGAATGCGTGGGCTTGACAGCACCTGACACTTGATTTGTTATTGTTGTTGATTTCTTCCTTAGAGCTGCAGAAACTCCCGCGTTCACAGAGCTGCTGGAGGGACTCCGCCCTGGACATGTGTGTAGGAAGTCCCCGCCTCCCAGCGTGCAGAGAACCCAGCCTCTGGTGCACAGGCTGAGTTGATTCCCAGGCACTGTCACTTGATCTCTCCCCTGCTCTTGCCAGCATTCAGAAACTGAAAATATTTACTTTGTGTTGGCTTGACAAAACCCAGTAAATAGCAACATTTGCAGCGCCCAGAACACATGCCAAAAGAGCAGAGGGAAGAGGGCCCGAATAGGCCGTTATACTTACAAGAGGGGCTCTCTGAGCTGGGATGCGAAACCCAGAGACAGTCAAGTCTCAGATTTCTTTGGCCTCTGAAGTCAGCATTTATTGACCAGGCTTTGGAACCGAATAAAAGTATGATCTGCCCCCCATTTTCATTTCTAAATCTCTGTCTGGGAAATGTAGCTGAAAAGTGTTTTCAAGTCATTTTCTTTGTTTCTATTAGGCAAATTGCTCATTCGCTCAATGAGGAATTTAATACATTTTTACTGAGCTACCACCATTTCCTAGGATCCATTCTGGGTGATGGAGATTCAGTAAAGACCAAAAAGAATCTCTAAACTCAAGAAAATTAATCAACAGGATAATTTCAGATTGAGACAAAAGGTATGAAAGAATCAAACTAACGGATTTGATAGAGAATAATTGTGAAGCTGTGTTAGATAGGGGATTAGAGCCGGTTTCTCTGGGATGCGAGTATTCGACTCAAGACCTAAAGGGAAAGAGGCAGCCATGAAAAAAACTAGTACACCAGACTTTAAGGCAGAAGGAACTGTAAAGGTAAAGATCCTATTGGGGCAAGGATGAGCTTCGTAGACTAAAGGAATGAAAAGATCCTGGGGGGCAGGGACCGAGTGAATGAAGGGTATGGGGTAGAAGATATCTATATCACTATCTCACTACCGTTATTTTTTCAAGCTACTTTTTTTTTATTCTTGTACATGACGCTACACCTCTTTAATCACCAGGAACATAAAAATGCTTGATGTAAGCAGAATTTCTTGAAGTTAAGTGGAAGCAAAATGAAACGCTGCCAATATCCTCCAAAGACGTGGTGAAATGCTGAAGCCCAGGAGGCTTGGCGACATTAGGACACGTGGCCACCCAACCACCAGATCTAAATTCTAGGTAATTGCACCTTATACTTCTTTGGAGTCCCAGTCTTACAGAACTCCAAGTCATCAGGGTACTGCAACTCTCCAAGTGAGCCCAGAGTCAATGTACATTGAGTTGACCGTTGGCATCACGCAAGATGGCAAGCGTAGGGTTGGAGTCTGCTGGACCTGGATGGGAGTTTTGCCTCTGCCCTCTCTCCCTTAGGAAGAAAAGTCACTTAGGAAAGTGACCTGCCTTCCTGAGCCTCAGCTTCCCCGTCTGTTAAATGGAGATGGTAACACCTAGTTCCTAGTGTTGATACCATGAGGTAATATTTGAAAAAAATCTCTAGCATATTTTCAAAAACTGCATGGTAACTTTCACATTTCATTAAGTGAACAGAGTCTTATTACATTATACTCATAGGCAAATAAAGACGTGGGGCATAATCACCCAAATAGTGGCTTCTGGCCTGAGCACTTGTCATTTGAGTCAATTAATTTTAAATAGCAGAATGGTAATTAAGGAAAATGAGCAAAAATTCTCTGACAGCATTCCAGAGAGAATCACAGTTAGAAAAAAGAATTGCTTCTGTCTTTCAAGGGTGAAGTTGGTTGGGAAAACGGGGGCCACACAGCTGTCTCAGGTAGGGGCAGCAGGCACCCTTCAGCTTTCATGAATTTTGTCTCAAGGTCTCCACCTGTTTTCAGCAGCGTTTGCTGTCACAGTCATGTCTGCTGTGATTTCATCCTGGGGGCTCCTTAAAGCTTTCTTCAGGCTCCTGGTATTACACAGCACATGAGAACCATACTGACAAACACTGGGTGATCTTGTTGCCATTAAGTTCCATGGGCTTTAGTCTCTTCTTTTGTAAAATGAGTTACATGGTCTAAAGGAACACTGGTTTCTTCACACTCTAACATTAAACATTCATATGATTCTATAAGTGTAATATTTTATATACAACTTGCTGTTCCATGTAAAGTAACAAATGGTCCAGAGAAGCTAGTTAATTTCTCCTTCATTTCTTGGGTCAGCCACCAGAAAATGGTTTTTCTTTGGACAAAGACGTCAATGGATCTTCCTGCCTTAGAGACTTTACCACATCAGCCAGATGCTTTTTTCCCTTCTAAAGTGAAATTATTTATTACAAATTAGAGAACGAATTATTTACTGGCTAAAGAAGTCACCATACAGGAATGTTCTCATAACAAAAATTGTCAGGTTACAATGAAGAACAATGTCTATTTGTGTATTTCTGTGCCAATGTATGTGGTTCCCAATTCTGCAATTTTATAATAATTTTAGTCACCTTATAGGACATACTTCTTGTTTTAGGTTTTAAAGTTTGGCTTAGTGCTTCTTAAAATTTTTTAATATCATATGTAGATTTTGTGTCAAGTTCCACAAAAAATGTTTTTGAATTTTTAATAGAATTATAGTAAAATAATAGATTAGTTGAGGGGAGAATTTATATCTTTATGTTAGTTTCTTCTCCAAAGACTTGATATTTATTTTCATTAAGTACTTAGTAGCATTTAAAAAATTCTTTATATTTCTCAAGAAATTTATTGCTGAGTACTTTGTATGTTTGTGCTACTTTGCAAATGAAGCTATCATCATTATATCTACCATCTGGTTATCTCTACATATGAATTAATGCTGTTAATTTTGTTAATTAATGTTGTATATTAACTTGGTGGTTTCCCACCTTACTGAATATGTATATATCTCAGATATGTACTCATATATACCTATGTATATTTTTATGTGTATTTATATATCAGAATCCAGAAAATATGGATTCTGATATATAAACATGGGTGGACTGGAAGAACAACACACCAGATCATGATAGTGATTGTCTCCAGCAGGGAGGGAGAGATGAAGGGAAGGGAACTGGAATAGAGAGACCGAAGAGAAAGAGAGAGACAGAGCCGACTTCAGCTGTAATATTCTCATTTCTTTCATTAAAAATGAACCGAAGCCCAAATGCCAATATATTAGCATTTATTCATTGTGAATTTTAGGTATTCAGGAATTGTTTATTATACCTTGAACCTCTCTTCTTTTAAAAACTTAAAAAAAAAAAAGTTTCCTTTACTTGCACTAAGTAGCAGACTGCCCTCTACAGTAACCCCCTGCCAACGTGTCTTACAGGTCACCTGTCTGACTGTATACATCTGAGCTTTCACAGTCCCTGCTCTATCACTTTGCCCTATTTACCTCTTCCTTGGCCCCTATCACTGTCAGGAAATGTCCTTTTCGCTTACATTTCAATCATCTGTCCTCCTACCTCTCCATTAGAACCGAAGCTCAGGAGGGCAAAGCCCCAGCCAGCCTCCTTCCTTGCTCTGTTGTGAGCTGGAGAGCAGCGCCTGGCACACAGTAAGGGTGTTGAATGAATGAACGCTGCCTTAGACAGCAAACATCAATTTGCTCCCGAAGTCTTCTGTCAGCTCTTAGATACAGCTATCTGCAGCTTCCTTTCAGGGAATACATTAAATCTTATTTAAAGTGAACCATCAGTATAAAACATTGAACCATTTTTAAGGGATGATATTCCTTAGATATGAACAATGTCATTATAATAATGTCGTCATCCTAATATTTACCCCAATATTTATCTGTCTTCAAAACATACACTAACCACAGTTATATCTTTACAAATGTCAATGTTAAGGTGCTGTGAATGAGGTGTATAATTTTTCTGGCATAACCCTGTGTTTTACATGCCTTCCTTTCAGGAATACATGTATATTGTATTTCCGATTATTTTCCATTATAGGTTATTACAAGATATTAAATATAGTTCCCTGTGCTATACAGCAAATTCTTATTGCTTACCTATTTTATACATAGTAGTGTATATTTGATAATCCCACATTCCTAATTTATCCCTCCCCCCTCCCTTTCTCCTTTGGTAACCATAAGTTTGTTTTCTATGTCTCTGAGTCTGTTTCTGTTTTGTAAATAGATTCATTTGTAATATTTTTTAGATTCCACATATAAGTGATATCATACAGTACTTGTCTTTCTCTGTCTACCTTCCTTCTCTTAATATGATCATAGTTAGGTCCATCCACGCTGCTGCAAATGGCTGTATTTCACACTGTTCGTGGCTGAGTAATATTCCATTTTATATACATACCACATCATATTTATCCATTCATCAGTTGAGGGATATTTCGCGTGCTTCCATGAAGGACTCTGTTTCTGTGTGTTTTCTGTTTTTTAAAATATCTTTATTGGAGTATAATTGCTTTACAATGGTGTGTTAGTTTCTGCTGTATAAAAACGTGAATCAGCTATACATACACATATATCCCCATATCTCCTCCCTCTTGTGTCTCCCTCCCACCCTCCATATACCACCCCTCTAGGTGGTCACAAAGCACTAAGCTGATCTCCCTGTGCTATGCAGCTGCTTCCCACTGGCTACCTATTTTACATTTGGTAATGTATATATGTCCATGCCACTCTCTCACTTTGTCCCAGCTTCCCCTTCCCCCTCTCCGTGACCTCAAGTCCATTCTCTACATATGCATCTTTATTTCTGTCCTGCACCTAGGTTCTTCAGAACCATTTTTTTTTTAGATTCCATATATATGTGTTAGCATACGGTATTTGTTTTTCTCTTTCTGACTTATTTCACTCTGTATGACAGACTCTAGGTCCAACCACCTCATTACAAATAACTCAATTTCGTTTCATTTTATGGCTGAGTAATATTCCATTGTATATATGTGCCACATCTTCTTTATCCATTCATCTGTCGATGGACACTTAGGTTGCTTCCATGTCCTGGCTATTGTAAATAGAGCTGCAATGAACATTTTGGTACATGACTCTTTTTGAATTATGATTTTTCTCAGGGTATATGCCCAGTAGTGGGATAGCTGGGTCATATGGTAGTTCTATTTTTAGTTTTCTAAGGAACCTTCATATTGTTCTCCATAGTGGCTGTATCAATTTACATTGCCACCAACAGTTCAAGAGAGTTCCCTTTCCTCCACACCATCTCCAGCATTTATTATTTGTAGATTTTTTGATGGTGGCCATTCTAACAGGTGTGAGGTGATACCTCATTATAGTTTTGATTTGCATTTCTCTAATGATTAGTGATGTTGAGCATCCTTTCATGTGTTTATTGGCAATCTGTATATCTTCTTTGGAGAAATGTCTATTTAGGGCTTCTGCCCATTTTTGGATTGGGTTGTTTGTTTCTTTAATATTGAGGTGAGCCGTTTATATATTTTGGAGATTAATCCTTTGTCCATTGATTTTTTTGTAAATATTTTCTCCCATTCTGAGGGCTGCCTTTTTGTCTTGTTTGTAGTTTCCTTTGCTTTGGAAAAGCTTTTAAGTTTTATTAGGTCTCATTTGTTTAGTTTTGTTTTTATTTCCATTTCTCTATGAGGTGGGTCAAAAGGGATCTTTTGTGATTTATGTCATAGAGTGTTCTACCTACGTTTTTCTCTAAGAGTTTTATAGTGTCTGGCCTTACATTTAGGTCTTTAATCCATTTTGAGTTTATTTTTGTGTACAGTGTTAGGGAGTGCTCTAATTTCATTCTTTTACATGTAGCTGTCCAGTTTTCCCAGCACTACTTATTGAAGAGGGTGTCTATTCCCCACTGTATATTCTTGCCTCCTTTATCAAAGATAAGGTGACCATATGTGTGTGGGTTTATCTCTGGGCTTTCTATCCTGTTCCATTGATCTGTATTTCTGTTTTTGTGCCAGTACCATACTGTCTTGATTACTGTAGCTTTGTAGTATAGTCTGAACTCAAGGAGCCTGATTCCTCCTGCTCCGTTTTTCTTTCTCAAGATTTTTTTGGCTATTTGGAGTCTTTTGTGTTTCCATACAAAATTGTGAATTTTTTTGTTCTAGTTCAGTGAAACATGCCATTGGTAGTTTGATAGGGATTGCATTGAATCTGTAGATTGCTTTTGGTTGTATAGTCATTTTCACAATGTTGATTCTTCCAATCGAAGAACATGGTATATCTCTCCATCTGTTTGTATCATCTTTAATTTCTTTCATCAGTGTCTTATAGTTTTCTGCATACAGGTCTTTTGTCTCCTTAAGTAGGTTTCTTCCTAGGTATTTTGTTCTTTTGGTTGCAATGGAAAATGGGAGTGTTTCCTTAATTTTTCTTTCATATTTTTCATCATTAGAGTATAAGAATGCAACAGATTTCTGTGCATTAATTTTGTATCCTGCTACTTTACCAAATTCATTGATTAGCTCTAGTAGTTTTCTGGTAGCATCTTTAGGATTCTCTATGTATAGTATCATGTCATCTGCAAACAGTGACAGCTTTAGTTCTTCATTTCTGATTTGGATTCCTTTTATTTCTTTTTCTTCTCTGACTGCTGTGGCTAAAACTTCCAAAACTATGTTGAATAATAGTGGTGAGAGTGGGCACCCTTGTCTTGTTCCTGATCTTAGAGGAAAAGGTTTCACTTTTTCACCATTGAGAATGATGTTGGCTGTGGGTTTGTCATACATGGCCTTTATTATGTTGAGGTAGGTTTTCTCTGTGCCCACTTTCTGGAGAGTTTTTATCATAAATGGGTTTTGAATTTTGTCAAAAGCCTTTTCTGTATCTATTGAGATGATCATATGGTTTTTCTCCTTCAATTTGTTAATATGGTGTATCACATTGACTGATTTGTGTATATTGAAGAATCCTTGCATCCCTGTGATAAAGCCCACTTGATCATGGTGTATGATCCTTTTTAAAGTGCTGTTGGATTCTATTTGCTAGTATTTTGTTGAGGATTTTTGCATCTATGTTCATCAGTGATATTGGCCTGTAGTATTCTTTCTTTGTGACATCTTTGTCTGGTTTTGGTATCAGGGTGATAGTGGACGCATAGAATGAGTTTGAGAGTGTTCCTCCCTCTGCTACATTTTGAAGGAGTTTGAGGATAGGTATTAGCTCTTCTCTAAATGTTTGGTAGAATTCGCCTCTGAAGCCATCTGGTCCTGGGCTTTTGTTTGTTGGAAGATTTTTAATCACGGTCTCAATTTTAGTGCTTGTGATTGGCCTGTTTATATTTGTTATTTCTTCCTTGTCCAGTCTTGGAAGGCTGTGCTTTTCTAAGAATTTGTCCATTTCTTCCAAGTTTTCCATTTTATTGGCATATAGTTGCTTTTAGTAATCTCTCATGATCATTTGTATTTCTGCAGCTTCAGTTGTTACTTCTCCTTTTTCATTTCTAATTCTATTGATGTGAGTCTTCTCCCTTTTTTTCTTGATGAGTCTGGCTAATGGTTTACCAATTTTGTTTATCTTCTAAGAGAACCAGTTTTTAGTTTTATTGATCTTTGCTATCGTTTTCTTCATTTCTTTTTCATTTATTTCTGATCTGATGTTTATTATTTCTTCCCTTCTGCTAATTTTTGTGGGGTTTTTTTGTTTTTCTATCTCTAATTGCTTTAGGTGTAAGTTTAGGATGTTTATTTGAGATGTTTCTTGTTTCTTGAGGTAGGATTGTATTGCTATAAACTTCCCTCTTAGAACTGCTTTCGCTGAATCCCATAGATTTTGGGTCGTTCTGTTTTCATTATCATTTGTTTCTAGGTATCTTTTGATTTCCTGTTTGATTTCTTCAGTGATCTCTTGGTTATTTAGTAGTGTATTGTTTAGCCTCCATGTGTTTGTATTTTTTACAGATTTTTTTCCTGTAATTGATATCTAGTCTCATAGTGTTGTAGTAGGAAAAGATGCTTGATAAAATTTCAATTTTCATATATATACCAAGGCTTGATTTGTGACCCAAGATATGATCTATCCTGGAGAATGTTCCATGAGCACTTGAGAAGAATGTGTATTCTGTTGTTTTAGGATGCAATGTCCTATAAATATCAATTAAGTCCATCCTTTTTAATGTATTCTTTAAAGCTTGTGTTTCCTTATTTAGCTTCATTTTGGATCATCTGTCCATTGGTGAAAGTGGGGTGTTAAAGTCCCCTACTATGTTTGTGTTACCCTCGATTTCCCCTTTTATGGCTATTAGCTTTTGCCTTATGTATTGAGGTGCTTCTATGTTGGGTGCATAAATATTTACAATTGTTATATCTTCTTCTTGGATTGATCTCTTGATCATTATGTAGTGTCCTTCTTTGTCTGTTGTAATAGTCTTTATTTTAAAATCTATTTTGTCTGATTTGAGAATTGCTACTCCAGATTTCTTTTGATTTCCATTTGCATGTAATATCTTTTTCCATCCCCTTGCTTTCAGTCTTTATGTGTCCCTAGGTCTGAAGTGGGTCTCTTGTAGATAGCATTATATGGGTCTTGTTTTTGTATCCATTCAGCCAGTCTATGTCTTTTGGTTGAAGCATTTAATCCATTTACATTTAAGTTAATTATCGATATTTAGGTTCCTATTACCATTTTCTTAATTGTTTTGGGTTTGTTATTGTAGGTTTTTCCCTTCTCGTGTGTTTCCTCCCTATAGAAGTTCCTTTAGCATTTGTTGTAATGCTGGTTTGGTGGTCCTGAATTGTCTTAGGTTTTGCTTAACTGTGAAGTTTTTAATTTCTCTGTCAAATCTGAATGAGATCCTTGCTGGGTAGAGTAATCTTGGTTGTAGTTTTTTCCCTTTCATCACTTTAAATATGTCCTGCCACTCCCTTCTGGTTTGCAGAGTTTCTCCTGAAAGATCAGCTGTTAACCTTATGAGGATTCCCTTGTATGTTATTTGTTGTTTTTCCCTTGCTGCTTTTAATATTTTTTGTTTGTACTTAATTTTTCATAGTTTGATTAATATGTGTCTTGGCATGTTTCTCCTTGGATTTATCCTGTATGGGACTCTCTGTGCTTCCCGGACTTGACTGACTCTTTCCTTTCCCACGTTAGGGAAATTTTCAACTATAATCTCTTCAAATATTTTCTCAGTCCCTTTCTTTTTCTCTTCTTCTGAGACCTCTATAATTCATATGTTTGTGCGTTTAATGTTGTCCCAGAGGTCTCTGAAACTGTCCTCAATTCTTTTCATTATTTTTTCTCTCTTTGGCTCTGAGGTAGTTATTTCCACTATTTTATTTTCCAGGTCAGTTTTCCGTTCTTCTGCCTCAGTTATTCTGCTATTGATTCATTCTAGAGAATTGTTAATTTCATTTTTTGTGTCGTTCATCATTGTTTGTTTGCTCTTTAGTTCTTCTAGGTCCTTGTTAAATTTCTTGTATTTTCTCCATTCTATTTCCAAGATTTTGGATCATCTTTACTATCATTACTCTGAATTCCTTTTTAGGTAGACTGCCTATTTCCTCTACATTTGTTTGATCTGGTAGGTTTTTACCTTGCTGCTTCATCTGCTGTGTATTTCTCTGTCTTCTCATTTTGCTTAACTTACTGTGGTTGGGGTCTCCTTTTCGCAGGCTGCAGGTTTGTAGTTCCCGTTGTTTTTGGAGCCTGACCCCAGTGGCTAAGGTTGGTTCAGTGGGCTGTGTAGGCTTCCTGGTGGAGGGGACTGGTGCCTGTGTTCTGATGGATGAGGCTGGATCTTGTATTTTGGTGGGCAGGACCATGTCTTGTGGTGTGTTTTGGGGTGCCTGTGACTTTATTATGATTTTAGGCACCCTCTCTGCTAATGAGTGGGGTTGTGTTCCTGTCTTGCTGGTTGTTTGGCATAGGGTGTCCACCACTGTAGCTTGCTTGTTGTTGAGTGGAGCTAGGTTTTAACATTGAGATGGAGATCTCTAGGAGAGCTTTTGCTGTTTGATATTACTTGGAGCTGGGAGTTCTCTGGTGGACCAATATCCTGAACTCAGCTCTCCCACCTCAGTGGCACAGGCCTGACACCCAGCCAGAGCACCAAGACCCCATCAGCCTCATGGCTTTTGGTAATTCTGAGGTCCTCTGCCAGCATTCAGTAGGTGTTCTGTAGGAGTTATTCCTCATGTAGATGTATTTGTGATGTATTTGTGGGAAGGAAGGTGATCTCCACATCTGACTCTTCTGCCATCTTGAAGGTCCTTCAGGACTCTGTTTTCTTAAAAGTTCCAAGCACCTCTGTTTTCCTCTGGACATTTAAAAACATATTAAAATAAAATAAGTTGTGGGCTGATTGAAATGGGTGAAAGGGGTCAAAAAGTATGAACTTCCAGTTATAAAATAAATAATTCCTAGAGATGAACTGTATAGCATGGTGACTACAGTTAATAATCCTGTATTGTCTCTTTGAAAGTTGCTCAGAGAATAGGTTTTAAAAGTTCTTAACACAAGAAAAAAATTTGTAACTATGTGTGGTGACAGATATTACCTAATCTTTTTGTGGCGATCATTTCACAATATAAACAGATATTGAATCATTATCTTGTACTCCTGAAACTAATATATTATTTGTCAAATATACCTCAATTTAAAAAATAAAATAAAATGAGAATTTAAAAAGAACTTAACACTCATTTTTATCACATAAAATAGAAACCATATATATGCTAAGAATTGATTGTCTTATTAATCTGTTTGCCCTTATGTTACTTTTGTTATTCCTTATTAACCTTAGGTAGATACTCCCTACTTATATTAACTTATATTTGTGTTTTTAAAATCTTATTTAAAATGAATCAGCAGTATAAAACATTGAATCATTTTTAAGGATAATATTCTTTAAAATATGGGCAATGTCATTATAATAATGATGCCATCATAGTATTTACCCCAATATTTATCTGTCTCCACAATGTACACTACCCAGAGCTATATCTTTACAAATGTCAATGTTAAGGTGCTTTGCATGAGGTATAATTTTTCTGGCATGACTCTGTTTTAAATGCCAAATTATGAAACTGCAAGTAGAAAAACTAGCGTGTGTTCTTTAAAAGTTTCAGGTGTAGAGCTGTCTAGTTTCCATTATCGGTACCATGGTGGTGTACGTTTCTGAAAGATTTTGTCCGGAATTCTCCTCTAGCTGGAAGGAGAACAGAGCAGAGTCCACTTTTAACCTGGCCCTGAGCCGCTGAGAATGAGGAAGAGGCTGGAGCAGAAGGCCATTTGTCTTTGTTATTAGGAAATAAATCAACCTTTGTTTTCCTGGCCAAACTCAAGGAATGTCATTATTACCAAATAAATTGTGTCATTACAAATCAATCAAGCCACGTTTCATTTAAATGTGAATCACTTTAATTGTCTGGGCTTCAAACTTGATTCCACCCCATGGAAACAAATGATTAGATATATATACCATTCAAACTCTACATTTGGTACAAAGTTTTCTACAAAAGCAAATTGTTTTTTTTTTAATTAGTCAACAAACTAACTCATCATTCAATATTCTCTATTAGTGAAGGAGGTATCACAAAGCTTTCCTTGTGAGTATAAGATCAATTTGGCAAAATGTATTCTCTTTCTCAGAATATGGCAAAAATTACATACTTGGAGAAATCATGAATGAAGTATTGATGTCTGATTACCATTTGTGTATTTCAAGATCTAGTCTTTAATGATAAATAGAAAGCAGATACTGGTGCATATTTGGAGGAAATTTCCTAAGGATTTGAAGACTGGGTGGATTGATATTTACTTCTAATGAAGGTTCAATCTACCTTTTGCAGAATTGGGAATTTATAACTAACATAACCTTAAGTCTTAAGTTCTGCTGTGGGAATTTTTCATCTGGCTTACAATTTCATTAGTGTAGTTATAAGCAACATAACCAGGATTTCTGAATTAATGATGCTACTCAGTCAAAAGATTGCCCCATTTCCCCCCTAGTTTTTGCTGTGGGTTCTCACACTGTCCTTTCTCTGTGACCTCTCTCCCACCTCTGACCTCCTCCCAGTTTTCACCCTTGCTTTAACAATTGATTTATGATGGGCCCATGGAAGGGTCAAGCCCACTTTTATGGTTTGCTTAAAATATTTCTTTTAGAGTGAGCATTAGAAGTGGTCTTCAATCCCTGCTAAACAGTTTCCCCAAGACCTCAAAAGAGCCTCCTTTACTGCCCATCACTGCACCTTATTTATATCTTTTGTACTTGTGAAGAGAAACTCATTAAATAAGGCAATTTTGAAACTTTTACCAAAATGAATAACTTATAAAAGATGTGGGATTAGCTTTTTTTGGTTCCCAATGAAATGTCTGTGAATACATGTATAACTCAGCGTAGGGAGGTATAAGGAAGAGAGAAGAAAAAGCCACTAAGAATAATTATAAGCCTGGGATTATTTCTTTTACAGGATCTATTTTTCTTTGCATTTGACAGTTTGATCTTTTCTGGCACTGAAGCCTGCAGGGCCATTGGGTATACCCTTACATTCATGGCCTCAACAGTAAATTCTGCCCTTTTGTTTAATCTGACTTCCTGTTGTTGTTTCAGTATACCAAATAGTTGCCAAATTTAGGAATGCTTTTTTAAAACTCTGGTTTACAGAACAGCCTTTTTTCTTTTTTTTTTTTTTTTTACATTTTGCAGATTCTGAAAATAGAAAGAAATTTGCAAGACATACAGCTATTTATTTTTAAACACATGTACAATTTGAAAGACCAAATGATGCCTAAAAAAAAAGGAGGATTTAAGCCAAGATTTCTGGCCTAAGAATTAATGTAATCTTAATATTCTAATTTGGATCTTAACATTGAATTTTTGATTGCTGTGAAATATTTTCACCTTAGTGATCTTCCATTAAGTAGCACCATATGATACGTCTATAGATGGCTTTCCCAAACTTATTGATCTCCCCTCCGTTAGTCATTAAAAGTGTGATTTATTAGTCTGACATTTTTAATAGGGCAAAGCTCAAAGGTTTATTACGATGGATTTCTTGCTTCCATGTTGCCTTCGGCTGCTACCAGGGCTGCACAAGCCCTCAAGATAACTACATGGCTTTCTAAGGAGAAGCCAGCTTCTAATTAATTTATTTTAACTAAATGCCATCCTCTACATATTTAAAGTGTTTTACACCTATTATATAGCAATGAATGAATTTTTCTCATTCACCCTTCGAATCTTTCATGTAAAGTGAGGTGTCTCCCCCTCACCCCAATCAAATGCTATCATTTCCTTAGTGTGAGGCTTGGCGGGATTCCAAAAGTGAGCAAGCTTGAACTGAAGGGTCTGTTGCCAAGAGTCCGTGTGATCTTAGATGAAAGCGCACGTCTCTGACCCATTGCCTTCCTTGGTCCCGGAAGGACGCAACCACGAACGAGGAGTCTCTCACTCATGAAATCGCAAATCCAGCCATCTAAGTGGGACTGACCTGGTGTATGAACATAGCCCAAATTAAGGGCTGTGGTCTACATCCTACTTCCTGGTCTTTGTGGTCATGGCTCCCTATGAATGGGAACAAATGTGTGTGCCCACCATCAAACTGAGACTCGTACCTCTTGATGCTAGCTGGTGCCCAGGAGAAATTTGAGGGGAGGAGGGTGAAAAGCACATCAGCAGCAGGGGAGATTCACATGTGGGGTTGGATTCCTGCCCCGATTTGAACCTTCAGTCCCACTCAAGTTAGGTAGCTCCCTGTCCTCCAGCATCTTCCAGTAGTGCATGTCTAATTTGCCTGTATTTTATTAGTAGGAGCTGTAAAAGAGAAGAAGGAGGAGGTGGAAGAAGCAGAAGAGAAGAGCTATGGTCCTTTTGATGCTAGCCTACTTAATTAGCCACCACACCATGTATACGGCATAAGCCCAGAATATCAGCTTCACATCTTCCAGAGGTTGTTCAAATCAGAATCCTTTTTTTCACATTCACTTCTATTGCAGGCACTGGTACACAGCAAAGGAGACACTAGGAGAGGAGGGGACTCTGGCCCAGGCCTGAAATCAGGAGTTTTTCCGGGAACGAGAAATGATTGCATTTGAGATGGCTGTGATGTGCATTCTAGGATACTAGGACTTTTGATGATTTTGTTTTACAAGTACGTTTGAAGCCAAAAAATGTGGTGCAGGACTCATTTTATGATGAATTATAAAATGCCTCCCGTGCTTTTAACGTCCCTTTCCACTTTCCATTTTTATCAATACTTCCTCCTGGTGAATAAGTGCAGCGGACATGTCGGTGGTCGCTGTAGGGAAGCAGGTGCTGACCAGTTCACCTCCCTTCTGCAGCTGTGGGCCCTCCGCTGGGGTTCCTTCAGGAGTAGGGTGCCGGGCTGGTCTCTGAGGAGCAGTCCACACCTGTCATCCCTCATACTGATCAGCTGCCCCTCTTTCCCTGCCAAAGGTGTCCTGGCTCCGACTGGATATGTGGTCCTCCTAGCAAGGGATACTTCACAGAGGTGGGATGGGAATGGAATTTGGCTTTGGGTTCACCTTCTAACCCTTAGGTGTGAAATGTGGCCGCAGGGAGGACCAGTCCTGTGTCACATGTTTCAGGATCATACAGACCTGAGTTTGATTTTGGAGTCAGTCGACATCCTTTTTTTTTCTTTTTCTTTTTTTAACAATACTGTTAAGCTAACTAGCTTTTATTTGGATTTTACCAGTTTTTTTTTTTTTTTTGTAATTGAAGTATATCTGATTTACAATGTTGTGTTAGTTTCAGGTGTACAGCAAAGTTACACATAAAAAATATATCTATTTTCTTTCAGATTCTTTTCCCTTACAGGTTATTACGAGGTACTGAGTACAGTTCTTTATGCTAAGCAGAAGGTCCTTGTTGGTTATCTTTTTTTTTTGCGGTACGCGGGCCTTTCACTGTTGTGCCCTCTCCCATTGCGGAGCACAGGCTCCGGACGTGCAGGCTCAGCGGCCATGGCTCACGGGCCTAGCCGCTCCGCGGCATGTGGGATCCTCCCAGACCGGGGCACGGACCCGTGTCCCCTGCATCGGCAGGCAGACTCTCAACCACTGTGCCACCAGGGAAGCCCAGGTTCTCTATTTTAAATACAGTAGTATGTATATGTTAATCCTAAACTCCTGTTTCAGTGACATTCTTTAGATACATGAACTTGAGGAAGTTACTTAATCTCACTGAACCTCAAATTACTCACCAATGAAATGGTACAAATGATAACCATTTACAACAAATGATTAAATGTAATGTGCCCAACACCAGTGCCTGTAAGTCAGGAACAAGTGAATATTTCCTTTCCCTAATTCTTGCCTCCTAAGTGTAGCGGCAAGATCTTTTCAAAATTATGCCTTTCCAGCTACACATCAATTCTGAAAGAAGTCATTAAATCTATGGTGTAATAAAGGTCAGAGACTAGACTACTATTTCCAGTTTTGTCATGGACTTGATCCCTGCAAGCTGCTTGCAAGCTGGACAAGTTGCTTAATAAGTGTATCATGAGGATCATGATAGCAACTAACAAAGAACATTGAAAGATTATTTTCTTTCCTTTTTAACAGAACAAATATTTATTGATCACTTTTACTTAAATTCTATCAGTTGTGCCAGGAAGTATACTATATGAATTAAAGAAGAGATGGCCCATGAACCAAAGGGATTTGATGTCTACTTGGAAAAGTTATCAGTGGACCCACATGCTGCGGAGTTTCTCACTCTGGGCACCACTGTCATTTTCGGTCAGATAATTCTCTGGGCATTGCAGGGTGTTTGCAGCATCCCTGGCCTCTACCCACTAGATGCCAGTAGCACCTCCCCAGTCCTGTTGTGACAATCAAAAATGTCTCCAATCGGGCCAACTACCCAGTGCAAAATGAAAACGTGGTTCAAAAAGCCGGGAAGGGGCTTCCCTGGTAGCGCAGTGGTTGAGAGTATACCTGCCGATGCAGGGGACACAGGTTCGTGCCCCGGTCCGGGAAGATCCCACATGCCGCGGAGCGGCTGTGCCCGTGAGCCATGGCCGCTGAGCCTGCGCGTCCGGAGACTGTGCTCCGCAACGGGAGAGGCCACAGCAGTGAGAGGCCCGCGTATTGCAAAAAAAAACCCAAAAACAAAAAAGCCGGGAAAATATGACATTAAATGTATTTAAATATACAGCTTTTCCCTTTCTTCCACAGTTTCTCTCTCTCTCTCTACTTGCCATGGTGTTTTTAGAAATTTGTTATTTAATGTCATTCTAACAAGAAAAATTAAAACTTTAAATTGTTAGCATGAATTTCACTGTTTATATTGCAGAATACCAGTTTTAACGTAAATAAAAGCCCTTACATCATACGCAGAATCACCGAAATAACACAACTCATATTTCACTCCACCTAGAACAGTGAATGTGCACATTCTACCCATGCTGTCTGCCTTTGGGTCACTGCTGAGTTAGGAAAGTCTGAAAAGAAAAGAAACTATATTGTTCTATCTTTCCCTTTCTTTCTATGGCACCATTTGCAGGATAAGTGGTGGGCTAACACAGGGAAGCAACGTGAATAAGAAAGGACATGATAGGGTTCCTCAGTCTTTTGTGTTTCTCAGAATGCCACTGTCTGCTTTCCTCACTCAAAGAAAATTCTGGTTCACACGTAAGGTGTGGTTTGTTGGGGCTACACGTGACCCTGCTGGCTCAGTCACAGGTGAAACACACTTAACGTGCACCACCGGTGAGTCCTGTTGGACTCCTGCTCAGGGCAGGCCCACCGGAATTCTGTGCCCATGGGGCATCGTGAATGCTGAATGCGAATGGGATGGTGAGGAAAGGCAGAGCCACACACACGGCATGCATCTCCTCTGTTCACACGCGTGCTCCATTGTCCCATCAGATCCCACATGAGAAATACAAGTTCGAAGATAGAATGATTAAGAATTATAAAAGGTGGGCTTCCCTGGTGGCGCAGCGGTTGAGAGTCCGCCTGCCGATGCAGGGGACACGGGTTCGTGCCCCAGTCCGGGAAGATCCCACATGCCGCAGAGCGGCTGGGCCCGTGAGCCATGGCCGCTGAGCCTGCGCATCCGGAGCCTGTGCTCCGCAACAGGAGAGGCCACACCAGTGAGAGGCCCACATACCGCAAAAAAAAAAAAAAAAAGAATTATAAAGGGTGACAGCGGAGCATTAAACCAGCCCTGGGGTCCTCTGAACTCACGGCCCTTTGAGCATGCATAAGCTGTACAGTCAGTCTGCAGGTCTGGTCAGCAGACATTGCAAAGTGTTGGGGCAGTGTGTGGGGGGGGGGCAGGGGCGGCGGGAAGCGTTACCCCTGATTGGAACCAATGAGGCGGGGCACAGAGTAGGCTATGCTTAGGGCCTCAGTGAAGCAAGACAGTCATAAAGGATTAGAAATGTGTCTTTTGATTGAGAGGGGCAAGGAAAGCCTAACCAAATAGGTGAAATTGGAGTTACCCCTTAGAGGATAACAGTTTGGAAATTCCCTGAGCTCATTCATTTCCGCTATGTCATTTGCTCGCTTTGGCAAAACATGGTTTTGAAGGTGTTTTGACTTTTTTTTAAGTACATTCTATTCATAGAATATTTTAAATTTTGCTTTAATGCAAGAAAAATTTTATCAGTTTGTATAATATGAAGTGGAATAGAAGTCATAGCAAAACTTGGCTAATTGTACTTATTTCATCCGTGAGTGTTTCACTCACGGATGAAAAATTCTGAGCAATTCTATACTTTCCCAGGTGATACATTGCACTGTAAAAATCCAAGTTCCTAGATGTCATTAATCATAATATGGAGTAGATGAAGTTGCACAGCCCCCTTCTCTTTTTTACAAAAGTCTAACTGAAGGAATTAGAATTACCATGAGCACAAGAACCTCAGCCATGGTGAAGGCTTGGCACAAGTAGTGTGTAAATATTAAGTTGAAGTATGAAAATGAGAAAATAATCAGATAACAAAGTTCCACATCCTTTCAATCTCTTTAAGGAGTCTCTGCTAAACATAAAGAGTGGTAGCTGAAGGGAGGACTAAATGAGGATTCAAAAGCAGCTCCTTCCATTTACCTTTCTACGCCTCTGTTTTCTAATCTCTACCAATGGTAATAAGCCCTATTCTGTACCTTCACAGGTTACATTATAAGCATTAAATAAAATAATGTGTGAAGGAGCTTTGTTAACTACAGAAAGTATATGCTTATTTAGTAATCCGTTTTTACTAATTACATCAGAAAGATCTGAACCATCTATAGGTGGAATCAATTTTTCCCTAGACTATTTCTGAAAAGACAAGTAGTTATGCATTAGTCAGGTCAAGTAGTGCTGGTTGCTGTAACAAATAACCCTCAAATCCCAGTGGTTTAACGCAATATGTTTATTTCCCGCTTGTGTTCCAGTTTGATGCAGGTCAGGTGGCTCTCATGTGTGACCTTCCTCCAAGCTGTAACTCAGGGATCCAGGCTTCTTCCATTTCATGTTTACTCCATCCTCAACATGTAGCTTCTGCAAATGCTGTAGCATGGGAGTAGAGGGATTTTAGAGGTTTGTGCAGCGGATTTCTGTAGGCAGTCCTGGAAATGGTGTGCATAACATCTGCTTGCATTATATTGCCTAGAATGCAGTCAAATGACCTCAAACTAACTGCAAACGTGACTGGGAAATAGTCTTTAGAAAGAAAGAACAATATTTGGTAACAGCCAATCTAGTCTCTGACGTATTTTAGGAATAATATAATGGTCCATTTTAAGGAAAAATGGTATTTTTACTTCCTGACAGAATAGATCTCACCAAGGAAAATCTGATGAATCATTGTTTATCACTTAAAGTAACATCTAGTTAGACTTGGGTTTGAGTCCCAGGCTCTACTTTACTAGATGGGTGAGATAGTATACATATTTGAACTAGTCTTCAGAGAAACATTTTTTAAAATAACATTTGATTATATTGACAAGATCAGTGATATTGACTGTGCATTTGTAATATATATTAAGCACAAAGGTAGGAACTATGTGGAGGCCAGTATATACACACATACACACACAGGCCACAACTCCTTAACCTAACCCCCAGCTCTAGGAATTAAAAAGAGTTGGGGAGTCAAAATTAGTCCCCTGAAAAACCACAGTGAACAAAACTGGGAAATCTGCAATTAAGTGCTGAATTTTAAGGTTCTGACTATAAAGCCAAATTTGCAAAGTCTCAACCTATCTGCTGAATTGATATTATTTTGTTTGGACCACATGGTGTTTTGTTTTAAAATCTGAACTGACATTTTAAAAATCTAAAGATATTACTATAAAATTCTCTTGGACAAATAGAATATCTGGCAACACTGGGCCGACGTTCTTCCATGGTAGCAACAAATGGAGCTGCATGGTGGCTGGTCCCTTGAGATGGGGTATGCCTCTCTAGTCCACCACAGGCCATACCACTCCCTAATGTGGCCCCACAGTAGGGAATCATCGATTATCATTTGTTATGTGATCATAACGTTGCTTCCTCTTTATAAGAAATATTTCTCTATACTCATCTCTATCAAAATTAGGAAATGAAAAATAGAAAAAGAAAACCTTGTGTTTCATGAAATGGGGGAGACAGTTATCTCTTTGTGGGTTGAAGGATATTCTTAAACATTTACCATGAAGAAAGAATGTGTCTGTATCCCAGCAAATATGACCTGTGCCTACTATACATTACCAGTCTGGTCTGGTAGACACTTTTTTTAAAAAGAACAGTATATTGAGATATAATTTACAAATATAAAATTCACCTGTGGTAATTGTACAAGTTAATAATTTTAGTAAACTTTTGATATGCTCAACCATTATCACAATCAAAACTTTTAGAGCCTTGTCATCACCCTCAAAGTTACCTTGTGCCCATTTAGCCATTCTCTGCACCCACCCTCAGCCCCAGGCAACCACTGGCTTGCTTCCATTCTCTACCCAAGACACATTTGAGTTTTCAGATTATGCCCTGAGAGCCACAAGATATTGAGAGAAGAAGGACATTGTCCCAGTCTGATAGAGGAAGGACCACTTCATAAGAAGGTCAGATTTTGACAGTTTTTATAGATGGTGACAAAAGAGCAAGGTATTCTGGGGGTACTATCGTGTTTTAACAGCTATTCACAACATTAGATTCTTCCATGGAGTAATGCTATTAGTGGCCTTAAGATTGACTAGGTAACTTTTCTTTGAATTTGTGATATAATAAGTCGAAATTTTAGTAAAAAATATGAATTACTTTATATGACTATATTTATGTTTTTCGTTGTTCCTTATAAATAAAACAATAAAAATGGATAATATACAAATCAAATGTCTCCAATGTCCTCCTCTTCTCCTCTACACCTAGTTGGGGAAATCAGAGGTCTAGTTGGGGAATCAGAGGTCCTTGAAAACTCAAAGCAAGTCATCCGTCTTCATAGAACCATCAGATTATGCTAACTCCTGGTAAGTTCTCTATTTTCAGACCTCAAAACATTTGTAATCTGTACCGCTCATTAGGATAATTGATTGTTTTCTCCTGTGACATCACTTACGTAGTTTCTTGTGCTGTTCAGTTCTTGACTTTATAAATTTAGTTTGACATGTGTTTATCATGTCACCCTGAATATCATTTCCTTAATATTGAGGGACAATTATAGTTTCTCAAGCATCTTTGTATTCTTTGCACAAAACCTTTATCCTGCCATTCCTGTAGTAGGTGTTTAACAAAACTTATTGAAGAATAAATGTCACTTGTGAAGTACATTTACAGATTATAATTCAGTGATTCTGCAGCTTTGAATGCAATAAAAATAAAATGAGTTGCTTTTGTCAATATAGAAAGGTGTTAGCAAGGCTTTTTTTTCAATGTTGCAGCTAAGATCACTGAAACCGCCCCCCAAACAAGCAGTTAGTCTGCTCATTTTAGTATCTTAACAACTGAATTAGATCAATGGTTCAATTTAGTCCGTTGTTCACAGCTCAGCCATTTAATCAATTAAACAAGGAGGTCTGTGCCAGCCACTTTTCTTTTGTTTCTGGATTTTTTGGTTTTTGTTTTCTTTCTCGTGCTACCTTGGTGTCCCTCTGTGACTTTGTGCCTGTCTACTTTTCCCATTTCCCCTTGACTCTCTCAGTCTCTCTCTCTGTGTCTCAGTCTCTCTCCCTCTCTCTTTTCTCTCTCCTACCCTTTGTCCATTTGTATCTCTTCTGTGGCCTCTGTTTGGTGCTTGGTCTCTGGCTGGCCCTTACACTGTGAGCATCCTCCAAGTTCAGGGACATTTTCAGAGTGCCAGCACTGGCTCGCCTTACATAGCCCAAGCTCAAGAAGTCATTTGTGAATTCAAAATGGGCTATATGAGACATACAGGCAGGCTTTAACTTTCCAAAATAAATGTATTTGTGCTAATAAAATGAAAAAAAGATGAAGAAAGAACAAAAGGAAAAATAGGAAACCCTCCAAACAGAAAATCTGAAATATTTTAGAGCATATGGAAATGCCACATCCTAAAATCTTAATCTTTGCTTTGATCCAAATGGAATTTATTTAGCAAAGGCCATTTCCTAGGTAAGGAGTCTATATATTTGAATGCGCTGCAATCTTGTATAAAAAGTATGTAATTCCTCCTTTTTCTGATGTTTCTTTCTCAAAATACAAGGACAACACTTTTTAAAATTCTGTAAAATCATCCTTTCAGGCCAAGGTTATAATTTGATCGGAGAAAATACAGTATAAACAGAATTTCTCTTTTTTCACCCACATCTGGTATTCTCCATCGAGACACTTTGGCATCTTGAAAAAAAATTAAAAAAAAGATTTCTAAAATAAATAAGTGCACCTTCCTGGGGGAAAATAATTATACAGATGTCGTATCCTCACCCCACAGCAAGACTGTTCCTCTAAACCCCCCAGCTTTCCCACTGCTTCATATTCATTAATTAGTCTGAGGTTCCCTCCGTGTTCCGTTTACAAAGCCACTTAAACCCACGCACCCATTTAACATATTTATGACCCCAGTTTTCTTTCTGTTCTCTGAGACTGTACCGTAATTGTTCTCTGGATCCAGGGACTGCAGAGAGCCTTCCCTGCTGAAAAGAGACAACATAAAGAAGGAAATGAATGTGTGCGGGTTGAATACCTTCAACAAAACGACTGGGTGCAGTTTGGCCCCTGCCCCCCCTCCTCCCGGGGTCACTTTAATTGAGTGAAGCCTCACCCTCTATTGAGTGTATGGGAGACTATTAACTCTTAACAACACTCTGTCTCAGGTTATTTATTTATTGCTTAAATGATTTGTTATTGCTACTTGAATTTAATACACCCTCTGGGAACCAAGATGGCAGCATCATGTTACAGAAAAACTACAAGTTATTTTAAAACTGTAATTGACGTTTTATGAGAGCCATAAAATCTTTCTGAACAAATAACTTACCATTAGTCAGAAACTTCAGCAGGAGATCTGTAAAATTAAGGATATGGTAGAACAGTACTGTACTTGTGCGTGTCTGTCTGCCTGTGTGCTGGGGAGGTTGGGGCAGGAGGCAAGCAAGGAAGCAGCAGAGAAATTCCAATGGATTCTTTTGCATTGCTTCCCCGGGTCTTGATTGAAATCATCATGCTTTGGAGTCAGAGGAATCTGGGAAATGGTGCAAGGGATTCCCAGGAAGGATAAATTGTATCCGGTGAGCACATTTCAGGTGACCACCTCGGGTCCTTCATTTTGCTGTTAACGGAACCCCTTCCCAGCCAGACACTAATGTCGTCTACTGTGGCACTGCTGCCTGGCTTAGCCGAGTCAGCAGTTACAGGTTAGAGTAACCTTCCTGGGCTATGAGTCCCCATAATATGTGGATTGTTCAGACCTTCCTAAGAGCTACAAGAGCCCATCATTGACAGATTTGGACCATCCCATTTCCTGGTCCAGCAGAGCTTAATATTTTTGATGCTACTTTGAGACAAAGGTAGGAAAGACTGGCTGTAAAACCCACATTTCTGAAAATAGTATGCGCCAGTTTTCTATTTCATGGGATGCTGAGTGGACGTGTCACCCAGATCCCATCCCGGAACGGAAGTGCTCACTCCTTCAGGTGTCCTGAGTGCCAGCTGCTGATGTTCATAGCTGCATCACCATGAACTGCCCTTGTCTTCCCCAAAGTAGCCCAAATCCAACAAGAAGGTACAAAAGCCCAGCTTCTTTGTCTCGATTGAGGGTAACTCTAAACAGCTACCCCAGTTCCAGAACTACCTGTAGGATCACCTGAGGTCTTGGTTGCAGTCACATCACAGTTAACTTTCTCCCTCTGCCCCATCTTGCTTCCCTCACCTCCTTAGAAACCTTGATCCCAAGAACACTCCCCAATAAGCCTTCAATTCAGAATATGTTCCCAGAGGAACCCAACCTAAGACAGTGTTCAGTTTGACCCTTTGGGCCAACCTGGCACCCTCAGGAATCACACATTTATCCATCAGCCAAGGGAACCCCAAGGTTGTTTTATAAGTTGCTCTGATTTCTGATTTTTGCTCTGATTTCCTCCTTGTTAGGTTCTAAAGGCTCAGCTCTGACACTTCTACCAAATCCTACTTCTGGCTCCCAAACTCCAGTCATATTTTTCTCCTGTATGTATTCTGGCTTTTCTAACTGGCTTTGTATCCTGTATCTTGGAGGTGATTTTGTAACTACCAGTAAGAAGCTCCTCACAAGAGTTCCAGATGAGAGAGGAGCCCAACCCCAACGCGAGTTAATGCTAATTGTTAACCTGCTTAGTTAATGCTGACCTCCCTTCTCTGCCAAGCTCTCCATCTCACCTGCGCCACCAATATTTTGAGGCAAACATGCCAGACAAAGACAGATTAGGAACACTTACAAAATGACACACTATATAGCTACTCATGACAGAAGAGCATGATATCAGATTTCATTAGGCTTAATCTTTTATAAGTACTAGCAGTGTGCCAGGCACTCTTCAGAACATAGCATACAACTGAATATAAGTGCATAGGCACAGAAATAAGTAACATGACCTAGGACTTATACTGCACGTGTCTGATTATACAGAGTGATACACATAAGAGGAAACTTAAAAGTTACTTGAGACACTAACTTCCTTCCCCAATACACACACATACAATCTGTTAAACTTCCTTTTCTGGACTGCTGGCTTCTGATTACTCTGCTTCAGGACAGGGAACTGCTATATCCATGGAGGCCCACTTCATTTCCAAAGACATCTAGTTATCTGAAAGTTCTTTTCAGGGATGTTTTAAAATGCACCCAAGATTTGTTTTAATCAGGTACGGTGAGACACCCAGTTACAGAAATGACTGTCATAAAAGAAGTTTTTATACCCACAGATTCTTAGAAACAGCGGGCGTGGCACACCCCAGAGGGCCACAAGGGGAAGCACCAGGGTTGATCAGGAGGCAGAAGGAGTGAGAGGGAAACATGGGCAAGAGCCTTTATTGCAGTTTCCATGGGAAGTAACTGGTGAGGAAGGGTAGGTAGATTTAGGATTGGCTAGTTTGAATAATTTCAGTGGGCTCTGGGGCAAAGGAGCTGGTACCTGGCTTTGGGGTGATTAGAGTAGGTGGATAGTGGCCAAGAGTATGAGAGCCCCATAGAGGAGGTGCATTGCAGTGTGGGCTCTGGATTGGCTGGTTTGCATATGAAGGGCACACTCACAGGCAAATCATTTGCTCTCTCCAGGAATTAGTTAGCCCTGGGAGGGGCAGTCCCTGCACTGCCCCAGATGTCAAGGCATCAAATACAGAAAATGGAAGGAGTAGTTACTATGAGGGATGAGCTATAATTGCCTTCCTCTCACTTCTACCCAGAGGTCCTGGTTCAGACCTCTGTGCTGAGCAGCATAAACCTGGGAATTAATTAATTCCCGTAACCGTGATGGTTCTCCACCTCTCGAAGGCAACTCTCTTCCTCCCTCTACTTTTCTCTTGGCATCCTGGGTCACAACTGCAAACCACCTCCCCACCTTGTCTCACTCAACAGACACCAGTATATCCTTTTCTTCTTGTCTGGCCAGCACATTACCCAGCACAGAGTTGGAAACTCTCTAGTTACTTGCTAATGCATCCTGAGCACTTATAAGTATATCCATAGGATATATCCCTAGAGGGGAATTGTTCACTCAAGGGAAATATGAATTAGTAATGTTATAGATATTGAGAAATTCTTGCCATTGAGGTTCCTCATTGCTTTGTTCTTCATCTACACCTAGTAAATTAATATTGGTAATGCTGGTAATCGTTCTCCTATTTGTACTTCTATGACTTATTAAAGTAAGAAATAGAAAATCAATTTTCCTTCCGTAGTCCCCTGCCCCTTTTATGTATATACCCAGAGTGAGTTACAATAATGTTCACTTGATTCCACTCGAAAAATAGTGGTTGCCACTTTATTGTCCGGAAAAGCAGCCAACAAATCAATAAATATCTGTGAATTAATTAAAAACACAAATGATGTAAATATTTTGATTCAATGAAAAAATGATAGGCAGGAAAAAATTATAGAGAAGTTGGTAACTTGTTTTTTTGTAACAAAAGGTGGAAAAATCCAAAACCGTGTCATCATATCAAGGTTATGAACAATAATAGCAGGAATGTACAAACTTCATGTCTTATGCTTTGTATTGGGGATCTCAAAACACTTCAGGAAAAAACAAATATGAAGGGAAACTACTACTAATAAGACATATTTACCTTGAAATAGAAACCACTGAACTTTTGAAAAAATACGTTGCTGTGTTGGAAGAAGAAACATAAGGACGTACCTTCCTTGACCTCCCCGTTTAGCCAGCTAGCCCCAAAGACACTCAGTCTTGGAATTTCCACAATCTTGGGGAAGTTCAGGTGTGGGGAAAGGGTTCAGAATTGGTACTTGTTGCTTACTCTGCATGAGGACTAATAAATGGGTAAAATTTTTATTTTCTGAAGCTTATTTATCTCTCTAGGCACCTCAATAGGTTATTTCGAACTCTGGTTTGATTTTGTTTATTTGTTTCTTACATCTTAAAATTCTTTTTTCTACTGCAGAAGAGCAAGAGAAAAGCTCATACTATTCAAGTTTTATCCGATGTTTGGAGGTGTGTGACCTGTAATCTAAAACACCTTTTTGTTGGCAGTGTTTTATCATTAAACGATGCAGCATGCATGTCGTGGATGTGACCCGAGGAACAGCCTGCATATAGACATTTCTCCAGCATCTTCCAGCTTGTATATGTTGCGGGGGTGGGGATGGGGCCCTGCAGGGGTAAGTGAAGTGTGTTCCAGCTCCTTGCAAGCCTTACAACCCATCCTCGTGGTCACCCAGAACACGCACCCCAACATCATCCTTGACTTCTCCACCTTCCTGGGAGGATTTATTGTCCCATCTGTCTGAACCTCAACAAACTCCCCAGGCTTTATCAATTCTGCCTTCAACACTCTACTCTTGGACTTCTGAATTTGCCTCTTCATTTACCACCTCCTCCCCAGTACAGCTTCCTCCAAAGGGTTTACACTGTTGCCACACTCATCTTTTAAAACATGTTTCTTCATAGTGGCTGTGTCAGTTTGTTCAAGAGCCAGGACATGGAAGCAACCTAAGTGTCCATCGACAGATGAATGGCTAAAGAAGATGTGGCACATATATAAAATGGAATATTCCTCAGCCATTAAAAGGAACGAAATTGAGTTATTTGTAGTGAGGTGGATGGACCTAGAGTCTGTCATACAGAGTGAAGTAAGTCAGTAAGAGAAAAACAAATACCTTATGCTAACACATACATACATGGAATCCAAAGAATAAAGAAAAGGTTCTGATGAACCTAGGGGCAGGACAGGAATAAAGACGCAGATGTAGAGAATGGACTTGAGGACATGGGAAGGGGGAAGGGTAAGCTGGGAGGAAGTGAGAGAGTGGCATGGACATATATACACTACCAAATGTAAAATAGATAGCTAGTGGGAGGCAGCTGCATAGCACAGGGAGATCAGCTCAGTGCTTTGTGACCACCTAGAAAGGTGGGATAGGGCGGGTGGGAGGGAGACGCAAGAGGGAGAGGATACGGGGATATATGTATACATATAGCTGATTCACTTTGTTGTACAGCAGAAACTAACACAACATTGTAAAGCAATTATATTCCAATAAAGATGTTAAAAACACACATGTTTCCTGGTATTGTTCACATCACTCCCCTGCTTTCAATAATTTTCCATTCTCTAACAATGGGTACCAACGGCTCCCACTGACTGACCACTTCCCCTGTGCTAGGCACTTAGTTCATCTATCCCCCACCCCAGACAAATAGACTCACTGCCTCAGTTACAGAGGAGGAAACTGATATGACCCAAATTTATAAAGGTAGGAAGTGGAAGCCCCAGGCTTTGGTCTCTGATATGATGTCACAGACTGTGTTCTTTTTTTTTTTTTTTTTGCGGTACGCGGGCCTCTCACTGTTGTGGCCTCTCCCGTTGCGGAGCACAGGCTCCGGACGCGCAGGCTCAGCAGCCATGGCTCACGGGCCCAGCCGCTCCGCGGCATGTGGGATCCTCCCGGACCGGGGCACGAACCCGTGTCCCCTGCATCGGCAGGTGGACTCTTAACCACTGCACCACCAGGGAAGCCCAGACTGTGTTCTTATTAAGTACATGTCTATCTTGGAATTTAGAGGTGCCGAAAATCAAGGCTTATTATTTCTCACCACTTGAACTCTGTGTCTCATTCCAAACTACATTATGTCTCTATCTAAATGAGCCACTTAAGTACCTTTGATCCTGTATAGTCAGAATATTTGCTCCTGAGAGACCGGTGCGTTACCTTACACTTCCCTCCATTTCCCTTGACTCTGAGATCAACAGAAATACTTGGTTATTTTGGAGAAAACTCTTCCTGCTTCAAGAGATCAGCAAATTTTGTCTTGGGTTCTCAAACTGCTTTCACAGCTACACGAGTGGGCTCTGTCTCCTTTGGATGTTAGAGATGCTGTCTTCTGCTGAGAAGGGTCAGAGAATGGACATGATGAAGTTGCATGCTAGGCACGGTCTTAGACGTACATAAATTTATGGCTTGAAACATCTATTCACTTGCTTTAAAGGAAGGGGAAGGATGTTTCTGTAAAAGATATCAGTGCATAGAATGGGAATGTGTGGTGGTATGAAGAGGACTGTGGGGAAATAACACGGTTACCCATGAGACTTTGGATTGCTCATGTAGACCCCTCCAGCCCCAGCTGTACATTTTGTAGATGAAGGAAAGGAAAGATTACCATTGTCATTCTCACTAAATGCTCCCTCAGTTCTAGGAACGGAGATATGTTGGACTTCCTGGGCTGGTGGTGGTGAAAACAGAAGTGCATAAGTCATGGAACCAGAGCATATGGAAGTGTAGTAGTCACGTCCATGGAAATGGATACCTTCTACTCCTTTGTGGGCCCTCAGGGATAGGGTTGGTTCAGGGTCTGCTGCTCCTCAACCATCAACTAATATCCCTCTCAGACAGTGCTTTTCAACCTTGGCCGCACGTTGGAATCACCTGAGGCTTTAAGAGACTGATGCCCACGTCCCATCCCCAGAGACTGCATTTTTTATGAAGTTCTCAGGTGATTCTAGTGCACGGCCAAGGCTGAGAATTATTGCTTGTCTGGACGCTTGCTATCAGGGTGGCCTTTGAGCTAGCAGCATCTGGCATCACCTGGCAGCTTGTTAGAAATGTGGAGTCTCAGGCCTCATCCCAGCGCTATCAAATCCAAATCAGCATTTTGGCAAGATGCCCAGAAGACGTGTGTGCACATTAAAGTCTGAAGAATCACAGGTCTAGGTTTTATTCTTCCCGTAACTTCTGACTCCCTGAATGTTCAGAATGTGCAAGGCTTCTGCTAACTTGTTGTCTTCTGCTTTCCCTGCCTATGCATTTCTAACTCTTTGCAGGTTTAGGGGTAGGGTAATTCGGCCTCCCATCATCACCCCTCTAGCTTCAAGTGAGCTTGTAAAGAGGGCCTCTTAGCCCAGTCGGGCAGATCCACCTTGGGCCAGCTGGCCAGCCCTCAGAGGAGCTACTTGGGAGAAGTTCTCTCACTGGCTAATCTATTCCTCTGTGGGTGGATTCATAGATACCCAGGACCCAAGCCACTTTTCCTTAGGTGAGGCCATGGGCCAGGCAGGTACTCGGAGAGGCCCCTCCTCTAGAATTCTTGAGCTCTTATCCTGAAAAATTGCCGTCATATGTCACTTTAGATGTTAGACCTCGAAGGGTGTTGTCCACACACATAAGATGCTTTGGGCGGGATGGGGGAGTTTTGGTGTTGATGAACCAGCCTCTGAGGGTAAATGGCACTGAAATTTTTCACCCTGTGCAATAGACCCCAAGGGTTAAATTAAAGCAGCATTCTTACCAAAGCCTAGCAGACATTTTCTGTTTCCATTCAGGTCAGAGAAAGGAGGTATGGATGTAAGCTGCTGGTTCGTTATAAAAGATTTTTTTTTACAAGGTGTGCATATATCTTTATCTAAATCCAAGACATATCAACAATAGTGATGACCCACATGTTGTCTTTAGAGGCAAAGGCCGTTTGGAGAAAGCAGTAAGCCACTGGGAGTCTGCAAAGAGGCCAGCTATGGAGTTTGTCTTTCTGCACCATCTCTGAACACCACGCCACACACCAGCCCTGTTATTATGTTTCTCTTCCAGCAGCATCCCCAGTAAGGTGTTAGGGACCTCACTGAATAGACCTCTCCCGAATCCCCTGTACTATCTGCATTTGAAAGGAAGACTCTCAGGAAAAGAAGGGAGAGACCACGTGCGTGCGAGGCATTTTAGGGAAGTCTTATCTGTCGGTTTGTTTTGATTTTTAGTGATCATTTCAAATGATTTTCCTCACAGGATCATCCTCTGAGTTAAGGGTTTGTTCCAAATCCATTAGACCGGCTAAACAAAGTAAAGGACTATCACACATTGGCTTTTATGAGTTTTAGCTGAGATGACTCACTGTAAATAAATTAAAGAATTTTTTGGGTTTCCCTGGTGGCGCAGTGATTGAGAGGCCGCCTGCCGATGCAGGGGACACGGGTTCGTGCCCCGGTCCGGGAAGATCCCACATGCCGCGGAGCGGCTGGGCCCGTGAGCCATGGCTGCTGAGCCTGCGCGTCCGGAGCCTGTGCTCCGCAACGGGAGAGGCCACAACAGTGAGAGGCCCGCGTACCGCAAAAAAAAAAAAAAAAAAAAAAAGAATTTTTGTCTTCATAAATATGTCAGAGGTTGTTTGCCAGAGAGAGATTTATAATCAATGAACTCTCCAGCCATCTTAAAATCGACCTACAGATGTGCCGACCTTTAGAAAAGCAATGTTAAAATGCAAACTACAAGTTAGACTGGGGAGGGACTACACTGTAAAATGATGGTTAAATAATATGAGCCTATGATTTATCGGATAAAAGATAAACACTTCGATGAAAAATCTGTGGGACAAAAAATATTAAAGAGTCCATTGGAAATAAATATAAAATGAAAAGAAAGTACCTCTGAAACATGTTCTATACATCATTATGCATAAATACAATCTACTGGCAAACAATTAGAATAAAGTATGATATTGGCATAAATTGAGATAATGTGGATCTTTCTATACACACTGGGAAGTGTAAGAAACGATATGACTTTGACCAAGTTGAGTTTGACACTGTGCTGGGCTGGTACAAATTCAGTCGGAGTGGTTTGAGGGTGTGGCACACTGTATTTTCCAAAACCTGCCCAAGATGCCTCATCTCACCCACTTAGTGTGGTTCTGACAATTGTCCCATTGAGAGATGAGGTTGATGTCCCTCCCACAGAACCTGAAGAGGCAGGAGCGACACCCTGTGACTTCCAAAGTTAAGTTTCTCTGGCTCTCTTAGGACACGTGCTCTTAGATGGCAGCCGCCACGCCATGAAAGGAAGCCGAAATAGCCTTTGGAGACACTGTGCGGAGAAGATCTGAGGATCTGCGATCCTTAGCCCCCGACCCTCAGGCTCCCAGCCAACAGCCAAAACCAAATCCTCAGCCAGGCAGATTGAAAGTAGATTCTTGAAAGTAGATTCTCCAACCCTAACTCAAGCTGCTCCCGCAGACCCTAGGTGGAACAGAGACCAACAGAAATTGCAGATTCATGTGCAAAATAAATGATTTTTGTTATGTTAAGCCACTAAGTCCTGGGGTGGTTTGTCCCATAGCAATAGATAATTAATCTAAAGCCTTCCCCAGACATCCTACGGGGTTGTGCAAACTTCCCAGGCACCACAATCAGAGCTAATGTTGGGAGGAAGGAGCTTTGGTATTGGCCAAGCCAATAAAGGATCCTGAAGTCTAGCATCTTTGTTTCCACCTTGGGTAGAAAATGAGTGGGAGGTACTTGTCTATCCCGAAGGACCACCCATCGCCATCCTTTCACTGCCTGCCTCACCCTCACCACAGGCTCATGGACCAAGAAACCCCATCACCTCCATCTCTTTCTCTTTGGGGGGAACCTTTTCCCTCCATCTTCTTGACTCTGTGTCTCCATCCTCTCCTGTGGCAAGGGACGTCAAGGGGCCTTCTAGGAGCAGAAAGGAAATGATACCAAGATGGGAGAACACACACACTAATAGCTCAGTAATTTACCTGTCACAATTCTATTTTGTTTCGGAGGTCACTGAAGGAACAGAATGGCCACAAGAAACAGAATAGCATCGATAATTACAGCAGTAAAAAATTAAAAAAAAAAAACCAACATTATGAGCCAGGTGACTTTAAAGGACATTCAGGGAGTACTTCCCTGGTGGTCCAGTGGGTAAGACTCCACCCTCCCAATGCGGGGGACCCTGGTTTGATCCCTGGTCAAGGAGCTAGATCCGCACGTGTGCCGCAACTAAGAACTTTGCATGCTGCAACAAAGATTCCGAGCACCGCAACCAAGACCTGGTGCAGCCTAAATAAATAAATATTTAAAAAGAAATAAATAAAGTACATCCAGGGATCAAATATTTTTCAACTTTTATGTAACTACATATACTGTACACACATTATTGGAAATCATTCAGAGACTGACTATCCCCAGGAGAGTACAAGATAGCCACAGTAACAACGTGGTCAATTAGATTTTAAAAGAGAACAAATACTGAATTGGGGTTCAGGAAGTCAGAATTTCCATCTTAGCTTTGCTGCCTTATCCTGGGAACATAACAATCTGTTCCAAAGATTAGTTTTCTCAGTAGGAAGATGAAAGATTGAACAGGATCATCTGAAGATCCCTTAAGCCCCAGAGTCCTACCACTGTACAAGTCACGCTAATGCAGGCTGGTTCAATTCACCACCAATCTATTTTGTTCCATGAGAAAATTAATGGGAATTTTGGTTCAAATATCAGAATTATCTGCCACTATGCAGAACATTCCCAAAAGGCAAAGTAGTCTCACAAAACTTTATATATCTGTAAAGTAGCCAAGAGTAAGCCATGAGATATGGGAAAAGGACCAGTAAACACAAAGAGGTTCTATGAACACTCACTGACAGTTAAAATAATCCATGACTGACGTGGCATCATGCTTTCCAATGACTGTCTTTTAGACCACAGTCCAGTGGGCGAATGCCCATTTACCTGTCTGCACTCATGTATGCATGCACAATGTAACAGTTACTGTGAGATCCTCTTGATCAAGCAGAGAGTTCACAAATGATTTGGATGATCATAATTTATATATTCCATTTATAAATCATGAAGAAAATCCCAATTGCTTATATGTAAGGTTAGTTCTTTTTTTTTTTTTTTTTTTTTTTTTGCTGTACTCGAGCCTCTCACTGCTGTGACCTACTCCTGTTGCGGAGCACAGACTCCGGACGCGCAGGCTCAGCGGCCATGGCTCACGGGCCCAGCCGCTCCGCGGCAGAGTGGGATCTTCCCGGACCGGGTCACGAACCCGTGTCCCCTGCATCGGCAGGCCGACTCTCAACCACTGCGCCACCAGGGAAGCCCGGAGTAATCATCTTGATTTGGCAGTTCCTTCCTCATCATCCTTGAGAATATCTGTTCTGTGGGCGTGGCTTTAGTCGCCTGCAGCCATAACCACCTCCACCCCTGCCTCTGTGTAAGCATTCAATACAAAATTAGAGGGGAAGAAAAGCTGTGTCAAGGGAGACAAGACGGTAATTCCTCCCTCACTATAAAATCTTTTCCAAAAGTCCAGCATATTCAGATTGACTTCTGTATAGCCTTCTCTTAATTCTGAAAATCTCTCTTTTCTTGTTCTGTTTTGCATTTTGGGGGGAATATTTTTATTTGTTTTTTTTTTACATTGCATGTTTCATGTTAATCCCATTGCGGGTAAACTAGACAAAAAAGAGCCGGGGAATGGGAGTAAAGGAGATAGGAGAAGCAGAAGGTAGAATAGAAATGGAGGTTTTGCAATATACGCACCTCACCTTTTGATTCCTCTGTGTAAAATGGCATCGATGTCATCTTTATTTAGTATGCTTTCTTGTTTTGTTTTGCACATGATATACAATTCCAAAAGGTACAAGAGAGCACACAGTGGAAATCAAGACCTGCTCTCCTGGCTATGCCACCTACTCCTTCCCACCACACAGACTGAGGCAGCTGCCATTAGCAGTTACCTTGTACATCTTTCCAGAGCCTGGTTCATAGACACTGTCTTTTCACTGTAACGTCACATGGCAGAAGGGGCTAGGGAGCTCTCTCAAACCTCTTTTTTTGTTTGTTTGTTTTTTGTTTTGCGGTACACGGGCCTCTCACTGGTGTGGCCTCTCCCGTTGCGGAGCACAGGCTCCGGACGCGCAGGCACAGCGGCCATGGCTCACGGGCCCAGCCGCTCTGCAGCATGTGGGATCTTCCCAGACCGGGACACGAACCCGTGTCCCCTGCATCGGCAGGCGGACTCTCAACCACTGCACCACCAGGGAAGTCCTCTCAAACCTCTTTTATAAGGTTATTAGTCCCTTTTATCAGGGCTCTGCCCTCATGACCTTATCACCTCCCAAAGGCCTCACTTCTTAATACCACCACACGGGGGGTTAGGATTTCAATATATAAATTTTTCAGATGATAGCAATGACCTTGGAGTGGAAAGCTAGACATCTATGAGGGCTTTTTTATACTGACTATGCCTTTTGTCTTGGTGGTTTGACATTTTTCTAGTATGTAAATAACGATATATTTAAGGTAATCTTAAAGCTAGATGAAATAAGGTAGACGAAACAGTAGGAAACTTTCACTTTTTTTGAATAATGATGTTGATAATAATGGTGGTAACGGTCATGATGATGGTAGTGATACTGATGATGAAGCTGTGATGGTGATGTCGGTGAGGATGGGTGGTGATAATGATGATGACTGTGATGATGGGTGATGATGATAGTGGTGGTAGCAGTGATAATGGTGCTTATGATGGTGATGGTGACGATGATGTTGGTGATAATGGTGGTGGTTGTGAAGACAGCTCTCACTTATTTTTTAATATGTGCCAATAATTGTGCAAATTGCTTTACTCACATTGTTTCATTAAGTTCTCACAACAATCCTATGAGACAGGAATTATCTTTATTTTCTAGACGACAAAGAAAGGCGCAAAGAGATCAGGAAACTTTAAGAAGGTCACAGCTTTCTCTGTGGAATTGCACCAGGGATAATTTAGTGCTGATGTAAATCGTGCAGCATAACTGAACTCAAACAGATGACACACATGGTATCCTTCCCTTTGTAACTGAATATCTCTTCACCAGCCCTGAGAACTCTCCTTGGAAACTGTAAATGTGAGTACATCAGGTGACCCCTCGTCAGCAGTTTTGGTAGTCAGAAAAAAAAAATGTGTGCTCCCTTTATTTTGTTTATCCTCAGGAATTATAGCTGAAAATCAATGCCATAAGGCTCTCTAAAGTAATACTTGCAATGGGCTGGGACTTTAGCTAACACTGGGAACTGCACACAGCCCACAGAATATCTCATCCTTGCTCACAGGGCATGGAACATCTGGGTATGCCTAGGTTACACATGCGAACACCACCATGTCCATATATGTTGGCTCGGAAAGACTGAAAACCATTTCTCTATTGTCAAGTCCACCTGGGAAGACCCCCGCCCGCCTTGTCTCTGGTAATATGCTGATGCCACATGGTTCCATTTAGTCTTGTACGACACGGGGCCTTGTGACCTCAATTGTAGTGTCACGAACCCAACTCTTAGGTTCTTGGGCAGATCTCTTAGTGAATTGGGGCACGGATTAAAAACAGACAGCAGCACCCAGAATACTTTGTTAACTTCATCATCGTTTGAAAAGAAGTAGATTGAAGGCATCAACTGTTAAGTAATTTGACAAGACAGACTGTTTTTGTTTACCATCTAGAAAGGAGAGAAATCCAGCCATTCTGGTAAGTAGTCTCCATCAACAATCCACTTCAAGATGGTCCTTGTACTCTTTATTGTCCTTTTTCTTGGAAATCAGGGTGCGCGGTGATACCCATTCAGGTGATTTACCTGTTCTTAAACCCACCTAAACAACTCTGTGGTAAGAGGCAGTGGGTTTTGTATTGTAAATAAGAGACTCTAGCTGTCATTTGCATGGCAGATCCAAGAGCACATTGAATAATTTTACAACAGAACCCACTAACGTCAATTCTTCTTTTGCAACAGACTGTGTGGATATCATGACCTGCTTAGATGTCTGCATATTGCTCAAGGAGGTTGGACTTTGTATTAGTTTCCGTTGCTGCGTAACCAGTGACCACAAACATAATGTAATGGCTTAAAACAGCACCCATTTATTATGTCTCGATTCTTAGGTCATACACCCAGGCACAGTGACTATGTGTTCTGTTCAGGGTCCCACAAAGTTAGAATCAAGGTGTCCACCAGGCTACTTTCTCAAGTGGAGCTTGGTGCCTTCCTCCAAGTTCACATCCATTTCCTTGCAGTTGTAGGGCTGGGTTCCCAGTTTCATTGCTGAGAGCTGCTCTCAGCTCCTGTAGGCTGCTCACAGTCCTTGCCATATGGCCCCTTCTGTCTTCAAAGCCAACAATGGAGACTCATTCTTATGTTAAATCCCTGCCGTACTTCAAATTTGTTTCACCAGGAAGAGCCTAATCCCTTTCGAGGGCTCACCTGATTAGGTCAGGCCCACAGAGGATAGTTCCATTTCTTCATGCCAATTGTGTCATCCATATAACATAGCCCAGTCATGGGGTGACAATTTCATCATAATCACAAGTCCCAGGGAGCTTGAATCTTGGGGATCACTTAGAATTCTGAATTTTATGTGTTACTGAGACATATTTGTTCTGCTGAGACCTGCAGGGGTAAGGTGAAATATCTGTGGGCCAAGAATCATCCTAATGGTAAAGTCATTCACCCAGATAAAGACTGGATTCCCTAGCCAGGAAACAGGAATTGGGAGACTGGGACTGAGGTAGATGGAAGAGACAAAGTAGGCTCCTTCTCTTGGTTTTTACTTTGAGAAACTTGAATGTTGAGGAGTTCACTCCTGGGTAGTGTTGGTTAGAAATGGTCTCCGTCATTGGGCACAACCTGGGCTCTGGGCAGAAGGGGACCCCTGGGATGCATGACAGGCTAAAGATGAGTGATCTCCATTTTATAACCCAGAAATTGATAAGATATTGTCTACGTTTTTTCTCCTTTGTTCTCTCCTTGCCTCAAGAAGTCTTTTTGAACATTACAGCTGTGTAGCCAATTATAAGGGAGGAACACACATGGGTTAAACGAAGAGCAGCCACTCCTTGAAGCTAACAGGGCAGTAACAGAAGTTTTCAGCTAAAAACATGAATGGAAATGTGAATCCTAGAGAGAAGAACCAGGATTGGCTTGTGTAGCCCAGATTTCTTTCCTGACAAGCACAATCTCTCCCCCTGTCTGACAAAGGAATTCTGGGTTCTGTGCTGTTAGAGAAACTGGACAGAGTCATGCACATGACTGACACAGTCATGCAGGTTAACATGCATTTGTGACAAAGGTGAAGCAATTGGTGGATTACTCTGAGGAGCTGAGATGCACCACATTTCATGATCTGCCTTCACCTTCCCCTCCACGCACCATCAGAGTCAATCCAAGTCACCAGGTTTGGCATTTATTTGGTGTCTTTAAAGTGACCAGTTGTGTTAATTGTGACCTTTTATTTTCTGTATTTCTGAGGCTTTATCATCAAGGGGCCTTGCTGACATGGTAGGGACTGCCCCTCTGAGGGCTCCAATTCCTAGAGTAGAGACAGTAAAGGGTAAACCAGTGAGAATGTCTTTCAAATGAAAACCAACCAATCCAGAGCCCATATCCACCCCCCTCCTTTACTGGATTCTCACACTCCAGGCCACTATTTCCCTTCCCTAATCACACCACAGCCAGATTCCGGACAATTAGAGACACTCCCTACACCCCAGTGTCCACTGAAATTACTCAGACAAGCCAATCCTAAACCTGCTTGCACTGCCTCACCCATTCCTTCCCGCAGAAACTGCAATGAAGGTTCTGTCCACCCTTTCCTCCTGTTCCCTCTGCCTCCTGCCTGACCCTGGTGCTTCCCCATGTGGCCCTGGATAGTGTGGCACGGCCCCTCCTCTTGGGAACCGTGAGTAACTCTTTGCCCATTGATATTCATTTTCTGATCTGTTGACCTCACCATTCCTGAATAACAACAAAACCTACATTTTAAAACACCAGCTTCCAGATGTGCTCAAGTTTCCTGGGCCCAGATAATGTGACGACTTCCTTTTCTGTGGCACTGTTGCAATTTCCCCCCTACAAAAGACATCCTTTGTGGGAAGTTAACCCTAGTGCAGAATGAATTCCCAACACTCTCTTCACTGGCCACTTCTTTGACTTTTTGTAGGACAAAAGTCAGTTGGAAACTTAGTGCATATAATTGTGTAATTTCAATCCGTCTCAAAGCAGGGGGTTAGGGACATATTCTAATATCAAACTGTCCTCTGGTAAATGTTGTACGATATGCTCTGAAACCTGCCTTTGAACAGAGCTGAGGACGCTAGCACCAGGAGGAGACCGAGGTGCCCTTCTTGGGTCAAATCCTTCTCCTGTTTAAAATTTCTGTTGGCTTCCCATTAACCTCATCAGCAGCTCCAACTTTTGTCGGTTGCCAAAACACTTTTCATTCTAATGTGTAATCTAACGAAGCCCCTTAAGAACATTTTTAATCATTTCTTGATTTTTATGGAATGTGATAAAAATCATCTCAAGTAAAGTATTTATTTTATGTGTAAGTCTATTTGCACAGGTTGTAAAATTCATTTCTAGCATAAAAAATCAATAACCAATAACATCAGTAGTACATAAAGATAAGTTTTGACTTTTTCCCAGTTAATAAGCCCCAAGTCCTCAGGTGACTATAAATTCATCGTGTGTAAGGAAAAACATTATTTGTTGATGAATATATTACTAAGTGATGTATTATATTTGGTTTGGGTAAAAATATATCTTATATGTTGCAGATTGAAACTGAACTAACTTGTTGCAACTTCACAATTGACATAAAAGTCTCTTTAGGGCCTGATATTTGGAACTCTTGAATTTGTACTTAAAAATTATGGTGTTTATTTTTTCAATAATTTTTCTGTTTGGCTTTTAAAAGATGAGGAAAGAAAAGGTTTCAGGTCACTGTCTACTATCATTATACAAATGAAACATTATAAGTGTCAGGGATCTTCATTAGTAGTAAGTGTAAAGCCACACCGGTTATAAGTGCCAGTGTCTTCTTTCCACAATGAGTTTTGAAGGACTCTTTTTTATCAGGGCAATCAGTAAATATACTGATATGGTGATGGCCATCTGGAGGCAATTTTTGAGGATTATTTTCACTTTTATGCTAGTCTGTTGTGTTTTGACACCTTTGTTCCTTATGATTCATCCTTAAACCAACGATCCATAAACTTTGTATGACTAAAAACCAAGACAATTTTAAAACCAAGTGATAATTTTCATCAGGGTTATTGGCATCCACTAACTGTCAGTCACACTCACTGTCCCCTTTTTAAGGGAATAAAAACAATAGCTCATTTGTTGATTGTTTTTAACAAAACTTTAAGTATATCCCCCAACACCTTTAATGCCTTGATCTCCAGGAACACCTTCCTGATTCCCTGGAGGGGTCTGTGATCCACCTGTTAGAAAATGGGCTACAGTTCGAGCTACTTAACAAGACATATGAAACCCTCATGCTCTGGTCCTTGCCAAGCTCTCCTCCAGCTACAAGTGCATTTGCTCCCCAGATAGGCAGCTGACAGTCCCCAGAACATACCTTGATGTTTGATACCCCTCAGCCTTTGCGCATATGTGAAATGTCATCTCTCCACCACATTTCACCTGAGTCCTACTCCAAGCTCACCTTCCTCACCTTCCCATCCTCTCCAAGACCAGTTAAGTGCACGTCTTCTAGATGGAGCACTCCTGGATGGTAGGGACAGTGTCTTGTATATTTTATAACTACAGTGATGAGTCCAGTTAGCACCTGGCAGAAAGCAAATACTCACTAAATTTTGGTTGAGTGAATGAATGAATGAATAAACAAGTGAATGAGTTGAAGGCAAAAAAAACCAAACAAACAAAAAAAAACTTGAATGCTGAAGTGAGATGCCTGCCCAAGCTACTTTTGGGGTAGTGGCTAAAGAGATGGCTTAAATGGCCATGTTTATGCCTGGTGACTTTGGTTCTTGGCCATATTTGATTAGACCACAGTGATGCATGGCTGTATGGAAACAGGCATCCAATCTTTATATCAAAAGTTTGAATTAAAAGACTCCAAAGTTGTAGTCAGGACGTTGTTGGACATTGAAGCTATAAGGTCTCATGGAAGTGGGGCCATAGTCATTGCCATTGGAAACCACTGCTAGAGGCAAGCCAAGGTCATGGAGAAAAGAATCCAAGAGATGCCAAGGAAGTCCTATCGAAGAGAGGCAAAAGGAGGAGGCTCAGAGGGGAGGCCAATTTAGAGACTCCAGGTCTCCTGATATCGAGTTGATGCTCTGCCTCTTGACCCAGAAAATCTGTAAAATACAGCTCCACACCTTAAGTCTAAAGTCTCCATGTAGCATGAGAAAATTCCAGAAAATCTGCACAGGAAGGAATCAACTTTCAATGCTTTTGATTACTATCTCCTCAACAGACAAGCCCTGTTATAGTGCAGTCAACACCTCCAGAGAGAAGAAGATTGATTACAATCACTGACGACATGTTTTTGAATAAATACCTCGTGGTCCATTTCTAGTCTACACAAAATCCGCCCTGATACAAATTTAGCTCTGACCAATTTGGAATTGTAATGATTCATCTCCCCAACTTGTCCCTAAGCAGGTTGAACATTTTGTGCTTTCAAATACCCCAATGCAATAAATAGATTCAAGTTAAAGGTGACTTTATTATTTCCCTCCTTCTAAGACTAAGTGTCTCGGAGAACATCTAGGAATGTTTCACACCTGGTTGTTTAACAGTATCTCCTTGAATGGAATACATTCCTCATGGTTGATCTGCTCCTTCACAAGTAGCTTTGGGGCCTCACCTTCCCTTCTGTGGATATAAAAGAATAACTTTTTTTTCCCCTGTAATGAGGCTATTATCATTAAACTCTCAGGTTAAGACTTCCAGCGACACCAACTCTGTGCTCTTCGTTGACTATTTAATGATGTTATAAAATGGCCTCCCACACTCAGACGGTGTAAGCATCTTTATTCAAGGCTCCTGTTGGCAGTGTCCTATGTCTAGGCTCCTTTCTAAGGAGCAATGAACCACAGGCTCTCCTGAGGCAACTCATTCTCTCACACAGTCTCCTCTCTTCTTTCCTGAATCTGATCCCAGGGGATTGTTGTAAGATCTTGGCAAGCACAGACTGACCAGCCCCCATGGTGGACCACATTGCATTGACATGCCATCTCTGCCTCGGTGTGTTATGCACTTTGATATGAGAAACTGTTCTGTTCTGAATGTGTGACACGACAAAGCCCACACAAAAAGGCTGAGGTCTTTTATTTCACTGTAAGTGTTAAATGCTCTTTGATTGAGAGCTGTGATTGGAACAAACATGAACTACTTCATTAATGAGGAAAAGATGTTTTTTTAATCTGTGCTTTGTATTCGATAATGCTATTTCTGGAAATCTACGCTAAGAAGATGCCAGTCATACAAAACATCCTAGCAATTTCAAAAACTAAGATGTTTGGGATGGTAATATCGAAAAGTAGAAAAAAATAGAAATGTGTTTGGAAAATTATAGTATATTATTAAAATGATAAATTTTACAGCCTAAAGAGGTAAACAAATATAACTATTAGCCACACATAGAAGTATATAGAAAATAATAATAACTGCAAGTAGAGAAAAATTTTAAATTTATTCCATCATTACAATAAGTTAAATCCACATAGGTGTGTAAAAATCCAGAGACCATAAAGAAATTTAAATTGCTGCTGCAAGATGGATTGTGAAGTAAATGGAATTATTAAATTTTTTGTGGTTGATGTGTAAAGTTGTTTGATAATAATTAAAATTGAAAACTTTTCAAAGAAAAAGCTGTATCTGTCTTTAGAGGGACCATTTGGAGTCCTCCAACTGGAACACACCCCTTCAAAGCAAGCATGCCTGAGCCAGACACAAAACATCCCATACAGTATGATTCCATTTACATGAAATATTCAAAATAGATAAACCCACAGAGTCAGAATGCAGACTGGTGGTTGCCAGGGGCCGGAGGGAAGGGAAAAGGGGAGGAAGTGCTTAGTGGGACCAGGGTTTTATTTTGGAGTGATGGAAGATGTTGGAACTAGATACAGGTGGTAGTTACACAACACTGTGAGTATACAAAATGAACTGTTCCCTTTAAAATGGTTAATTTTGTTATGAGAATTTCAACTCAATACATTAAAAAAAATTTTTTTTTAATGATGCTGCCTTGGCTCAACCCTAAAAGCCCTGACCCGGTGTGTCCGGGTCGGGCAAGGCTCTGTATTTATAAAGTTTCCCAGGTGAGTCTGATGCTCCGTCAGGAACAGAAACCTGTCATCAGGGATTTCCCTCACCCTGCCTGCCTAATTTTTAAGGTGAACAGAATAACTATAAAATCTATACAAAATGCATAAACTCTGTATAACATGCTGTGATGGTACTGCAGCTTGTAAATGCAAAATTCAAATCATTGAACCCTGACTGGTGGTGGGCAGAAGAAGTGCATGCCCGGTGACAGTCCTCATTGGGAGATGCACCTCCTCGCTGACAGCTCAGAAGGATTAGGGCATGTCCGAGGGTGCAGGGCTACCTCGGTGGCACCACGCTTGAGCATCCCACAAGACCAAGAACTATTGTCACTGCTTTTGTTCTCTTCCATCATCGCAGTATATGAGTCCTTAGAAGTCTGTTGACTGCTACCAGACTTTAAAATATGGACCAACACCATCTTTTAAGAAGGGAGTTTGTTCCAATCACAGTCCAGAGACCAGATACAACATTTTATCAAAAATAGGAAAAGCAGAGGGCTTCCCTGGTGGCGCAGTGGTTGAGAGTCCGCCTGCCGATGCGGGGGACGCGGGTTCGATCCCCGGTCCGGGAGGATCCCACATGCCGCGGAGCGGCTGGGCCCGTGAGCCATGGCCGCTGAGCCTGCGCGTCCGGAGCCTGTGCTCTGCAACGGGAGAGGCCACAACAGTGAGAGGCCCGTGTACCGCAAAAAAAAAAAAAAAAAAACAGGAAGAACAGATTGAATCTATCCGCTGTCCCCCCAATTTTTTTAAGCTGGATCCCATTTCTACCACCAGCAAAAAGTTTTATTGAGGGGCAGAGCATTTAGGAGCTCAGTAGCCTTCACTACATCAGAAGCTGTTTGACGGCAGCCTGTTGGTGAAATGAAAGAAAAGCAAAAGGCTCCAAAATGTGTTAAAACACAGCACCCTCTGACATACAGAATAGGTAAAAAGGCAACCCCCGAATGGAATCAAGGGAAGGCCTTATGCAGGGTACTCCTTACTGTAGACTCGTTTGCCCTCTGCAGAGGTTATTCAGTTGCCCAGAGAAAGCTCGAAGGTTTGCAAAGGTGTTTTGAAGATAAATGCAATATTTTGCTTGGTTAAAGAATACCTCTTGTCTTGGGATTCTTTACTTGGATATTACAGCTAATTATTTTAGGATTGTCAGGTCTCCAAAAGGTCCCTTTTGGGGAAATACATTTTGCCAAAAATTTAAACAAGTATATGCACATTAGGATAGGATTTTACCTTTTGCTCTCGGAAATGTGTAAAATGATAGAGGATAAAGTGGGTCTGGTAATACCCCACTTTTCCTTTCAGCGGTTTAATCACACGGGAGGTCTCGCATTTCATCAGGGTGTGAAATGCCTTATATTTCTCCTGGTTTCTTTTTTCTTCTTGCACAATGAATGCAAGTCCAAGAACGCGAATAAGGCCTCTCTCCACCACACACATGCCCTCCTCCCACCCCCTGCCAGCTACCCCTGCTCTGACCTCCAGGCCTCCCGAGGACCCTGAGCTCCTCCTTTGCAAGTTACAGTTCCTGCAGCCCTGCCACCCCTTCGCGCTTCCCGGGCCTCCGCGGGGGCACCCGTCTCGTCTCGGGAAGGCGACCGCCGAGAAAAACCTCTCTTCCACCGCCTTCACCTCCGCAGCCTCCATCATCTCCACCTTCCACCTCTGCCATCACCGCCACCACCTGCACCTCCCGGCCGCCCCGCGGGGTCGAGGCGGACCCAGCTCTCAAGGCCACTGCAAGGCGCAGCACGGAGACCCCGATTTCTATGCACCCTGGAAAGGGTGATTAATTTAAAGTGAGTGGAGTCTGTTTCTTTAAGACAAGCTCATAAATCGTGAAAGATCACCACTTCTTTTCAAAAGCCTCTCCACGGTCTGAGTTTCCCTTCTGGGTCAGTAAAGTCATTGAAGCTTTAACGGCATGCCATGGCAGATTACACGATACAGCTGTCCCAGCACCGTGAAAATTAAGTTATGCCCCGTGTCAGCAAGGGGGTTTTCCCCTTTCTTTTCTCTCCCCTCCCCCACCCCTTTCTCTTTTTTTCTCTATTCCTTCCCACCCCTTTCCCTCTCCCTACCCCTCTCCCTCTCTCTCCTCTCTCTCTCCCCACTCCCTCTCTCTCCCCACTCCTCCCTCCTGCTGGCCTCTCCTACTCTTTCCTCTTTGCTCTTTGACGGTCCTCCTGGGAAGTGCACATCCCCTCCCCAGAGAGGCACAAGTTGGCCCACGGGGCTGTGCTCTGAGCCCCGCTATTGAGCCACAGTAAATGGAGATGATGGGCCTTTCAGAGAAGAGCTATCAAAATAGTGCCTTTTGTTCTCCACCCCGCTCCCACATTTTTTGCTTCCTTCCCCCCCTTTTTCCTCTTCCTCCTTCTCTTTTCCCTCCTGCCTACCATCTGAGTTGAACGCCCCCCGCAATTTGTTGCAGCAGCCCAGCACGCAAGCAGCACCCTTCTCTAAACGGACAACCGCCCCTTCCCTTCCACCTCCTTGTCCTAATTCACCCCCTTTCTCTGGACAGCCCGTCTGCTTGGAGATGACCCTCCGAGGTCAAGAGCAGCTGAAGCCTTAGTTTCCTTCCAAAGTTAAACACGGCCCTGGCTGTGGCCGCTGCTCTTTTCTCTTTCAGGGAGAGGGGATATAAAGAGAGTTGGAGCAACCTATGAGCATCACCTCTCCATCCCACACTCCCTGATGTGTAAACAGGGCACATACATATATGGCCTCTTAATAGCGCTCATGGCTCCTCAACACATAGTACATATTCACATGCAGAGAGATAAAACTGCACCTTAGCTTCATGTCAATATAGGCCCCTCTACTTAAAACAATTTTGAAGGCAATCTAAATAAAGAAACCCACATTCTTCTGTTTGCATATTCACAGCATCTCCCCAGGAGGTGGGAGAAATGTTTACAATGTGAGAAACTAAACCCTTCTCCAGTGTTTCTCCAGTGAAGTGAAAGGGAGGAATGAGCTGTCAGTTTGGGGAGGGTCCGGAGAGCACTTTCTATGGGTTAAGGGGCCCCATCCGCCATGGGACCTCTCTGTCCACACACTACCCTGCTCCCTGGCTGCTGTCTTCACCACCTAGGTCCCACCTGAGGAAACACTTTCCTGCTAAAGAGCTATGAATTAAATAAAGCCACCTCGTGAAGTTGAAAGCAATTGTTGACGTGGAAGCAGTGATGACTGTATGATGAAAAACAAAAGAGTTTTGTAGAGACTCAACTGTGATGGTAATATTTAAAGCCGTCACATTTTATGTTATTATTATTTTTTAATTAGGTGCTTTTGAGGGAACATCTAAAACTAGAGCAAAGTTTTAATTTTCTTAGTTTATGAACCAAATGTAAAACAATTGTCACTGATTAGGAGCCTACGTGAAGGTGATATTGCAAGGTGACTCCTTATTTATTTGGGGACAGTGGGTACCCTGACATTGGAGAGTTCCCTGAAGCTCACCTCTGTGGGTAGAGACATGATCACCTGTGTGTGTGGACCAGGTCCCACTGCCCTTTATCTAAGTCCCAAGGAGGCAGGGGGCTGCACAAGCCCTAACTTTCTTCTCCTTTCCCCAAAGAACTAGCCTCTAAGGTCCTCAGGCAGCTCTGAAGCAGGTCTGAAGACTTTCCAAAGAGGAAATCAAATCCAAAAATGGTGTGAATTACCCAGGAGCACAGACAGAGGTGTGGAGCTTCTTGGGGCCACCACAATGGTGCTCTTATTTGAATGAATGTGGTCTCCCAGGATTTTATTGATGTCTATTGATTGCATAGCACTATCTCAAATATGATGTTACCTTAAAAAGTTCCAACTCACATGTCTTAGTGTGGATTTCCCCAAGAAGAGGCCCTGAAAGAAGGACATGGCTGCAAGCAGGTAATTTGGGGTGTGATGATCCCCAGAAGAAGGGCCAACAAAAGAATGCATTGTCAAGGTTGCCGCGGTGGGCAATGTAGTTCAATTCCACCTAGACTTCCTGAGAAGCGTCCTGACTGCTTCTGCTTGAAGACGGTGGCATTGATCTGGGCGCTCCATCTTTCCCACTGGTCCAATGTTTCTTCACATGTTAGTCCTCCTGCTCTTCTGAGCCAGGCATTCTCCAAGGGAGGTACCGCAGACTAGGGGGAGCCCAGAGCAACCGTGAAGTTGTGCAGAGTGAGCCCAGTGAGCTTGAGAAGGGGCATCAAGTACGGCGCACCTGCTGGGAACTGCCCTCCCTGTAAATAAATCTTTTCCGAGGGCTCCCAAGGGGAGGCACTCTCTACACTTTAGACACGAGGCTCTGTAACAGGAGCACTTTGCCCACCGTGCCTGCCTGTTAAGGGGTGGAAGTGGGGTTTTAGCTCAGGAAAGTTTCTTTCCACTATTTCTACATGGTGTAACCCAGTCCTCCAGTCCCCAATTTGTTTCTAACCTTCTTCGCTCTTCAGCTTTCTTTCTACCCTACTTCTAGTAACCACTTGAGGACCAGAAAACCAAGTGCCCCCTTCTCAATGATTCTAAAAGGGTTGAAGCAGAACCTGAGACATGGTTTATGAGCATAGCGTTTTTGGTTTTGTATTTTTGAGACGTAAGGAGTGGCACCCACAGGCACGGGGAGGTGACACGCGGAAGGGAAGGCACTCACAAAGGGGTGCATTATTAAGCCTCCTAATACCTAATACCAAAGACAAGTGATTCATAATCTCACCAGAAGGCTCTAGAAATGGTATAAAACACCTACTGCAGAATGATCCCAGCTAAGGGGCAAAGGGAGTGTGGTGCTTATGCCCCACGTTTCTGTGTCATGGTTAAGGGGCAACAGGCTTAGTGTTGTAGGTAAAGTGGGTTCCAACACTCTCCAGCAAAGGCCCTAGTGCTGCACTGGGAGCCAGCCTGAAGTGCTTCAACACAGAGAGGCCTGAGGGGACGCTCAGTGGACTGATCAAGTCAGCTGCCGTCTCCTACTCACCTTGACCTTCCAAGAGACAGAAGTGACTTTGGGGGACTAAAGCTCGTTGGGATAAAATTCCTCAGGGCTCTTCTAAGCAGTCAAGTGCTCAATCGATGTTCGTTGTGGTAACCCCTCTTCGCTTTCCCACTTATTTGTTTAACTCTTCCCTTCCCTCCGTGCTCTTAGCCAGCAAGTGACAAGGTTCTACATTTCTAAGGCATATTTTTTTTAATTAATTAATTTATTTATTTTTGCGATACGCGGGCCTCTCACTGTTGTGGCCTCTCCCGTTGCGGAGCACAGTCTCTGGACACGCAGGCTCAGCGGCCATGGCTCACGGGCCCAGCCGCTCTGCGGCACGTGGGATCCTCCCGGACCGGGGCACGAACCTGCGTCCCCTGCATCGGCAGGCGGACTCTCAACCACTGCGCCACCAGGGAAGCCCCAAGGTATAGTATTTTTCATACATTACCTGTTACATGTAAGCTCCCAACTACCTGTTCATCCTGAGACACTAAACGTTTTAAATCTAGCGTCTATTTGCTTAAGTTTGCGATGATGTTGGAAGAGATTCGGCTGTACATGCCACAAATGACAAATAGCCTTTACCACCCTTAGGGCTCCTTCTCACAGGTAGTGCTTTGATCACATCTCAGGAGTCACAAAGTAGGCTCTGGAGAGGCATCTGTGCTTGTCACATAGATTCTGAGGGACTGAGATGCTGTCTGCCCACTACAACACCCAGACTCCTCATGCCATGGGTTTTGTTGCCAAGCCTAGATTATCCGGCATTGTTTGTGTAGCACATAACTTCACAAATTACCTTATGTTGTCATTTGAATCAGGGAACATAAAGTGTCACCTTTGTTCTCTGGCAAATGCCAGCAGAAAAAAAGGGAAATGACTTTGCAGAGTAAGTGGAAGCTACGAGAAATTTAACCATTCTTCAAGGTGCCGTTCGTAAGATAATTAAATCAAGGGCAGATTCCATGACAAATGATATTTCTGTCTTGATGAAAATGAACACAAAATAATTTTAGACAATGCTTTTATAAATTCAGAATTTCACTAGCTATAGTTGAAGAAACTTGCTGCTTTCATTCATTTATTCTCACATAAATGTTTCAAGCTTATTACAAAAATACCTCTCTTCTAATCTGCCGTTTAAAAAAATTTTTTGTTACCCCTTACTGAAAGGCTTAGCTTCAAGATTATTTTCAATAAGTCCTGTTTTCATTTGTATTTGCTGATCCCTGTAGAGAAAGGCAGCGTTTTGTCACTAAAGTACTCCAACAGTTACAGCAAGGCTAGTTTATGGAGAACATTCTTTCCCTGATTTTGTTCAAATGCAAGTGCTGATACAATTTGATTAAAGTAGCTGTAAAATATGCTGGGTATGTGGGAAATAAGAGTATGGAAAGAGTTTGAGAAATTCTAATCCTGTAGCTCTCAAGACTTCGAGAGTTGGACCCCATCTGGTGTAAATGGATTAAAAATCTTTTCTCATTTCAAAGGTTTGATCTCAACAAGGGCTTGATTTGATGAAATCAAAGTGGCAGCTTGGATTTGAAAACTATTTAGAATGGAACTTCCTAAAGTTTACATGTGAGGGAAGAATTGGCAGAGATATAAATGTGGGGTGACCATGTATTTATATGTGTGTTTCACTGGAGGTCTGTTTGCAGAGAGAAGGATGGCAAAAAAAAAAAAAAAAAAAAAATTGAGAATGAGGATAAGTATAAGTATCAGGTTACTTGTGTAACAGAAAGATGTTTTTATAATTCTTAGCTTCGAAGGTTGAAAAAGTGTATATGCTTTTAAAGAACAGAGTCTCCTGCAAAAGCCATTTTCCATATTATCTCCCCTTCCTTCTCCTTATTCATCCCCTGATATATACTCTCAGGCTTTTGTACTTCAAGTTACCTTCCCCTTAATTGTGTGCTATCATTAGTGACTAATACCCCAAATAGGCACAGGAGAGAAAACAAAAACAAACAAAAAAATGGTCCAATGATAGGTGGTAGACAGAGTGTGGCACATGAAGAATGGCCCACATATGTGGTCTTTAAGGCCTAAATTCTTAAAAGTTGCAAACAGTGATTTCTTTAGAAAGGGAATTCACCTTCTTGCAATGAGTTGGGGCAATTATTAGTCTCACTAATAATGTGCAACTCTGTTGTCTCTGAGATGATGCAGGAGTAGTTTGCAGTCTCCCATCCCCCACTACCCCACACACAATGTTAACAAAAACTCTGGCAAATTTCTACCTTTGCCAATAGGCAAACTCCACACAGTATTTGCAATGGAAAAATTGTTGGAAAATATCTGGTTCAGTATTCTGCATAAATTGTGGGATGATGCTAGAGGCAAGCAAGATGGCAGTGGTGGGTATGAGGCCTGATGAAACAGAAAGCAGTGACCCAAATCAGCCTTGCTTCTCAGAGTTAGCAAGCAAGTGCAGAAATCCCTGAGAAGAATTCTTATATATAGGCATAAGAAAAGAAGATGTAAATGAAGTTCCTCTGCACATTTTATAAACTGTCTTAGACTCTAAATTCATGCTAGGTTCTAGATATACCTTGAACAAAAAGAGGTTATTGAAAACATTACTTTGCCAGAAAAAAAAATGCATTTAAACTCTACAATATGCTTGCATCCTAGCTGCATTTACAAGCCATTCAACTCTCCACTGTTCCCTTCCATGCTTGCTTTCCCCTACAGTTATCTCATCACCAGCATATGGGACTATAACTATTGTATAGCAGGTGCATTTAGAATTCCTGCATAAAGTAAATGTCCATAAAGGTATGCAATTTGTCTTCTATTGCTGCTACACGAATTATCATAAAGTTCATGGCTTAAAACAGCACAAAATTAGTATCTTATGGTTCTGGAATCAGAAATCTGAAATGACTCTCGTGGAGCTAAAAAATAAGATTTCATAGGGGGGGTTCTGGGGGAGATTCTATTTCCTTCCCTTTTCAGCTTCTAGAGACTGCAGACGTTCCTGGGCTCACAGCCCCCTTCTACCTTCAAAGCCAGCAATTGGATCATTTCGAACTCCTTTTCAGACTATCCCCCTCCTGCTTCCTTTTTCACTTATTAAGACCATTGTGATGATATTGAACCCACCTGGATAATCCAGGCTACTCTCCCCATCTCCAAATCCTTAATCACATCTACAAAGTCCCTTTTGCCCTGTAAGGTAAATAATCACAGGTTCTGGGGATTAGGAGGAGAATATCTTGGATATATTTTATGTATCTATGACTGGTACAGAAGGTAAAACACACACCCTGACAAAGCACTACTCTATTGGACAGGTTTTAGTATGCTAAATTTATTCTTTGCCCTATTACCTGAATTTAGTTAGTTCTACTATCTAACTTGTTTTCAACTGAAGGAAAGTAGGGATGTGCTAACTTTCCAGACTGCTTAATGAGTACCCAAGTGGCTCCAAAGTAATGCTATTGTTTTCAAGGATTTAGCATAGATATCTGTTCATTTTAGTTCACTGTGATAACTGGACTGAAGGTGATATCTCTTGCAGTTATTTCCAATTTTGGTATATAACAACAAAGTGAACAATCTAGCACTATTGGACAACTCTGTTTATGGAAATAATCAGAAAAGGAGAATGCCAGTGCCAGGGAACTGGTTGGTTATTACAGATATTTGTCTCTGACTCATCTAATCCCATTTAAGATGTGAAAGATCAACTTTCGGAAGTTCAGTGGATAGTGGGATTTACAGAATGGTGGAGAGAACGTATGTAAGCTCACTTCTCCATAAAATGGACAGAAACACTGATAAAAGTAGTCAAAATCAACATTTTAATAACTCTGGAAATTAACCAAAGGCCTGCAAGAATCTAAAGAAGGTTTATTCAAGAAAATCTGATTTTAAAAAAAAACTGATAAACATTACTAAGAAGAGCAGAATTTGCATTACTTTTAGTTTGACCTACTCTCATTCTCTTCTCCCCAGCTCCACAGTAGCCTTGAAAACCAGTAGCCTCACAACCGCGGTGGCAGCCATGAGGAAGGAAGTCCAGGTTTGAAGTTCCATCCCTAAAGCACAGTCACTATTTGACTTGACTTGCAGCTCCATGGGAAACCCCATTTGCAAAGCTGTGTCTTCATTTAACCTGACCTAGAGCTCACTCCACCAAAAACACCCTATCCCCAGTGCATTTTTTGAAAACAATCAGAGGCAGTTGTTCACCACTGCAGTTACTTGAAGCTGGTATATCAGTTAGGGCAAACAAGATGTTTGCCAAAACGTAAAAAAGAAGAACTGGAGAATGAGATATCCACAGGGGGCTTTGAAAAGCTCTGACATATTCCTGGGAATCTACAAGGCTATAAGTATGTAGAGCTGTGCATGTGGGGTTGTGCTTATGACCAGGAAAGACCTGAAAGAGCCCCACATTCTCACCTCTGGCTGAGCCTTGCAGCTGTACAAAAGCAGGAAGTAAAGGCTAAGGCGGAGCTGTAAAATGTTGGGACATCAAGTGTATATCCCAACACACACACTTTGCAAAGAATGGAAGACTTATTGCTTAAAGGTCTCTAAGGAAATCTCTAACCAATCGTTATCCAATCACTAAACTAACTGAGCAAAGACTTCAGTGACTGCAAACTACAAAGAATACAACTTTTACAGAATTAGTCCAGGAAAGTCAATAAGTGAGTAAGCAACAGCTATAACAACAGAGCAATAACAAAGAGTGGGTTGGAATGGGGGTAATCTAATTTCCAGAATTGCCACATTATATTACTTAAAGTGTTCAGTTTTCAACAAAGTTATAAGATATGCAAAGAAACAGAAAAATATTGTCCATATCGGGGGAAGGGAAGCAAAGGAAAACAGTCCACAGGATGTGCATTTAAGGAGACCCAGATACTTGACTTACTAGACAAAGACTTTAAATCAGCTATTTTAAATGTGTTCAAAGAACTAAAAGAAACCATGTGTAAAGAGTTAAAGGAATTATGACAACGGTGTCTCACAAAATAGAAAATATCAACAAAGACATAGAAATTACATTAAAAAGTACCAAAGAGAGATTCTTGTTTTGAAAATAAAATAATAGAAATGAAAAATGCCTTAAAGAAACTCAACAGCAAAGGTAAACTGTAAGAAACAAGATCAGAGAACTTGAAGACAGGTCCATTGAGATTATCCAGTCTAATGAATAGAAAATAAAAAGAATGGGAAAAAAATGGCAGAGCCTCAGAAACCTATAAGACACCATTGAGTATACCAACATATGCATAACGGGAGTCCTAGAAGCAAAGGAGAAAAAGGGAAAAACAGATAGAATATCTGAAGAAATAGAATAAAAAATTTCTCAAATTTGATGAAAAAGAATGATTTTCAAGATGCTCAAAACTCCAAGTAAGATAAACACAAAGATATTTGTACCTACACACATCATAATCATACTGCCAAAAGTAAAAGAGAATCTTAAAATCAGAAATTCCTTCTGGAAGGCCAGTATTAACCTGATACCAAGGTTAGACAAAGACATCACAAGAAAAGAAAACTATAAACCAATATTCCTTATGACTATTGATGCCAAAATCCTCAAAAAATAGCAAACTGAATCCATGAACATGTTAAAAGGATTATACATCATGACTAAGTAAAATTTATCCCAGAATGCAAGGTTTGTTTAACATCTGAAAGATCAGTTTTATCAATAGAATAAAGAACAAAAACCACATGACCATCTACATAGATGAAGGACAAGCATTTGATAAATTCCAGCAGGTTTTCATGACAAAACACTCAACAAACTAGGAATAAAAGAGAACTTCCTCAACCTGAAAAGGCTACCCATGAAAAATGCAGAGTTAATATCATGTTTAATGTTTATGGTCTGAATGCTTTCTTCTAAGATCAGAAACAAGGCAAGAATATCTGTTCTTGCCACTTGTAGTCAACATTGTACTGGAGGTTCTAGCCAGGGCAATTAGGCAGGAAAAAAAAAAAAGCCATCTGGATTACCCAGATGGCTTTTTTTTTCTCTAGTAGGTCTGTGTCTTTATTCCTGTCTTGACCCTAGGTTCTTCATGACTTTTTTTTTTTTTTTTTTTTTAGATTTCATATATACATGTTAGCATATGGTATTTGTTCTTCTCTTTCTGACTTACTTCACTCTGTATGACAGACTCTAGGTCCATCCACCTCACTACAAATAATTCAGTTTTGTTTCTTTTTATGGCTGAGTAATATTCCATTGTATATATGTGCCACATCTTCTTTATCCATTCATCTGTCAATGGACACTTAGGTTGCTTAAAGTTAACCTTAACTAAAGATTTACAGAACCTTTACCAAACGTCACATTAACAAGTTAATATAAACATGTATACTCCAATAAAGATGTTTAAAAAAATAAAAAACCATCTGGATTGGAAAAGAAGAAGTAAACCTATTTCTATTGACAGATGACATAATCTTTAATATATAAAATCCTAAAGAATCCACAAAAATAATATTATAAGTAATGGTTTCATTGCAGTTGCAAGACACAAGATCAATGTAAAAAAAATCAATTGTATTTCTCTCCAGTATCAATGCACATTCTGAAAATAAAAGATGAAATTAAGAAAATATTTCCACTTAGAATAGCACTAAAAATAAAACGCTTAGGAATAAATTTAACAACAGAAATTGTACACCAAAATACAAAAATTTATTGAAAGAAATTAAGAGAGCTAAATAAATGAGAAGACACACAGGTTCATGGATCAGAAGACTTAATATTTTTAAAATGGGAATACTCCCCCCAATTGATCTACTGATTCAATACAATCCTTATCAAAATACCAACTGACTTTTTAAAAAAGAAATTGGCAGGCTGATTTCAAAATTTTTATGGAAATTTAACAGACCCAGAATAGCCAAAAACAATCTTCAAAAGGAACAAAGTTGACAGACTCACATTTCCCAAATCCAGAGCTTACTATATAACTGTAGTAAGACATAACAATGGACATATAGATTAATGGAATGGAATTGAGGATCCAGAAATAAACTCTTATATATTTATAGTCATTTGATTTTCTACAAGGGTTCCAAGATAATACAATGGGGAAAACAATAATCTTTCAACTAATGATACTGAGACAACTGGATATTCTATGCAAAAGATTAGAGTTGAACCCCTATCTCACACCATACACAAAACATAAATCAAAAAGGGACCATATACTAAACACCTAATGTAATAACTAAAACTATAAAACTTTTACAAGCAGGGCTTCCCTGGTGTCGCAGTGGTTGAGAATCTGCCTGCCAATGCAGGGAACACGGGTTCGTGCCCTGGTCTGGGAGGATCCCACATCCCGCGGAGCGGCTGGGCCCGTGAGCCATGGCTGCTGGACCTGCACGTCCAGAGCCTGTGCTCCACAATGGGAGAGGCCACAACAGTGAGAAGCCCACGTACCGCAAAAAAAAAAACAAAAAACAAAAAACCTTTTACGAGGAAACATCAAAGTTAATCTAATGAATTTGTGTTAAGTAATAGTTTCTTAGGTATTAAAACAACATAAAGACAGATAAATGGGACTTAATTAAAATTTAAAAACTTTTGTGCTGTAAATGATAGCCTAAAGAAATTGAAAAGACAACTCACAGATGGGAGAAAATATTTGCAAATCTAGGTACAAGGGACTTGTGTCCAGAATATATAAAGAACTCACAACTCAAAAATGATAAATAATCCAATTTAAAAATAGAAAAATGACTTGAATGGATATTTCTACAAAGAAGATGTACAAATTATCAATACACACAAGAAAAGATGTTCAGTATCATTAATCATTGGGGAAATTAAATCAGAAACACAATGAGATACCACTTCATACCACTAATATGGCTAAAATAAAAAAGACAGATAATAGCTAGTGACAGTGAGGATGTAATGTAAGTGGAATTGTCTAGATCACTGGCAGGAATGTTAAGTGGTACAGCTACTTTGGAAAACAATTTGGCAGTTCCTAAAAATGTTAAGCATTAGAGTTACCATTTGACTCAGCATTTCCACTCCACTTATCACTCAAGACAAGTGAAAATATATGTTCACACAAAATCTTGTATACGAATGTTCATAGCAGGATTATTCATCATAGCCAAAACATGGAAAGGAAACAACCTAAATGTCTACCAGCTGATGAATGGGTAAACAAAATTGGGTATATGTACATAGTGAAACATTATTTGGCAATAAAAAGGAATGAAGTACTGATAGATGGTATATGAATGAACCTTGAAAACATTATGCTAAGTGAAACAAGACAGACGCAAAAGATCACATATTGTATGATTCCATTCATATAAAATGTCCGTAATAGGTAAATCTATAGAATCAGAAAGTATATTAGTGATTCCTTAGGACTAGAGAGGAAGAGAGTATTGGGATAAATGAGGAATAACTACTGATGGGTACTAGGTTCCTTTTTGTGGTGATGAAAAGTTCTAAAATTAGATAGTGATGATGGTTGCGCAATTCTATGAAAATACTAAAAGCCACCAAATTGTACACTTTAAATAGGTGAATTCATGGTATGTAAATTATGCCTCACTAAAGCTATTTACACAGAGATGTTTCATATATGTATGAAATAATGTATTTACTGGAAAAAATATATATATTGGAAAAATACCAGGCACAAGGAGCTTCTTAGATTGAGTTTCAGCTCAACCATCAATCTAACCTGAAACCTTAAGACAATCACTTTCCCTCTCTTGGACTCAGTTTTCTCATCTGCAAAATGGACTAATAGTAACATCCATTCTGCAGGCCACAGGGAGCTGCTGTGAGGATTGAATGAGGTAATTAGGGTGGAAGCAATGATCAGCTGGGTAGAGTTGGGCACCACATAATGTATTTAGGTATAGTTTAGGCTGTAGAGTGTCAAGGTTAAGAACATGGACTCTAGGACCAGGCAGCCTGTGTTCACAAACTTGCTGTGATAGAAAGCAAGTAACTCTGCCTTTCTGTGTGTGGTCTCCTATAAAACGGGATCACAGTAGGGCTGCTTTTACAGGGTTGTGACAAGAATGAAATGAGTTAAGAAAACACATACAAAACTTACAAAAAGTGAAGTTCAGTGGACTATGGAATGGATGTGGATTTTGAGAATTCATTGCTCAAACTCTGATTGCTAAAAGAAAGGAGAGGGAGGGAGGGAAGGAAGAAGGAAAGGTTTTGGAGGGTCTGAGACAGAAAGCTATTGTATCAAATTGACATCATTTGAGATTATGAAACAAATTATGATGGTGAAGAGTGGCTTCAGTAAGTTAATATCATCTGTTAATCAGCTATAGACATTTCTAGTAAAGAGAGAAGGAAAGTACTTTTTTCTCCATATCCCAGATTATTCCATGTTACCGTATTGTTACAAATGATGGAAAGAAATATAAGAAAGAAGTAGTTAAATAGTTTTGTTCTCACATGACTTTGCAAATGTCATACCTGAGAAAATCTGGAGCTTACAAAGAACCATTCACTCATTGGAAACTACTCTTCGAGCACCTAGGTGAGCTCCTGAGGAGTGAGATGGCTTTAACTTGTGGGCCCTAAGGCAGATGTCCAAAATGAAGACTCTTGACTCTCCTCCTAGGAGAACAAACTAACAAAGACCAATTTAATGCTTCCTATGTTGTTTGGAATATAATGGAATGAATAAATACATTTTTTCATTATCCCTGGGAAATTTACACTTTCATATTGAACAGACCCGTCGAGAATTCCATCTGTTTCCTCACATTTCAAAGTCTGAGCTTAAGTGTTTAGTAAATGGGTCTTCAACAGAATGGTCTTTGCTGAGGAAGGCTCAGCAGTCTCAGCCTCTACTTTGGAAGAGCTGAAGGTCCACTAGGAGAGACATAATTCATCGCATGAAGTAGAAGGACAGCAAAACCAGCCAGAGGGCCACAGACAGTCATGAAGAATTAGAAAGGAGAGAAAACTAGAAGAGAGAACTAGGGAAAGTTCCAAGGAGACGGCAAGGTGGCGGGGGGGTGAAGGATTCCTGACAAGCCTGGGGTGGATGCAGATAACCAGATACTGGGGATAATTCTGTTTGTCTGGAATGTAGGAACATACAAGGGAGGGATGAGAGGGAAGATGGAAAGATAACACAGTATTTAATCATTCCCCCAAGCTCAGGTCACAGTCTGAGAAGTTTGCAATTTGTATTTCAACTTATGGGAGGATAGTTTTAAAAGTTTTAAACAGAAAAATATTATGATTGGAGCTATGGTTTAGAAAAAGTTTAAGATGGAAAGTTTAAGAAACTTTCATTGGGGAAATTTTATTCTCAAATGAAGTGCCAGACACATTGCTGCTTCCGAGAAACTCTTCAGTTTTGTCTTTATAGAGAATGGAATCATCTAACTGTTTTCCTTTTCTATTTGGCTCCCAGGACACACAGTGCAAATCTGCCATTTGATTTTTACTAGGTTAAACACATGGCCTGTATTTCTGCAATGAATTTCTCCTAGACCTTGGTCTTCCATTCTCATGTCTATTTTCCATGATTCTGACTTTTATCCCTTACATTTTCTCTTTTATGGCATGTATTCACGAACATTGCCACAAATCCTCTGGCTAAAATGAGGTAGAGATGTCTCATTTTACATCTACATGTGCGTATACATACAACGGAATATAGTTTATGGGAAGGATTGGATAAGCATATGTTTGAGTCCAGTACACCAGCGAGGCAATACCAGTGTGTAATGAGGTCTGAGCTGGAGTCATAACAACACAAGTGGATGAGGGAACGGTGTGAGTCCTTGGAAACGTCAGTATTAGTGAGATTCTCTACATCTTAGATGTGTGGTGTGGGGCAGACCAAAAAGTCAAAGCTGATTGATGTCATAGATCAAAACCAGGTGACTAGATTTCTTTGAGAGTGGTGGCAGCCTTAATATAAATAAAAAAACATAGGAAGAAGAAAAGTTTTTTATGTGAGGGTGATAAGGAAAGTTCTAGAAATGTTGACTAAGTTGGACACATCCAGTGAGCAGATAGAAATGGAGGGGGCAATCTTAAGGGAGTCTGAGCTTGTGGCATGGCTCAAGAAATCACTTGCATAGAGGTGGGCGTTGAGGGAATGCAAGGTGATGAAACTTCCAAAGAGAAGCATATATAGGGTGAAAAGCAAAGGGGTAAAATTAGAGTCTTGGTCAATGTATACACTATAGGATGAGAGAATTGAGAAGAATCAGAATAGCAGACCCCTAAGAGAACCAAAATGAGCCTGTGACAGGAAAGCCAAGAGTGGAGAAAGTAACAAGGAGGAATCTGTAATCAGCAAGAAAAACCATTGGATTTATTTATGAGAAAATCACTGAAACTTTTAAGAAAACTATTTCAGTAGAGTACTGAGGCAGGTAGAAGCCAATTTCCACGATTTAAGAAGTGAACGGGGGCTTCCCTGGTGGCACAGTGGTTGAGAGTCCGCCTGCCAATGCAGGGGACACGGGTTCGTGCCCCGGTCCGGGAAGATCCCACATGCCACGGAGCGGCTAGGCCCATGAGCCATGGCCGCTGAGCCTGCGCGTCTGGAGCCTGTGCTCTGCAACAGGAGAGGCCACAACAGTAAGAGGCCCGCGTACCGCAGAAAAAAAAAAAGAAGTGAACAAATGTTAAGAAAGTAAAGGGTATAGGTGTAGACCAGAACCTCTCAAACACCACCAGCAGGCCTGGGCACTTTGAAAATATCCAGCCTCTTGGGCCCTACCTCTGGAGTTGCTGGTTCACTAGGTCTGGATTTTAGGGTGGAGGGGACAGAACCATGTGCAGAGTTCTGCACATAATCAACTGTGGTTCAAGGTGAGCTTGCCTATTTGTTTGGTTGTATGTGTGCTCTGGGGGGAGGGTATACTCTGAAACTCCAAAGGGTCAGATAAATTTATTTGAGAAAGAGCCTGCAACAGATGAGACCCAAATTGGTTTTCAAAGGGTGGAAAACAGGGATTGGTGGAGAGGGAAAAACTAACATAAGGAAATGGAGCAGAATGGGAGTGTGCGAGCAAGGTGTGTGCAGCTGAAAAACTGGAGACATGGCAGGTGCCTGGGAGACTGTGCAGTGGAATTAAGGAGAGTTGAGAGAAATAGAGAGAGAAATACTAACATCTAGACTAGAGGGTTTGTAGTAGATACTTTAGAGCAGTGATTCTCGAAGTGTGGTCCCCTGACCCCAGCATCAGCATCACCTGGGAAAGTCAGCAAATTCTCAGGCCTCTGCCCCAGGTCACCAGAACTGAAGACATTCTGGATGAGTCTAGAAATCTGTATCTTAATAATTCCCGCAGGTCATTTGGATGCAAATTTGAGAACTGCTGCTTTAGGAAAGGAAGAGCCGGCCACACTACTACAAGTGATGGAGTGAAAGTGCTGTTTGGGAAAGGTTGTGGGGATGCAAAAAGACCAAATGCAGGATGTTACAATAATCTCATTTATTCAAAGGACAGTTTAGAGGACTGCAGTAAGTAGGGTGAAATGGATGGAAGAGACTGATATGACATCAATAAGGAAGAACTGCAGGACGTGGGGCCCGGAAATGTGGAAGGCTAAGACTCTCTGAACATCCCTCACTAGACTGCTTCCAGCAGCCTGGGGTGTTCTCATCCGTCCTATGAAGCTGGGAGGGGGTGTGTTATGAGGAAACACCCCCAGAATGCACCCATTTTCTGTTTAGTTTCAAAGTCCAGAGAAAGTCTGTCCTGTGGGGAACTGGACATGCAGAATGGACACAGACAGAGCAGGCCCAGAGCTGTCCACCAAGACGTGACAGCTGAAATGGCTTGAGCACATGAGACACATAGGTAGCTGACTAACAAGTGTTCTGAATCCTACTCTACAAAAGCCACAGTGAGATAACCAGCATTCTGCGTCTGTAGTGGGAGCAGGTTCTGTGCGTGTGTGAGTGCACGTGTGTGCATATGTGAGCGTGTGTGTGTGCGTGTGGTGGTGTGTTGTGTGTGTGCATGTATGTGTGTGTGTGTTAAATAAATGTTCTTTATTCACCTGTTCTAAAATGTGTACATGATCTCACTTTTAGTAGGATAGAATGCTACCCATAAAAGGTTACCTTATAATTTCAAATAATGCTGACTTTTTTGTTTGTTTTGAATGGACTTTTTTTTTAACATCTTTATTGGAATATAATTGCTTTACAATGGTGTGTTAGTTTCTGCTTTATAACAAAGTGAATCAGCTATAGGTATACATATATCCCCATATCGCCTCCCTCTTGTGTCTCCCTCCCACCCTCCCTATCCCACCGCTCTAGATAGTCACAAAGCACCGAGCTGATCTCCCTGTGCTATGTGGCTGCTTCCTACTAGCTATCTATTTTACATTTGGTAGTGTATATATGTCCATGCCACTCTCTCACTTTGTCCCAGCTTCCCCTTCCCCCTCCCCGTGTCCTCAAGTCCATTCTCTACGTATACGTCTTTATTCTTTTCCTGTCCCTAGGTCCTTCAGAACCATTTTTTTTTTAAGATTCCATATATATGGGTTAGCAAACAGTATTTGTTTTTCTCTTTCTGACTTACTTCACTCTGTATGACACTCTAGGTCCATCCACCTCACTACAAATAACTCAGTTTCGTTTCTTTTTATGTCTGAGTAATATTCCATTATATTCCATTGTATATATGTGCCACATCTTCTTTATCCATTCATCTGTCGATGGACACTTAGGTTGCTTCCATGTCCTGGCTATTGTAAATAGAGCTGCAATGAACATTGTGGTACATGACTCTTTTTGATTATGGTTTTCTTAGGGTATATGCCCAGTAGTGGGATTGCTGGGTCATATGGTAGTTCTATTTTTAGCTTTTTAAGGAACCTGCAACCTGTTCTCCATAGTGGCTGTATCAATTTACATTCCCACCAACAGTGCAAAACGGTTCCTTTTTCTCCACACCCTCTCCAGCATTTATTGTTTGTAGATTTTTTGATGATGGCCATTCTAACAGGTGTGAGGTGATACCTCATTGTAGTTTTGATTTGCATTTCTCTAATGATGAGTGATGTTGAGCATCCTTTCATGTGTTTGTTGGCAATCTGTATATCTTCTTTGGAGAAATGTCTATTTAGGTCTTCTGCCCATTTTTGGATTGGGTTGTTTTTTTTTTTTTTTTTATATTGAGCTGCATGAACTGCTTGTAAATTTTGGAGATTAATCCTTTGTCAGTTGCTTCATTTGCAAATATTTTCTCCCATTCTGAGACTTGTCTTTTCTACTTGTTTATATTTTCTTTTGCTGTACAAAAGCTTTTAGGTTTCATTAGGTCCCATTTGTTTAGTTTTGTTTTTATTTCCAGTTCTCTAGGAGGTGGGTCAAAAAGGATCTTTCTGTTATTTATGTCATAGAGTGCTCTGCCTATGTTTTCCTCTAAGAATTTTATAGTGTCTGGACTTACATTTAGGTCTTTAATCCATTTTGAGTTTATTTGTGTATGGTGTTAGGGAGTGTTCTAATTTCATTCTTTTACATTTAGCTGTACAGTTTTCCCAGCACTATTTACTGAAGAGGCTGTCTTTTCTCCATTGTATATTCTTGTCTCCTTTATCAAAGATAAGGTGACCATATGTGCGTGGGTTTATCTCTGGGCTTTCTATCCTGTTCCATTGATCTACATTTCTGTTTTTGTGCCAGTACCATACTGTCTTGATTACTGTAACTTTGTAGTATGGTCTGAATGGATTTTATTTTTTAGAACAGCTTTAGATTTGTAGAAAAATTGAAAAGATAGTAGAGAGAATACTCATTTACCCATTCTTGCAGTTTCCCTTGTTATTGCTTGATATCTTAGATTTGTATGGTACGTTTGTTATAATCAATGAACCAACATAGATAAATTATTACTGACTGTAGTCTATAGTTTATTCAGATCTCCTTTGTTTTTATCTAAAAGTTTTTCTGTTCCAGGATCCCATCCAGGATATATTACATTTACTTGTCATGTCTCCCTAGGCTCCTCTTGGCTGTGACAGTTTCTCAGACTCTCCTTGTTTTTGATGCCCCTGACAGTTTTAGGGTTACTGGTCAAGTATTTTGATATTTTACTTCTTAATATGGCAAAAAAAAATATTCTAACAAATAACACTTGCTGAGCATTTTGTCCTATGTGATATCTCTTAATACTCACAGTACTTCCTGCCTCTGTAGTATTACATGGTCATGATTTTTCAGGTGGGGAAACTGAGGCTTTCTTTTCTTTCCCATGACACATTTAACAAGGGAATCCAAAGCTGAGTTGGGGTAGGAGGTGCAGGACAGAAATGTTCATTTTTAAAACCCATAAATAAATTCATTTACTTCCCTGCATTGCTTTCCTCAGTGGTTTCCAATCCCTCCCCATCCAGGAGGGCAATTGAACTTTTTCTGAAATAAATTTACACCTTTGAAATTTGGTAGATTGTATGGTGGTTGATCTTTAGAAGCCTGCTTCTCGCTTCCACAAGCAGGTCATTCAAAACCCGGTTATAGCAGAATGTCACTCTGCAGAGACCTGGGAAAAGCTGTTGCTGTGTCAGATCCTAGGGTGACTGCAGAAAGCCGCTGTCTGCAGGCTGAATCTGAGCTCAACACCCTTCAGCCCAGCCTCTTACCCAGCATCACAGTCAAGCTAAATGACTATTTTTTCATCAGCGAGCAGATAATCATTCAAAGGCGTGGCCCAAAGCAACCTCCCTGAAAAGATCTTATGAAGTCATTTCTCTTTGCAAATCCATAAAAATCGCCTCGGACTCATTATCAATAGGGAGGCTTAGAGGGAGAGCAGAAGTCATTGGATTATGATGTGCTCGTTTTAATGAAATTCCTCTCCTGCTGAGATGTTCCCTGCAGATTTTCCATATTTCAGCCTGGGAAAGGTTTGATGCTTTCCTGCCGGTGCCAAGAGTTAATTGAAAACATTCAGGATAAATTCGGCTCAGGGGCCAACGCTTCCAGCCCATCATTATTCTTAGCAATAATAAAGGAGTAATACAATTATTAATAGGCATGTTGTATCCTCTTAAAATGACCGTGGATTTAGGAACCGTGTCTTCGGTATTCTTTCTAAAACGCCACACAAAACCCTGAAATAAGAGGCTGGGAACTTAGAAGAAAAACAAGCTTTGCTGTTTTATTTTATATAATTTGGCTCTTCCTGTTTGGAGTGGATTGTTGTTTTTTCCCCAAAGTTCTATTTTCAAGTCTAGTATTGGGTTTTGAGCAATACACACTTATGGATATTAAAAGAAAATATCTCTGTAAACATTGGCAAAACAATTTATGCAATTGTAATTGTGTGAGATTTTATGACAGTGCTCGCTGGGGCAACTTACATTTTGGCACCGTCTAGCAAAATTGAATTAGCTTTAGACTGAAAATACAGCCTGTTTTACCCTCTACCTGCTATTTGTCTCCTAAACTTTATTGAATAACATAGAAATCTAATAGTTAGTAGTTGTTATGAACAGGAATTCTTATTTTCTTTACTTTTTCATGTGGTTTGGAATGTTAATTCTCTTATTAACACTTTTCCATCTTGTTTGAAAACCAATGTTCAAAACTTTTCTTGAAACTTGATCTCTGTGGCCCTTGTAGAAATGTTAGGATAACTGAGGAAATTAGAAATACATTTCTGTCCTGGGTGTTGCCTATTAAAAGGAGCAATGAACACCATCCAATCATCAAGTCTTTCCTTTTTCTAATTAGAATTCACAGACAAAATGTCTCTGAAAGAACGGGCAAGTCACAGAGAGTATTAGCAGTACTATTTTCTAGAGTAATACTATAGCTTTAAATCTCTAATAGGATGTTTAAGTTAATCAATCATTGTACCATCTTTTTGTTTTCTAAAACTTCATGAATTTTACACATATACATAAATTTTAGATGTCTTTTTTAATATCTCCATGTAACCATTTTCTACGTAAGGAAAACTGAGACTCACAGTGTAAGAGAGTAAGTGACAGTAGGGGCTAAAATTCTCATCTGCTCTTGGTTTCTTGTTTACCTTCCCTTCTAGAGTGTAAGCTCAGTGAGGCCAGGGATGGTTCAATCACTGTTTTTTCTCTTATGCCTAGAAGGGAGCTGAACACTTATTGAATTATTCTGGCTCTTCTTGACTCTTGCCTTTACTTGGGGAAATAAACCCAATTAGAAGTAATTTTCTCCTTCATTAAACTATGATGGTGTGGTTTTTGTGGAGAGGGATTCTGTTACAAGATCATTTTAACTGAAGATGCTAATAAGTACTTTGGGGATATTCTTTTAGATGTTAGCTAAAAGGGTTACTGCTTCTACAGTGCAATTTTCAGGACTCTCCATAAAACTACACCAAAAGATGCCTCCACCTCATTCAATAGACTTTGCATGAAATCCCATCACTCCTTCAACTCATATTGATGTTCCTCAAAGTGTAATCAGGAGATGCCTGTCAAAAGCACAGATTGTCATGCTTCTGCCCTCAGAGAATCGGGTTCAGTCAGTAGGTATACGAGTGAAGCCCAGGAATCTGCACTTTGAACAAGTTCCCCCAGATGATTCTTGTGCATACTAAGGTCTGGGAAACACCGGATAAGTTTCAACATGTGACTTTGGAAGGAGCTGTTATCATACATAATGTGCTATCACTATATGATATGATGTTTGCATTAGGGGGAATAAATAGGCTTTCTTTAAAATGAAGTCTAACTAAAAAGTATACCAACAGTACCAGAATTCTCAACAAAAAAACCAAAAAACTTAACCACAACCCTGTCACCCCTCTAAATGCAACTTCCTTTTTAAAAAAATTTCAGCTTTATTAAGATATGATTGGCAATTAAAATTGTAAGGTATTTAAATTGTACATAGCGGTGATTTGATATACAGACACACTGTGAAAGAATTCCCTTCACCCAGTTAATTAAAACATCCATAACCTCATGGTTATAGCTTTGTATGTGTGTGTGAGAGAATATTTAAGTTCTATTCTTTTATCAAATTTCATTTATACAGTACAGTGTTATCAACTCTAATCACCACATTTTACATAGATCTTCAGGCCTTATTCATCTCATAGCTGAAAGTTTGTATCCTTCTGTTAAATTCAACTCCTTCTCAAATATCCTGTATTAGATCACTAGGGCTGTCACAATAAACACCACAAACTGAGTGGCTTAAACGACAAACCGTCTCACGGTTCTAGAAACCAGAAGTCTGAGATCGAAGTGTCCACAGGTTGGTTCCTTCTCAAGGTGGCCAGGAAGAATCTGTTCTCGCCTGACTTCTGGTGGTTTGCTGGCAATCTTCAGAGTTCCTTGGCTTGTGGAAACATCACTTCTATCTTTGCCTTCATCTTTACAGGTTCTCCTGTATGTGTGCACCTGTGTCCAAATTTTCCGTTTTTATAAGGACACCAGTCATTTTGGTCCCTTCCAGTATTACTTAATTTTAACTTCACTAATTACATCTGCAACAACACTATTTCCAAATAAGTTCCACATCCTGAGGTACTGGGGTTTAGGACTTCAACATATGAATTTGTGGGGGAAACAATTCAACCATAACATCCCCCATCCTGGACAACTAGGCACCAGGGACACTTGAGCTTGGGAGGCCCATGTCAGGCCCAGGCCAGCTTGTCACCCTCTGAAACCTGTGTGCACAGAAGTGTCCCTGCAATGTCAGCCACATCAAGAGTGGAGCAGACTGTCCAACAGCATCACAGACTGAACTGGTGGGTAAGAGCCATCACTGGGGAGTGGAGCCAATGGAAGAGAAATTGGGGAAAGCAGAGGAACTAATGAGGAGGCTGGAGAAATTGCTGCTACCGGCGACATCTCAACATTTCTGTATCTGGGACCTTAGGGGTGCCAATGACAAGGGAGATTGGGAAACTTGTCTTGAAATCATGCTGAATTAGCAAGCATGTCATCACTTTCATTGTAGCTCATATTAATATTTATTTGGAGGGCTGGGAGAGAGTTGATAGAACTGTGGGGTAACTCGCACCACTGCCCAGCCGTCCCTCTACTTGCTATTCATTGCTGACCAATGATGAGGATAATGACAATGATAATTGTGACATTGTCTTCATAGTATGTAGCATAGTTCCTGGCACACAGAGACACTTAATAAATACTGGTTGAACGAAGAGCCCAAAAGGGCTAAGACCTCACTTAAGACCAAGCATATTTGTTTCCTAGTGAAACCATTCTCGCTGGTGGCATCACAAACAAATTAAAGTCAGATGGCATGCCTGGAATGTGCTTAGTTGACAAAAAGAATGTATTCCAAAGATTTGGCTTCGTTCTGGGATGTTTTATACAAGCTGAAATGAAAAAGGAATGTTTAAAATGAAACTCACCAAGGGAGACTAAATGTCAGCATCATATGTAAAGAATCCTTAAACGTTATCTGTAATGAAAGCTACATCTACCTCCTTCCCAGAGGGAAATGTTTATATCTGAAGGTGAAGAAGAGAAGTCCTGGGGGCCTGATACATTTAAGTTGACTCTATTCCTGCCACTAGGGTAGCATAATTTGTAGGTCCAATAATCATAATGGCACTTCAGATTTGAATGGGCATCTATAGTACAGCATTAATTTCATAGGATGAACTCATTTGGTATGCATTTTTCTCTCTGAGGAAGGTAGGGTTGAAATTGTCCCCATTTCCCAGTGACAGTAACAGCTGCCATTCTTTGACCATTTGCCCATGTCCTTTCACATTAAGATATGGATCCTCCATTCCTAGTTCTGTAGGGAGTCCCAGGTTTTCTATAAGAACCTGCTCAATTCCCAGGGCATCACTTTTTTCTAGTCCCCTCTAAGTCTAATTTCCTCTTTTTCCTGTACTCTCACTGCTCTCTCTGCATCTTGGATCTGTTTATCTACTCCAACACTAACCTATAGTGAGACAAACCACAGTTTGTCTTCTTGAACCACAGTTCTATTACTTAACAAAAGTCAAGAGCATCAAGGAGGGTATATTTTTACAGAAGTTTTATAAATAACAGTGAAGTGTATGTATGTAAGTTCCATACAGCCGATAATTTAAAGTGAATATTAGATAGTCCTTGTTCTCTGTAAGTCCATCCACTATTTCTGTCACACCCTGCCTCCGTCTCTTGCCGTGTTTCTCTGTCTTATCTCAGTCTCCACTTTCTTATTCTCTTCTCCTCTCACTTCTGATTTCCTCACCAAACATCATGGTTATTTCTCATAAAAAGCACTTGAAATATCTTTTTGTGTTCTCTAGTCAAGCTTTCCATTCTGGAGCCTCCCCTGCATTTCCCTACCCAATAACTTATCAAGATTCTTCCTAAATAGACCATTTCTTCCCTAAAAGGAAATTTGGTTCTACCTGGACAAATAAGTTTTCTTACTTCGCTTTTAACTCATAACAATTCTCTAAGGGTAGATATAATTGATTACCTCAATTTTGCTATTCTCCACCAAAAAAAAGCCATTAATATGTATTGTTAATTGTAAGAAAAGATGGATTGCAAAGAAAAAATGTGAATAGCAAAACAGAGCAAACAATTTATGACACAACATGGAATTGGTGGAGGGAAGAAAGTCTTAGGAAAAGTGATTTTTTTCTTTAGGAGGACAATATGGACTAACCTTAAACATTGAGAGAAAATAATGAATATATGGATTAAATATTAAGATAAACACTAGAAAAAATAGAAATGAAATGTATAACTTTCAAACAATTGGGAGAGTTGGGGTGGGGGTGGGGGGCACACAGCAAAACAACAGTATAAAAAGACGTGATCAATCCAACAAAGGCAATGTAGTGGGATTAAAAAGCAAAACAAAACAGGAAAGCATGGTAAATTTAAAACACAAACTAAGAAGGTAAGAATAAATTGAAACAAACCAATAACCAGTAAATGTAAATAAACATAAATCCCTTATGAAAAGATAAAATCTCCATTAGATTAAAAAATAGTACCAATCAACTAACCAATCAAATAAAATCTACCCTAACCAACTATGTGCTCTTTATAAGAACTAAAATAAAATAACACAAAATATTGAAAAGGAGGAGATTTAAGGAGTTATATCACCTCCCAAAATAGTGTTAAGGAGAATATTAAGTATAAGTAAGTATAAGTAAGTATAAGTAAGAATATTAAGTATAAGTAAGTAAGAATATTATATAAGTAAGAAGAATATTATATAAGTAATATAAGTAAGAATATTAAGTATAAGTAAGTATATTAAACAAATTATAAAATAAAATGTACATTTTGATTTTGTTAAATATATAGATATTGAAAGATTATATGTAAATATACATAGATTATCTCCAGATGTTATTATTATGGGTGTTTATTCTGCTCTTCCTGATTAACTGTATCTTCTAAATTTCAATGTATATGTATTACTTTGCAACATGTAAAAGCAAAGTGAAGTTTATTTTATTTTTATTTTTATTTTTTGCGGTACACGGGCCTCTCACTGTTGTGGCCTCTCCCATTGCGGAGCACAGGCTCCGGATGCGCAGGCTCAGCGGCCATGGCTCATGGGCCCAGCCGCTCCACGGCATGTGGGATCTTCCCGAACCAGGGCACGAACCCGTGTCCCCTGCATCGGCAGGTGGACTCTCAACCACTGCACCACCAGGGAAGCCCTGAAGTTTATTTTTTTAAGTAAATAGTATAAATTAACAAAATAAAAACACGTATAGCAACAATTATTTTGAGACAAAATAGAATTAAAGGCCAAAATCAGTAAAAGGGCAAAGAGTTACGTTTGATATTGTTAAAAGTTATTTTCTGCCATAAACATAAAATAGTCATGCACCTAAATTCATTTAACACCATGCCTTCAAATATACATGCAAAACTTGATGGAAATAGAAGGAGAAATAGATGAATCCACAACATGGTGAGAGACTTTAACCTATCTCTTTAAGAAAACAACAGAAAAATAAATATATAGAATTAAGATAATTAAATTAACACACTGTTACAAAGAAGAACACTAACAAAATCAGAGATTACTCTTTCCTTTTCTATGTACCTAAAATATATATAAAATTTGATCATATTCACAGCCATAAATAAAATCACATTAAGTTGCAAAAAGTGTCAATAGAAATTATTAAGCTTATATACATTACTCATTTTAATTAAAATTATAAAATGAGAAAATAACACCCAAAACCTTTAAAAAACTTTAGAAAGTAACAGATAATTATAAGGTTAAATAGCCATCAAAATGGGAAGTATGTGTTCTTTGGAAATGAATCACAATAAAATAATAGCTCATCAAAGCCTGTAGGATGTGACTAAAAGTTGCACAAAGGAAAAGTTGTATCAAGAAATCAACGAATTAGAATGGTTAAAAAATAAAAATAAATGAGCTAAGCATTTAGCTCAAGAACCCAGCAAAGTAAGAAGAAGTATGAAATCAGTAATGATACAGCAAAAATTAACAACAGAAGAAACAATCCCAGCATGAATTTCATAGACGAAACTCAAAACTTATTGTCTGAAAAAATAACAATAACATGAACAAAACATCAAAAGAGAGAAGGCACATAAAAGGTTAAGAAAGAAGGAAAACATAAACACAAAATTTAGATATTAAAAATCTGAAAGAGAATAGTTTATACAATGTATAGAAATGTTTTAGAAATCTAGATGAAATTGATTTTATTTTGTAAAAGTATAAATCACCAACAATAGTTCATGAAGTAGAATTTCTCAGTAGACCAATAAACAAAAAATAAACTGAAAATAAATAAACTGAAAAAAATTTTCCTTAATTTCATTAAGCATGTACTAGAAACCTATATCAAGCATCATAATAGAAACAGAACTAATACTCCTAGTTTCAGCATACAAGAAGAATGGCCACCTATTATCATGCCTTTCTATTTAACATTGTACTGGCAATCCTAGCCAGGGCAATATGACATGAAAATTAATTATGAGGTATAAACATTATAAACATTAGAAAGGAAAAAGTGTAGCAGCAGTTTTCAAAAAGTGGTGTATGGATTCCTGGAGGATCCCCCAATAACTTTCAAGCATATCACGAGGTCAAAATTGTTTTCATAATAATCCCAAGACACTATTTTCCTTTTTCACTGTGTTGACATTTGATGGTGGAGCAAAAGCTGTGGTGACTAAAACTGATAGTGATTTAGCACAAATCAGGGCACTTGCACAAAATTATACCAGTAGTCATATTCTTCACTGCCATGCACTTATACTAAAAATATTTGATGGTGTCACATAAGAACGTCCTTAATGAAACAATAGAAATTTTATTTAAATTCTACCCTTGAGTACACATCTTTTTAATATTCTGTATGACAAAATGGGAAGAACACATAATATATTTTTTCTGCATTAAATGTTTTTCTCAAGGAAAAACACCTGTGTGGTTGTGTGGTTGCTTGAGTTGTGAACTGAACTAGCCATTTTCCATTGAACACTGTTTTTACAGGAAAGAATGAAAGATAAACTAGTTTTTATTCAGACTTGGATATTTGGCAAACATTTTATTAGAAATAAACACAATTAAAGGAAAATAACAGGATTTGTTGCCAACAATAACATTTGATCTTGCATGCAAAAATGAGAATTTTGGAAAACTTGTATCCTGCACTATGAGCCTAATATAATTCCAATAATTAGAGAATTTTATGATGAGACTGGTGGTGATACTAACAAACATTGTTTATTTAATATTATAAATTAATATGTGTTATTTGAATCATCTTCATAATTCAATAAAAAATATTTTTCAAAAGACCAATGGATGGTGTTACAAAATCATGCATGGATGAAAGTTCCATATAAATGTCAAGACAGAAGAATTAACATCACAGATTATGAAATGTCTATTGATATGGTTTCAGATCTACCTTATAATTAACCTTTAAAAATCTACCATTTATTAAGTGTTGTGTATCAAAGAAGAATGTCCACAATTATCTGAAAATACAATTAAGTTATTCCTGCCTTATATATATCCACATATACATATATATATAGGGTATCTCATGTATCATATTGGAATAGATTGAATGCAGAAGCAGATATAAAAATCTAGCTGCCTTCTTACTAATTTTTTTTTTGGAAAATAGATTTACTTTCCATTAAAATGTATTATTTATGTTAACATGTAATAGGTTTATTATTTTTAATTATTTATTCTACATTTAAAATATATCTGCTCTGACTTATAATATGGTAAATATTGATATACATAACCCACTGGGATAACCTTGCCCCAAAAGAGGTCTGGTCTTTGCCTTCAGCTTCTAGGAGGTAATTTTTGTTTGCTTGGAGGTGGTGAGCTAAACAGGTAGTAAGGAAGTCATTTAAGATAGGGGCTGGCCACACCTTATAGTAGGAGCTGGCTATACCAGAAAGGCCAATAATGTGATTTATGGGTCACATGGTATCATTCGACCTGGAGACTGAGATCAACCACAATCAATCCACCATTATGTACTCATGATTGGTGGATCGATCAATCAACCAATCATGCGTGCATAACGGAGCCAAAAAAATCTCTGAACCCTGGGCTCAGGCAAGCTTCCCTGGTTGGCAATAATCTACGTGTATTTTCACATATATCCTGACTCCATGAGGAGAGATCATGAGAGCTCTGCAGATAATACTTCCCCTGATTCTGCTCTATGAAATTTTTCCCTGTGATAAACTATAACTGTGAGTATAACAGCTTTCACTGAGTTCTGTGAGTCCTCCTAGTGAATTATTGAACCTCAAACTTGCACTGGTGTCAGAAATCAGAGCAGTCTTAGAAACTGTGCCCCCTAACTCTTCACACTCACATAGACAAAATCTCAGTAATTTTTAAGAGTACAAATCTTCCTTAGACCAAAAAGTTTGAGAATCATTAATATGTTTTTTATATGTCTAGAAAATCAAAGAGAGTCTCCTGCCAATAACTAGAGCCCATTAGAGTTCAACAAGGTGTTTAGATACAAGAACAACGTACAAAACCCAAGTTTCCTATAATCAGTAATGATGAATTAGGCAATGTAATCATCATTATCATCATCACCATGATCATTACCATCATCATCCAACAGAAACTATGAAGTACCTAGAAATAAATCTAAAAAGAAATAAACAAAACCTGAATAAAAAAGAAGATATAAAATTTACAGTAAGACCTATTTATGGATCAATATAATATTTATCTAATTGGAAAGATGGAAAGACTCACTATTATAAAGCTACCACTTGTCTCCATATTGATCTATGAATTACACCCAATCCCAATCAAAGTTTCAACAAAGGCTTTTTAAAGAAATTTCAGAAGTTAATTCTAAAATTCTTCTGGAAACAAAAAATACAGTGTTATGTAAAGTAAAATGTCTTGAAGTAGAAGAAAGTGAAGAAATGGTCCTACTAGGTATCATATCACATTTCAAGTTTTTGTGAATAAAAAAATAGAATACTATTTCAGGCCTTGTTTAGCTTTTTGGACCTACCATTCTATATATTCTGAAAATTAAAGCTATAAATTGCTCTCTTCCATTTTTTTCTTCCTATCATGCCAGCAGAATTCTAGGAACATACTCTTTATTGAGGAAGTGTTTACAAATTGGCTTCTATAATTCTTCCCATCTCTGAGTGCATGCTCCTTTGCAACTGGACTTTGCCTTTCTTCTCATCAAGAGGTGGAGTCTATCTCTCTACCCTTGAAGTTGGGCCTGGTCATGTGACTTGCTTTGTACAAGGGGACGTTGGCAAATGTGATGCAAGTGGCAGCTTGAAAAGTGCTTGCACATTGGTGCTTTCCTTCTCTCGGTGCTTTTGGAGTCCAGCTGTCATAATAAGAAACCTGGGCTAGCCTGCTAGATGTAAGGAACACATGTCTCAGCTGCCCTTGTCACACCAGCCAACTGCCAATCATGTGAATGAGGCCATCAAGAACACACCCTCTCCCTACCTGACCCCCAGCTAACCATAGCCAAGTGAGCCCAGAAAAGGTCAGCAGAGAGTTTCCCAGTTGAGTCCAGTCCAAATTGCCTACCAACAAAATCGTGAACAAATAAATGATAACAGCTTTAAGTCACTAAGTTTTGGGGTGGTCTATGATGAACAGAAACCAAGTAATAAAATAACCAATTTCCTGCCAGCATCCTAAATATCAGCAGTTCTTTTTTAAAAAAAATACTATTTGTTTCCAAAGACTGAATTTTGTGAAAAGAAAAAACAGTAGGGTGACAGTGAACAAGGACTCCGTTTGACAATTTAAATGACATATGAGCCTGTTGTCTATTTCTAGAGCTTACTAATGGTTATTTTAAAAAATAATACGCAAGTTTGTGATTAACTTACTCACAGATAATTTGTTCTGCCGGAATATAATCATACATTTTCATTTAGGCACATGTCAAGAATTAGGGCATACTTCAGCTCCTAAAAGTGCTATAATAATTTTGGGCTTAACTCTTCTATCAGAACTTTCCTAGAAGAAGACAACTGTACAATGAACTGGAAATTATGGGATTTAATTCTTCCACTTGTAAAACATATTTAAAAAACTCAGAATGATTAGCCATACATACGAAAGTTTATATTTCCCCACACGTGTCTGTGAGGCACAAACACATCTTGAGAAAGGAAAGATAGACAAAACGCTTAGTGAACAGATATAGAGACAGAAGATGGTGTGGTCCTTCTTTAATAGAGGAAGAACGAATGGTCTTCTTACAAGACCACAAAACACAAGGGTAAAAGTTCAGAAAACAGTTTTCTAGCATGGCCTGCACTTCTTGTGGACAGGAAGTTTCACGTTTTGGTTCGCTACTGTATGCCTCGTGCCTAGAGTGTCACTCAGACCATTGTAAGTGCTCAGAAAACATTGACTGAATGATGGATGAATGGAGAAATGAATGAGTTGACGAATAAAAGATCTCTTGAGACTTTTCTTGCTCTAACAAGAAGCAATGTTTTTACGATTTATTTTTATTTGTCATGTGCTTTTTCAAATAGAGTAATTTTACAGTTTGAATTATTTTAGGCTTCATAAAAGATCACTTCTTCATGAGAATTTGAGGTAGACTGAGCAGAAGGGAAGGGTGGGCACAGCCCTCTGAAGTATAAATAAAGGTAGCAGTTATCACAGGTGTGAAACTATGCTTTCTTATTTCTTCCTTGTAGTTCTGAATACTACTAGTTAAACCACATTTAAATTTGAGAGTAAGGTAATATATACTCATTGATAAAATTTGGGAAACATATAAATATATAAGGAAGAAAATAATAATTACCTGCAATGCCACCATATACCTTTTGAGAATCAATATGTTACAAAAGCTATGACCTCAATCTCTGGACACAAACAGACCTAGATTGCATATTCACCAACTTACGCACTGAATAACACTGGTCAATTTACTTAAACATCAGCTTCTTCATCTGTCAAATGGAAATAATAATAAAAACAACATGAAGTTTCTGTAACGATGAAATGTTATATGCTCAGCCCTGTGTGGCACATAATAATCACTCAATAATATTAACTATCACTATTTTTTATTATTACTATTATATTACTGCCATGGCATATTTTGGTACTTTTTATTTCCCTACAGTTAGTTGTGATTATAATTGTGATTACTACTACTGTTATAATGAAGAATATTTTGGTCACATATTTTCTTAGAACTCCAGTGAATTCATTTTTCTTTCTAAGCAATAGTATTGGTTTCTTAAGCATTTGCAAATTTAGTTGTCCATGTCCAGAAGCTTCATGATTTCATATTCCTGCTCCTCCTAAGATGCCTCTGACCTTCTCTTTTCCCTTCTGGGATTCCTTTCCTGGGCACTCCTTCCTCTGCCCACTGCCCTCTTCTCTCTGCACTCTTTGGGTACCTCACTCCTAGAAGTCTTCACCATGACCACTCTCCAAGTCCGACTCCTGTCTCGAGCTTCAGCCCTATAGTTGGTTTTCTGCAGTGCACTGCCAACTGGATATTCCTTATATCCTCAAACACAACTAGCCCCTCAATCTTTCTTTCTTGAGGACGGAACATGACATCATCCGCCAGTTTTCTGAGCCAGAAACCCAGCAGTCCAGCGGTCGTATTAGCCTCCGCCCTCCCTGAACGCTCCATGTTTGACCAGTCATAGTGTCTTGAATCTGCCTTCTCCCTCCTCCTGCTGCCACTATTCTAGCTCAGTTGCCTGACTTTCTTTATTTATGGGACCTGGCAGTAACTGTTGTCCCAGTCTCTGGTCTTCATGCCTTAAAACCATCACGTACTCTGTTCAAGAAGGTAAACCTCTGGAGCCTTCAGCTGGGAATTCTCAGAGGTTTCCTGTCATGGGCACTGAGCAGGGTAATGTCAATGCCTAGAATGACATTCAAGGCTTCTGTGACCTGGTATTAACCCTTCTTTCAAGCCCCAACCTTGTTACTTCCCACTTTATATTTTGGTGGTGACACGATCATACCACACACACACACACACACACACACACACACACACACTCTGCTGTTCAATCCCTCCATGTCTTAGGACGTGTGGTTCCCTCTGATGGAAATGTCTTCCCCACTGTTCTTGCTAATGTCCATTCCTGTCCTCATACTTAGCTTCAGTATCACCTTCTCCAAGTTTCCTTACACCCAGAGTCGGGCTAAGTCATCCAATCATCCTCCTCTGTGCTCTCTATTTGAGGTTGAAAGGACACATCCTGATGGCCAGCTTGTGCAGGGATGAGACCGCATCATGTACACACTGGTAGCCCCTCAACAGATGCCTATGGAACCAAGCAAACTCTTTTTGTTTCCCCTCCCCTCCCCTCACTTGTTCAGGGCTACAGACATAGGTCTTAGTCACCCTAAGAGCTTACTTCAATGTTCACTACAGAAGGATGCTCCAAACAGGTGTAACTACCTGATAGGTAACAGCAGACAGGGGTTAAAATTAAGGTTAATTGACTGGCGTTTTCATAACAGAGGTGTCTATGAGAAAGTCCTCAAATCTCACTGAATTGTTCCTTATTATGGTACTTAGTAACATCTGATCAGTGATCAAAATATACAATAGGATTTGGTTGTGAGATATGACTCCATTCTGCTATCCAAGAACCCACAAATATATTTAAATATAGAAATAAACTTAGAAAAATTCATATTAATAACCAGAGAATATAATGGTGTCCATAAAGTCTGGAAATAGATAATATGCCTTTATTTTTTGTTACAGATTGAAGATGTCCTTGGTGACGTGTGTTTTCACCTGTTCGCAGACTCACCCTGTTTGCTTAAGGGGAACTCGGTAAAGCTACATACAGTATATATCAGCACCATTGAGAGAAACTGTCTTTGATCCACATCATAAAATTGGACTCGCAGCACTACAAAATCACCAAAATATAATTTTGACAAATGCCATGTCAAAAAATGTAGACATTGGATTTTCTTAGGGAGCCCAAGCTCCTGAAATAAGGTAAGGAAACCCTTCCAGTATGTCAGCAGCCTTTCTTGCTTCCATTGCATGCATATTACACAGGGTTTGGAGGTAGCCCTCCAAAATATTAGCTGAAAGCTTCCTCGCAAAGCAGATCTTTCCCACATCCTTCCCTGCCGTTCCTCTTTAAGAGGTGTCAGCATGGCTGAAAGAATGAAGTGGCTGTACATTGTTTGGCAGTGCTATTATGTGCTTAACATTTCCATAACAAAAGTGCCACTCGACTTCTCCCCGATTAATGCAGCTCGAGGGCTCTTGTCGTCCTTTAATAAAACATTGTTGAAATCATTTATTTAGAGCCCCTGGTTACTAGTGGGAGAATGACCATCTTTGTGCCAAAATATAGTGTATACAGTCCACTATTTTGTAGTAGATCATTCTGTTATTTAAGAAATTGATTAAATGGATGCCTTAGAAGGTATTTATGCTAATAGCACATTACTTATGTCATTCAAATAGTCAGGGGTAAAGCTTTACAACTGTCCAGCAGAAGCAACCCCTCCAATAGAATACAGTGACCTCCAACTTTACTTAACCCACAAGGCTGCAAGACCCACTGGAAACCCAAGCCTCCGGGAAGGGGAACTGCTGTTGGGCCATAGGCATTGTAACACGATGCTTCCCATTGTAACACGATGCTTCCCAACAACCTTGTTCTTGGGGAGCTGGGAGAAACCGGGTCAGCTGACAGTGTTTCAGAAGGTCCTAGGTATAAGAGGTCAAAAACCAAATAATGTGTGCTTTTCTTTTTACGGGTTCAAAAAGGGGCACACGAGTTTATGTTTGAGAACTTCCACGGTTGAAACCAGTGAACTAATCATGCAAGGTAAAGTTGAAAGTAGAAAGGTTTTCAATGCAGAGTTTGAGGTCTCTGAAAGTTCTCTTGTCCCTTTCCCCCTCTTTTTATTCTATACAACACAGCATTGCTGGGATGGAGTCGGGGTGCATACGTTGGGAGTGGTGAGTAAGAGACCCCCTCCAGTCCATGCGGTTTCTCTTGACTCTTCACCCAAGAGAGACTGCTGGTTCTAAGTCATCTTCACCCATGTGGACCCCAGTGGGAGAGTTGCAGTGCACCCCAGATGTGTCAGAGCATGGCGCCCCCTTAAGTTTGTGGCAGTTGGCACCAGGAGCTGTTCCTTACTTATGGACATTGGTCAGGGCCCTGCCCACGCTAAGGGATGTCCTACCACTTAGTGCAAGAATTTAGTTCCCTCCAGCCATTTTTTTCACTTGACATACGTATATTGCCCGCGTACATTGCTAGATATTGTTGAAAATAAACAGAGACCTTATGTTATGTCCATTGTGGTCATACACAAAAGCGTTGCCATGTCCTTGGGTGAGCAGTGAAGCCTGAACCTCCTTCCATTTACTGTATGGTCACTGTCAGCTCAATGAACTGCCCCCTTGTTCTCCACCATTGTCCCACACTCCCTTAAACATTTGTCACTGAGGTGCCTCCAAAGACAAATAAACTGTCACTGAGGATGCAAACCTGCTAACGGGGAAATGGGAGCAGCCGGGAGGACACAGATTTTCTATGAAATCCAAAAGGAGCTGCTCTCACTCTGGAAGACTTCTGTTAGAAGTCTGGCGCTCTTTAAGATCTCCGGGAAAAGTCAGGGATACCTTTGCCTTCCGTAATGGTACTTCCAGGCATTGTCCATGAGACATTTGGCCGTCTCAAATGTCCAAAATTCCAAAGGCTCCCCAGACACCGTGAGATATTACAGATGTCAACAACTGTAAAAATCCTTTCGGTCTAGGAACAGATGGCAACCTCCAATCCCGTAACCTAACATCTCAGCAACCTGTTCTGGAATCTACTAGGTCTGCAGAGGGAAGAAGAGGGGCCCCTGGGCTCCAGCATAGAACTGTTTAAATTAAAATGGACCACCGATCAGTGTTCACTTTCTCCAAGGAAGAAAGCATAAAGCTTCACGTCCTCACTCCCCAAGAGCGAGCTGTGTTGATTTACTCCGGGCAGATGCTTTTGACAGGACCCTGTAAAATCAAGTCGTGAGTTTATTGTAGCAGTTAATTATCAAGCCTTTTCTAGTGCTAATGCCTTTTACTTCTTACTGGGGAAAACTGGGCCTTTTACTGGGACAAAGACTTAACTTTTAGTCAAGAATGTGTTAAAATAACATGAGGAGGAGATGATTTAAATATATTTAAGGACAAACGCAGAAGCATTTGCTAACTCGTCGTTTTGTAAAGAAAGCTGATTTCATTCACAAGTCTCTTGGAATACTCTTTGTTCACTTCCCAAAGAAACAACGCTTTCAGCTTTATTTTAACAATATGTTTACTCAACCATTCAGGTGACGGGGTTCTAGCCACACACCACTCTCCTGGGCTGGTCTGACACCACAACTATCTCAGACTTTCTGATGCTATGCATATATGAATCTTGGTTTTAGATGCAATAAGAATTGCCTCAAAGCCCTCCATAAAAGCTGGGAAGAGAGTGAATTAGAGGCAAAAGAACCTCGAAAGTAGGGGGTGGGAGTGGGTGGGAGGAAGTTGGAAGGGGGCATAGCTTTGTTAATTACTTCAGGCAGCAGAGAAATCTGGTTGTGTTTTCTCAGCACATGTTAATATCATATAAAGAGACACGAGATCTTGCTAATCTGTCGACCCCTCAGACAAAGTTTATTTGTGGTGACTTTTAAACTCCTGACTTGCCTTCCAATCACCGAGTTTAAAATGAAAAGCTTTAAATAAACACCAGGAATAGAAGATAAATAAACTTTTTTTCCCCCTTGCAAGTGCCTAGCTTGGCGAGGTTCAGACTCAAATCCCCAGAGGACAGAGCGCTCTCTTTTGTGTTAATGTTTAAAAGATTTTCCAATGCCGGAGTTTATTCCTACTGCAAACATTTCTATTTACAAGGTCAAGTGTATCAGCACTCGACACAGCTTAAGAGTGTAATTATTTATCTAAGGGCGTTTGAGTGTAGATCAGTAGCTCTGGCAGGAGCCCAGCCTTCAGCCCACTGCTAAACAACTCCTCACAACAATATTACAAGTTCTGGTAATTGTTCCTCTCCCCAGTATGTTTACTTTTGCCCGCCCGAATGTTTTGTAACAAAATTTTGTACTTTTTTACTCAAAGTGCGAAAATGACTTTGAAGTTGAGTCTCCCAGGTTTCCTAAGACCTATTGATAACAGATGTTATTGGCATGTTTGATTGTAGGAGAATGTCTAAGAGCCAGAGAGGACGCTCCGGAGGGTGGGGGGCAAGGGGAGGGTCCCAGTGGAAAGGGGGAGGGGAAAGAAATGTCTGGGTTAGTCCCAAATGATGTGAAGCCTCTCCACAAACGTAAATATCAATGGAGACCAGTCAAATTATATCTTGTAGCTGCCTCATTTACAGATGTCTAATTGTTCATTAAATTGAAGGCAGAAATAATAGCCCTCATTTCTTGTCTTGTACTGTATTTTAATTTCAGTTGATGGTTGATAGATTCCCAGTGGCTCCTCCACCCCCCTCCTCACCCATCATTGGGTTAACCACAATGTAACTCTGGAAAGTAACTACACCATATTCATTATTTAAAACTCTTTACTGATGTACACATTTTAATAAAATCAAATAACAACAAAAAAATACACAAAGCCACCGTTACTTAAAACATTGGACTTCTTTTTTTAAAAAACAATGTCTATAAAAATACAATGTTTAAGGCAGTTTGGAAATGCGTTTATACATTTCTACAACGTCCATAAATTCTCTTGAAAATAAGAATGTTAACTTCAAATCTATAAAATACACTGTACATTTCAAAATTGTTCTAGATAGAGCACACTTCACAACGGACTGTGGTTTTGGATCCCTAGTGACAAACGGATTCTTTACATTTCAGGGAGCAAAGGTGTACCATGGATGCGGATTTAAGTTTTTTAATTTCTTTTAAAAAATAAATTATTTCTGAAGCATACAATTTATAAAAATTCTATATACAAAATACAACAACTGGTAACAAACCCCAGTTTTAATACATTTTATATACGAAGTACCAGGGGTGAGCGCCCTGATAAAAGCAGAGGCAATATATATTCTCCGCATATTTGTACGTACAATTTCTTGATGTAAAGAAAATGACAACAAAACAAACATCATAAAGAGGCTTTCATAGATGGCAGTGCAGAGCTCTTTTAAATATAAAGTTGCATTGTTCAACACCACTAGCAACTGTTTAGATCAGAATTTTTGGATCCTTAATCCTAAGAAATGTGCTAAGAGATCAGAGTGGTGGCAATGAAATTAAAGTCAAGGGCTAAAATTTACCCAAAACTAATTAAGGAAAATTAACCCCTCTCATGCTTGCCCGCCCGCCCCCCACCCACCCCCCCCAAAAAAAACTGAGGATTCTGGGCGCGGATACCAAGACTAAACGAATGAATTGGTTACGATTGCAATGTCTTCACTGGCCACAATAAAAGTCGATTACCGGCACTTTTCCCCCCCCTCGCAGGAGAAACGCTAATAAACAGCCTCTTTGCAAATATAAATCCTCCTTCAAAACCCCTGCTCCGAACCCAGTCCCTTGAAACTCTTAAGACCCCCACTGGTCGGCATCCTCTCTTCGGAGTCCAGGACTACGGTTCCGTCCTCCCAGGCCCGTTTCATGTCGGGGGTCCGGAGTTAGGCTGGTTTCTGCGGGGAGTGTCTGGAACCCGGAATGGGGGCAGGGGAGGATGTCCAAAAAGTCCTGCTCGGGAGAGGAGGCGAAGGTCGTGCCAAGAGTCAAGGCGGGGAGACCGGCTAGGCAGAAACCACCTAGAAAACGTTTTGGAAAATACCCCCGACCACCCCTCTGTTCCCGAGCCACAGGTGCCCCGGCGCCGACCCTCCCGTGGCCGACGGCGGGGGGCCGCGAGTGTTAAAAGAGCAGCGGTAGCAGCAGCAGGAGCAAGATGGAGGCGAGCGGGGTCCAGGCGCCTCGGGTCGCCGAGCGGCAGCCGCTGCTGCTGCTCCTGCGCCCGGACCCATAGGGCAGGTCCCCGCGGCCGCCCGCCGCAGCAGCGCCGCCGCCCGGGCGCGGAGGGTGCGGGACGCCGTCGTCGTCGTCCAGCGGCTGCTCGCCGCCCGCGCCCCCGGCGCGCTGCTCCTCGTCGTACTCCTCGTCGTAGTAGTCGTCCAGGCCCCCGTCCGAGCCGCTGCTGCCCGGGCCGTTGCCCAGCTCGGCGCCGAAGCACAGGCGGGCCATGTTCTCTTTGACCGACTCGCAGATGGGTCGCTCCAGGCCGTCGCACACACAGTCGTTGAGCAGCGCCGCCTTGGGCACGGCCAGCATGTCCTCGATGACCGTGCGGCACTCGTCGGTGCAGCGAAGCCCGTTGAAGAGCTTCCCGCAGTAGGTCAGGTAGCGGCTGAGCGCCAGGTTGCAGCGGCTGTCGCGGTCGCAGCGCCGCCGGGCCTCGGTGCAGCCCATAACCCCGCCCGCGCCCGGGCCGCCCGCGCCGCCGCCGCTCGTCCGGGGCAGGCACGGCTCAATGGCGCGCTTGGTGGACTTGCAGTTCTCGTCTTGCGCGCAGTCACAGTCCTCCAAGGCGGGCCCGCGGCGCGTGTGGTTGAGCTGAATAAGGGCCGAGATGCAGTGGCTCGGGCAGCGCCAGCGCGACGAGAAGGACGCGGCCGAGGCCGGGAAGGCGGCGGCGGCGGCGGCGGCCCCCGGCGCGTCGCCCCCGCTGCGCTGCGCCAACACCGGCGCGCACGCCTCGGCGTACTGGTTGTAGGCGTAGCTGCACTCCGGCTCCCCCTGGCACTGCAGCAGCGCCTGCCAGCAGATGAGGCGGCGGCCGTGCGCCAGCCCGGAGCCCCGCGGCGCCGAGCCCAGCAGCTGCAGCAGCGCCATCAGGCACAGCCAGGCGCCCGGCACGGTCCCCCCGCGGGCCCCGCCGCCGCCGCCCAGCAGCCCTGCCACCATCGCGGGCAGCGGCGGCCGCCGGGCGAGGAGCGGAAAGGACACGAGGCGCGGGGAGCGGCGGACGCGGAGCCGGCGGAAAAGTTTGCCCCAGTCCTGCCAACTTCTTGCATGAGTGTTTTCATAAATCCATGCGCGCCGCTGGCTGGTGCCCCGCTGCTTGCAGAAGGTCGGCTCTCGCTGGGACTGCAGGGGCTTCCTAGAAGTGCAAGGCCGCGGAGAACCCCTCCGGTCGGCCCCCGGCAGTGGCGGGAGGCGCTCACTGCCGCCCCGGGGGGCTGCGGGCCGCGGGGTCGCGGCGGGGCTGCGGGACCGCGCGGCGCCGTGGGTGCATTTTGCTCCGCGCCTGCAGATCCGTTGTGCGGCCGCGGCGGCTCCTTCCTCCCAGGCTCAGCGCCGCGCCGCCGCCGCCGCCGCCGCCGCCGCGGGCTCTCGCATCGCGCCGCTTCCTGGCTCGCGTCCCGGCGCTGCCCGCCTTCCCGCGGCCCGGCCGCCCGCGTCCCCTCCCCCTCCGCCCGCGGCGACCCCGGCCTCGGCCGAGCTCCGGGGAGCTCTTTTCGGGCGGCGCGGGGAGAACGGGAAACTCAGCGCGGCCGGAGAGCGGCTCCCGGGCTTCCCTCGGCGGCGGCTTCTCGGGTGACAAGGAGCCCGGGGAGCGGATCCGCTGAGCCTGGCTGCGGACTCGCTCGCAGCGAGGCTTTAAATACAAAAGTGGGCCGGGAGCCCCCGCGTGGTGCCGCGGTGCCCCCTCATTATGCATGCATGGAAAAGCAAACAAACAAAAACATTAGCAACGCTCCTCCGGCTCGCCGAGCCCTGGCCCCGCGCGCTCCGAGCCTGCCCGCTTTCTCCTTTCTCCACTCTCTTTCGCCCTTTGCTCGGCCCCCTTTCCCGGCTTTTCGAGATGCTATTGGTCCCGCCTGTTGTTGTTGAAACTTTTTTTTTTTTTTACGAGCCGCTGGAGTGGGGTTGCGGAGTGGGGGAGGGCGGGGAGGGTGGTGGGCAGCTCACATTCAGGCATTCAGGGCTTGAAAGGAGCGGCTTAAGGAGCCTGACAGAGGCCCGGGAGCTCCTCCTACTCTTAAGGAGGCTCGGATATGGAGCCCTTGCTGGAGCACAGAACCAGAGGGCAGAGCTCAGGGGCAGCTGTTTGCAACCGGCTCGTCCACGGTCCTTTTTGTTTGGTTCTTCTTCTTCTTTTTTTTTAGGTACTTTTATTAATTGTCCCTGGCCCCCATGTGTGCTTTCTACTGGATTCAGAATTCAGTTTGTTTTTCGAGATCCCCATCTTGCCTGATCATCACAGGGGGAGGAGAGAAATCAGAGAATTTGATGCGGGATGTTTAAACTTAAAAGAAAAAATCCAAATGCACAGAAGAAAGAGGCACACGCTTTAGTTAGGGAGATACTGATGAGATATTTGCAAATCCTTCCTCTACCACCCCTTCACCCCCCAGCACCCTGTTGCCAATGACAAGTATGGCCCTGGAGTCAGACATCATTGCCAATTGCAAGCCAGAAATCCAATAAGCCAAATTAATTTTTTTTAAAGAATATAAGTTTCTAACACAGACGGCAATGAAAAAACAGTAATAGTATTAAAAATCTTTAGGGATATTGAGCAGTACCATCTGGCCGCAGTCACAACATAGAGGAAGGGGATAAATTGGTACCCTCCAAGGTTTCTATTAAAGCTCATGTTTCAATCTCTCTCGGCTTAAGGGAAACCGCCCAGGTACAGCAGCCTCTGCGATCCAGGCGTGGGAGTTTGCGAACTACCTTAACTGCGGCGCAACGCAGCCTTCGACCACCAGAGGCACCCGGCGTCTGCGGCCTGTCAAAAACTGGCGCTTTTTTCCTCCCCTTTCCGTGGAGAGACTATCAACTCCATCTGTCACAAAAATTAAGGCTAAATCTCCTCTCCAGAAGCCGAGGGAGCCGGGGCTCCAGTGCGCACGGAGTTCGGCTGTCTGCCTGTCCCCGGGGGCCCGGTGAGATGGGAATGGCAAAAGTTAGAATAGAGACACAGCGTCTGCAGACTTCGGCTGCAGAAAAGCCTCCTGTTCCTGCGGAGCCTGTTGCATTCCTCAGAGGCTCAGGGTCTGCCTTAGGAAGCTGCACCTCTGCAATCCCCAAAACAACACTAAACCAAACAAACCTCAAAAGAGCCAGGTTGAAGTGAGACAGACCCTGTTGCTCTGACTTGAATGATGGAAAACACACAAACAACAATCGCAGTCTATATTAAAAAAAAAAAAATATATATATATATATATATATATAGAGAGAGAGAGAGAGAGAGAGAGAGAGAGCGAGAGAGAGAGGGAGAGAGAGAGAAAGGCTGCAACTGTATGGCTCATTAGAACAACCATTTCCCAGGTTCTGGGTTTGTTTTTGTTTGTTTGTTTTGTTTTTTTGTTTGTTTGTTTTTGTCTTTGGTTTGGTTTGGTTTGGTTATTTGGAATTGTAATCTCCGTCCTGCCAGGAGGGCTCAAACCAGCCACAATACTTTTCTGGGACATGGACCCTTCACCTGTAAGGTTCAAGGCCAGATTGGACACTTGAAAAAGTCCTTTCATTTTTAATACTCTGTGATTTTTAGGCTCATAAGAACAACATCAACAGTCAGCTGCGTTTTAAGCCAATGTTTGTTGAGTTCCTTTAAAATAGTGAGTCTCAAACCTTAGTGAGTGTGAGACTCGCCTGGTGGCCTTGTTCAAACCCAGATTGCTGGGCCCTCTCCTGGAGTTCCTTATGCAGTAGGACTGGGGTGAGGGTGAGGGGCAAGGATCTGCATTTCTAACAAGTTCTCAGGGAATGCTGCTGCTGCCTGTTGGGAACCAACTTTTGAGAACACCTATTCTAGAGGTCCACATGTTTTGTTGTTGTTGTTTGAAAAACTTGCCTCATCCTGGCCTTGATAGAGCTCTCAGTAAGATTTCAGCAAGGCCTGAGAGCTTTGAGAGCTCTGGGGTCACCTCAGGACCCCAGTCTCATGGCATTTCAGGCCTGCATGGCTGTCAGCTGCCAGAAAGACCAAGGCTGAAAAGGAGGCTATGATGATGAGATAGGAGGAGGAATGAGCTCCCTCCCCCCTCAGCCCCAGAGACTGAGTACCACCTTACCTCACATCCAGGTTTTCATTGATAGCCACCAGACCTCCAAGCCATCTCTCATCACCCAGACACTAATCCCCATATCACTCTGTACATCCCTTAAACTGACTTAAGCTTAAGTCATGATTCCCATCGTGAGCTTTCCCCCCACTCCCACCCCCCAAAACCCCACTTCCCCTGGAGCTCTCAGTTTGTTCTCAGCAAAATCTCCCATGTTCCCGGCCTGCTTTCTGAGCTGGATCTCCACATTCTTGCTCTAAGTAAAACTGGCTGGAACCTACAGAATGGGAGAAAATATTTGCAAACCACGTATCTGATAAGGGATTCATATGCAAAATATAACAGGAACTCATACCACTCAATAACAAAAAAATAAACAATCTGATTAAATAATGGAAAGAGAACTCGAATAGACATTTTTCCAAAGAAGACATAAAAATGGCCAAGAAATACATGAGAAGATGCTCGACATCACTAATCATTGGGGAAATGCAAATCAAAACCACAATGAGATATCACCTGACACCTGTTAGAATGGCTGTCATCAAAAAGACAAGAGATAACAAATGCTGGTGAGGGTGTGGAGAAAAGGGAACACTCATACACTGTTAGTGGGAATGTAAATTTGTGCAGCCACTACGGAAAACAGTATGGAGTTTCCTCAAAACATTAAAAATAGAACTACCATATAACCCAGCAATTCCACTTCTGAGTATTTATCCAGAGGCGATGAAATCACTATCTCAAAGAGATATCTACAATCCCATGGTCATTGCAGCATTATTCACCGTAGCCAAGATAGAAAAATGACCTAAGTGTCCATCAATAGACAAAGAATGGGTAAATAAAATGTGGTTGGTGTATCTAATGGAGCATGATTCAGCCATAGGGGGGAAAAAAGAAGAAGGAAAATCTTGCTACATGCATCAACACGGATTCCCTTGAGGGCATTATGCTAAGTGAGATAAATCAGACAGAGAAAGACAAATACGATCTGATCTCACCTATATGTGGAGTCTTAACCAAATTCATAGAAACAGAGAGTAGAATGGTGGTTGACAGGGACTGAAAGTTGGGGGAGATGAGAAGATATTGGTGAAGGGGTACAAACTTTCACTTATGAGATGAATAAGTTCCAGAGATGTAATGTACAGCATGGTGACTATAGTTAACACTACTGTATTGTACACTTGAAAGTTGCTAAGAGAGTAGAGCTTTCATGTTCTCACCATAACAACGGCAACAAAAAATGGTAATTATGTGAGGTGAAGGATGTGTTAACTAACCTTACTGTGGTACACATTTCACAGTATGTATGTTTATTAAATTGTCACATCGTACGCTTTAAACTTATACAATGTTATATGTTAATTATATCTCAGTAAACCTGGGAAAACAAATCCCATATGATCTTTTGAGGCACAGCCTCCATTTTAGCCCTCTTCAGTCCTGGCTGATTTTTCTTCCATAACCCACCTCCCACCAGCCCTCGAAGTGGGGTACACAGGCTGTTGTTCCTCCCTTGTTCCCACTTCCAAACTATTCTCTTCTCTCCTCCTTGGAAACTTCTAGCTTCTATAAATGGCTGTCAGCTACTCCAACAGTCACCTACTGACCTTTCCTCCAGGAAACCTTCTCAACTAGGATTGCTCCTGGGAACCGCAGAAGACATAAAATGAGTTGAGTGGCTGTTTCCTCCATTCTCTCAAGGATGGTACATAACCAGCACTGAAACCTATTGTCAACATCAGTTAGATCCATTAAACTGATAATCTGCCTTCACTGACCAAGCTTGCTTTAATTTTTGCTACAAAAAATTTGCATGTCCTTCAAGTGTCATGTAGCCTAAACAATAAGATGTTTGCTCAAGCTGTTTTTCAGGAACTTGGAGTCAACTGTGTCCAGTTTGAGCTCTAGCCGGTAAAGACTGGTTAAGACCACCCATCCACCAATTGAGCATGCTCAAGTGTCTGCTGCATGACCTCTTGATACCGGAGAGCTGAAAACTCCACCCTAAGAACATGCTAATTTGCCATTTTCTGAACACTTGTCTCACGAAGACGCCTGCAGCTTAGTTGCGCCTGTGCAAAACGATGATTACCTCCCCTTTTTCTTATTTCCAATCACCTTTCCTCACTCTCCGCACAGCTCAGCTATATCCCATAGATACCCTGAGCCCTTCTCCTTCGGAAAGACAGATTTGAGACTTGTTCTCCCATCTCCTCATTTGGCTGCCTTGTGAATAAGCCCTTTGCTGCGAACCTTGGCATCTCAGTGTTTGCCTTGCTGCATGTTGGGCAAATGCACCTGGTTCAGTAAGAGTACCACTCTGGGCACAGAGGAGAAATTGGTCCATCACAGTGGATGCTGTATCAGCCAGGGCTTGACCACAAAGGAGAGTCCATGAGCAAGACAGGTGAAGGATTTATTATGGAGAGGGGACCTCCCACAAGGTGGTAGCTGGTGCAGTCTGTTGCTTCTGTGTCTGTTTTTGAGCCTGGATTCACTGGGGTTGGCCAGACAGGTGGTTGGAAAGGAGAGCTGGACCTTGAACCTGTGAGGAAAACTGGAACCAGTTGGAGTGAACTGGAACTTGCATCTCCCTCATCACTTCCAACCTCAGTGCCACAGGGGGTGACTTGTAGGGGAAGCTGGCACCTTCAAACCTGGAGCTGATACACACTTTGTCCAGGACTCAGAGAAGCTGACGTAGGAAAGTGGCAGGAGTTTGGGAAGCTCAGGTCAGGTGCTGACCCAAGGGGAGCTTTAAATCAGCAAGGAAGGGAGCCAGCTGCCACAGCGCTAGGGCCTCCCCCACCTTCAGAGCTTACAAAGAATGTGATGCTGCTGCCACTTCCAGATCTGGTGCAGAATTCCCCTCGTGGTCAACACTAACAGGCAACAGCGTGGGGAGGGCATTCAGGGCACACAGCTCCATCTCAGTCCAGTGGACATAGCACAGCGCCATCCCTGGTGCATTTGGGCATTCGGGCTTAATTCCCTCAGGGGTGCATTTTTCCTCATGGTTTCCGCATCTGGCTCACTGGTTTTCTCTCCACACTACTCTTCATGACAACCTCAACCTCTGAGTTCCTTGACTTCTCACATTCATGCTCTTAACCGTACCCTAGATCTAGGTATTACCATAACTGTGTTACCTCGAAAGTCTCCAATTCAGAATCTCGAATTGGAATGTCATTTCATCGACCACCACCTCCTGTGTTTCCAGTCTGTCTTGGTGCTGTCGCCTCCCACCTGCTCAAGACGTTCTTTGCAATTACTTCTGCTGTTTTCTTAGCTCCCTTTCTACTGTATCATGCCCATCCACCTACAATAAGCTATACTTTGTTGTATCTTAAAACAAAACAAATGTTTCCTAGACCTCAAGTCCCCACTCAGTAACTATCCCATTTCTATGAAAACTCCTTGAAAAAGTTGCTTTTACTCACTTTGTCTGCTATCTCCTCAGTTCACTATAATTGAGATTCATCTCACCATTTTTCTCATCAAGGATGACTGAAATTTTGCTCTACCCGATCCGTGATCACCTCTCAGCCCTCATCTTATCTGACCTTTCGGCACCACAGGACATGACTGATAACCCCTCTCTTCAAAGTGCTTTTTCATTTGGATTCTGGGACCCTATACTCTCCTGTTCCCCATTGTACTCACCGAGGGTTCATTTTCTCTCTAAACGCACTCCTTAGGTGATCTCATCCAGTGCCTAGATTCTAAATTCCATCTAAATTACACTGATATTTTCAATCCCAGTCTTTCACTGATTTCTCTGTGTATGTATTCACTTGATTGGTCAATGAGCATCACAAACTTAGCTTACCCCAAGAGGACTTCTGATTTCCCACCCCCAAAATGTGTTTGTTGCCTGGTCTTTTTTTTTTTTTTAATTAATTAATTAATTAATTTATGGCTGTGTTGGGTCTTCGTTTCTGTGCGAGGGCTTTCTCTAGTTGTGGCGAGCGGGGGCCACTCTTCATCGCGGTGCGTGGGCCTCTCACTATCGCGGCCTCTCTTGTTGCAGAGCACAGGCTCCAGATGCGCAGGCTCAGTAGTTGTGGCTCACGGGCCCAGTTGCTCTGCGGCATGTGGAATCTTCCCAGACCAGGGCACGAACCCGCGTCCACTGCATTGGCAGGCAGACTCCCAACCACTGCGCCACCAGGGAAGCCCTGTTGCCTGGTCTTTCAGTGGTATATATTCTCCAAAATTCGTCTCCATCAATTTCCTTCATCCCTTTATATCCATACTATTCAGATCAGGCAGTCTAACATCTTTTCCCTTAAATCTTGGGCAGACATTAGTGACTTTGACCAATGGAATGCAGTGATAGGGACTGACACTCTGGGGCTTCTTGGAGAGGGTACAAGAAGCCTTGCAGCTTCTACCTGGGCCTCTTGGAATGCTTGCTCTGGAGAAGCCAGTTACCATGTAGGAAATCCGACTACTTTGAGACTCCCATGCTGCAAAGAAGGCCAGGCTTGCCATGTGGAGAGGGTACATGGAGATAGAAAGAGATGCCTGGGCAGCTCCCAGCTTTTTCAGCCATGTGAGTGAGCAAGGCATAAGATAGGTGAGCGAAAAAGACATCTTGGATGTCCAGCCCAGTGGAACCTTCAGATGACTCCACAGCTGCCATCTGAAGAAAAGCACATGAGAGAAACCCCAACCCAGGGTTGGGACTAGGGTGAGGGGAGTGAGGCACCAGGTACAAAATTTAATGGGATACTCACTCTCATCGTGATGCTGCAGGGACCTTGAGAGTGAGTGCCCTTTACGTCTTGTACCCTAGACACTTCATTCACCTCACCCTAGTTCTGGTCTTGCCCCATGAAAGAACAGCACAGCTTAGCTCTGTCAACCCAAAGGATCATGAGAAATAACAAAGAATGTAGTGTTAAGGCACTAAGTTTTGAGGTGGTTTTGTTATGCACCAATAAATAATCACATATACACTTTCCATCATACCCAATTACTTGGGTCAAAGATCTACCTGGACTCTTCCTTTTTCTTCACATCCCATATCCAACTGATGGCCCATCACAGGCAGTCAATAAAAGATTTGATAGGCTGAATGCATGAAAGATCAGAACTTATTTCTTATCTTCTGTATTAGCCAACTCAGAACTAGTCAAAACCACTTATACTATAGAAAAGGGAACAGAGACCCTGAGAGGTTAAAGAATATGGAAAAGTTCTGAAGCCTTAAAAGAGAACATGATATTCCCAGAGTGTTGAGTGGTTCAGTGAAAGAACAAAAGGTACATGATAAGCACCGCTTACCTCTTGGTGCTTAGCAATATGGCAGATAGAAAACCATAAGAAGCAGATCTGTGCCCTTTTGGGGACTTTGCAATATGTCAGCTGGCCATTGGGGGGTGGCTAGGATGCTTACCACTTAGTTGAAGGCTTAAGTCATAGGTGTCCTCTCACCTGTTTTATTTATTTTTGTTTTTATGACTAGAGAATATGAATACATGGTGGCAGACAACCAGTGGAAACCAAACAACATCTACTCTAGAATTCTAATCCTACTTCATATCCTGCAGGTCTACCCCATTCTCTCTACAAGTCTTCTCTTTATCTCTCCATTGCTTTCTTAAGAGGAATGAATTCTTGGGAACAAAGTAGGATGGGAATATCGTATGGATGGGAACCCCATTCATGCACAACAAGTTGGGTCATGCCCATAGCTGAAGATCTGAGGCCTTCTCCTGAACTCCATCTTTCCTTATAACCCCCTCAAGAACCGTTCCAAGTCTTATTAATTCCATCTAAGAAAAAGTCTCTCGCATCCAACCTTCCTGTATTCCCACTGCCCTGGCTTCTTAGAGTTTCTCACCATTGCTGACCACTAGGTGTTTCCCAACTCTTTCTCTAAATCATAGGTTCTTAGCCTGGGAAGTGTCTCAGAATCACTTGGGAGGCTTTTGAAAAATACGTATACCTGTACAAGTTCTGTTACACTTGAATTCTTCCCAAAGGCCCAGGAGTATGTATTTTGGGAAAAAATTACAAAGGTATATTTCTGGTTAAATAATCCTGTCGGTGGTTCCCAGACTTGGGGATTTCATAGATCAGTTCATTTTTTTAAAAAAATTTGGATTATCTTTGAAAAAAGATACTAACTTTTTAATTTTGTCAAATATTAACAAACAAAAAAATCCTTACTACCACCTATTAACATTAGTGTTTTATTAAATAAAGGGAACTTTGAAACCACAAAGGCAGGGTGGAAATAACTGGAGAATAGAGGCCTTTAAATTGAATGCATTTAGACTTTTAAAGAATTTAATACATTGTCCTATTTTTCTTCTCATTTCAACAGAAAGTTACTACACAAGGGAAACTTCGGAAGCTTTTGCAACTTTGGACAGCATTTTGGAATCACTCCTCTAAAGTAATCCTCCATGCTGCTGCTAAGTCTGACCAAATCACTACTCCAGTTAAAAACTTCCAGTTACTCTTCAGGAGAATGCCCAAGGTCATGACCATAACTACAGGATGTAATAGTTCGGAAAACCAGTTCCAAATACTTACCCCCATCTATTCCTGCCTGTACCTTCAAACACACGTGCATGCACTCTCACCCACAGACACACACGTGCAGGCACACATATATATGCATGCACTCACATACACACATGCAGACACACATACATACACTCACACATGCACGCGAGTAAACACAAATTGGCATTTCTCTCTGAGCATCAGTCATGGCATTGCCATCCTGCTTTTAACCTGGGCCTTTAGTATGTTTGTCTCTTTGTCAGAGAAGTGGTTCTGGTCCCTACAGAACCCTTATTCCTTGGATAATACATGTAACGTCAACACCATCCTCTCTGTGTGCACATACTCTTTGTAATATCAGCTGGCAGCTGACTTCCCAGATTTTTCATCATGTGCACTTGGCTCTCATGGTCAGATGAGTCAGTGGTTGAGTGGATGAGCTGTTTGGGGTGCCACCCACCCAGATGCAGACACTATAATATTGAGACACATCAAATCAAAATAATAGCAGTCTAAGACCAGGAGGGATTTATCCTAGAGATCCAAATGCAGGAAATGTAGCCACATAATCTGTACCAATAAATTAAAAGAGAAAAAGATATGATCATATCAGACAATGCTGAAAAGACATTAGCAGCCATTGCTAATAAAAACCCCAGGCAAGGGAGCAATAGGTAGAAACTAACTACACGATGTAAAACATACAGAAACCAGAAACCAAAGTTACAAAACGCTAGAGCCGTTTGAATTAAAATTGGAAATGGCAGGAATAGTCAATGCCATTATTACTTAGTATTTCCTTAGAAGTTTTAACAAATATAATAAGAACAAAAAATGTAATGATAGACACAAAAATTGGGAAAGAAGATATAAAAACTCTTTCAGCAAACATGGCCAACATTACTAGTGTTGGTCAATTCTTAGGTTGTCCTCACCTTTTCTTGGCCATGCAGTTGGGCAGGATGATGTAACCAGTTCTAGCCAGTGGGCTGTGACTGGAAGTGACATCCAGCACTTTTAAGATGAGGCATTTATATCCTCCTGCCCTCTCTTTCCCTGCCCTGCTGAACCTAGAAGCCTCCAGTTGTTTTGGGGGTAGGGATGGGGTGGGACTAGAAGATCAAAACAGCCTATGGTGCAAATTCAATACTCTAGAGCACAGCTGTCCTGGACCCACAGCAGTTTTTGCATGAGTGAAAAAATAAAAACTTATGTTGTGATAAACCCCTGAAATGTTGATATTATTTGTAACTACAGCATAACTTGCCCATCCCTAACTGACATAGTTAATGGAATAATTGCATGCTTAGAAAACCCAAGAGATGCTTTTTTAAAAAATCACTAGATGCAATGAGAAAATTTGGTAAAGTCCCTACCTCTAGATGAATATAAAAAGAACTTTTCTGTACTCTAGTCATGAACACTTAGAAAAGAAAACTGGAAAAATACTTTCTGTATATTGTGACAAAAGATATAAAATATTTAGGAATAAATTTTATAAGGAAGATTTTAGACCCATATGAATAGTTATAAAATACTATTATGAGAATGAAAATAAGATCTGAATATATAGAAAAGTATCCACAAAATAAAATGCTAATTCTCCCAAATAATACATAAATTTAATGCAATTCCAGTTGAAATCTCAACAGGGTTCTTGGAATTGGATGAAATTATGTTAAAATTCATATAGAAAAATTAATGACTAAAAATACCTAAGAAAATTACAAAACTGAAATGAGAGGTATCAGAACATATGATATAGCCTTAATAATTAAATCAGTATGGTGCTGATTAGACCATAACCTTTGTCGTATATTTACTTCACAAAGGTTATGGTTTAATCAGTGGGAAAAGTGTGGTCTCTTAAATAAATGACGCTGGAAAAACTGGCCATCCATTTAAGAGGAACTATAAAAATACAAATTCCAGATAGAAACTTAAATATAAAAAGTAAAATAAAAATCAAATAAGAAAATCTAGGCTATGCCATGTATCTTAGAATTTAGAAAGACTCTTATAACCAAGACTGGAAAATCAGAAGATAATGGAACAAAAACATACATATTTGACTATATAAAAAATTAAGAAGTTGTGTATGGAAAAGATAACCAGAGACAAAGTCAATAGACTGGAAAGAACAAGATAGAAAACATTTAGAGCTGGAAGAGAGCTGGAAAGAACATTTATAAAGTAGATGACAAAAGACCAACTTTTGAATAAGCAAAGAGCTCTTATAAACTTATAAGAAAAAGATAGTCTAAGAGAAAATGGGGAAAGATGTAAACAGAAAGTTCACAGAAGTGCAAATCCATATGTCAACAAACAAGTGAAAAAATATTTAAATTAATTAGTAGTCAGATCAAAGGAAATGAGAAAACAATGAGATATCACTTTAACACCCACTAGACTGGCTAAAATGTGGAAGAACTGTGACAATAGTTCTCCTAAGGATATCTCCAAACACTACTGGTGGAAATGCAAATCCTTTTTGGAAGTTGATGTAGCTACACCTTTAAAATGTAAAATAAATGTAAAATACAACCATTTGGCCCAGCCCACTACTGAGAACATTTCCAATAATAATACAAAAAAAAAAAAAAAAACAACACATAAGAAAGATGCTGTGTATATTCTAGCAATCTCAATAGAAATACTTTTTTTGCCAAAAGTATTTTTTTCCCAAAAAGTTCTAGGCAAAGTGCTGGAACCTCACTTGGTCTAGGTCATGCAGCCCTGTACCTTAGGAGTGAGAGAGAGGAAGCCCCTGAAGGAAAGCCAAGAGTGTCATCGGAAGAAAAGTGTCCTTTGTGCCAGGGCTCTACCAACGCGTTCCATGAGTTCGTCCTGGTCCATGCACTGTTCCTGAGTGGCCCCTGAGAATGTGCGAGTGACATACTTGATACTTTTTTAACAATTTGGAAGAATAATTTTATGGCTGTTGAATCCAATAATAAAAATTGGGGGCTTCTATTTTGTAGGTATCATTTAAGTTGGGTGATATGGTGTCTTCTCTGCAGATGGGAACTTTTCCAAGCTAGAGAATATGGAGACCAACAGCATTAATGTTGAGCAGATAAATGTCTGCCAGCAGTGCAATAGGCTGGGGAACTTGACAGGGCGGTGTTTGTACTTATTAAGTGACTCTTTCGATCCTGAATAGAAAAAATCAGTTAATTTGTTGCATTAAAGTTTGAATGAACTTCTATCATTTCACATCATCTTTACAAAGCCCCCTTGATAAAGAGGTGATAGAGATCGCTTTGCCCCACCCCTTCAGGAAGGTGATGGCAGCCTTATATCCACAAAGACACTGGGACCTTAAGATCATGGTAGAGCATACACATGTTTTTATCTTTATTCATTTATTTTTATTTTGTTTATTTTTATGTGATGGATTGAAAAAATAACCTGGTCTTTCACCACAGGTCATTGGAGAAGTTGATACTAGTTATTTTATTTGGTTTTAGAGGCAAATTAGTGTTAGGTGCAGGAGCTTAAGGGCTCACCACTGTGTGAAGATTAATAAAAATGTAAGAAACAAACTTCTGATTCTTCAAAGAACGTCGTTAATAACCCCAGGATGCCAAGTGACAGCACGACCCAGCTTGTGCTCAGAGCAGACAGAGCAGCTGTTCTCCAGGGGGTGGGAAGCAAGCTCCACACCATTGCTTTGGGAGATAAAGATGCTGGCTGGGTTTCAACAAGAGGAAATCTCACAGAATCAGCAGGTGCTCCAATTCTCAGGAAACTTGACTTTCATACTTTCTGAAAGAGAGATATTAATGAAACAGAGATTTAAAATCCAAATAGATCATTTGAGGCACAATACGCTTTACTCTCTGTGGCTTGCAGTTGGCAGTCAGTACAGTTTTCCTCAAAAAGTAATTTTTCCAAGGTTGCGCCTTATACACATTTGGACATAACATCTTAAGTTCTCCCATAATTGGGGCCAATTCGTTAGTGGGCATTATAGAATATTTCAAAGCTATGCCAGGCCTTGTTTTAAAATCTGGTTTTTCACTGTTGATATCAAGAAGAAACTTTTTTGTAACTATGTCATAAACCTGGATCAACTGTTATCTAAATATTAATAACATAATTTGTTAGAGAACTTATCAATTGTCTTACGAATTTGCTTTTTATTTTGTAAAAATCTATATAAAAGGAATAGGCTTCCCCTCTCCACCCCACGCCCCCAACAAAAAAACTTTCAACTGCAAAATTATCTATCAGCAAGCTAATGTAAAATTCCACAGTGTGTGGTTAACGCTTCTCAAACAATTTGGTTTGAATTGTTAACATTAGAATTGCTTACGTCTTTATTGCTAAAAGTATGTATTGCCATAGAGTATTTTGGGGAAAAAATCTATGATCTTATTGACTAATAAAGATTACAAACTATTTAATGCTTTTCAATGAAATGTGTATCCCAGGACTGTATCAAGTATATCACAGATGAGTTCACACTCATCCTACATTTTAAAGTTGCTTTCACACTTACCTGCTCATTTTTCACTGGTTTTGATTCAGTTGAGGCCAAAAGATATCTATTGAGCACCTAACTGTATGTGCCGGGAAGCTGAAGTATTTTTTTTTAACATCTTTATTGGAATATAATTGCTTTACAATGTGTGTTAGTTTCTGCTTTATAACAAAGTGAATCAGATATACATTTACATATATCCCCATATCTTCTCCCTCTTGGGTCTCCCTCCCATCATCCCTATCCCACTCCTCTAGGTGGTCACCAAGCACCGAGCTGATCTCCCTGTGCTATGCGGCTGCTTCACACTAGCTATCTATTTTACATCTGGTAGTATATGTAAGTCCATGCCACTCTCTCACTTCGTCCTAGCTTATACTTCCCCCTCCCCGTGTCCTCAAGTCCATTCTCTATGTCTGCGTCTTTATTCCTGCCCTGCCCCTAAGTTCTGAAGTATTTTTTAAAAAATCTTCCAACTTTGTTCTTTTATCGTTGTTATTATTAATAAACTATTTTTTATAAGTACTGCTAGGTTTACAGAAAAATTGATTGGAAGGTACCAAGTTCCCACATATCCCCCGCCCCCTTCCCCCTGCCCAGTTCCCCTTTTTATTTACATATTTTATTAGTATTGTATGTTTGTTACAATCAATGAACCAATATTAATACATTATTATTAACTAAAGCCCCTAGTTTACATTAGGGTTCACTCTTTGTGTTGAGCATTCTATGGGTTTTGACAAGTGTATAATGTCATGTATTGACCAGTCTATATCATACTATTATTATACAGAATAGTTTAACTGCCCTGAAAATCTTCTGGAAGCATTCTGTTTTAACCTAGAAGGGATGTTAAGTTGAATCTTTTCATTTAAAGCTTCCATATTTAGTATTCCTTTTTTGTTCATTAAAAAAATAAATTGAGGCCATACATGCTATTTGAATTCAAAGGTTGTACACATTTCCCTCAACGATTAACCATTTATATTAATAGAATCATTCATATAATTCAGTTATCCATCACAGAAATATTTATTGAGTTCTTACCTGGGTCAGCACTCTGTTCCGATAGTCTTCTAATGAGGGAAGTTTGTGATGGGTGGCTTTATGCTATAGACCTTTGTTTCATGCATGGATATATTGATACATTTAATTACCGCAGCTCCTTTCACAGTGTTTTTTTTTTCCCAGTTTTTTTTTAGATTATTAAATGTATTTTTGAATAAGAAATATAAGTATATAGTGCAAAACATACAAGGTATAAAAAAGTTCACTGTATCCAGAAAGCCTCCACTCACCTTTGTACCCAAGAACTCACCTCCCTCAGCCACTGTTATCAATTTCTTGTATGCATTCCCAGAGATATTATATATGTATATAAAATAAATCTTTTTAAACAATGATCTTTGCCTTTTTTTTGCACTTAATATATTTTGGACACTGTTCCATATCACTTCATAAAGCACTGACATATCTTGCTTATCCTTTTGATGAGTGCATAGTATTCCATTTTTTGATGTTTCATACATTATTTAACCAGTCCCTTACTGACTAGCAGTTAAAGTTCGATCTTTTGTTGTTTCAATGCAGCAGTGAATAACCTTGCATATTTATCTTTTCATAAGTATTTTAATACAGCTAGAGGATACAGTTTAGGGAGTGAAATTACTGCATCAAAGAGGAGGTACATTTTAAATTATAATAGATCAATTGTGATAGATAGATTGTGATAGAAGATTGTTCCATCTATTCATGGTAGTGTTACAGAGCAAGGACTCACTGCCCCATGTGCACAGAAGACACCAGCTTTTGAGAAAAGAAAGAGCTTTATTGTGAGGTTGACCGGCGAGGAGACAGGAGGCAGGACTTAAATTTCCTTGATCCAGGGTTCAGGGTGAAATTTAAAGGGTTGGGGGAATTTCAAAGTTGGAAGATGATTGGCTAGTCTTGAATAGGGCCATATAAGCTACTTGTGCTGTTGGAAGTCAGATTTTCCTTACTGAAGTATTTCTTGCTTCATAAAGGACTCTGGTGGCAGCATTTCTATTTGAGTTAAGTGGACTGAGGATTCTTAGTTCCGAGGTCATCCTGGAGACGTGGGCTTCCAACTTGCACATGCACAGTGCTGTTCTTTAAAATAACTCAAGGTTTAATTAATCAATCAACCTATTTAAGGAGGCAAAACGAGTTTCATCTGGTTTACGTGCTGTTTCAATAGGTCAACTGTTCTCCATAGAAGTTGTGCGAGTGTAGGGGAGTGTTGTCTGCTTGCATCATTGCCAAAGCAACATGTTATTAAGTTTTGGATCTTTGCCAATCTGATAGATGAAAATTATGCCTCATTGTAACTTTAATTTTACTTTCTCTTGTTATGTATAAGACAAACATTATTATTTAAGTCTTCAGAAAATTAATAAGGTAAAGATTGATGACATTTAAGTTGAAGAAGGTTAAGTGATCCGACATCAGCCAAAACTAATAAGTGAGAACACCCAGAAAGTGACCTGCTAAGCTTGTCTCCCTGGCCATCACCCCACCTTGCTTCCATAGCACCCAGCACAGTGTAGGGATGATGGCTTAGAGGTTTGCCTTTCCTGGGAATTTCCCTACACTTGGTCAGTAATTCTTAAAAAAGATGTTGAAGAATGCCTTTTACAAAGGGAAATGACTTCTTATTAAAATAGCAAGATCAATGAATTCTAAAGAATCCTCCCATACCTAAAATGCATGTTCTAGACTTCTAGTAGAGGTGAACATACCCTATTATTGATGAGACATATTTGAAAAACAACGCTTTGCTCTTTCCTTCCCACTTCCCACTCTGAAGCACTAGTTTCCTCTCTGTATGTGACTTCAAACTTGGAGCATTGGGTTCCTTATCCTATGGAACCCTGAGAACCTGTGGTTTCTGAGTAGCCGTTAAAGACTCTGGCTTCATCCATGACTTATATACATACATCATTGGAATTTGTTGTCAGGTTGAGGCTTGTCCCTGACTTGTGCTGTTTCCTGATGCTCCTGTCCCAGTCAGTTTGCTGCTGAGAGAGGATTAATTGCCCTGATCATCATTTGCCTGAAGTCATGGTTGGGTTTGGGGATATGAGAAGAGACAGAGTCATCTGGAGAGGAGTGGCTTTCCCAGAGCAGGACAGCTTGTGGTAATTTGACAATTGTTAAACAAATCAACAAAATGACTAAATGAAGCAAATTTCTGGAATAGAAGTTATGTCAATCCTGAATTATAAATTTTTACCGTTACTATCCTCTATTTACCAAATATTGAGCACCTACTACATATCGAGGACTCTTCTAGGTTTTAGACATCTAGCAATGACTAGCACAGGGGGAAAATGCCCGCCCATAGGGTTGTTTTATCCAAGGGTCATTGTAATTGTCTTTCCCCGTTCTCATGGTGGATCTGAGGACCTCGTGAATCATCACTCAAAAAGGGGAGTCCATTTCTGGAAAACCACAGATGCCCTTAGGCTCAGTCTTATCTCTGCTACAAACAAAAGAAGTGAACTGAATTCTTTCCTGACATAGAGAGCTTCATCTAGATCCCAGGAAGAAAAGTCTCTAAGATTCTCAAATCCTTGAAAAGCATCTGGGGAAGCATAAATGACAAGGAGAAAAAGCATCCCTTTAAAAGCCAGTCAGCCACTTTTCTGCCAAGGGCTTGTCAAAATTGCTCAAGAGAGAGAAAAAAGAGAAACAAGTGCACATACACATTTTTAAAGTAGCTGCAACCAAGACAACGCCAATTATTCAACCACAGTAAAGAAACCAGCAGTCAAACCACACTGATTATTTAACCGCGTATCCAAGTGCTGAACACAGCCATAGCCAGCCACGTTAATTTAATGTAAATATCCTGAGTAACCAGCCCCCGTGGAGGCAAGAGCTGCAGCAAAGGACAGTGCCTCACCTTTCCTTGTTTTGGCTCCAGATGTCTGGAGCTGGAAAACTGGCTATAATCCAACTAATATTTTCCCTTTTTTCCCTCCTTTCTGCATTTTTGTTTCTCCAAAACCCCAATTCATTCTTTCCTTACTGATCCACTAGTCTCAAATGAACACACACTCAGGGAAACATTTCATTTGATGCATTCTGTTCTCTTCCTCTTGATTTCCACCTTTTCTTTCCTTTATTTTTCATTTCAATCCTTTCTCCTTTTTTTTTTAACCTTCATGCTTTGATTCCAAAGTACTTGATTCCTATTTATTTAATTTTTACTAATCATCATATGTAAAGTTTATTCTCAGGAAGTGCATATCAGGAAAACATAAACTTTCTCCTTTGCAACTTGTAACTACAGAATTTGCACTAGGTTGAAACCTACTATAAAATAGTCCCTTTCACTGGGAAATGCCCAAGCTCGTGGATCTTGTGAGTCCAGATATCCATGTTTGAAAAACACTGTCCCACTCTCACTGGCCACAAATATAAGCATCTGACTCAAGGTCAGCCAACCCATTGTTGTCTATTAACCAATCAGATTTCTCTCTTTGAGATTTGAACCAGGAGACACAGAGATGGACTGAAACGTGGGGGGCTGAGTCAGGGCTGGATGACAGGATGGGCCATGTGCAAATAGAACAAATTTAGCTGGAGAGAGGAAGAGAGGGAAGCAGAGCTAAGGAAGACCCTATGGTCCACAGAGGATAAAAAGTGAAGCAACAGGTAACCATATGCTTCCTTGAAGGAGGGATAGAGGCACCTCATTTTACATTGATTGGTCCAGTTCTAGTTCCCGTGAGGCCAGTCTCTATTTCAGTTGTTAAGACCATGAGATTGACATTGTATCCTTATATTACATCTGTGTGCATGGATTATAGTATAAAATCAGGCTCTGGAGTCACTTAGCTTTTATCTCTTCCTCTTCTCAATGCCCACCTTTTCTCTCCACATGAAATCAGTTTCAAAAAGATGCTTCTAAATAAAATATCCATCTTATGTTATGTGTAGAGAAGTCTCCCGGACGTGATGTAACAGGCTCAATGAGAACTCATGTTTTGTGGAAGTGAGTCATGGAATTACTCTACATAAATGATGCTCATGATTCCATTTATGCCTAATTTTTTGAACTGTATCCCACCAATGGCCAAGCACAATGTTGGGGAACTGAAACTTCTTCCCTCTCCTATTGCCTTTGGAGTGCTCCAGGCTCTAATCTGACTTTTCTGATCAAATCTGACCAGGTTTTGGGGGTGGGAAATCAGAAGCGCTCCTGGAGCAAGCTAAATTTGTGAAGCTCATTGAACAACCAAGTGAATACATACACGTGGAAATCACAGAAAGACTGGGATTGAAAATATCAAATCAGGAGATGTAATTTAGCATCAAGGCACTAGATGAGATCACCTAAGGAGTGAGTTTAGAGAGAGAAGGAGCCCCAGGGAGTACAATGGGGAACAGGAGAGTGTGAAGCCAAACGTAAAAGCACTTTGAGAAGAAGCGGTGATCAGTCATGTCCTGTGGTGCCGAAAGGTCAGATAAAATGAGGGCTGAGTGACCTTGTTAAAAAAATGGTGGATGTAACTTGATTTTAGGGAATGAAGGAGAACATGAGGGAATAGTGGAAAAAAAACAAGTAAAAGCAACTTTTTCAAAGAGTTTTCCTAGAAATCTGATAGTAACTGAATGGGGATTTCTCCAGAGGAGACTATGGCCACCAGCACTGGGGAGAGACAGGGTTTGAATCCCAGCTTTTCCATAGGCTAATCAGACATTTTACGCAAGTTAGTTAACAATTCTGACACTCAAGCTTTTTAATCCATAAAATCTGGGTAACAAATATTACCTACATGTAGAATTTAGGGGACATTAGATACCTAACACGGTGACTTGTAACTAGTAAGTGTTCATTAACTAGTAGAAAATTGTTAGTTAGTAATTTGGGAAAAATATTAGTAGAACAAGAATTTGGCACTAACAGAGTGATTTCTTCCACACCTGCCTTAGAAATGGCTCCGATTCAATGCCTGGGTCTCACAGGTCTGGTTGCTGAGGGGAATGTGGTCATCCCACTGGGGAGCACACATTTGGACTTGGGATCTGGGTTAGGAAATTAGTAGCTGAAGAGTTAGACTCCTGGCGTTCTAAGCATATTGACTAAATTAAATCAAAACACAGAAGAGAGAATTCATTGATCTAATATCTGTGAGCACAGGTAAGGTACCACAGGATTTCAAAGCCTACTCTTGAAAAGAAACTCATGAAGTTTTGTGCAACTAACTCTTTTAGTCATTGTCTCTCCGCAGTGTGTCTGGCACTGTGCCACCCTAGGTGAGGAAACTCAGACCAAGTGTGAGATCACTCCTGTCCTTCACGGACTTGCCAGCTAAGCTGAGGTGAGAACCCCACATGGACAGACACTGTCTAATACAACAGTGTATCTTAAACTTGAACCAAATTTCCTGGGTTATTTCATAAAGTTCCCTGGGCTGCTCCTGGAGCTGCAGGAGATTCCCTGGTAGTGGAGCCTGTGAATCTGTACTTATGACTGTCTCCAGTGATTTCATCTATACCTTGGAGTCTGAGCACTACTGCTAAGGAAACTTAGACACTCAGGGAGCTTTGGGGGCAGATGAATGAAAAGGTATCAGAGTTTTAAGACTAACCTGGTGGCAATTGTTAGGAATGATGGAAGGGAGGAAGGACAGAGGTACTGAGTAAGATGAGGTTGCAATGAACCCCGGGTGGGGAGTGCTTGTGCTGTATCAAGGTGGCAGTGAATGTGAAAGGTGGTCAGGTGAGACAGATGTTTTGAAGCAAAATTGACCATATTTAGTGACTGGTTGGAAATGATGAATAAAGGAAAAAAGGAAAAGATGACTCCAGTGTTTTGAGACAGGCTGCTCCCCTTAGCTCCAGACTCGTGTGTTTGCTTCCTCAACATTTCCCCGTGGAGGTCCAAGAGTCATTGTCAACATAGCATGTCAAACACAGAAGCCCTCATTTCACTCTCCCCTAAACTTTCTTATTTCCTAGCTCCTTCCATCTCAGCCAGTGACAGCTCCATTCTCTCCACTGCTCAAGACAAGACTTTGAAGCAATTCTTGACTTCTCCATTTCTCCCACAGTCCCATGAGTAAACCTTTCAGTTTTACTTTCAAAATTGACCAAAAACCTTTTCATTTTCCTCCATCTTCACCACTGTCATCCAGATCCAACCCAAAATCATCTTTAGCCTAAGCTATTATAGTAGCCTCCTAACTGGTCCCTGCCTCCACACTTGCTTCTTAAAGTCTATTCAGATCATGAAATGTCTCTACTCGGAAGCTTCAGTTGTTCCCCAGCTCATTCAAAGTAAAAGCCAAACTCCTTATAGTGGCCCACAAGGTCCTACAAGGTCTAGGTCTCTAGTATTTCTCCAACCTCATCTCCTCTCACTGACCCAGGAACAGTCTGCATTAGGTATTCAAGCTGGCAAGTTGGTGCTTGTATTGGGCAAGGAAGCTCTCAACTTTGACTCTTTGTTCTTGTTGTTTTTTCCCTCTAAAGTTGTTTGACCTAAACTTCTTCCCACTCCCTCTCCTCCTCTGTTGAGCCTTTGGTCTCTGCAGTGTTATTCATTGAATTCAATGCTATTCCTCCAGAAATCTACATGAGATTATTATTATTATTCCAATCAGGTCAATGTCACTTCTTCACAGAGATCTTTCATGACCACCCTGCATGAAATGACATGATCAAGTAACTAGTTGTGACTCTTTATCCATCTTGCTTTATTTTTAAATTAGCCTGTCTCACTTGGCATATTATATGTTTATTTATCTACTATCTGTCTGCAACTATCTGTCAGCAGAGTGTAAAACACAAAGAGAAGGGCATTTGTCTACTTTATTTAGAGCTGTATTCCCAGAGCCTTGAAGAGAGACTGCACATAGCAATCTCTCATAAAACATTTGTTGAATGAATTGCAAGACTGAATTTAGAGGCAGCACAGTCCTGGTAAAGAACAAGGTCTCTTAAACTGGGTGGGTTGGATTTATATTTTGCCTCTGTCTTTTACTCCATATGTAATCCTGGACAAGTTTCCTGGCATCTCCATGCCTCAGTTTTCCTACTGTACAATGCAGGTATTAATAAGAACAATATGTAGCATTTAAAAAATGTGGCCATGAAGGACCTTCAGGATGGTGGAGGAGTAAGACATGGAGATCACCTTCCCCCCAACAAATACATCAAAAATACACCTACATGTGGAACAACTCCTATAGAACACCTACTAAATGCTGGCAGAAGACCTCAGACTTCCCAAAAGAGTCACGGTGCTCCAGCTGGGTATCAGGCCTGAGCCTCTGATGTGGTAGAGCCAAGTTCAGGACATTGGACCACCAGAGACCTCCCGGACCCATGTAATATCAACTGGGGAGAGGTCTCCCAGAGATCTCCAACTCAACTCTAAGACTCAGCTTCGTTCAACGACCAGAAAACTCCAGTGCTAGACACCCAATGCCAAATAACTAGCAAGACAGGAACACAACCACACCCATCAACAGAGGGGCTGCTAAAATCATAATAAGTTCACAGACACCCCAAAACACACCATTAGACATGGTCCGGCACACCAGAAAGACAAGATCCAGCCTAATCCAACAGAACACAGACTCCAGTCTCCTCCACCAGGAAGCCTACACAACCCATTGAACCAACCTTACTCACTGGGGGCAGACACCAAAAACAACAGGAACTACGAACCTGCAGCCTGCGAAAAGGAGACTCCAAACTCAGTGAGTTAAGCAAAATGAGAAGACAGAGAAATACACAGCAGATGAAAGAGCAAGGTGAAAACCCACCAAACCAAACAAATGAAGAGGAAATAGGCAGTCTACCTGTAAAAGAATTCAGAATAATTATAGTAAAGATGACCCAAAATCTTGGAAGGAGAATGAAGAAAATACAAGAAACATTTAACAAGAACCTAGAAGAACTAAAGAGCAAACAAACAAGGATGAACAGCACAATAAATGAAATTAAAAATTCTCTAGAAGGAATCAATAGCAGAATAACTGAGGCAGAGGAACGGATAAGTGACCTGGAAGATAAAATAGTGGAAATAACCACCACAGAGCAGAATAAAGAAAAAAGAATAAAAAGAATTGAGGACAGTCTCCAAGACCTCTGGGACAACATTAAATGCACCAAAATTCAAATTATAAGGGTCCCAGAAGAAAAAGATAAAAAGAAAAGGACTGAGAAAATATTTGAAGAGATTATACTTGAAAAATTCCCTAATATGGGAAAGGAAATAGTCAAGTCCAGGAAGGTCAGAGAGTCCCATACAGGATAAATCCAAGGAGAAACACGCCAAGACAGATATTAATCAAATTATCAAAAGTTAAATACAAAGAAAAAATATTAAAACAACAAGGGAAAAGCAACAAATAACTTACAAGGGAATCCCCATCAGGTTAACAGCTGATCCTTCAGCAGAAACTCTGCAAGCCAGAAGGGACTGGCAGGACATTTTTAAAGTGATGAAAGGGCAATATCTACAACCAAGAATACTCTACCCAGCAAGGATCTCATTCAGATTCAACAGAGAAATTAAAAACTTCACAGACAAGCAAAAGCTAAGAGAATTCAACACCGGCAAACTAGCTTCACAACAAATGCTAAAGGAACTTCTCTAAGCAGGAAACACAAGAGAAGGAAAGACTTACAATAACAATTCCAAAACAATCAAGAAAATGGTAATAGGAACATGCATATCAATAATTGCCTTAAATGTAAATGGATTAAATGTTCCAACCAAAAGACACAGACTGGCTGAATGGGTACAAAAACAAGACCTGTATACATGCTGTCTACAAGAGACCAACTTCAGACCTAGGGACACATACAGACTGAAAGTGAGGGGATGGAAAAAGATATTCCTTGAAAATGGAAATCTAAAGAAAGCTGGAGTAGCAAGTCTCATATCAAACAAAATAGACTTCAAAATAAAGTCTATTACAAGAGACAAAGAAGGAGGCTACATAATGATCAAGGGATCAATCCAAGAAGAAGATATAACAATTGTAAATATTTATGCACCCAACATAGGAGCACCTCAATACATAAGGCAAATGCTAATAACCATGAAAGGAGAAATCGACAGCAATACAATAATATTAGGGGACTTTAACACCCCACTTTCACCAATGGACAGATCGTCCAAAATGAATATAAATAAGGAAACACAAGCTTTAAATGACACATTAAACAAGATGGACTTAATTGACATTTATAGGACATTCTATCCAAAAACAACAGAATACACTTTCTTCTCAAGTACTCATGGAACATTCACCAAGATAGTTCATATCTTGGGTCACAAATCAAGCCTTGGTAAATTTAAGAAAAGTGAAATACTATCAAGTACCTTTTCCAACCACAACACTATGAGACTAGATATCAGTTACAGGCAAAAAAAACTGTAAAAAATAAAAACACATGGAGGATAAACAATATGTTACTAAATAACCAAGAAATCACTGAAGAAATCAAAGAGGAAATCAAAAAAATACCTAGAAAAATGACAATGAAAACACGATGGCCCAAAACTTATGGGATACAGCAAAAGTAGTTCTAAGAGGGAAGTTTATAGCAATACAATCCTAACTCTAGACAGATGAAAAATCTCAAATAAACAACCTAACCTTACACTTAAAGCAATTAGAGAAAGAAGAACAAAACAAACCCAAAGTTAGCAGAAGGAAAGAAATCATAAAAATCAGATCAGAAATAAATGAAAAAGAAATGAAGGAAACAATAGTAAAGATCAGTAAATCTAAAAGCTGGTAATTTGAGAAGATACACAAAATTGATAGCCAGACTCATCAAGAAAAAAAGAAGACTAAAATCAACAGAATTAGAAATGAAAAAGGAGAAGTAACAACTGATACTGCAGAAATACAAAGGATCATGAGAAATTACTACAGGCAACTATATGCCAATAAATGGACAACCTGGAAGAAATGGACAAATTCTTAGAAAAGCACAACCTTCCAAGACTAAACCAGGAAGCATTAGAAAATATAAACAGAGTTATCACAGCACTGAAATTGAAAATGTGATTAAAATTTTTCCAACAAACAAAAGCCCAGGACCAGATGGATTCACAGGTGAATTCTATCAAACATTTACAGAAGAGCTAACACCTGTCCTTCTCAAACTCTTCCAAAATATAGCAGAGGGAGGAACACTCCCAAACTCATTCTACAAGGCCACCATCACCCTGATACCAAAACTAGACAAAGATATCACAAAAAAAGAAAACTACAGGTCAATATCACTGATGAATATAGATGCAAAAATCCTCAACAAAATATTAGCAAACAGAATTCAACACCAATTAAAAGGATCGTACACCATGATCAAGTGGGTTTTATCCAGGAATGGAAGGATTCTTCAGTATATGCAAATCAATCAATGTGGTACACCATATTAACAAACTGAAGGATAAAAACCATGTGACCATCTCAATAGATGCAGAAAAACCTTTTGACAAAATTCAACACCAATTCATGATAAAAACTCTCCAGAGAGTAGGCATAAAGGGAACTTACCTCAACTTAATAAAGGCCATATATAACAAACCCACAAACAACATCATTCTCAATGGTGAAAAACTGAAACTACTTCCTCTAAGATCAGGAACAAGACAAGGTTGCCCACTCTCACCACTGTTATTCAACATAGTTCTGGAAGTTTTAGCCACAGCAATCAGAAATGAAAAAGAAAGAAAAGGAATCCAAATTGTAAAAGAAGAAGTAAAACTGTCACTTTTTGCAGATGACATGATACTATACATAGAGAAACCTAAAGATGCTACCAGAAAACTACTAGAGCTAATCAATGAATTTGGTAAAGTAGCAGGATACAAAATTAATGCACAGAAATCTCTTGCATTCCTATATACTTATGATGAAAAATCTGAAAGAGAAATTAAGGAAACACTCCCATTTACCACTGCAACAAAAAGAATAAAATACCTAAGAATAAACCTACCTAAGGAGACAAAAGACCTGTATGCAGAAAACTATAAGACACTGATGAAAGAAATTAAAGATGATACAAACAGATGGAGAGATATACCATGTTCTTCGATTGGACGAATCAACATTGTGAAAATGACTCTACTACCCAAAGCAATCTACAGATTCAATGCAATCCCTATGAAACTACCACTGGCATTTTTCACAGAACTAGAACAAAAAATTTCACAATTTATATAGAAACACAAAAGACCCCAAATGGCCAAAGCAATCTTGAGAAAGAAAAACGGAGCTAGAGAAATGAGGTTTCCAGACTTCAGACTATACTACAAAGCTACAGTAATCAAGACAGTATAGTACTGGCACAAAAACAGAAATATAGATCAATGGAACAGGATAGAGAGCTCAGAGATCAACCCACTCACCTATGGTCACCTTAACTTTGATAAAGGAGGCAAGCATATACGATGGAGAAGGACAACCTCTTCAATAAGTGGTGCTGGGAAAACTGGACAGCTACATGTAAAAGAATGAAATTAGAGCACTCCCTAACACCATATACAAAAATAACTCAAAATGGATTAAAGACCTAGATGTAAGGCTAGACACTATAAAACTCTAAGAGGAAAACATAGGCAGAACACTCTATGACATAAATCACAGCAAGATCCTTTCTGACCTACCTTCTAGAGAAATGCAAATAAAAACAAAACTAAACAAATGGGACCTAATGAACCTTAAAATCTTTTGCACAACAAAGGACAACATAAACAAGATGAAAAGACAACCTTCAGAATGGGAGAAAATATTTGAAAATGAAGCAACTGACAAGGATTAAACTCCAAAATGTACAAGCAGCTCATGCAGCTCAATATCAAAAAAACAAACAACCCAATCCCAAAATGGGCAGCAGACCTAAATAGACATTTCCCCAAAGAAGATATACAGATTGCCAAGAAACGCATGAAAGGATGCTCAACATAACTAATCATTAGAGAAATACAGATCAAAACTACAATGATGTATCACCTCACAGTGGTCAGAATGGCCATCATCAAAAAATCTACAAACAATATATGCTGGAGAGGGTGTGAAGAAAAGGGAACCCTCTTGCACCCTTGGCGGGAATGTAAATTGATACAGCCACTATGGAGAACAGTATGGAGGCTCATTAAAAATTAAAAATATAACTACCATATGACACAGCAATCCCACTACTGGGCATATATCCTGAGAAAACCATAATTCAAAAAGAGTCATGTACCACAATGTTCATTGCAGCTCTATTTACAATAGCTAGGACATGGAAGCAACCTAAGTGTCCATTGACAGATGAATGGATAAAGAAGATGTGGCACATACGTACAATGGAATATTACTCAGCCATAAAAAGAAATGAAATAGAGTTATTTGTAGTGAGATGAATGGACCTAGAGTCTGTCATACAGAGTGAAGTATGTCAGAAAGAGAAATACAAATACTGTATGCTAACACATATATATGGAATCTAAAAAAAAAAAAAAAGGTTCTTAAGAACCTAGGGGCAGGACAGTAATAAAGATACAGACGTAGAGAATGGACTTTGGGACACGGGGAGGGGGAAGGGTAAGCTGGGATGAAGTGAGAGAGTCACATTGACATATATACACTACCAAATGTAAAGTAGATAGCTAGTGGGAAGCAGCCGCATAGCACAGGGAGATTAGCTCGGTGCTTTGTGACCACCTAGAGGAGTGAGATAGGGAGGGTGGGAGGGAGATGCAAGAGGTAGGGGATATGGGGATATATGTATACGTATAGCTGATTCACTTTGTTATACAGCAGAAATTTATAACAATATAAAGCAATTACACTCCAATAAAGATGTTTAAAATAACAAATGTGGCCACAAATTCTTTGACACTCCTTCCATCCCATGGAAGGAGTGATAAAGATGTTTAAAAAAACAAATGTGCTGTAGAAACTACTCCTCCTTGTCTGATTTCCTCTATCTGCTCTGATTTCTTCATCCGCAGAATCCACGAACATGTAAAAATGGTTATTCTTTTATGCCACTGAATTTAAGCTAGTTAGTTACATAGCAATAGATACCTTGAACCCCAGCTCAAAGGCTATTCTGGGAAGTAAAGAAGTGATTGTATGTGAAATGCTTAGAACTAGGCCAGTGCCAGCCACATAGTAAGTTGACCTCACTCAGTAATTGTTAGCTTTTATCATTACTGTGATAAAATTTCTACTGATAAATATAGTACTTTTAAAGAATTAGTTAATAAAAATACTCTTCTCTCACCCACATTTAAAACTTAATAATAAAATTTGGAACAGAATTAAGTGGTTCGTGAATTGTATTTTACTCCCCAAGATCAGTGTCTTTACATCCTTGGGTAAAGAGAGATTACAAAGTGATCTTCTTATGAACTGATAATTTGCAGTCGGTTATGATAAAGCCCCAGAAAAACAAAGCCCTTGGTACTACAACAGAATTTTTCTGAGTGAAGGTCTAGAATCCTGCTTACTTTTGTGTTCCTCTGCAACAGTGCAAGGCCCAAAGTAGACACCCCACCAATGTTTGCCTTGCTGATTTCATCAATGCACTTGTGTTCATTGTCTTACATAACCTTCTGGGAAAACATTGCTTTATTTAGTATTATCTCTATTTTTGCCTCTAAATTTGTAATATTTGCTTAGAAGCTGATTGGTAATCTCATAAAATTTAGATTGACGTTTATGGATTAAATGGCCAGTATTGTTAAGAATGTACAGTGCAGCATAAGCACAAAACTCTTGCACAGTCTTCTCCTGGACTTGTGCTTTTTTGAACTGGGTTCAAATCTAAACTGAGCAAGGCCACACAGGGCGTTAGAGCAAAAAATGTAAAGATGGAATGCACTAAACCCCCTCGACTGGGGGAGATAGGCCTTGGAGGAGGGAATTTTAAGGACATACTTTTTTATTTCTGGTCACCTGGCAAGCCAATCTTCAAAAACATACTGCACAAATGTGATTTTCAAAGCCACACACATTGTCTTAGATAGAAAACAACTTCAAACATCACATAGTGTTTTGGAAATTATTTGCTGAATATGTCAACATACCCTGTGAAAGAAAAGCAGTTGCATAGTTTTTGGTCTGTTCTTATGTGCAGATTTCTTGAATTTTGAAATAACAAGATCGTTAATATAATTACTTGGATAGGTATCACATTTTTAGATGGCCTGTTGAATGCTTTGCTATGAACAATTAAATATGTCTCATCTCATGGTGAGCAATCCATGTGTGTGAGAGAGCAGACAGGGGAAGGAAGAAATACCAGTAGGAGAAGCAGAGGAGCAAAGGAAAGAGAAGAGGGGGGACAGAAATATCTAGACTTAACAAATAAGAGAGTGCGGGCAGCATGAGCAAATAGTAATCTTTGAAACTCCTAGTCTCCACAGTTTTACTACAGCAAATATTAGTGCTTCCATATCATTCACAGTCAGTATAGTACAATCTACATATAGGAAGTGAAAAATATTTAAGGCTGGTTTTTCTCAGCCACAATGAAGTTGAGGTAATGGTATTACTTAGGAGTTCCTATTTATTGATCCACTTTGGAATGTTCCTTTGCAGGGGCTGTTGACTTTATGGATCAGGATTGCCATCATGAGTGTGGAAAGTATGGCCTCGAGTTTCAGGTAAGCAGACTCGGGGACACTTTTGTCTCAAGCAAGGGAAGTACACATCGATTAAACATCCATGTGCAACTGATTTGGCTACTTGCCCTGTAATTTTATTTTCGTGGCTTGCCCAATATTCCACCTTGCAAAACTATCTCCTTCATGGATTGTCATTATTACCAATGAAAAACTTTTACTAAACATTCACACTTAACAGTAGGTGTCATTGGTTGAACACAAAGTGTGTGTTACATGGAGTACTGGGCTTACATGTGCACTGTGCCCTTAATCCTAACTCATCCTGTCTATTTTACAGGTGAAAGTTTGAGCTGCTCAGTGCCAAATAGCTAGTAAGCAAAAGAACTGGGATTTGGAGCTAGATCTAGCTGACTGTAAAATCTTGCCTCGTTGTATGTGACATGATACAAAGTGCTTACTTGGAGCAGCTGGTACTGGGAAACTAGTTTACTGGGGCCTTAAATAATCCTTTGGTCTTTAGTCTCTAGATTAAGTTGGCCAATTATTCCAGCCAACAGACGCAGCAGGTTGGAGGAGGGGGGCTGGCTTTGACACCAGCTTGTTGAGACTGGCATTCCAACCCCAACTTTGATATCATCATGGTGAAGTCAGCCTGGCACAGCCCCCGCTTGCCAACTGCCTCAGAATTATGGTTTAGCCACAAGTCAACACCATAGGCTCACAGAAAGCTGTGCAAATGGCTTGGAGAGAGATGGGTGACCTGCAGACTGCGGGTTTCCCAGGCCTGCCAAGTTTTGCTTTCTTAAAGAGAATGAAGACTAAGTAGTTAGCTATCTTGGATTCAGGGTAATGATCCCAATAACCTCACAGGTGTGCAGAGTGACCCTTTCTGATTGTTTAGATGATACTGCAGAGAAATAACTCTAAAATTATTGGATGCTATCCCAAATGTCCCTATTCCCAGTTTTGCATACAACCTTCTTGGTGACTTCTTTGAGTCATCCTGACGTATGTGTGTGACGTGTAAATATATATTGAGCACTCCTGGTATAATGTGTCAGGAACAATACTTTTTCCTGAATTTATTTTGCACTCAGGGTTAATATTAACTAAGCTAACACCCCATCATGGTGCCAGATCTAGGCCATCTGCTCTGATTCATTCCTTGCCTTTCTTCTTCTCTGCCCTGCTCTGTATCACTGGGAGGTTTACCCCTGTGGCCTGTGTTTCCCAGGCTTCTCCATCAATTGTCTTCCAGCAGGATGTGGTTCAAGGGAGGCACTGGGGTGCGATAGTGGGGTAGGAAAGAAGGGGGAAACCAAAATATTTTTCCCTTCCCTCTTTACCTTGGACAATATCCACTGCCAGAACTGTGTCTCTCCCATGTCTGCAGAACCACCAGGCTGCCATGAGTCTCACTGCCTCCATGACCTTGACTTTGTATTAAGCTAACAGTGATCTTTCTCTCTATTCCTCCAGCCTCAGAGAGGGTCTCAAATTGGCTCTTGCCAATCTCTGGGTTGCACCACCATGCTGGGTTCTGCTTCTCAACTTCTATCATCTACGGAAGGAATTAAATTTCCTCTGCCTTACGTACCCAGAGTGGTTTGTTTTCCTGGTTGGACCCTGACAGGTATAATTATGGCATTTTTTTATGTCACTCAGGAATTGTTTCATATATGTATGAATTGCCTTTGATATAAGGTTTTAGTAAGAACTGGAGTGAGGGTCCTTCACTTCTACAAGTGTTCAGTGGGTACCTACTATGCACAAAGCAGGTACATAGGTAAAAATTTACTGGTTGTTACACAGCCAGGGTCTAAAAAAAGTTGAGATCTGAAAAAAAAATTTTTTCAGGTCAGTGGAATATAATTGTCTCAATCAATTTTCTGCCTGCATATAATAAGGAGATACTTGGAAACATTTATTAATGTCCCTGTTTGAACAGTGTCAGTGTCAGGGCTTTTCCTGTGGTGGTGTCATCAGATTGCCTACTGGCATATATTCTCAGAGAGTATGAACAAGTTTACTCAACTAAACTGTTATTTCTACTGATTATCTTAGCAGGAAAAGTCAGGATCATATCCAGAAAGGTGGGTGATCCACATGTTTCCTCCCACCCTCACTATAAGTGCACGGGGATTGAACCCAAGGGGTCATTAAGAACTTCAGTCATTGACCTATGAGGTCTGTGAGGTCCACCCACCAGATAAATTTACTAGTAAGGATGAGGAAGAGACAGAAGACGGGAGGAGTGAGAGGAGGATTTTGCAATTTTTCATGACGTTTAAATGAGGAAATAAGCCACTGATTAGGATAAATCCCAAATAAACTGTGTTGACTGAAGAGTTGTACACATTTTATTTACCAAAGGACACATATGCAAATTCTTATATTATAAATCATGATATTTTGAACGATGCCAAGAAATTGTGCATTTTTAATGACTAAAATCATCTGATTTCTCATGGAGATGGAAGTTAGACCTTGGAGTAATGAGTATCTTTCACTACTCTTCCCTGATACTGCCAGAATCTTGCTTTCTATTCAAACCTCCTCCTTTTGTTAGCCTTAGAGTGGAAGAGGTTGTTGAATTTCAGTTGCGGGTTTAGTGGAGGATGTAGCAGACCTAATGCAGTATCAGAGGAGAGCATGAAAAGAAGGAAGGAGTGGAAGAGAAAGAAAGAGGAGAGGAAGGACAGAGTAACAGTCAAGGAACAGTAATGGGTAAGGCCATGGTCATTCCAGAGGCTGTTGCCTGAACTACTTCCTGCTTCTCTCCACTTCCTGCTTCTCCTGTTGCCTTAGGGGTGGGAACCACATCCCTTCTTATTGCTTTGGCCCTGTGAGGAGGGGTTGCAGGGTTTTGAATTTGTTTTCATCTCTTTGCTCAGATAGGAAGTAAGCTTCTTTTCCTTATCTTACCTATCTTTATCCTTTTATACTTAAAGTATATTTTATTTTCAAAATATTAAATATGAAAGTCTACCTCACCTCCATTTTCCTTCTTGAAATTCAGCCAATTTTGTAGGCTAATTGGCCACCAGTTCTCCATTTTCCCCACTGGATATGGAACCCAACCATGCTCTCATGTTTGCTCAGTTAAAAATACAATTCACCCCTTAACTTTAGCAACTGAAGAAGAGGAAACATATAGTTTACTTGCTTTGTTAAAAAGTAGTTCATTTGCATATCAAATTAATTTGGCTTACGTCAAGAGCAAACTTGAATATTGAGCAAGCTTGGAAATCATATTTAAAGCTCTTTTCCCCTCTTGGGTGACACAATATACAAAAACTTCACAACAGATTGAGATTTCAAATGGTAGTTACAGAAGAGGGCACTTCTTTCCACTTCTTCCCTTACTTCCCTCTTTAAAGAAGGTCCTGAATTGAGTGAATTTAAAATAGAAAATAATAGTAAACAGTATTTTGGAAACAATATGGTCTAGTTGGTGTTGAAAGCTTTAAACTTTTAAATGTTCTCTTTGTGAAGGAATTTGCTAATTATCCAGCAGATATTTTTTCTTTTTATCCCTTATGCATCATAGTTTCCTTAAAATTCTCTCCCTCTCTTTGTTTCTTTCTCTGGCTCTAGCTCCCTCTTGCTCTCCTTTTTTCTTTTAAACAGTGAAGATAGGTTCAAAGAATGTGTAAAGCTTATATCCTTCTCCTGGAAACAAGACGATACCTCAGAGCCAAAGTCCTAAGGCCCTGTCTTGATGAGAAGCCCTCTTACTTTAATTATAACCTCTTCTAGAAGGTCCTCTCTCAACTTAGTGATTTGTGTGTCCTGGAACTAATTTTATTAAGTGAGTTGCAGAATTAAATTATTTGTTTGGATTTCATGGCTCTACCTACACCTCCTAAACTCTACCTAAACCTCCAATGCCCCATTAAAATAATCAAATATTGGATTATGAGTACCTGTTTTTTTTTTTTTTTCAGGGGATTTAAAACTGAGAATTCCCTAACAGTTCTGGGAATGATCAAAGACCTATCAAAACAATTCAAAATCTTGGCTGGGAAGTGATGTCCTTATCCTTGAAAGAAAAAAGCACCCATTAATGGAGCTCATTTTAAAGAGGTCTATTAAGAGCCAGTGGAATATTAAAGTCACCTGATCATTTTGCATTCATCTTAGTCAATATTTGAGACACTAAATTATATCAGTTTTTGAAATAGTCAAATGTCTTTGTTTTAGTTATGTAATTGACTTATCTTTCACAATACAATTGAAAACTAACTCTAAGTTATGAATTTATTACTGATTTATTCTTAAAGTAGAGATTAATTCTCCATTTTTCTTACACAGTACATTTACATAGCCTTGAAAACAAATGCCCTACCAATGCATACTCAGTTCTTAGCGACCCGGTGTAAACTCAGTGGATCACATTTGCACAGGTAATTGCCTGCACATTGTGATTGAAATGAGACCTCAAGCAGCTCATTCCAGCCTCCTCTCCCTCCACCTGGGCCAAAGTTCTCAGATACCCTTCCCCAACTCCCTCTTCCCGGTCAACACCAGTTTAAAAAATAGATGCAGAAGCATGAACCCAAGAAGTTACAGTGAGAAACTGTAGATAGTGTGAGTGACTTTCTGATTCCCTAATTTTGTGGGATCACTGAGCAAATAATTTGTTGTGTAATCTGTTCCCTGGGAAGACACAAAGAGAAAACAACACTGACAAGTTTGCTTAACGTAGGTCCTGAATGTATAGATCTGTGGTCATTCTTGGTTCCACACAATATTTGCCTTTTCTAAGCCATTTTGCCATGAAAAGCACTTGGTGGCTCTTTCCTGTGCACACCCACCCCCTCCCCGCTCCAGTCCACACATCTACTGCTATTATTACTACTCCTTCTATTACTGCTACTACTTACACACACATACCTCCTCCCAAGAAAGAGGGAAAGAGTCACAGAGCTAAAGAAAGGACATGTCTGAGTCGCAGAATATGCTGAACAATGAGGCGATCACTTCAATCTGCAGAAACATGGGCGTTGCATGAAAGGTTGTTGAAAATGTGCTGTTCTTTTCAGCGCCTCTTGCATCTGGTCTTTAGAACAGAGCTCCAGTGCTTCCTTTGAGTTACCGTCGATTTTCAAATTTTTAACTTCTCTAATTAGCTGAATGATAACTGGATATGGAATCTTCATCAACAAAATAATTTCTGGTGTTACTGTAACTTTCTTACCCCAGAAAGGGATCAACTTTGATGATCATTGGATAAGAGTTTGAGTTATTTGGCAAATTCAAAGTGGGTGATAAAAATGTGTAGGGTTAAAGAAGTGATTTGACCAAAGCTATATGGTCATTCCCGGTAGATGGTAGAGAGAAGAGTAGAGGAGGAAGTTGTTAGGGATTCAGGGGTGGCAGTAATAGTGCTCTGTGTGACACAGGGAAGTTTAACTCCATTGTGAGAGAGGCAGTTTTGCAAATTATGAGGCAGTCTGATAATTATTCCTCTTCTTCCTTATAAGTTTAGGCGATGCTCTCTCTGAGATTTAAAATATGTCCTTGTGATATGTGTCAGTATGTGTGTTCCACTCAACGGTGGCTCCATCATGTGAAGAGGGCTAATGGCTAGAGGGCTACATTCTACAAGACTTAAAATTCCAAAGACCAACAATCATGGTTCCCTTCTCATGCTCCCTTCTTCCCAGAGAGTATTCTAAACTGGAGGAAATATAGTGCTGGGTGGAGAAGAGGACAGACCCTAAGAGGAGCCTTTGAGGAGGACTGGGTTTTCCCAGAAAGTGTGTGGAGTTTCACACCATGGAGATTGGAAGAAGAAATGGTTGAGAGAGGTGCAAGCCAGGGGGCCAAGGTTAATAATTTGAGTGTGTCCCCAAGGAGACCCTTTGTGAGATGCTTTTCCTTCCAATTTTGAGTAGTTCTTCCTAGAGCTATGGGAGAAAATGGATTGAGAATACAGTTATATGTTTTTTTCTTCTAGGTTGTAATTGCCTTGCAGCTCCTTCCTCTATACCTTCAGGAAAATCTGATTATCCCTGCAGTCTTAAGTGATGCCCAAGTGGAGAAGAGGAAACAGGAAACTGAAGGGAAGTGTAGGCAGGTATCAAATCAATGTCCTATCCCATCCATGTCCCATGGTTCCAGCAGGGAAAGGACAACACCCTTCCAAGTGCATTACGACTGGTAGTGGCCATCAGTGAAGGAAGCCAAGGTTCACAGGAGGGAGCCATCAGGAGGAGCACACAGAGCTGAGGAAGGACTTTCAAGTAGACATCCATAAATACTCTGGTGAGTAGAGACTGTTAGATTGAGGACCCAGGAAAAAAACGGAAATGAGGCTAAAAGAGAAGAATTTACTAAGAAACGCATTAGGATTTGCTATCCCTCAATCTGTTTATCTCCCAGCTATAAACTCTTCTCCACCTGAATTTATATCTCATAGTTTCACCCTCATGCTTCAGTTTAGAAATGAAACTTCTCTAAGGAGTCTCACAACTTCATATGATGTCCTGGATCTCTTATAGGATTTTGGACTTGGGTTTAAATTGTTTTTAAATCCATCCAAATGCCTTTTCCCTGCTGACAGCTCCATGCTGCCCACTCAAAGACTCACCAGGAGAATAAATTATTTCTTCCCTTGTCAGTGGTAATTTGTGTTCACTAAATTACCTCCAGATCTACTTTCCTGAGTCAAAAATAACTTCACAGTTTTTCTTTTTCCTTCCATGTCCACCTTGGAAAGACATATAGATTTTAAAGTTAACCTCTCTCTGTTAGATACTCAGAAATAATTAAGCTTGTTTTCTTCTTAAGTCAGCCAGATGTTTCATTTTAAAGTGGAACAATACATAGTTTAGTTGACCCAAGTTCTCATGGAAAAACCATTGCTTTCATTTTGATAGTCTTGTTTTGTGAGAGGTAAAAATGAAAAACATCTTTAAGAGAATTCCTTTTTTTTTTTTTCTGGGAACCGTGCTTGGTCTCAACAGGAAACCACATTTTTAAAGAACATGTAAGTTACTACTGATGATGCTCCGAAGTCTGATCAAACACTTTAAGCTACAGCCATCACAGTGGGATTTTACCACACTGTTCTTCATAACTGTTAAAAGATATTGATATGTCTTATAATGTCAAGATCTGTTTCTGGCAAGGCATCTATTTATACGATGTCTGTCACTTTAGCATTTTCTTCCAATCAAGCTGGGCTAATGTGCTTAGGGCACCTTTTATTTTTGTCTTAAAGAATGCTAATAAATGGTTAAGGGTAATTTTTTACAACATGGTGAGTGTTATTTCACAATGTTTCATTAGCCACAAATCCTCAAGTCACTTTTAAGAATTCCAGATGCCCTACTGTAGGTATTTTTGCAGCTGTTTTGTGGGAAATCATGAAAGTGCAACTCTCTTCGACAAAAAAAGAACATATCTCATTCCTGCAGGGATCAGGGTCTTTTACTGTACTTCATAGTAACAAAAAGGACAATGTAAAGACAGTTGTGTACTATACAAATTCTCTCCATATGCCTGAAATTGAGATAGTTACAATATCTTCTAATTTGTAAGATACTTTGATTTTACATCTAAGGAAGTCTTTCCTTTGAATTGGTTATGATATGCTCTGAAGTTACATTTTTCTTCCTGCTATTTGCAAGACAAAATTGGGCCTAAAGAAATTCTATCTGTATACAGTGATTTTTCTTTTGCAATGCATTTTTTGTTCTTTATGATTAGATTAGATTCATAAAGTGGAATTCATTCATTCTTTTACCTGTCCCATAACATATTGAATCTAATCATCAATAACTATTTACTCATCTTAAGATCACATATATTTCCTTTGCTAAAACAAAACTTAAATTTTGAAGGTTATAATTCAGGATATTGTGGATATTTATTCACTGATATCATTTTACATCACAAGAGTATTTTGCAGCACAGACAGCCACAGTTTGAGAAGGAAAGAAAGAAAGAAAGAAAGAAAGAAAGAAAGAAAGAAAGAAAGAAAGAAAGAAAGAAAGAAAGAAAGAAAGAAAGAAAGAAAGAAAGAAAGAAAGGAAGGAAGGAAGGAAGGAAGAAAGAAAGGAAGGAAGGAAGGAAGGTTTTCCTTTTATTATTTCCAGTATCACATAATCTATGTCATCATTATCTGATGGTATTTCGTATCTGAATTGTAATGTTCCTGGTGACCATTTCTTTTAAACAAAATCAATAAAAAATGTTGAAATTGAGATTTAGGGCTCAATGACCTTCCTGAAATTCAAATTGCTAAGATTTTGGCTACAAAGTCAAGGCTAGACTAGAAACACTCCATTGGTAGGACCTGTGATACAAGGAAAACTGGACTGGATCTAGATGGGAGGAATAACATCACCGAGAGTTCATTATTTCAACTCTCACATTTTATAGATAAGGAATGTGAGACCCCGAAACACAAAGTTCTATCAGTACTCTAGAATTCCATGGTCCAATTAAAAATCAACTCACTAAGGGTAACAGTTTTGCCCTTTTGTCTTTTACTTTTATTGCTTAAACATAGGTTTATAGACCTCAGAATGGGTTCAGATGAGTGTCATTCATTCCCAAAACATGCAAAATGACTCAAAAAAGCCATGGGTATGTCAAGCTGAAAAGGCAGTGTGTACACTCCAAAGGTTTGATATCTAGTGAGAAGTAAACATGCAGACCAGGGATTCCAATACATGGAGGCAGCTGCCCTGGTGAGGCAGACGTGGAGTTGAGGAGTAGAACAGAAACAAGAGAAGTCATATCAAGGAGGCAGGGAAAACCTTCTGGAGGACAGTGCTTTGTGATGCTTGAGTTAAAAGTTGAGGTGACTTCCCCAGGCAGAGGGAATGACATCTGGAATGTGCTGGAGCAATATCTTTGTTACTCAGCATAGAAGAGTGGAGTGGTGGGGGGAGAGGCTGGATGTGACTGACTTTCTTCATTCTAAGAAGATTCTAGCAATGCTGTTCTCCCATTGCTACTACAAGCCCAGCTGGTCTTACTGTACAACAATGACTCACCATCCCACCCCATACAAGGGCTAATCAGAAAATAACTCTCCCTGGGGAGCTCTCAAAAGAGAAAGGAGAAACAACCCCGTCTTAATCTCCACCTGAGCTATCTCCGAAATATTTAGCTTACAAAGATTTTTAAAACTCCATTGTCATTTTTCTCAAAACTATTTACTACCACTATTGCTTATAGTACTAGTGCTAAGACAATTCTTTCCCTAAATTCAACAATAAATTCAGTTCCACTAAAGTGCTACGCTTGTGAAATTGTTTCCACTTTTCTTTTAAAAATTTTATATTTCATTGGATGTTTTATTAGATTTAAGGAACCAATTTCTTTACATATATTCATATGATCTTTGGGATCAGATGGTCCTCAGCCTAAATCCCTAGTCTTCTAAGTAGAAGAGAAAATTATCAGGACAGTGGTACTTTCATCACAGGAGTCCTGGGTGGATGAAATAAGGTAATACATTTAAGGTGCTCCTTACCACACTGTGGCAAGGAGCAGATGGACCAAAAATGGGAGTGCCTTCCTCCACTAGTGAAGAAGCGCGTAAGGCCTACTTTGTAAGAGCATTAGCTGAACAGCATGCTTAGAAAGATTTTGCTGGTCCATTTTACCACTGTCCTTCTCTACAGCCATCCTATAAAACAAGCCAGGACTTGGGGTATAGATGAATTAAGCAAGGACTCAGACTTTGCAACACTTGTCAAGCAAAACAAAGGCTGTTAGAAGTCAAATGGGGTTCTTAGTGGAAAGAGAGGGAGAGGCGCTGAACAGATTTTGACTATAATTGAAGATGGAGTTGCAGGGCAGGGGCAGGGCAAGACGGTGACATAAGGAGATCCTGAACTCACCTCCTCCCATAAACACACCAAATCTACAGTTACATATGGAACAATTCCCTCTAAAATAGAACTGAAAACTAGCTGAACGGCTCCTCACCACAAGCGATAAAAGGACCACATTGAGATGGCAAGGAAAGGCAGAGACACAATCTCACCAAAACCCCCACCTCTAACACAGCAACCTACCATCTGGAGGGATCTCACAAATCAGGAGACTCTCCCTGAGGAGCAAGGATTTTGTGCACCACACCTGGCACCCCAGCCCTTGGGACCTGACCAAAGAGACAAGCCCACAAAGTGCCTGGCTTTGAAAACCAGAGAGGCTTGCATCCAGGAGACCCAAAGGGCTGTAGGGAACTGAGATACTGCTCTTAAAGGACTTGTGTGAAGTCTCACTTGTCCAGTGGCCCAGTGCAAAAGCAACAGTTTGAAAAGCTTCTAAAAACTTATGTGAAGGAGATTTGTATGCTAAGCTTAAAGTGCTTGCCGAAGGGGCAGGGGCCTATTGGGGCTCTCTGGGAACAGAGGGGCTGGCAGGCACCCTTTTTGTACTCTCCCTCTATTTTATTAGTACCAGCAGCACTCATGGTTTTTTGTCTCTCCAGCTGCCTTACTAAAGCCAGTGGGCATGTGCAATATACACTGGGGAACAGTCCTTGATTGCCTGCCTCTGATGGCCAGAGGGGCTTTGCATTCCTGGGTCCCATTGGACTTTAACAATCAGAGAGATAGTTCTTGGCAGGCTACCACCCTCCAGGGTACTGCACAGACTGCAGACTGAAACACACACCCCTGTCTTTTTGTATAAAGGCCTATTTACTTGTCCTGGAGCTTTATCCTGAGGGACAGGCTTCAGGTTTCCCACACATCTGGAAGCTACAGGAATGCTCTCAGGTAACATAGCTGGGGGACAAAATCTCAGCATTCTCTGTCAGCCTTACTACCGATCACTGGTACCTCCCAGAAAGGAGCTTTTACATTAGCCTGGAGCCCTGAATTTTGCAACTGTCAGGCAGGGACACCTCCATATTACCTGGTCTGGAGGCCAGCAAGGCTTACAATTTCAGTCCCACGGGACTGTATATATTTGCATACCTTAAAAATTGCTGCCTAAGGGTCTGACTTCCAATCAGCTTGAAACTAGGTGCTGACTGAGGGCCATCCCTTTGGAACACTAACAAGTCTTGTCACACCCTTAACAACTGGGACCAATCAAGAGCTAAGGCAATGTTGAAAAATCAGATTCATCTCCTACACATGGCCAACCCTTCATGACTGGGAGAGGTATTTGTTTCACCTAAAACAGAGAAACAAACACAGAGAATAAAGAAACATGAGGAAAACATTCCAAATGAAAGGACAAGATAAAAGCTCAGAGGAAAACTTTAATGAAACAGAGATAAGTAATTTACCTGATAAAGTGTTTAAAGTAATACATAAAGATGCTCACTAACCTTGGGAGAAAAATGGATGAGCACAGTGAAAATTCAGCAAAGAGATAGAAAATATAAGAAATTACCAAACAGAAATCACAGAGATAAAGAATATAATAAATGAACTGAAAAATACACTAGAAGGTTTCAACAGCAGACTAGATGAAGCAAAAAATGGATAACTGATCTAGAAGACAAGGCAGTGAATCTCACCCAAACAGAGCAGAAAAAAAAAAAAAATTCAAAAGTGAAGATAGGGGCTTCCCTGGTGGCACAGTGGTTGAGAGTCAGCCTGCCGATGTAGGCGACACGGATTCGCGCCCCGGTCCGGGAAGATCCCACATGCCGTGGAGCGGCTGCGCCCGTGAGCCATGGCTGCTGAGCCTGCGCGTCCGGAGCCTGTGCTCCGCAATGGGAGAGGCCACAACAGTGGGAGGCCCGTGTACCGCAAAAAAAAAAAAAAAAAGTGAAGATAGCTTATGGGGCCTATAGGACAATATTAAGCAGAATTATATTCACATTATAGGGGTCCCAGAAGGAGAAGAGAGAGAAAAAGAGGCAAAAATACTTATTTGAAAAATAGTAACTGAAAATTCCCTTACCTGGGGTAAGAAACAGACATCAAGATCCAGATAGCCCAGACAGTTCCAAAGAAGATGAACCCAAAGATATCCACACCAACACACAACTCAAATTGTCAAAAGTTAAAGAGAGCATCTTAAAAGCAGCAAGAGAAAAGGGAATACCCAAATGAGTATAATCATACTTTTCAGCAGAAACTTTGCAGGCCAGAATAAAGTGGCATGATATATTCAAAGTGCTGAAAGGAAAATAATTCCAGGCAAGAATTCCTATGCAGCAAGGTTATCATTCAGAATTGAAGGGGAGATTGAGCTTTCCAGAAGAGTAAAAGTTAAATGGGCCTTATAAGAAATGTTAAAGGGACTTCTTTAAGCTGAAAAGAAAGGAAAGTAGTTAGTAACAACAAAACGTATGAAAGTATAAATCTCACTTGTAAAGGTAAATATATAGTAAAGGTAGTGAATTCATCACTTCTAAAGCTAGTTTAAAGGTGAAAAGACAAAAGTAGTAAAAATAACTAAAAGTACAATAATTAGTTAAGGAATACACAAACACAAAATTAAAAAATATAAAATGTGACATTAAAAACATAAAATGGGGGCTTCCCTGGTGGCGCAGTGGTTGAGAGTCCGCCTGCCAATGCAGGGAATGCGGGTTCGTGCCCTGGTCCGGGAAGATCCCACATGCCGCGGAGCGGCTGGGCCCGTGAGCCATGGCCGCTGAGCCTGCGCGTCTGGAGCCTGTGCTCTGCAACGGAAGAGGCCACAACAGTGAGAGGCCCGCGTACCGCAAAAAAAAAAAAAAAAACATAAAATGAGGAGAGAAGTAAAATGGAGAGTTTTAGAATACGTTCAAACTAAAGTTACTATCAACTTTATATATATATATATATATATATATATATATATATATATATATACATATATATTTACATATGCTGGTGAATGTGAGCTTCATGGTAACCACAAAGCAAAAACCTATAGTAGATTCACAAAAGTTAATTGAAAAAGAATCTAAGCATAAAACTAAAGTCATCAAACGACAATGAAAGAGAGCAAGAGAAGAAAGGAAGAGAGAGGAACTATAAAACATCCAGAAAACAATTAACAAAATGGCAATAAGTACATACCTACCAATAATTACTTTAAATGTAATTAGACTAAATGCTCCAAACAAAAGACACAGAGTGGCTGAATGGATAAAAACAAGACCCCTATATATGCTGCCTACAAGTGACTCACTTTAGTTGTAAGTATACACACAGACTGAAAGTGAAATGATGCAAAAAGATTTTCCATGCAAAGGGAAACCAAAGTAAACCTGGGATAGCTATACTCATATCAAACAAAATAGACTTTAAAACGAAGACTGTAATAAAAGACAAAGGAGGGTATTACATAATGATAAAAAGGGAGAGAGTCAATGCAAAAAGAAGTTATAACATTTGTAAATATTTATGCACCCAAGATAGGAGCACCTAAATATATAAAGCAAATTTAACAGACCTAGAGGGAGAAATTGACAGCAATACAATAATAGTAGTGGACTTACATCAATGAATGGATCATCCAGACAGAAAAATCAATAAGAAAATATTGGCCTTATATAACACATTAGATCAGATGGACTTAATAGGGGTATATATATATATATATATATATAGAGAGAGAGATAGATAGATAGATAGATATAGATATAGATAGATAGATATATAATATTCAACCCAAAAGCAGCAAAAAAAAAAAAAAAAAAAAAGACCCATTCTTCTTGAATGCACTTGGAAAATCCTCCAGGATAGATCATATATGAAACCACAAAACAAGTCTCAATTAACTTAAGAAGATTGAAATTATATTAAGCGTATTTTATGACCACAATGATATGAACAGAAATCAATTACAAGAAGAAAACTGGAAAAATCACAGATATATGGAAATAATACAACATGCTACTGAGCAACTCATGGGTCAACAATAAATCAAAGGAGAGATCTAAAAAGTACCTTGAGACAAATGAATATGTAAATACAACATACCAAAAATCTATGGAGTGCAGCAAAAAGAGTTCATAGCAATAGTGACCTTCCTCAAGAAACAAGAAAAATCTCAAATAAACAATTTAACTTTACACCTCAGGAAACTAGAAAAAGAAAAAAAAACAGAGCCCAAATTAGTAGAAGGAAGGAAATAAAAAGATCAGAGTGAAAATTATTAAAATATAGAATAAAAAGACAATAGAAAAAATCAATGAAAGTAAGAGATGGTTCATTGAAAAGATAAACAAAATCGACAAACCATTAGCTAGACTCACCAAGAAAAAAAGAGAGAGGGCTCAAATAAATAAAATGAGAAATGAAAGAGAAGAAATTATGAATGATACCACAGACATACAAAGGATCATAAAAGACTACTATGAACAATTATACACCAACAAATTGGACAACCTAGAAGAAATGGATAACTTTTAAGAAGCATAATATCTTCCATGACTGAATCATAAAAAAATAGAAAATCTGAATAGATTGATTACTAGTGAGGAGATTGAATAAGTAATCAAAAGTCTCCCACAAACACAAATCCAGGACTAGATGTCTTCACTGGTAAATTCTACCAAACATTCAAAAGATTTAAAACCTATCCTTCTCTTTAAAACCTAACTTTTCCAAAAAACTGAAGAAGAGGGAATGTTTCCAGACTTATTTTATTAGGTCAGCACTACCTTATACCAAAACTGGACAAGAACACCACAAAAAAAGAAAATTACAGGCTAATATCTCTGATGAACTTAGATGCAAAATTTCTCAACAAATTATTAGCAAACCAAATTCATCAATACATTAAAAGGATTATAATGATCCTTTTAATCTCCCATGATCAAATGGGATTTATTCCAGGTGTATAAATCATTTGAGAAAATTCTACATCCATTTATGATAAAAACTCTTAACAAGGTACATATAGAGAAAATGTATCTCAGCATATTAAAGGCCATATATGATAAGCCCACAGTTAACATCATACACAACAGTGAAAAACTGAAAATTTTTCTCTAAGATCAGGAACAAGACCAGGATGCCTACTCTCACCACTTTTTTCAACATAGTATTGCAAGTCCTAGCCATAGCAATTAAGCAAGAAAAAGAAATAAAACCATCAAAATTGGAAAGAAGGAAGTAAAACTGTCACTTTCTGTGAACGATGTGATTTTATACATAGAAAACCCTAAAGACTACACAAAAACATTGTTAGAACTAATAAGCAAATTAAATAAAGTTGCAGGGTACAAGAATCTCTCATACCTGTATTCACTTCCAACAAATTATCAGAGAGAGAAATTAAGAAAACAATCCTGGAGAGCCTTCAGGACGGTGGAGGATTAAGACATGGAGCTCACCTTCTCCCCACAGATACATCAAAAATACATCTATATGTGGAACGACTCACACAGATCATCTACTGAACACTGGCAGAAGACCTCAGACTTCCAAAAAGGCAAGAAAATCCCCACATACCTGGGTAGGGCAAAAGAAAAGAGAAAAAAAAGAGACAAAGGAATCAGGATGGGACCTGAACCTCTGGGAGGGAGCTGTGAAAGAGGGAAAGTTACCACACACTAGGAAGCCCCCTCACTGGCAGGGACAGTGGGGTGCTTCAGAGTCTCAGAGGAGAGTGCAGCAACAGGTGTGTGGAGGGCAAAGCAGAGAGAGTCCCGCACAGAGGGTCAGTGCTGACTGGCACTCCCCAGCCTGAGATGCTTGTCTGCTGGCCCACCTGGCAGGTGGGGGCTGGGTGCTGAGGCTAGGGATTCAGAGGTCAGACCCCAGGGAGAGGACTGGGGTCGGCTGCATGAAGACAGCTTTAGGGGTAGTGTGTTACAGCTGAGGGAGTCTAGGAAGAAGCCTGGGCCTTCCAGAGAAACAAGGGACCATTGTTAGGGGGTGCATGAAGAGAGGGGTGGGCCTGCCATAGGAACTTCTTCCTCAGTGAACTCACAGGGCACCACCTATATGAGCTCAAGGGGTGGGTGCGAGCTGCAGCTGCTATCTCAGACTCCAGGCTGGCTCAGACTGTTACCACTGCTGCTGCTGTCAGCAAGGGTCCTGAGAGCAAGTGCAGGGCACTGCCCACATCTTCCTGGGAGCCTGCACAGCCCGCCACTACTGAGGGTCCTGTGATCTGGGGCCAACTTTCCTAGGAGAGTGCATGATGCATGCCAGGCTATTGCAACTTCTTGCCAACCTCTGCCGCTGCAGGCACTCCCTGAACATCCTAATTGTGGCTGCCGTATCCATCCCTCTTCCTGGCCAGAGTAAGTGTGCCCTAATCAGCCGTTGCTTTTGCCCCTTCTTGCCTGGGCAGGAAACAGAGGCCTGAGGGTGACCCACATGCAGAGGTGGGCCCAAAACCAAAGCTGAGCCACAGGGGTGGTGCGACCAAAGAAGAGGAACAGAAATCTCTCCATGCAGCTGCAGGAGCAATGGATTAAATCCCTGCAATTGGCTTGGTAAACAATGCATCTGTGGAATATCAGAATAGATGAGTGCTCCCACAATTGAGGCTGGTCCAGCTTTAACAACTGTGGAATTTGGGGGCAAATACACACGGGAATTGGGCCAGGTCAGAACCTCAGCTGGCCCCACAGTGCCCACAGCAGGTCCAGAAACCTACTTAGAGGTATTGGACGACTTCCTGGGGAGGCAGGGATTGGCTGTGACTCACTGTGGGAGCAAGGACACTGACAGCTGAGGTTAGCTGAGACAGCCGAGTGATAATATTATCACCATTATTTCTTTTGATTTGTTTTGTTCTGTTGTTGTTCTTTTTTCTATTATTCTTTTAATTTTTTTCTTTCTTTTTATGCTTTTAATTTTAAAATATTTTAGTTTTTACTATTTTACTTTACTTTTTTATTATATTGTGTTTTTTCCTTATTATTATTATTTTTTCTTCTGTCTTGCTTTGTTTTATCTCTTTTTTTAACTATATTTTATATTTTTCTAGTTTTACTTTACTTACTTGTTGCTTTGTGTTTTATCCTTTTGTTTTCCTCTTTCTTTGGTTTTGCTTTTATCTTTTTTAAATTGTTTTTGTGTGTTTGTTTTATGCTTTCTTTGCCTTTTTTTTAGTTTGCTTTCTGCTTTTGATTTTTTTTTGTTGTTAGTTTAATTTGTATTGTTTGTTTTTGTTTTGGGATTCATTTATTTTTTTGGTTGCTCTCTTCTTTTTTGTTTCCTTTCTTTCTTTTTTTCCTGTTTGTGTGTATGTGTGTTTCTTACTGTTTGGTTTTTCTTTTACCATTTGTCTTAGGGGTTTTGTTTGTCTGTTCATGTTCTTTCTTTTTTTTTTTTTTTTCTTCCATGACATGCTCCTTGCAGGGTCTTTGTTCTCCTGCCAGGGGTCAGGCCTGAGCCTGTGAGGTGGGAGAGCTGAGTCCAGGACACTGGACCACCAGAGAACTCCAGCCCCAGGGAATATTAATGAGAGAGAGCTCTCCCAGAAGTCTCCATCTCAACACAAAGACCCAGCTACACCCAACGGCTGGCAAGTTCTAGTATTGGACGTCTCACACCAAACAACTAGCAAGACAGGAACACAACCCCACCCATTAGCAGACAGGCTGCCTAAGTCATACTAAGCCCACAGACACCCCAAAACACACCATCTAATGTGGCCCTGCCCATCAGAGGGACAAGATCCAGCTACACCCACCAGAACTCAGGCACCAGTCCCCTACAGCAAGAGGCCTACATAAGCCACTGGACCAATCTCAACCACTGGGGACAGACACCAGAAGCAAGAAGAACTACAACCCTGTGGCTTGCAGAAAAGAGACCCTAAACACAACAATTTAAGGAAAGTGAGAAGACAGAGAAATATGTTGCAGATGAAGGAGCAAGTTAAAAACACACAAGACCAAATAAATGAAGAGGAAATAGGCAATCTACCTGAAAAAGAATTCAGAGTTATGATAGTAAAGATGATCCAAAATCTCATATATAGAATGGAGAAAATATAAGAAATGTTTAACAAGGACCTAGAAGAACTAAAGAACAAACAGTGATGAACAACACAATGACTGAAATTGAAAATACTTTAGAAGGAATCAATAGCAGAATAACTGAGGTAGAAGAGTGGATAAGTGAGCAGGAAGATAGAATGTTGGAAATAACTGCTGCAGAGCAGAATAAAGAAAAAAGAATGAAAAGAATTGAGGACAGTCTCAGAGACCTCTGGAACAACATTAAATGCACCAACATTCAAGTTATAGTGCTCCCAGAAAAAGAAGAGAAAGAGAAAGTGTCTGAGAAAATATTTTAAGAGATTATAGTTGAAAACTTCCCTAATGTGGAAAAGGAAATAGTCAATCAAGTCCAGGAAGCACAGAGAGTCCCATACAGGATAAAGCAAGGAGAAACATGCCGAGACACATATTAGTCACCCTAACAAAAAGTAAATACAGAAAAAAAAATATTAAAAGCTGCAAGGGAAAAGCAACAAATAAAATATAAGGGAGTCTCCATAAGGTTATCAGCTGATTTTTCAACAAAACTCTGCAGATTGACATATATACACTAATATGTATAAAATAGATAACTAATGAGAACCTGCTGTATAGCACAGGGAACTCTACTTAATGCTCTGTGGTGACCTAAATGGGAAGGAAATCCAAAAAAGAGGGGATATATGTACACATATAGCTGATTCATTTTGCTGTACGGCAGAAACTAACACACATTGTAAAGCAACTATACTCCCATTAAAAAAAAAAAGAAAACAATCCCATTTACAATTTTATCAAAAATAATTAAATACATAGGAATAAATTTAGCCAAAGAGATTAAGGACTCTACACTGAAAATTATAAAATGTTGATGAAAAATATTGAAGAACACACAAATAAAGGGAATGATATTCCATGCTCATGGATTGGAAGAACCAATATTGTTAAAATGTCCATATTACCCAAAGCAATCTGCAGATTTTAATGCAATGCCAATCAAAATTCCAATGCCATTTCTCAGAGAAATAGATCCTAAATTTTGAATAGAACCACAGAAGACACCAAATAGTGAAAGCAATATTGAGAAAGATGAACAGAGTGGGAGGCATCTTTCCTCCTGATTTTGAACTATATTACAAAGCTATAGTAATTGAAACAGTATGGTATTGGCATAAAAACAGAGACATAGATCAATGGAAAAGAATAGAGATCCCACAAATTAACCCTCACATATATGCCCACATATATAGCCAAATGAGCCAAGAATATCAAACTGGGAAAGGACAGTCCCTTCAATAAATGATGTTTTGCAAACTGGTGACAGAAAAAACAAAAGAATGAAACTAGACTACTATCCTATATTATATGCAAAATTAATTCAAAATGGATTAAAGACTTAAATATAAGACCAGAAACCATGAAACTCCTGGAAGAAAATATTGGCAGTAAGCTCCTTGACATCGGTCTTGGCAAAGATTTATCGGATTTGACTCCAAAAGCAAAGGCTACAAAAACAAAAAGAATTAAGTGGGAGTACATCAAACTAAAAAGCTTCTACACAGCAAAGGAAACTATTAACAAAATGAAAAGACAAGTTACTGAATGGGAGAAAATATTTACAAATCATATATCTGATAATGGGTTATTATCCAAAAAGTATAAAGAACTCATAAAATTCAAAGTGAAAACAAAACAAAACAATTTGATTAAAAAATGGGCAGAGGATCTGAATAGACATTTCTTCAAAGATGGCATGCAGATGGTCAATAGGTACATGAAAAAATGCTCAGCATCACTAATCACCAGGGAAATGTAAATCAAAACCACAATAAGACAACACCTCATACCTGTTAGAATGGTGTTGGGGGTGGGGAGCAAAATGAGTAAAGGAGGTAAAGAGGTATAAACTTCTAATTATAAAATACATAAGTCACGGGGACATAATGTACAGCATGATATACATTATAATAATATTGTAGTGCATATTTGAAAGTAACTAAAAGATTACATCTTAAAAGTTTTCTTTATTCACATATACACAAAATTGTAACTTTGTATGATGACAGATGGTAACTAGACTTACCTAGTGGTGATCATGTCAGTTTACACAAATACTGAATCATTATATTGTATACCTGAAACTAATATAATGTTACATGTCAATTATACCTCAAATTAAAAGAGACAAAAGGTGGAGTCAAGCATCATCAAGTGAGGTGAAATATTTAAGATATATAATTTTACTTATCTCAGGTAAACATAATAACTTAAACTATATTAATAAGGGGCTTTCTAGCAGGGAAAATTGAAATGACTTGCTTAATAAAACAAATTAATAAATGTGTTATTATAATTTAGAATGTTAATTCATCTAAAGTGGTTGTGAATAGCTTGTTTTCTTAACTGGTCTTAAAAAGCCTCTGAAGACTTCCCCGGTGGTGTAATGGTTGGGAGTCCACCTGCCAATGCGGGGGACGTGGGTTTGAGCCCTGGTCTGGGAGGATCCCACATGCCACGGAGCGGCTAGGCCCACGTGCTGCAACTACTGAGGCCTGTGCGCCTGGAGTCTGTGCTCCGCAGCAGGAGAAGCCACCACAATGAGCAGCCCATGCACTGCAACAAAGACCCAATGCAGCCAAAAATAAATAAATTAATTAATTAATAATTTTAAAAATAATCAGCCTAAATTAATCATTATTTTAAAAAAGCCTCTGAAAGATTTTTTTACATTATTAATTTATTCAGCTAACTTTTTCTCCCTGAACTGTGGAACTATTAACCAGTGCAGCTGCTGCTCAAATGTTCACCAATTCCCAAGTGAAGTCTACACTAATGACACTATGAGAAATTTAGGGGTAAAAGACTTGGGGCACATCATTTGCAAACTATTCACAGACATGGAAGCTAAAATAGATTGTTAATCAGTTGAGACGCTAGGAAAATATGTTCAAAGGATCTTGTTCTTTTCCTTTTGAAACATGTCACATCACAAAACACATGTGCTTACATGGCTTAGATACATGGGCTAAGAAAGTTTTTTAAAATTAAAAAAAGATTAGAGAATGGAAAAATCCTTTAATTAAAAAGAATCTCCACCAATATAAGGAGAATAACAAATCAGTATCTGAGGGACTACCATGGCTTACTGTGAGACGGAGGATGTGACATTTGAGTAATTAATGGAAAGTCTTTGGGGGTTCGGTAATTATCCCTTTCCAGAAAAGCAAAGGGAAGGCCCACATTCCATGTCCCAATTTGGCTCCATCCTGTACATTCAGACTATTTCACTGAGACCTCTGACTGCATCTTGGTGACACGACCCACACAATGGTCACAGTCACCAATGCGATGCTGGCGCCAGCAAGCTTTAGTTTGTTAGGGAAAAAATGCTACTTTCCATGTATGTTTAAATAATACAGACATATAATATTAAAAAAACAGAAGCTCTGAGTGTGTAATTTGATCCTCAGCCTTTGCAAAACAGGCAAAGACCCAAATATTTCTCTCTGCTGAAAGAGTTTAAAATATATTTCCATGGGGTAAGTTGGCTAGAGAGGCTACCACTTCGGATTGGTGAGCTGAAAAGTGTGATTTGGGGATAATCTGCATTTATGAGACAGAACCAAAAGGGATCTTGGGGTTAGCTGATATCTCAAAGGAAGGTGGGATCTTCAATAGAACTTTCCAAGTTAAAGCCAAGTGCTTGTGTGTGGTGAGGGTGGGCATGGAGAGGCGAGATTGGAAGGGACGGGACACATTATTTTTGAAGGTTTAGACTTTGATTATGGAACCAAGTGAGGTAATGCAAGGCCCACTGTAAATTTGACTCTAGAATTCTTTGTAGGTGGAGTTAATCTCTAGAATACCAGAGATAATACATTGGCTGGAACCTGTATCTCGATAGTGGTCCAGTGATAGGGAGATGGATGTCACTTGCCAGCTAGGGAAATGGCATTCTCTGAACACACATCACCCACACTGCCCTGGACACTTTAAGTCAGGTCAATCACATCCCAGTGGGCCCAGTAGGTGAATCTCCCACCCAGCAGACATTTTAGGCAATCCCCCAGGTCCTTCCCCACTGTTCCCAACATATGTGCTCTTGCCTTCAATCCCTGGATCCAGATATCTGGGTTCCTACAGTAGTTGCTCTGTCTGACTTGGTTCTCCTTTGGGTTTGGTAGATTGGAGCTCAGCACTCCTGCCCAACTGTCAGATTTCCCACTGTAGATCCAGTCTGAAGAAACATCTCCTCTGATCAGGACTACTTAAACCTCTCCCTCAGATGGGTTTTGAATATCTCTTTGGTAGAAATAAATGGCTTCTCTTAAGCCTTATACAGCAAGAGATAAAGATGACTAATACCTGTTCTCTACTTTCAAGGAACTTACAATTAACTGCTTCAGGTAAGATGCTGACAAAGAGACAGGGCTAACATTATTATGAGTGTCCTCTTACTCTAGGAGTACAGGATGAAGGGAATGGGTAATAGCTGCTCTTGGCTAAGTTGAGGGAGGGAGCACTTCTCTTTGGAAAGACCAAGTATGTTATGGTTATGAAAGGATTTTGAGGAAGCTACAATTGGTGTTTGCATTAGTTATTTATTGTGGCCATAACAAATTACCATAAACTTAGTGGTTTAAAATAATACAAATGTATTAACTTCTAGTTTTGTTGGTCAGAAGTCTGACACTGGTCTCGCTGGACTAAAATCAAGGCGTTAGCAGGGCTACATTCCTTCTGGAGGCTTTGGAGGAGAATCCACTTTCAAGCTCATTTAGGTCATTGACAAAATTCAGTACCATGTGGTTGTAGGACTGAAGTCCCCGTTTCCCTCCCGACTGTTGGTTGGGGCTACCTTTAGTTCCTAAAGTCTTCTCTCCATTCCTTACACATGGTCTCTAAACCTCAGAACAAGAAATTGTATAAATCTTCTCATGTGGTCCATCTCTTCTTTCTCTGATTCTTCTGCTTCATCTTTCTGCCTTCCCCTCTGCCCTTAGCAGCCCATGTGATTACATTGGGCTTTCCTGGGAAATCCAGGACACTCTCCCTTATATTAAGGTCAGCTGATTATCAACTTTAATTGCATAACATAACCATAGGCAGAACACAAGGGAGTGGAGGTCAGGGAGCCAAAATCTTGCCTAGCCCTGTGTTTTTGTGATGTTAAGTGATGGGGTACAGAGTAGAATTCAAATCATGTCCATATTAAGCACCTACAAGGTGCTAGGTATGACTCAAGTTTGGAAATACAAGGTAAATCAGAATCCATTTCTTCCTCAAAATTTCTCCTAGAGGGGAAGACAGGCTTCTTTTCAAATAATTATGATACAATAATCTCTTTGCGAAAGTGATAACCAACATTAATAATTTTATGATTTTATTTCGAGAGGATATGTTTGTCTCTTGAATTTCACAAGTTGGCATATGTTTAGGACCATGATAAAAGTTTTGAGTAAGGCATTGGCCAACAAATGTGCAAAAGGAGACGAAATCTAAGGGAGCCCCATCCTTGATTACCCTCTTGTCCTCACCCACAGCGCTGACTCTGACCTCCCATCCTGCATTCAACTTGCCACCCAACTTGGAATATTCTCTCCTTTTCATCACAGTACTGGAATGGCAGAAAACCAGATAATAAGAACAATGTTCCATTTGGCACTTTGAAGTTCATGTCCCGTTTGCAGCCCCCTGGAGCATTCTCTGTTGTCCAGCAGTCAGTCCTCCTTCTTCCTCTGTTACCTCTATTACTCAGTTGTACATTTGATAAGGGAATGAGGACGAGGGGGTATGTTATTCAGTTTCAAGTATTCTCTTAGTCTCCCCATCCGGGACCTAACAATGTTACACATAATGAAGCCTTTCAATAAAGTTTAGTAAATTATTTAAAAAAAAAGACAAACAAAAATAAAACTAAGTTCTTGGTTTTAGGATTTTAAGCGGGTAGACAGAAAATGGCATTTGCTACCTGAACCTTTTTGTCTTTTTTCATGCAAAGGAGCAAAGCAAGTGGTTAAATGGTGGGCCTCAAAAGATTAAGGAAGAGAAATCAGTTGAAGAAAACTTCCTGTGGTTCAAATGCAAAAATGACTGAATGAATGTCATGCTGACACGCCCTGTGAGATACAGGAATTGTGAAAGGTGAGTAAAGCCATTGTACACATTCTGGAAAAACAAACATTTAAAGCAGACATCGAGAACATTTGGTTCCACCCATATTCATCCTTTGGTAGTCTCTTTGACCCATTCATGGCTGTTTGCACTCTCGTTTGGGCACACTGGTGGCAGCCCATGGTTCCCCAACTCAACAAGAGAAGGAATGCTGATGAGAAGCAAAAGCCCGGAAAGCTCTCAAATTAGCTAAGCAACCATATCATAAGTTCGCAGGGATTTGCTGTCAATCATACGGGTTCCCAGAGAGTCAATGGAAAGTGATTTCCTTAAGGGTAAAAGCCTGTGGCTTCTGTTCTGGAGCTTCAACCTCAGTTTCTTCCATGTAAATCTCAACAGATCTTCCTCTGTGTGGTTGGCGGAATCATGGCCCCCAGAGACGTCCAAGTCCTGATCTCTGGAATCCGTGAGTATGTTAGGTTACATGGCAAAGGGGCATTAAAGTTGCCAATCAGAGAACCTTAAAATAGGGAGATTGTTGAGATGAGCCCAATGTAATCAGAATGATCCTCAAAAAAGGAAGGGGAGGCAGAGAGCTAGAGTCAGAGAAGATGTGATATGGAAGCAAGGTCAGAGGGATGTGACCTGAGGACTCCACCTGCCATTGCTGGCTTTGAAGATGAACGAAGGGGCCATGAGTCAATGGAAGAGGGCAGCTTCATACAGCTGGAAAAAAGAGGGAAACACATTCTCCTCAAGAGTCTCCAGAAAGGAATACAGCCCTGTCTTGATTTTAGCCCAGTGAGAACCGCATCAGACTTCTAACCTATAGGACTGTGAGGTAACAAATTTATGTTGTCTCAAGCCACTAAATTTGTGGTAATTTGCTACAAACCCATAGAAAATGAATAACTGTATAATTAGTCAACTCCCAATGAGTGTTGACCATGGTGGGAGGCCTGTAGGATGCATTGTGGGTAAGCAGCCTTCTGGTTAGATCATGCTCCATGCAGAAGGATGAGTGACAGACTCTCCAGGATGTCATGGGGAAGAGGTCACTGGGACTCCCCACCCAGGGAGCCCCAGACTGTGGGGCCCTATGGGACGAAGGCCCAAGTCCTAATCTGTTGTGAAGGTTAAAAATTGATATCATATAGGCCGATTTCAGCAGTCAGACTATTTCTCTTGTAAAGAGATTTTTTAAAAAAATCAGAATTAGTTGCCAACATTTAAAGATTCCACCTAAGCATCAGGATTTCTGACTTTTCTTGGAAAAAAAAAATCGGAAAATGTTGCCACACTTCATTCTCATGGGAGTGGAGTCGTGGCTGCCCTTTAGAGCACGCTCACGTTGCAGGCAGCATTCCCTCAGCTCCACTGTCTCACACCCTCTCTGTGCTACCCTATGACGTGGTCCTGAGGGCACCAGTGTGCAATCCCTGGTACTCTGCTTGTGCACAATACACATTTCAGAACTGGTTTAATTAGGGAAAGGTACTAAAGGAAATCTAGCCAGTTTCAATGCTTTCATCATGTATGATAGCAAAGAATGCCTTCATTGATTTCAGAAAAAAAAAAAAATCTCAAACATGAAATAGTTTGGTTCATTCCTCCATTCCTTCCAAATTCTTAGCCTAAGCAGTGATAGGGAATTTCCAGGCCTACTTATGATTCTGATTCTGGTCAGCTAAACCTTTGCTCCTTTAAGAATTTATAGAAAACTGGGACTTCCCTGGTGATGTAGTGGTTAAGAATCCGCCTGCCAGTGCAGGGGACACAGGTTCAAGCCCTGGCTCCGGGAAGATACCACATGCTGCGGAACAACTGAATCCGTAAGCCACAACTACTGAGCCTGTGCTCTAGAGCCTGAGAGCCAAAACTACTGAGCCCATGTGCCACAACTACTGAAGCCCACGCACCTAGAGCCAGTGCTCCGCAACAAGAGAAGCCACCTCAATGAGAAGCCTGCACACAGCAATGGAGAGTAGCCCCCACTCACCACAACGAGAGAAAGCCCGTGCACAGCAACAAAGACCCAATGCAGCCAAAAACAAATAAATTTATATAAAAACAGAATTTATAGAAATCTGACTTCAACATATAAGGAAAGAATTTTCAAAAGGAAAGCTGGAGCACTTTCAAGATGGTAGACGATGAGCTCAAACAAAATGTCAAATGGTCCGATAGCATTTTCATGTGTGCACGGCCAAGGTTTAGAGAAATCCCTGTGCGCTTTTATTAGATTAACAATGTGTCAGCTCTGACATGCAACACAATCTGCTATTGCAAAATGCACTTAGGAATCCTGATGCATTGTTATGTTTGGCTTTATAACACACATATCTTTTTCCTCATATCTGAAAGCCGATGGTTATGGGACAAAATTTCTGGAAAAGTGATACCTTACAAGCTCACACTTGAAATGGCTCTGAACAGTGATGGAAGGTCATAGTTATGGGAAAAAGAGAGTAGAGTTGGCTCACAAAAGGGTCAGTGTCCTGAGCGGCTGGGTAGGAATGCACCTTTTCCATCTCAGGCTCTGGTCTTCAGCCTACAGTGTAGTGAATAATCAGCCATAGATGCACAAGGGAGAAGCTAGGCAGGGCTTTGACGTGGCCTCAGTGGGCGTGATGGATGTGCAGAAATCCAACCCTTCCCAGGGGGGTCAGGTGACACCGTCAAGACAAAGAGGGCAAATCATTTGGTACTGGAAAAGTACTTGTTTTTTTTTTTTTTTTTGCTATTTGTGCCAAAGCATTACAGTATCCCTATTAAATTGGAAATCTATGCAAAGAAGGAAAAATAAAGCCAAAGTGAAACCCTGAATTGAAATATTCCTTGGGTAGAATATATTTAAATTGTGCAAAACTTTCTGTATCAAGAAAGAAAGAAGGAAGGAAGGAAGGAAGGAAGGAAGGAAGGAAGGAAGGAAAAAGACAAGAAAAGAAAGGAAGGGAAATAAAGGAAAGGAAAGAAAAAAGAATGAAAGAAAAAGAAAGAAAGAAGGAAAAAAGAAAGAAAGAAAGAAGGAAGGAAAGAAGGAAAGAGAGAAAGAAAGAAAGAAGGAAGGAAAGAAAGAAAGAGAAAGAAAGAAAGAAATGGCGTTCACTTCTCATTTCCAAGGTTGAGTTAAAAACATCTGCTTTCTGGATTACCGAGTGAGACGGTATCCAAGTTTGTGAAAAAACAAGATCTTGCAAATCTTTCCTTTGGAGGCTGTGTATAAAAACAGGTGAGGGGAGGATGAATCTCCCTCTAGCCCCAGAGGCTCGCCTGAGCAGACAGAGAAATAGAGTGCGTGCCTGCCTGCCATCCCAACTGATAAAACCTTGCGAAATACTACTTTTCATCGTCTTCTCTTTGCCTTTTTGTTGTCTCCCTGTCTTCTCACACCTCTGAACAGTGATTCTGATGGGACCTGGATTTATTTGAGCTTTTGATAAAACACATACCACTACCCTTTCCCCAACCCAGGACCCAAGGAGTTTTGAGAAATATCTATAAATTTTCCTAATTGCCAGACAATTTTTCCACTTCTGGGCAACTGGCTTCCCTTAGCCATAATGCCAGGCTCTCACCTATGACATCAGGGGCTCCTATTTGATGGCTACCAAATGCTAAAGGGGGCTTTGGTTTTACTAACTTTTCTTCATCTAACTCCCAGCCTTGGAGCTGGTTGGCATTTTAGTCCTGGTCCTAGTAGGCAGAAACCTGCCAATTCAGAAGGGAACCTGGGGAGATGACAAGAGTGTGCACCTGCTGTGTACCAGGCAGTGTGCTTAGTTTTGCCTCACAAACACTTGCGAGGTCAATTTTGTCAGTCTTGTTTAGACAAATAAGGAAGTCAGAGAAATTAAATAGGTTGATGATCTTAAGCCAGTAAGTGGCAAAGCTGGCAAACCAAACCAAATCTGCCTGCCTCTGAAGCTTTACTTACCTACACAGCCTTGATGAGTGCAAGATCTCTCCTCATTCTTACTCCCCATAGAAACTTCTCAAAAGATACTTTGATGCTTGCTCTTCAGAACTTTTTATCGCTTCTATTAGCCCTAGTAACAGAGAATTCCCACACAGAGAATTGCATATGGCAGTAAGAACTTTGCAGAGGTCATTTTTAATATGCCGCAGCTCAAAATTAATTTCCACTTTCAAACCCAGATGATATCTCAGAGGGAGGCTGTCAGGTGAGAAGATGAGGGTTGCCATATAACGCAAGTGATCTGAGTTATTCTACCAGTTCCCACACATCCCACAGCGACCAAGTTGTTCACGTGGCTATAAATGTATGCTCCTTTTAAATAAGTAAGAATTTGGATCCTGACAGTTTATGGGAAATTGTCAGAAGCAGAGCTGAGTCTGAGGGACCAATAAATGGGCAGCAAGACAATCAATTCAATCTGAAAACATAAGACCAGGCAATTAGAGGAATGAAGGGCTTCTTGGGCGACCCACCTACTCTCTATCTCCATTCCCCCGGCAAACCTTTGCTTGATTTCAGACTTTCCAGCTCCTGGTGCACATTTTTATTCCAGACATCTCATTGTGTGCGTTTATACAAAAGGACAGGGCAGTAACATGCAAAGGTCATGGGCTGTGGAATTAGAATACTTGTTTTCAAATTACTGTACCACACTGAAATACTGTGTGATCTTGGGCTAATTACCTAACCTCTCTGGGTCCTTCTCTGAAAAGCCAATTGCTCTGAATCTTATTGAGATAAAGTGAATAACACAGTTCCTGGCTTATAGTAAGTATCTAAAAAAATACTTTTTCTCTTCTCTCTTCTCTTTATTTGCTTTTTCAGGAATGCCCTGATCCTAAGGGTCTTCCCTCTTTTTCTGCAAGCCTCAGATATTCTTAATTTGATGGTGCTGTTGAAGACTGAAATCTTCTATTCCACTTGGGATCAGTATAAACAGGACCTAGATTTGGGGTTCAGATAACTGGCAGAGATCTCTCAAACTCAGGGAAGATCCAGGCCCAGTGGACAAATTCTGACTGAAGACAGCAATAAAAATCCCATTCTCCTTCACCAGTGAGTGCTTCTAGGATGAGCATAAATAATCTACACTTCTGCCCAAAGAAGTGGAAAGGGAATTCTAAGTTAGGGCCTCAAGAGGAAAGAGGCATTGGTCTCTTGTTTCTCACTTGGGCTGCTTGGTGGACGTGACACCTCGAGAACTGGCAGCCAACTTGAATTCATGAGGTGTCAGTCACAAGGATGAAACCAATGCGCTAAAGATGGTGGGAGGAATGAGCTTGAAGGGCCCTTGGTAACATTGTGGAGTTGCTGAATGAGTCCTTGGCTGTCCATCTCCATCTTGTTGTCATATGAGATAATTAATGTTTAAGCTATTTAAGTCCAAGATTTTCTTACCTGCAACTAAAAGTGTTACTGATTCTCTGATGTCTGCTTCTCAGAACTGCTCTGAGGATTATGAACAACATATGTAAAGCATCTAGAAAGTGCCTGTCATTTAGTAAACACCTGGCAATCATACAGCTTACATTTGTTATAGTTGTTAATATACATGCTCTCTAGGGGAGCAGTGGAGTCTTCATCAAATGGAAGCTTCCTTTAAGCATGTGTTGATGTTGTTACAGAGAAAATTCACACATTCCATCAAACCTACTTGGGGCCTTCAGATCCCATCACATTGAGATTCCATGAGATTTTATCAATGGGCACAAATAAAATTTAAAAATTAATTGATAGTGAAGATGTTGCAACTCATATAAGAAATAGTATGAAACTGTTCTCATTACTAAGGATTTGGTGATCTTACTTAGCCATAAGTAGAACTCTTCTTGCGAGCTCTTCCTTTCTCCTCCCTTGGCTGTGAGCTCTTTTGACTTATCTTTTTGGCATGAGTGGAATTTCAAATCTGTCAGTGTCCTTGACTGTTTGGATAAATAGCTTGCTAGGGAAAGCCGGTTGGAACTGAGTCTAAACTGCCATTTGTTGATGGTTTGAGGATTATAAGTTGTCTAGAAAGTTAAAAAAAAAAAGACTGAAAATAATAACTGTGGGCAAAAGTAGTTCATTCACAGATTCAATCAACATTTATGGAGGTCCTGTGCTTGGTGTTGGGAAAATAAGGCCAAATAGGTCAGGGGCCTGTCATTATGGGCCTTAGAGACAATCTAGTAGAGAAAGAAATGTGAACAAGTGTATGAAAAAAATCTATTGAAATGACCAAAATAGTAGTGATACAATGATGATGAAACCAGGACAACTACTGGGATCGCCGCTATGCATGGCTACCAGTGAGTGAGCACTTCCCATGCACCAGGCTTGTCTTAAGTTCTTTATCTTGCACTGTTTCTCATGATCTTCAATACGGTTCTTTCTGATCATTCTGGTTGTTGTGTCCATTTTAGAGAGGAGCACACTGAGACCCAAATGCATACAACTAGTTAGTGGAGGAGCTAGAATTCACATCCAGGACTTCCTAAGCACAAAGCTCATAGACCTCACTATGCCAAGGTCTGAACAGGGTAAAATGGAGGTTGAAATGAAGGAAGAAGTTAGTTCTGCTGTCAGTGTGCTGGGTCGTGTGCGGGTGGGGGAGGAAGGAAAGATCAGAAGAGGCTTCAAACAGGACATGAACCTCTGTGGACACTTCCTTTGTGGAAAAAGACTTCTCAGAAGAAAATGTGTGGTGCATGGTTCTTTAGCATATTTTCTAATGTGAGAGAAAATGAAAAAGGATGGAGGCAGAATGGTATCTGAATTGGCCCAGCGCCCCTGGAAAACTGCAAGCTCCAATGCAATTGGGACTTCAGGGACCTGGGAAAACTATTATAGTTGTTTGTTCTGCTCAAGTACTTGAAATCTCATGAATAAAATGTTTTCTATGAATACAAATTACTATAATTATCTCCATTAGACCACAGAAACATTACATTCAAAGAGAAGGGGAGATGTACGAACATATTTATTTAGCATATGAAAGTGGTCTTCATGCCAAAAATAATTCAATATCATAGCAACCTACTTAGGCAGTGTCTACACTGACACAGCAGAAGATGTGACACAAAGATTTGGTGTCGGTAATTCATGCTAACCAAAGCCCCCAACATCCAAATTTGGTTCATAAGACTTTCCTGCTAAAGCCACTCCTATAAGCCCCTACCTTGTTCTATGGCTTCAGGCCCAGTGGTATAATTTTCAGCATTCCACTTGTTCTGTAGGGTTTTTCCATACAATTTCAACAATTAAGTATTTCAACACAGTTAAATTCTGGCCAACAGTGTGAAATACAATAGGTAAACTAAGTTAAGATTTTGTTGACTTTTGGAATCAAATATCAAATTTTAACATTATCAATTTTTAATTACTTGAAGAATTTAATTATGTAGTTAAGTTCTATTTCTAGTAGATGAGGACTTGAACTTAATACTTGTCATCCTTTTTAAATGCACGTACAGTGGTTAATACACCTGCCTTATTTAAGGATATGATAAAATGTACCCCAAATGATATAAAACTAACTCCTCAGAAAATAATTTGATATCATCTATCTCATAGATAAATATTTTTATATTATAAAACAATTTCAGCAAGTTTTAAAACTGATAATCTCTCGTGCTGTTTTTATCATATAAGTATATTAATTGTCTTATAGTTTTAATAATGGCAAATTAAAATGATCTTTTTTCAGTGGCAAGAAAAAATATATTTCAACCTAGCCACAATGACCTTCTTTCTGTTCCACAAATAAGCCAAGCTCTTTTCATCCTTGAGATCTCTACACTAATCGTTTTTTTTTCTCTATATTCTTCCCATAAGTGTTTGTTTGTTTCGATCCTTCTTATTTTTCATATCTTAGATCAAATGTCAGATATTTCCATTTCAGAAAATGGGACTACCATTCACCCATTTATGCAGACCAAAAACCTGGGAGGTTATGTATCTATTTTTCCAGTACCTCCATATGCAATGCATCAGCCTGTCCTGGTGATTCTGCCTCTAAATTTTATCTGGAATTTGACCATGTCCTATCACGTCCACTGCTAATTCTAGTCTAAGCCACCATCCTCTTTCATCTGGGTTAATAGACTGCTTCTTTTTATCACAACTTAGCCTGCCATAACTAATATAGAAACTGATACCTTGAAAGAAGATGTTGCTATGATATGAACTTAATATAGATGATATTGACTTGGTCAAAAAGTTAGATGGAGGAGATATATAAATAGAACAGGGTGGAAAGATAGATACTCAGCTTATGCAGTAACAGAACATTAAAAATTAGTAAAATTGCTGCCTAGAAAAACTTATAAGGCAGACCACAGGTCTACTGAGTCTGTTGAAAATGAAGTTAGAATGTTATGGTGTGTTACTTGCTGTTACATTTGGTTTATCTAAAGAGATTACAAGAAGAGATGAGCTGATTAAAGAATTGGCTGATTTCCAATTATCAATTAAAGGCTTTGCAAGGTTGGAGAAGCCACTTGCTTCTGGACCCAAGAGTAGGAAATAAGTAAGGCTAAAATGCCTTCATGTGACAGAGGCTCAGTAAGAATGCTCAGCTATAAGCATGTTACTGCCCATCTAAGCTAAGTCATGTTTCAGAAGGCCTTAAAGTAAATTGAGAAAGGAAGTATGGGGGAGAAGAAGCATAGAGACAAAGCAACCATAGAATAATGTCCATGAAAAAATTTCGTATGGAAGCAGATAAATTAGAAGCTTTCTAAATGTTTGAGGAAAGTATATGGCCAAAGAAACCATGAGTCCTGTTTAAGCCATAAAACAATCTTTGCACCCTTAAACTTATAATTGTAGGAAGAAATTGAAAATGTATGTTATTCAAGGAGAGTATACTCAGAACTTTCTATAATTCAGATGTATCCATGGAAGGGAAATAACCAGGAAGAACTTCTCTAGGAGTCATGGAGTGAAACTGACAGGGAAGTTCCTATCAGAGGGTAGAATTACTGTCAAATTACTATCAGCTGAGAACTATAAAACATTGATAAAGAAAATTGAAGATGATTAAAGAAATGGAAAGATATCTCATGCTCTTGGATTGGAAGAATTAATATTGTTAAAAATGGCAGTCTACAGATTTAATGAAATCCCTATCAAATTACCCATGACAATTTTCACAGAACTAGAATAAATCATCCTAAAATTTATATGGAAGCACAAATGACCCAGAATTGCCAAAGCAATCCTGAGGAAAAAGAACAAAGCTGAAAGCATAACCTCCCAGACTTCAGATAATACTACAAAGCTACAGTAATCAAAACAGTGTGGTATTAGCACAAAAACAGATATATGGATCAATGGAACAGAATAGAGAGCCCAGAAATAAACCCACACACCTATGGTGAATTAATCTTCAACAAAGGAGGCAAGAATATACAATGGAGAAAAGACAGTCTCTTCAGCAAGTGGCATTGGGAAAGCAGGACAACTGCATGTAAATCAGTGAAGGTAGAACACACCCTCACACTGTACACAAAAACAAATTCAAAATGGCTAAAGACTTAAATGACACCATAAAACTCCTAGAAGAGAACATAGGCAAAACATTCTCTGACATAAATCATAGCGATGTTTTCTTAGGTCAGTCTCCCAAGGCAAAAGAAATAGAACCAAAAATAAACATTAAGACCTAATCAAACTTACAAGCTTTTGCACAACAAAGGAAAACACAAACAAAATGAAAAGACAACCCACGGAATGGGAGGCAATATTTGTAAACAATGCAGCCAAGAAGGACTAAATTCCCAAAATACACAAAGGGCTCATACAGGTCAATATCAAAAACCAAAAAGGAAATAAGTAACCCAATCAAAAAATGGACAGAAGACCTAAATAGACATTTCTCCAAAGAAGACATCCAGATGACCAACAGGCACATGAAAAGATGCTAACATTGCTAATTATTAGAGAAATGCAAATCAAAACAACAATGAAGTATCAACTCACACCATGGCCATCATCAAAAACCTAGAAATAATAAATGCTGGAGAGGGTGTGAAGAAAAGGGAACCCTTATACACTGTTGGTAGGAATGTAAATTTGTGCAGTTACTATGAAGAACCATATGGACGTCCTTTAAAAAACTAAAAATAGAGTTTATTAGCAAGAATCCCATTCCTGGGCATATATCCAGAAGAAAATGAAAACTCTAATTCGAAAAGATACATACACCCCAAAGTTCATAGCAGCACTATTTACAATAGTCAAGACATGGAAGCAACCTGCGTCCATCAACAGATGAATGGATAAGAAGATGTCACACACACACACACACACACACACACACACTCACACACACTCACACACTGGAATACTACTCAGCCATAAAAAAGAATTAAATAATGCCATTTGCAGCTACATGAATGGATCTAGAGATTATCATACTAAGTGAAGTCAGACAGAGAGAGATATCACTTATATGTGGAATGTGAAAAAATGAAACAAATGAACTTTTTTACAAAGCAGAAATAGACTCACAGACAGAAAACAAACTTATGGTTACCAAAAGGGAAAGTGGGGGAGGAACAAATTAGGAGTTTCGGATTAACAGATACACACTCCTACATGTAAAATAGATAAATAACAAGGACCTACTGTACAGCACAGGGAACTATATTCAATACCTTGTAATAACTTATAATGGAAAAGAATCTGAAAAAAGAATGGCTCAATCACTTTGCTGTACACCAGGAACTAACATAACATTGTAAATAAATTATACTTCAATAAATAAAATAAAAATAAAAATGACAAAATCACTATGAGGACAGGGGATCTGCCTTTCTAATGCCTGCCCAGAAGACCATCATTGTTATGGACCAGGGACAGCTGCATTTTTCCCATGCTTTTTCTTTTCTGAGTTTGTATTGTGGTTATCCTATCTCTGTCCCACCACTGCATTTCATGTGAGTGTGATGAGTGGGGGGAGCAAATTCTTTGCCATTTAGTTTATGGACTAGGGAACAAAAACTGGATCTGACTGAAAGAATTGCACATCAACTGTTGTTTCACTTACACAAATCAGCAAAATCTAATTTATGGCAAGAAATATTCCATTGAAATGTTGTGCTGTAATGTGGGAAAATGTAAATCTTTTTCATGGTTTCTATCAACGTGAAATAAAATTTAATTCTGACTTTTCTGTGAAAAAAAAAAAGAATTGCACATCACCTAGAGATCACGGACGTTAAGTTGCATGCATTGAATGGATGCGGCATTTGGATATTTCCATTGAAGTGTAGGTGAGTTTGTTCTTTGTCTGGGAAGCAGGAATCATATGGATTTTTGTTGGTCAGAGAGGCTGACTGGCAGAGATCACTAGCTGTCCCTCTAATTTAGCAAGCTCTTCCAGTCCCAGGGCTGACCTGGATGATCTTTCTGAGATCTCGGCATGGCTGCCCTTTTCTTGTATTATCAACATTTTCTTGCACTTTTCTTGCATTTTCAACATTTCCATGTAAATTTTGTCTCTTCAGTGACGACTTTCATCACCACCAGAGTTAAGTGACTCTCACCCCAGGCATTTCCAACCCATTACTGCTTTGTTTTCTTGGTAGCACTTATTGTTATCTGAAATTATTTTATTTATTCTTTGCCTTTCTTGTTTATTTCATGTTTCTTTTGACTAGAATATAAGCCCTGTGAAGACTAGACTGTCTGAATTCAAGGTATGTATGTTCACTGCTGAATTCCCAGAATTTAGTATTGTGACCTGCATAAAGATGGCATTCCTTAGTTGAATGAATGAATGAGGCCAAACTTTGAGGCCAAAGAATTCAGATCCTTTTGCTAACACTTGTAAGGAAGTTTTCCTAACCAAATATCCAAGACCATGAAATTCTTTTAGTCATATCTGATTCTGTTTTATTTGCATAGACCCTGACTTGGATGGTGCTCATAATTTTTTATGAAGGAATTATCAGAAGTTTTTTTAGTTGGCCCAGGTTTTGGGGCATCCGGTAGACATAGAATTGAGAGGCTATTTTTAATTCTTCCTGTAATTTTAAAGTTTCCCCAAATTGACAACTCATTAACTTACTCATTAGCTGATGGTTCCCTGGTAGTCCACTTCTGTAGGCAATTTGGCAGCTTAAGGGAACAAAAACAAAATATCTCTGTTTAGAACATTTTGGTCCATTTCTTCATTTATAAATGTTAATTTATAAATCATTTTGTTTTAGGTGCATCTTTTATAAAAACAAACAAACAGACTTCAAAAGCTGAACTACTCTGATAATGTTTTTGTTTGTTCTTTTTTTATGGGAGTATTTAAGCCATTTACATTTATTTTCCTAAGAAATACCTGTTGTGTTACATCAATCTATTTGTTCTTGTTTTCTGTTTTATGTGTTTGCTAAATTTCCTTTTTTTAACCCCATGTATTTATTCTATTAACAATTAACTTTTACCTAAAAATATACTATAATATTTTCATGTTTAAATCTGTGAAGAACATTTGTTTTCAATTTTTGAGGGGTATATACTGAAGAGCGGAATTGCTGAAACATATGGTAATTTTATGTTTAACTTTTTGAGAAGCCACCAAATTTTTCCACAGTAGTTGAATCATTTTACATTTCCACCCACAATGTATGAAGTTTTCAGTTTCTCCACAACTTGACAATGCTTATTTCCATTTTAAAAATTTCTGGCCATCGTAGTGGATGTGAAGTGGTACTTCATTATGGCTTTGATTTGCATTTCCTTAATGATGAAAAAAGTTGAACATTTTTCATGTACTTTTTGACCCTTTGTTTATCTTTTTGGAGAAATGCGTGTTCAAGTCCTTTGCCCATTTAAAAAATGGGGTTGTTTGTTATTGTGTTGTTGAGTTCTAAGAGTTCTTTATACACTTTGTACACAAGTCCCTTGTACCCAGATTTGTAAATATTTTCTCCCATTCTGTGAATTATCTTTTCAGTTACTTGATTTTATCATTTGCAGCACAAAAAGTTTTCATTGTCATTAAATCCAATTTATCTATTTTTTCTTTTGTTGCTTGTGCTTTTGGTGCCATATCTTAGAATGCATTGCTAAATCTGAAATCATGAAGATATACCACTATGTTTTCTTCTAAGAGTTTGAAAATGGGTATATATATATACATGAATGTTCATAGCAGCATTATTCACAATAGGCAAAGAGTAGAAACAGCTCAAATGTTCATCAATGAATGAATGGATGGATAAACAAAATGTGGTATACACATGCAATGAAATATTATTCAGTCATAAAAAAGAATGACATCCTGATACATGCTAAAACAAGGGTAAACTTTAAAAACATTATGCTAAGTGAAAGAAGCCAGATACAAAAGGTATGGTATTGTTCCATTTATGTGAAATATCCAGAATAGGTAACTCCATAGAGAGAGGATACAGTTAATGGTTCAGGGCCTTGGATAAAGGGGAATTGGAGCAAATGATTAATGGCTGTGAGGTTTCCTTTTAAGGTGATGAAGATGTTTTTGAACTAGGTAGAAGTGGTCACTGCACAACATTGTGAATGTACTAAACACCACTGAATTGTTTGCTTTAAAAAGAATAATTTCATGTTATGTAAATTTCATCTGAAAAAAATATAAAGAAAAAAATAATAAAAAATAAGAGCTCTTTGAAAGCTAATACATTTGATATGTTTTCTTTCCTCCCTAAACTTCTTCCTAATTTTTACTGATATTATTTAGGATTTTGGATAAAGATCATTGATCTTTTATGTTACATTGTCTTCTATTTCAAGACTTACTGCTGACATTTGCATTATGCTTCATATCTACATTAACTATAATTATCTAGACTAAATTGTGAATTTTCTGATTTTACTGTTCGTTAGTATTTGAAGATTATACTAGCTCTTCCCCATCTTGAATATATTGCACTATTTCTTTGAGCAATTTTTAAAGGAAAGGTATATGTATGAAACTTTTTATGAAGCTTTTTACTCCTGAGGATGACTTTCAGTTGCTTTCAATTAATGAATGATTGTTTAGTTAGGTATAAAAATTTTTTAGGACATCCAGGAAGATGGAGTAGATATGTTTTTTCCTATTACTCATGTAAGACAGAAAAAAACAGTACAAAACCACTCAATATTTTAAAAACTCAAAATTAATACAAAAATTCATGATTCATAAAATATCAAAATTTTAAATAAAGACAAGATCTATCAGGGGCAAGTTTAGGAAGGTGAGTCATACAAGTACAGCATTGGATCCCTCCAATTTGAAATTTTGATATTTTGTGCATCATGGATTATAATTCTTTATCTTTTATCATTTCACACTAAAACATTGTTTCTCTTGGTTGCTGAATTTTTTGGTGTTCCCTTAAATTTTGCTCTTAAGAGTCTCATTTGTCTCATCTGTTCCTAGGTCTCCTTGAACACATTTTTATCCTCAAAATTCCCTAAGTTTTGTTCTGATATAACAGTTCTCAAATCTGGCTTCAGATTAGAATCTAATGTTATTAGATAAAATCTAATAACCAGGCCCTAACCCCAGACCAATTAAGTTAAACTCTTTATGAGTGAAGCTTCAACATCAGGATTTTAAAAAGCTATCTAAGAGATTCCAATGTGCCACTGAAGCTGAGACCTACTACCTTATTTTCTAATGCTTATAGATGCAGAGATTAGGAGTACTGACCATCTCATCAGAATGTATGACTTCAGCTATTGGTTTTGAATCCTTCGGCAAGTTATTTATCATTTCTGATACTCAGATTCCTATCTCATGGTGTTGTCCTCAAGATTCAGTGAAAAGGCACATGCAAACCCTAAGCACAGTGCCTAGATCTTAGCAAACCTTAAATGTTGGCCATTAAGATATTGCAGGTACTGAAGATGGGAAAAGGAAAAAGCATGGCCGTAATTTATTATTGTTGTGGAGAATGTTGCCAGCTTAATATACTCTCTGAAATGTAAATATTTCCCTAGGATTTTTCTTGGTGCCTGTCCCTTTTTTGTTTATTTTGCCTTATATTTAGTGAGCCTATTTGCTCTAATAATACAAATACTTCTTCAATTAAATACACTTTTCTTCTATCATACCTTTGATTCTTTCTTCTCTCTCTGATTTGTTTTTTCTTTCTGGTAATATCTATAACTCTCTTTTCCTTCTAATTTCTGGGAGAATGATTTAATTTATATTTTCTTTTTAATATAAAATGCATATACATAGTTTTATGAATCAAAAGTTACAAGCTTTGAAAAAAATATGACAGTATCCCATACACTACCAGTACTTATTCTCTCCAGAGCCATGTTAAAGTCTCATCTTTTCTTCTGATATTACCCTAATATTTCTTAATAACATGTTTATAGAATTTTCACTGTTTTTATATATTTTGAATATGTAACATATTCACTTTGTTCAAAAGTTAAATACATATAGATTTCTCTTATAGATTCTTAGGCAGAAGTTTCTCTCCCTTTCTACTCCCATCTACCCTTAGCCGCTACCACCACGCACAATATTTAATTACTTTTATTGTGTTTTATGTAACTTTTCAAAGTTATTTTCATGCAAATACAAACAAAGATAATGTATTTTTTTAGATGATTTTCTTGAAGTGGGTTTGTGATCACTGATTCTCTTTGCTGTAATATACTCTCAGCTTCTCACTGCCATCCTTGGGGTTTTAAATTACATAAATATTTTTTTTACCTTCCTGCAGTCTTTTCTTAACTCAAGTTGCATTTTTCCCTCTTCTAACTGCCTATTCTGTATTTAATAATTTCCTAAATCCTATCAAAAATATGAATTTCTGACTTTCTTAAGCTCATTTCCTGACATATTACACATAGTAATTCTGTTTCTTGAGAGGATATTGTTTTTGATTCCTTAGAACTGCTAAATAACATTTTTAAGTTCTGGGCATTTAATAAATCTGGCCCTAGAAGAGAATATAGGTAGAACACTCTTTGACATAAATTGTAGCAATATTTATTTGGAACTGTCTCCTAAAGCAAAAGAAATAGAAGCAAAAATAAAAAAATATGGAACCTAAATTAAACTTAAAAACTTCTGCACAGCAAAGGAAAACATCTACAAGACAAAAAGACAACCTACTGAATGGGAGAAAATGTTGCAAATAATATGACTGATAAAGGGTTAGTATTTAAAATATATAAACTGCTCATACACCTCAATATAAAAAAACCCCTCAAAGAACTAATTTAAATATGGGCAGATCTAAAGAGACATTTTTCTAAAGAAGATATACAGATGGCCAACAGGTACATGAAAAGATGATCAACATTGTTAATCATCAGAGAAATGCAAATCAAAACCACAATGAGATAGCACCTCACACCTCTCAAAATGGCTATCATCAAAAAGTCTGCAAGTAACAAATGTTGGCGAAGATGTGGAGAAAAGGAAACCCTAGTACATTGTTTGTGGGACTGTAAATTGGTGTAGCCACTATAGAAAACAGTATGGAGGTTCCTCAAAAACTAAAAAGAGAACTACCATAATGACCCAGCAATTCCACTGCTGGGTATATAGCTGAAGAAAATGAAAACACTAATTCGAAAAGATACATGCACCCCAGTGTTCATAGCAGCATTATTTACAATAGCCAAGATATGAAGCAATCTGAGTACATCAACAGATAGGTGGATAAAGAAGATGTGGAAGATCTTCCACAATAGAATATTACTTGACCATAAAAAAGAATGAACTTCTGTCATTTGCAACAAGGTGGATGGACCTAGAGGGTATTATGCTTAGTGAAATAAGTCAGACTGGTAAAGATAAATACTTTATGTTTCACTTACATGTGGAATCTAAAAAATAAAACAAATGAATGTATGTAACAAAACAGAAACAAACTTACAGATATAGAGAACAAACTAGTGGTTGCTAGTAGGATGAGGGAAGGGGAGAAGGAGAAAATAAGGGTATAGAATTAAGAGACACAAACTACTATGTGTAGAGTAAATAAGCAACAAGGATATATTGTACAGCACAGGGAAATATAATCATTATTTTGTAACAGCTTTATTTAAATGGAGTATAATTTCTAAAAATATTGAATCACTATGTTGTACACCTGAAACTAATATAATGTTGTAAATCAACTATACTTCAATTTAAAAATTTGGTAATTTGTTTCTATTTGCTCATCCCTGCAGAGGAAATTTATAATTTACCTTTTTGGAAAACTAAGGAAGATTTTCTTAGGCATTGAGTGGCTTAGGTAAAGAAAGGAAAAGATTAGATTTTCTCTAACTTTATTTTGCTAATACAGAGTTTCAGAAAATAGGAAGAAATAAGAAAGGAGTTGGAACAAGAGAAATAAAGAGTTCCTTTTCCCTGTTTGTCCCTGGTTCCTCAGCTCAGACTGAGGCTCCCAAAGGCTTGGTCTCAGGTATTAAGACGAATTTGGGGATTGAGGATTCCTGGAAATAAGGGAAGACAAGGAGGATGGGAGTGTACATGTCTCAAGTATCTATAATTACTTTATTTATGCAATCTCATTTTACACTAATGATGATGGTGATAGCAATGATTTTTACATTTAAATGTTTATCATTTGTCAGATTCTGTGCCAAGTTTAACACACATTAACTTAATCCCCATGATCACCTTATGAAATATTCACTGTAAACATTGCAATTGTATAAGGAAAGGAAATGAAGCATGGGGATGTTTAGTAACTTGTTCAAAATGACATAGCTGAGTTTGCTGGGGCTGGGGTTCAGACCTGATTCTAGAAAGGCTACAATGATAAGCACCTTTTTAGAAGTGTAAGAATTGAGGTCCAGAAAGAATAAGTAATTTGCCTAAGATAAATAGTAAAATTGGTACTTTAACCTTTGTCTGACTTCAACTATACTACATGAAGCTACCTCTAGATGCTCAGAATCAGACAACCTTAAACTTAAGAACCAGAAACAGTCTCAGAGATTATACCATTTCAAAGCATAGTCCCTCATTTTACAGATAATCTGTAATCACTAAAATCTCTCACCTGAACCAATCATATGTCAGTTCTATGCAGCAAGACAACATTATACATCAAAGGAGAGTTAATGTTTGAAATATTATTTCTATTTTAAAGAAATCATGATGAGGGATCCAATTCTTGATGGCAACACATCTCTTCATAGAAAATTCAAATGCCTCATTGTTTCTCTGCAACAAGAAAACTTGGGAAAGGATTCTATAGACACTGAGCCCATTGTAGGGAGCTGTGGGACCCAGAGATTTTCATGAGAGTGAGCATGCCCTTCGAGATCAAAGCAGATTGTCTTCTGAGAGGCGTCCAGTGGGCCATCCTCTGAAAAGTGACCCACTGTTCAGCACAGCTCTTTCCAGGACACTGAATTGGAGCCAGCTGGTGCCTGGAACGTACCTTGTGTGTCACCTTCTGATCTCTGTTTGAAGGCCAACTGTATGTGATTAAGCGTAACAGACACAGAGCTTGTGTTAAGCCCAGGATGTAACTTGTTGAGTGAATAGCAATTGACTTGAAAATTGGACAAACGGATTGAGTTTCTTCTCTCAGTCTCTCTTCTTTCGAATACAGCAAGATTAAATCCTCTGAGCTTAGTCAAATCAGTGCTTGCTGTTTCTGAGAAGGACATTCGTGAGGTGTAGTCCTTCAGGGATACTAATTGGGATTTGAGTAGGATGAAATTTTTACCCAGACTTGTGCGTCGCTTAACCAGGATGGCAAGAAATAGCACCAAGTGAAAGCATGTTTTGGCCTTTTGGCATTTCCCTATAGTGACCAAATAATGCAAAGTTTTTCGTTTTGTTTTTTTAAGCTCTTGCTGTTTCTCAAAATTGCTTGCACGTCGGAATCGCCTTGAAAATTAAAAAGAAAAAATACTGATGCCACTGATTCTACCCAACAGATTTGAATTTAATTGGTATGAAGTGTGGCCTGAGAACAGGGATTTTTTAAACCCCTGAAGCAATTCTAATGTACAGCAAAGCTTGAGAACCACTAGGAACCACTTTTAATCTCAATCACTCTGATGAGGCACCAGCTGCAAGCACATTTTATACCAACATGTTTGCGGAGTATAAACATCGCAGTGCAAACTCTTGCACCCAAGAACCCTGGGCTGCTTGTGGACAACCTTTGGAAAAGTTTGAATTTGTAAACTGATAATACATATAATTCCATGGGCCCCATATGGTTCCTGTTATGTTGAGGGAACTATACACATTTGCCTTGCCCCAGGATGAAAAGATAAATAACAGATGTGGATAATTTTTATCATACTTGTACGTGAACAATAATAGAAAAATAAGAAATGAAGGGGGCAGTGAGAGAAGTAAAACACATGAAAATAAAACTCAAATCAATTATGCTAGGGTATATGTTTGTATTTTAATAATCCAACTATTTAATAGATAAGAAATAACTGTGTCATACAATTCCCTATTTCTAAGGGAGGCAGTCTCTACAATGACAAGAAACAATAATAAAATTTTGGGTGTAATGGAATAATCTCAAGTTGTTTATGATAATGATAACTAAAATGTATAAATTGTTTACCATGTGCTAAGCACTGTTCTAAGCATTTTACACATATTAAGCAATTTAATCCTCACTACAACCCTGAGATAAATACTTTTTTGTTCCGATTTTACAGATGAAGAAACTAAAACCAGAGAATTTAAGTAATTTGTCCAAGGTGACACAGCTACTATGTGATGAAGGATGAACTGAGCCTAAACAGTCCAGTTTCAGATACCATTCAAAGGTATTCTAAAGGTGCTAGTGACAACCTGGTGACAGCCCCTTCACAGAGGGAAGACTAGTCCCATCTATAGAGGTGAAGCAGAGTGTAAAGCTGGAAGAATTTTATTGGAGAATGGCTACCAAGATTTAGGGTGGCTGGGAATAATAATAATAGTAGAATAATAATAATACCAGACACTGATATATACTATGTGCCAGGCACTGGGTGAAGTTTGGGTGTGATTCACATCTTCTCTACCTTTTAGCAGTGGGATCTTTCACTCCTGATGGTCTGATTAAGAAGTCAATATGTGGTTGGCTAGGGTCTCTTAGGGAAGTTTTTAAAAAACATATATCTAGATTATTAAAAAAAATTTTACTATGAAATACAGCATGCATAAATAGTGAATATATATAAATGTATAAATGTGCATGTGTGCATATACTCTAATAAAATCATTGAACAACCATAAATCCATTGTTAATACATTGGATCAGGAGCACAGGTTAAATCCAGCCTGCTGTCTGTTTCTGTAAATAAAGTTTTATTGGAACGCATCCATGGCCATTTGTTTACATATTGTCTATGCTGATTTCTTTTTACAACTGCAGATTTGAGTAGTAGCATCAGAGACCATATGGCTCACAAAGCCAAAAAAAATTACTTTCTGGCTTTTTATAGAAAACATTTGCTGACCCCTGCCTTAGATACCTCTTCCTAATAAATTTCCCTCTTCCACCTCCAGAAAGCAGCCACTCCTAAATTCTGTATGAATTTTTTTATTAAGAAAATTAATTGGTCGGTTTTGCCATTTTTGAATCTAGCATAAAGAAAATCATGGGCATGAAGTCTTTGGCAATGTGTTCCCTTCTCTTAATCATATGATTGTGAGATTCATCCATATTGATGTGTATGGCTGAGGTTCCCTAACTTTCATTGACTTATGACAGTCTATTGTATGAGCATATCTCAATATATCTATCCAATCTATTGCTGCTGGGCATTTGCGTTGTTTCTAATTTTTGCTCTTTTGAATAAAGCTACCATGAACTTTCTTAGTATGACTCCTGATACACATGTACAAGACATTCTCTGGTATATATATTTGCTGGAATTGCTAAGTTACATAGGTACATGTGTACTCCTCATATACAGATATATATATGAAACAATCACATACACATACCCTATGTGAAAATCCTATTTGAACAATTTTGAAAGTGGTTGAACCAAATTATATTCTTACCCACACTCTACGAGAGTTCCTGTTGCTCCATGTCCTTGTAAACTATTATTATTGCCTGACTTTTTAAATGTTTGCTAATATGGGGTGTGAGAAATGATATCTTATTAGATTTTAATGTTTATTTCCCTTAGTAATGAGTTCAGACACTTTTATTTATGGACCATTTATGTTTCTGCTTTTGTGAAATGCCTATTTATGTCTTTTCTCATTTTTCTATTTCTGCCTGTTATTGATTCATATAAATTCATTATATATTCTGGATATTAGATCTTTGTCAAGAGTATGTGTAATGTATGTCTTCTCCCAGCTTTTTACTTCTCTTACCATTTTCTTATGGCTACTTTTTCATTAACAGATATTTTAAAATATATTTTAATATATCAATATTTTTCTGTATGGCTTGCGAAATTTACATCTTGTTTGAGAAATAAGTTATTCTTATCTTCTAACATTATCATAGTTTTCCCTTTCAAAATTAGGCTGTAAAACACCTGGAATTGAGTTTTGTGTGTGTTTTGAGGTAGAGTCCAATTTAATTTTTTCCAATTGTATTGATGTTATTTATTTAAAACCCATCATTTCCCTCACTGAACAGTAATGTTTATTCTGTCATAAATCAAAATTTTATATATGCATGTTTTTTCCTCCAGTGATACCCACTGTCTTATTCGATAATTTCATAGTAATTCTTGGTATCAAACTATGCAAATACCTCACAGTTTTCCTTTTCATTCAGGAGTGTTTTGGAGATTCTTGCACATTTGTGTTTTTCATGTATTTTGAAATTAATTTGTTATGTGTCAAAAAAGAAGACTAAAATTTTATTGATCTATAGATCAGTTTCCAATCCATGAATATGATATATTTTTTCATTAATTTGTGGCTTCTTTCAATAAAATTTCATGATTGTCTCCATAGAGATCTTACTGTTTCTAAGAGCTATGTTTATAGACACTTTTGGATTTTCTATACAATATTATTGTAAACAAATAGTGAGAGTTTTATTTCTTCCTTCACAATCTTTACAGGTTTTATTTCTTTTATGTCTTGATGTACTCCTTTAAGATCTTCAATATTTGGAATAATCTGGCCTTTGATTTTTTAATCTTTTTCAGCCTTTCATAATTGTGTATGTTCTTCCTAATTGTTTTGTAGATATCTTTTATGAGGTTAAGAAATCTTCTTTTATTTCTAGTTTATTAAGAAATTTTTAAAAATAAATGAATGCTAAACTTTGTCAGTTTGACTCCATTACATCTTTTTTGAGATAATCATGTTTTTTTTTCTTTCAATTTGTTAAAAAGATTTACCATTTTGATTGGTATTTTGAAATCAGGTTTATTGAGGTACAATTTATATACAATAAAACTCACTATTTTAAAGTAGACCATTCAATGGACTTTGGTAAACGTATGCAAACAATGCAACAAAAAGGTTTATAACTTCTGCATCACTACCAACAGCTCCCTCATGGCCCTTTGTAGTCAGTAACCATCCTCACCCAGCTTTAGTATACCACTGATCTGCTTTCTGTTACTATAGTTTTTCCTTTAATTTGACTAGTGCTTGAGTGTTAAGCCAGTCTTGTTTTCTGGATTCATTTGGTCATATCTTTTATAAAATGTTAATGGTTTACTATGATTGGTACATAACTTTACTGTCTTGTACTACTCTTTGCCTACTTGGTGTCAGGATCTTACAATGTTCACAAATGAGTTGGGGAAAGTATCTTCTTCCTACAGGCTGGAATAATTTATATATTATTAGAATATCTGTTCCTTGAATACTTAGCTAATTTTACCATGAAACCATTTAATCCTAGAGATTTTTGAAGGAAGATTTAAAAATATTGATTCTGTTCTTTAACCAGTTATTCTGTTTATGTTAAGTCTAGTTTATTTTTCCAGAAATTCTTTTCATTTAAATTTTCAAATCTACTGGTTTAAAGTTGATCTAATAACTCCTTATTACTTGTTTAAAGACCTGTTTTTCTTTTTTTTTTTTTTTTTTTTTTTTTTTTTGTGGTATGCGGGCCTCTCACTGCTGTGGCCTCTCCCGTTGCAGAGCACAGGCTCCAGACGCACAGGCTCAGCGGCCATGGCCCACGGGCCCAGCCACTCCGCGGCATGTGGGATCTTCCCGGACCGGGGCATGAACCCATGTCCCCTGCATCGGCAGGCGGACTCCCAACCACCGCGCCACCAGGGAAGCCCCTGTTTTTCTTTTAGAGCAGTGCACAGAAAAATTGAGAGGAAGTTTCCCATATACCCCTGACCTCCACACATGCACAGCCTCCTCCATTATCACCATCCTGCACCAGAGTGGTATATTTGCTATAAATGATGAACCTACATTGACACATCACCATTACGCAAAGTCCATCATTTACATTAGGATTCACTCTACGTGCTGTATATTCTGTGGGTTGGACAAATGTATAATTACATATATCCACTATTATAGTATCATACAGAGTATTTATACTGCCCTAAAAATCTTCTGTGCTCCACCTATTCATTCATCTTTCCCCTTGCCCCTGCTAACCACTGATCATTTTACTGTCTCCATAGTTTTACTTCTTCCAGAATGCCATATAGATGGGATTATAAAGTATGTTGCCTTTCAGATGGGTTTCTTTCACTGAATAATATGCATTTAATAATCCTCTGTGTCTTATCGTGGGTTGATAGCTCATTTCTTTTTAGCTCTGAGTAATATTCCATTGTCTAGATACATCAGCTTATTTATTCATTCATCTACAGAAGAACATCTTGGTTGCTTCCAAGTTTTGGCAATCATGAATAAAGCTGCTATAAACATATGTTTGTAGGTTTTTGTATGGACATAAATTTTCAGTTCTTTAGGGTAAGTACCAAGGAGATGATTGTTGGATCTATAGAAAGTTTCATTTTGTAAGAAGCCAGCTGTCTTCCAAAGTGGCTGCATTATTTTGCATTCCCACCAGCAATGAATGAATTACTGTGTTCTACACGCTTGTCCACATTTGGTGTTGTCAGTGTTCTGGGTTTTTGTTGTTCTAATAAGTGTGCAGTGGTACCTCATGGTTGTTTTAATTTGCATTTCTTTTTTGACATATGATGTGGAACATCTTTTCATATACTTATTTGCCATCTGTATATCTTCTTTGGTAACGTGTCACTTAAGGTCTTTGGCTCATTTTTTAATTGGGTTGTTTGTTTTCTTTAATTGGGTTGTTTCTTTCATTTTTTAATTGGGTTGTTTGTTTTCTTGTTTGTTGTGTTTTAAAAGTTCTTTGTATATTTTGGATAGTCCTTTGTTAGAAATATCTTTTGCAAATATATTTTCCCAGTTTGTGGTTTGTCTTTTTATTCTCTTGACAGTGTTTTTTTCTCACAGAGCAGAAATTTTTAAATATATTAATCCTTTCTTTCATTGATCATGCTTTATTACCGTTTAAATTCAATCAGAATGAAGTTACGTTCTTCTTTTTATTCTTCCCCTCCCCACCAAGATATTTTTCTGTTCTTTACTTTTAATATAATTCCATTGTGGTCAGAGATAATATTTTGTGTGACTTGCATCCTTTTATGTATGTTAAGACTCGTTTTACGGCTCACAATATGTTCTATTTGGCAATTGTTCCCTGAACACTTAAAAAGAATGTGTTTTCTGCTATCCTTGAGTGCAGTGTTCTGTAAATGTCAATTAGGGCCAGTTGGTTAATAGTGTTTTTCAACTCTCTTATATCATTACTGGTTTTCTGTCTATTAGCTATAATCTGTTAGTGAAAGAGAGATACAGATATCTCCAATTATAACTGTGAATTTGTCTGTTTCTACTTGTAGTTTTGGTTAGTGTTAGCATAATACGTCTTTTTCCACCTATTTTCCTGATGTATCTTTATATTTACATATATAAGGTGTACATATTTCCTCACATTTTCTTTCTTTTGTATCTTTTATTCCATTTTATCTTCTTTGTTGACTTACTCATAACTCTTTGTTTTGATATTTTAGTGCTTGCTTTAGGGATTATAGTATGCATTTTTAACTCATCACAGTCCACCTTCTAGTGATGTTATATTTACTTTACATATAATATAAGAACTCTGTCATAGTATATGTCCACTTTTCCCCTCCCAATAATTGTGCTATTGTTGCCATACATTTTACTTCTACATACGTTGTAAACCTTACATGACTTTGGAATTATTTTTGTTTAAACAATGAAGTCCTGTTTACTTCTATTTTTTGTTTTACATTTTTTTCCCATTTTATCAAGGTATAATTGACATACAGCACTGTTTAAGTTTAAAGTGTACAGCATAATGACTTGATTTACATATATTTTCAAACAATTACCACAGTGAGTTTAGGTAACATCCATCATCTCACATAGATACAAAAAGAAAAAAGAAAAAAATGTTTTTTCCTTGTTATGAGAACTTTTAGAATTCAATGTATTCTAATGAGATTTAAATAATAAGAGACATTATATACTTATCTACATAGGCGTAATTTTTTAATTTTGAATTTTTTTCACAAAAAGAACATCCCAGACTTAGAACAGGTGTTGACTTATTAACAGTAAAACACTCTATAAAGAAGCCCACTCCCCTCTTAGTAAATAGGAATATAGTATAAATAGATGTGAAAGGAGGAGAACACATTAGGATTAAATGTAAACCCGAAAGTTGTATAAAACATTCATATATGGCTTACAATCTCATAGCAATATTATTTTCACAATGATGTATATGATATTGATACTTACTGGTAAGATGCTTTTGACTCAAAAGTTAAACAAAAATTCAGAAGAGGTAGTTTAGCCAATGCAAGGTGATAAAAAGGCTGTACCATGCTTTTGTTTTTTCCCCCCAAATTTACAACCATTTCTTTTTATTCTAGTTTTCTTCTCGATCAGTCAGGAAGATAACAATGCTTTAGGAAGAAGCCAATTCAAAACCCTCTAAGAACTGATTCCCCCCAAGTGGACAATGATGTTTAAGAAACAACTGCTCTGAAAGTCGCTTGGGAAGTGTCCACTATATAGTTCTTCATTCCCTTGTGTAGACCTATATTTCCATCTGTTATCATTTTCCTTCTGAGTGAAGGTGCTGGTGATAATTTTTTCAGCTTTCGTGTATTTGAAAAATTCTTTATTTTCTTCATTTAAAAATGCTTTTGTTACATATAAAATTCTAGGTTGACAGGTTTTTTTCTTTCAGTGTTTTAAAGATGTTTCTTCACTGCCTTCTTGTTTGCATTATTTCCAACAAAAGATCTTTTAAGACTTTTTGTTTTCACAGATTTTGAGTGGTTTTATTATGCTACACCTGTTGTGGTTTTTATTGTTTCTTCTGCTTGGGGTTCACTGAGATTCTTGGATCTGTGGGTTTATAGTTTTTCATCCATTTAGAAAATTTTTAGCCATGATTTTATAAAAAGTTGTTTACCCCTCCCTTTGGAGACTTCAATTTTGTGCATATTAGGCCACTTGATGTGGTCTCAGACCTCAGTGAAGCTCTGCTTCTTGTTTTTGTTTTGAGAAATATTTTCCTCTGTTTTACTTTAGATAGTGACTCTTGCTATGTTCTCAAGTTAACTGATCTTTTCTTTTGCAATGTATAAACTTTTGATAGATTTTTCTCCTCATTATGGTTTGAGCTTTCCTGCTTCTTTGCATGCCTGGTAATTTTTGATTTGGTGCCAGACATGATGGATATTTTTGCATTCTTTTAAATATCCTTTATCTTTTCTCTGGGATGTTGTTGAGTTACTTGGAGACATTTGATTTTAATATTTGTTCATTGGGACCAGAGCAGTGTTTAGTCTAGTGCTAATTATCCCAACTTCTAAATGTTCTACTAAATGCTAGATGAATTATGTTGTTTTCCTGTCTTGTGGTAGGAATAGACACTGCTGCCAATCTTGTGTGCATGCCAGGCACTGTTGTATCTGAGTCTTTTGGGAAGATCTTTCCCTAACCTTGAGTAGTCTCCTCACAGACATGCACTGCTCACTACTCCATTGACTGTATAAAGGAAAACCTCTACAGATCTCTGGAGTTCTCTGTCTATGCAGCTACCCTCTTTGTATGCTGCCCAGTAAACTCCAGCCACCTTAGCCTATCCAGATGTTTAGCTTCAGCCGTTCAACTTGGGCGCCCTCCTGTGTTCTTCATCCTCATGCTGTGGCCTGGAATCTCTTGCAGTGCACAAATATGGAAAAATCCTAGGCCTTATCTTATTTTTCCTGTGTCTCTCAGGGATCACTGTCCTTTGTTGCTGATGTCCAAAGTGTTGAAAAACATTGTTTCATATATTTTTTCTGTTGTGTTTGTTTGTTGTTTCAGGTGGTTTTGTAGATCCTGTTCCTCATACTCCATCTTGACTGAGAGTGGAAATTCAATCTTCTATTTTGTTTTAAATAACACTTTTGTTTAATCTTACCAGAGGTTCATCTATTTTATTAGTATTTTCAAATAACCCACATTTATCTTTCTCAAGTCTCCTTATGGTATATTTGTTTATTCATAAATATGTTATTTTTATATTTGTTTTCTATGTTACTAATTTCCATTGAATTTAGTTATCTCCTTTCTGATTGGCTGGTAGATTTACACAGATATAAAACATAAACTGGAGAGACTTCCACCCAAATTAACCCCTGGGCAGAATATTCACTTGCCAGATAGTAACTCAGCTCAAGTAACTCAGATGGCTCTTGTTTGGCATACAACATAAGTAAGCTCATCAACATTCCTGAGGGAATTTCTTACAGTGCAATAAAGTACAATTTGATAATGCTAATCAAACATTGTCACTCCTGAAGAAACATGAAAACCCCACATACCAAGTGCTCTAAGCTGCAAAGAACCTACCGTAAATGAAGTACTCACTTGACAAGGAATTGTGTGATGGCAGGGTGCTGATGTCTATTGGGCCATAGTCAATCACAGGGAAATAGAGTTCAGGGTTGGACCCAGCTTAGAATCGAGATTGGGAGCTGGTGAATTTTCACAGAAAACAGTGAACTCTATACGGTGTCCTGAGCCAGGGGATGCACACAAACAACCATGGCTCCAGGAATCTAGAAGGTAGAGAATTGGGTCATCAGAGGCCAGGGTGATCAAGACGGTCTTCATCATGTGAATGGGAATAGCTTGAAACTATCCCCATGTACTGAATGGAACATTTATTAACTGAATATTTTAATTTATTTTGGAATTCTTCTCAAGAAAACAGCACCTATTATCACCGACATGAGTGTCTATGCTTTATTTTCTCAAAAGATTTGGATTCTTTCTCACAGATTTCTATAAGATAACACGCCAGACCCTGTGGCACTAACACTGTTCCCTAACACAAATATTGAGTAGCTACTATTTGTGTTCTCAGAACCTAACATACTTTATTACAGAAAGACTGTATATATCTTCCCTTTCTTACACAGATTAAAGAATTTGGGCTTGATTTTTCTGAGAGTCATGGAATATTTGTAATCAGGCAAAGAGCACATAATTCTGTGCCTTTAAGTCAAACTGATTGAGTCACATATCATATAACCTGCACTCTACAATAGGAAGCAGTGTTTGTTTCTTCCCTATTCATGTCAACAGTCCTAGATAAGCCAAATGTGCTGCCATGTGCTGTGGGAGGCGCTGTGATAAGTACGGCCATCTTCAAAAAGATCACGGTCCTGTGGAAAAGACTTAAAAACCAAAATATCTAGCAATGACCGGTTTTTATTGCATTTACATGAATGCCTTGTATAGTTATGGGGACCTATCTGTGGTGATTCATCAGAGGCACTATGGATAATAAGATCCTCAAAATACTATTTCCACTGATGTTAAATCTGTTTTGATGAGCTATAACAACTAAGAATGGCCACCCTCGTTGGCCTTTACAAATCCCCCTGCACTTAAATGAACAGGACTTGAATTATGGCAGATCTGGAAGGAAAATCAATACTACAAGTAGAACAGGAAGTGTTGGCCTGCTGTTTCCTCTATGATATTCTAATAATTTAATTATTACACAGATTAGTGAAATACAGTAAAATATTTCTAAGGAAACCAATCCTATTGTCTAAGTTATATGCTATGTCTACTTATTTCCCTGTGTATATAATAATCTGTGACATTTATTGAATGCTCACTTTGTACCAAAGAATGTTTTGCATATACTGTCTCACTGAAGACTTGTAACAACCCTATGACACAGGTATAGTCACCATCCTTATTTCTTAGATGAAAAAATTAATGCTTTAAGTAACTTCAGGATCAGGCATGGTGAATGGGGTAGAGCCAGGATTTGAACAAGGAAAGTTAGACTCCATTATGGCTGGTTGCACTGAGCTCACCATGCAGCTGCCATGTATGAACCACAGACATAGAGGTTGTCAGCCAGAGAAAGTGCCAGTGTTTCCAGCCATATTATTTGAAAGTAAAGCAGATCACCTTTGTAGTAATGTTGCTGAAAGAAAAAATACATAAATGAACAGAAAGCTAATAGTTTCCTTTACAGCATATAGCCATAGACATAGAAAAATTATGTCTATTCTCTCAATAAAAAAGATAGAAACCTGCAAGGGGGTGGAGTAGAAAGACCCTGAGCTCACCTCTTCCTATGGGCGCACTAAAATTACAACTATTTACAGAGTAACTATTGTAGAATGATCTGAAAACTAGCAGAAAAGATTTTCTGCAATTAAAAATATAAAGAAAGAGTCACAACTGGATGGGTAGAAGGGGTGGAAATGCATATAGCCAAGAGCCGTACACACAGGAAGGTGACCCACAAATGGAAGGAAAATCACAATTACAGAAGTTCTCTCCAAAGAGTGAGGGGTCCTAGCCCCACATCAGGCTACCCAGTCTGGGGGTCCTGCACCAGAAACATGATTCTCCAGGATGGTTGGCTTTGGAGGCAGTAGGGATTGTGTATAGGAGAGCCAGAGGTCTGTAGCAAACAGAGCCTCCACTTTTAAAGGGATCACACAAAATCTCACATGCTCAAAGACCCAGCACAGAAGCAATAATCTGAAAGGAAACTGAATCAGACCCACTTAAAGATTTTGGAGAGCCTCCTGGAAAGGCAAGAGGCAACTGGAACTCCCCTGAAGACATAAACACTGGTGGCAACTATTTGGAGGAGCTCATTCTACCATGAGAACACTGGTACAGGTAAGCAACATTTTGGAGTCATCCCTCTACCCTATTAGCACTGTGGGCTTACCCACCCACCAGTCAGTGGGCATCAGACCTAGGACCACCCAGGCCAAGCAGCCAGCCACCCTGGGACTTGGCCATGCCCACCAGTGGGCCAGCAACCTCTGCATGAGGCAGGGACTGACAGCCAACTTGGCCAGGGGGCAGCCCCATATACAAGAGCAGCCACAGTAGTCCCACCACAATAAAAGTTTCCACACAGCCCACATAGAGAGTACCTCTAGAACATGTAGCCCTAGCAACCAGAGGGGAGTGTGTTGCTGGGCCAGATAGGATATCTTCGTAAGGCCACTTCTCCAAGGTCAAGAAACATAACTGCGCTGACTTATTAGAAATACAACAGAGAATTAAGCAAAATGAGGTGACAGAGGAATATATTCCAAACAGAGGAAACAAGATAAAACCCCAGAGGAAGAACTAGGCAAAGTGGACATAAACAATCTACTGAATAAAGAGTTCAAACAAAGATCATAAAGATGCTCAGTGAACTCAGGATAAGAATGGATGAATACAGTAAGAATTTTAACAAAGAGTTAGAAAGTATAAAGAAGAACCAAACAGAGCTGAAGGATACAATAACTGAAATTAAAAAATACACTAGAAGGAAACAATAGTATATTAGATGGTACAGAGGGACAGATCAGTGAACTGGAAGATGGAGTAGTGCAAATCACCCAAGCTGAACAGAAAAAAGAAAAAAAGAAATTTAAAAAATGAAGATAGTTTAAAAGACCTTTGGAATAACATCAAGCATTACTAGCATTCACATTATAAGGGTCACTGAAGGAGAAGAGAGAGAGAAAGGGGCAGAGAGTTTATCTGAAGAAATAATAGCTAAAAATGTCCCTAACCTGGGAAAGAAAACAGACATCCAGGTCCAGGAAGCACAGATAGTCCCAAATAAGATGAATCCAAAGAGATCCATACCGAGACATATTGTAATTAAAATGGCAAAAATTAAAGATAAAGAGAGAATCTTAAAAGCAACAAAAGAAAAGCAACTAGTTATATACAAGGAAACTCCCATAAGACTGTCAGATGACTTTTCAGCAGAAACTTTGCAGACCAGAAGGGAGTGGCATGATATATTTAAAGTAATGAAAAGAAAAAAACCTACAACCAAGAATATTCTTCAAGGCTATCATTCAGATTTGAAGGAGAGATAAAGAATTTCACAGACAAGCAAAAGCTAAGAGTTCAGCACCACTAAACCAGCTTTACAAGAAATGTTAAAGTGACTTCTCTAAGTAAAATCAACCACGATAAGTAGTTAAGGGATACACAAAACAAAAAGATGAAAAATATAATGTTAAAAACAGTAAACGTGGAGTGGGAGATAGTTAAAATGCAGGTTGTTAGAATTTGTTTGAACTTAAGAGATTGGCAACTTAAAATAATCATATATACATAAGTCTCATGGTAACCACAAACAAAAAATCTATAATAGAAACACAAAAAAAAGAGAAAGAAATTCAAACATAACACTAAATGTAGTCATCAAATCACAAGGGAAGAGAGCAAAGAACAAAAGAAAGGAACAAAAATGAACTACAAAAATAACCCCCAACAATTAGCAAAATGGCAATAAACACATAAATATCAATAATTATGTAATGAAAACATAAATGGACTAGACCCTCCTAGAGTGGCTGATACAAAAACATGATTTATGTATATGCTGTCTACAAGACTCACTTTAGAGCTAAAGACACACACAGACTGAAAGTGAGGGGATGGAAAAAGGCATTCCATGCAAATGGAAATGAAAAGAAAGCTGGTGAAGCAATACTTGTATCAGACAAAACAAACTTTAAAACAAAGACTGTAACAAGAGACAAAGAAGAACCTTACACAGTGATCAAAGGATCAATCCAATAAGAAGTTATAATAATTCTAAATAGATACACACCCAACATAGTAGAACCTAAATACATAAATCAAATATTAACAAACTTAAAGGCAGTAATATAATAATAGTATGAGACTCCACTTACATCAATGGATAGATCATCCAGAGAGAAAATCAACAAGGAAACACTAGCCTTAAATGACACAGACCAGAGGGATATATATATATATATACATATATATATATATATATGTATATATATATAACATTCATCCCAAAGCAGCAAAATACACATTCTTTTCAACTGCACATGAAGCATTCTCCAGAATAGATCACATGCTAGGCCACAAAACAAACTCAATAAATATAAGAAGATGAAAACGTAACAAGTATCTTTTCCAACCACAACAATATAAGGTTAGAAATCAACACCAAGAAAAAACTGTAAAAAGCACAAACACATGGAATCTAAATAATATGCTACTAGACAACAGATGGGTCACTGAAAAAAATCAAAGAGAAAATAAAAAAAATATCTGGAGACAAAGAAAACGGAAACACAATGATCAAAAACCCATGCAATGCAACAAAAGCATTTCTAAAAGAGAAGTTTATAGCAATACAAGCCTACCTCAGGAAACAAGAAAAATATCAAATAACGTAACCTTACACCTAAAGGAACTAGAAAGAAGAAAAAACAAAACCCAAAATTAGTAGAAGGAAAGAAATAATAAAGATCAGAGCAGAAATTAATGAAATAGAGTCTAAAGTAGCAATAGAAAAGATCAGTGAAACTAAGAGCTTGTTCTTTGAAAAGATAAACAAAATTGATAAACCTTTAGCCAGGCTCATCAAGAAAAATAAAGAAGGGCCCAAATAAATAAAATCAGAAATAAAAAGAAGTTACAACCAGCATCACAGAAATACAAAAAGATTACTACAACTATACACCAATAAAACAGACAATGTGGAAGAAATGGATAAATTCATAGAAACATAAAATTTCTCAACTGAATCAGGAAGAAACAGAAATTTTGAACAGACTAATTATCAATAATAAAATTGAATCTGTAGTTAAAAGTTTATCAGCAAACAAAAGTCCAGGACAAGACAGGTTCACAGGCGAATTCAACATATAGAGAAGTGTTAAGACCTTTCCTTCTCAAACTGTTCCAAAATATCATAAAGGAAGGAATAATTCTGATCTCATTCTGTGAGGCCAGTGTCACCCTGCTATCAAAACCAGACAAAAACACCACAGAAAAAGAAAACTACAGGAATATTACAGATGAACATAGATGTATAAATTCTCAACAAAATATTAGTAAACCAAATTCAACAAAAAAATCAAAAGAATCATATATCATGATTGGGTGGAATTTATTCCAGGGATGCAAGCTGGTTCAAAATCTGTAACAGTGTGGGTACAGATGGAATGCACCACAGCATAATAAAGGCCATATATGACAAGCCTACAGCCAACATCATACTTAATGGTGAAAAGCTGAAACCTTTTCCTCTAATATCAGGAAGACAAGAATGCCGACTCTCACCACTTTTATTCAACACAATTTTGGAAGTCCTAGCCAGAGGAACTAGGCAAGATAAAGTAATGAAAGGAATCCCAATTGGATAGGAAGAAGTGAAACTGTCACTATTTGCAGTTGACATGAGATTAGATATAGAAAATCCTAAAGACTCCACAAAATAACTGTTAGAATAAACAAATTCAGTAACATTGCAAAAATCTATTGCACTTCTATACACTAATGACGAACTAGCAGAAGGAGAAATTAATAAAACAGTCCTATTTACAATTGTATCACAAAGAATAAAATACCTGGAATAAACTTAACCAAGGAGGTAAAATACTTGTATACTGAAACCTATAAGACATTAAAGAAAGAAAGTGAAGAATGAAGAAGTAAATGGAAAGATATACTGTGCTCATGTATTGGAAGAATTAACATTGTTAAAATGACCATGTTCCCCAATGCAGTCTACAGATTCAGTGCAAGCCCTAGTAAAATAACAATGGCATTTTCCACAAAACTAGAACAAATAATTCTAAAATTTGTATGGAAACACAAAAGATCCCAAATAGCTGCAACAATCTTGAGAAAGAAAAATAAAGCTGAAGCTATCATGCTCCCTGATTTCAAATTATACTGTAAAGAAAAACTACAGTAATCAAAATAGTATGATACTGGCACAAACACACACACATAGATCAATGGAACAGAATAGACAGCCCAGAAATAAACCCACACACTTATGGTCAATTAATCTTTGACAAAGAAGGCAAGAATATACAATGGGAAAAAGACAGCATCTTCAATAAACAGTGTTGGAAAAACTAGGGAGCTACATGCAAAATAATCAAACTGGACTACTTTCTCACAGCACATACAGAAATAAAAAATGGATTAAAGACTTAAATGTAAAACCTGGAACCATAAAATTCTCAGAAGAAAACATAGGCAGTACACTCTTTGACATTGGTCTTAGCATATTTTTCTTTGCGTATGTCTCCTCAGGCGAGGGGGAAAAAAGCAAAAATAAACAAATAGGACTACATCAAACTAAAAAGCTTTTGCACAGTGAAGGAAGCTATCAACAAAATAAAAAGACCGCCTACTGAATGGGAGAAGATATTTACGAATCACATATCTGATGAGATTAATATCCAAAACATACAAAGAACTCATGTAATTCAACATCAAAAAAACAAACAACCTGATTAAAAAATGGGCACAGGACCTGGATAGACATTCTTCCAAAGAAGACATACAAATGGCCAACAGGCACATGAAAAGATGCTCAGCACCACTAATCATCAGGGAAATACAAAGCAAAACCACAATGAGATATTACCTCACACCTGTCAGAATGGCTACCATCAAAAAGAAAACAAATAACAAGTGATGGCAAGGATGTGGAGAAAAGGATGTGCACTTTTGGTGGGAATATTAATTGGTGCAGCCACTATGGAAAACAGTACGGATATTCCTCAAAAAATTAAAAATTGAACCACCATATGATCCAGCAATTCCACTTCTGGGTATTTTTTTCAAAGAAAACGAAAACATCAATTCAAAAAGATATGCATCCCTACGTTCATTACAGCATTATTTACAGTAGTCAAGTTACGGCAGTGACCAAAGTGTCCATCAATAGATGAATGGATACAGAAATTATGGTATATGTATACAATGGAATACTACTCAGTCATAAAAAAGAATGAAATCTTGCTATTTGCAACAACATGGATTGACCTAGAGGGTCAATGATAAGTAAAATAGGTCAGACAGAGAAAGACAAACACCATATGATTTCCCTTATATGTGGAATCTAAAAAACAAAACAAATGAACAAACAAAACAAAACAAAAAAACCTAATAGATACAGAGAACAGTCTGCCAGAGTGGAGGTGGCAGGGTGGGGCGGGGGCGGGGGTTGAGTGAAACAGGTGAGGGAAATTAAGAGGTACAAACTTCAAGTTAAAAAATAAATGGGTCACAGAGTGGAAATGTACCATATAGGGAATATAGTCAATAATATTTTAATAACTTTGTATGGTGACAGCTGGTAACTAGACTTACCATGGTGATTGTTTTGTGATGTAAAGAAATATTGAATCACTATATTGTGCACCTGGAACTAACATAGTATTGTAGGTCAATTATTCTTGAATAAAACGTTTAATTTAGATATCTAAAAAGATAGAAACCTAACCAGTAATGGCATATATATGCTTATATATATATATATATATATATATATATATATATATTGTGTAAACTTATAGTGTATATATGTATATACGTACAGCTAATTTAGAGTATAGAAAAATAGTTAAGGCAATACATACATCATCATAAATTATCAACTATTTTCTTCTCCTAAATTTATCACAATGCCTCAACAATTTATGAGATACAATTTTAAAGTTAGTGTTGAAAACACCCAACAGTTACTCTGTGTTTGTGTATATATATACACATGCACACATATAAACACATATGTACATATACATATATATGTTCCAATTTACTGGGAAGGAAAGTGTATTCAATTTCGTGCTCTTCCATGTCAGGACGTGTACGCAGCTGCTATTGATGGGAAGAGTTTCAGTTCAGATGAGGCCCCTCCACAAACCTTTCTTTCCCACCTCCCAGAACAAAACAAATTCCCTTTCTCGGCACATTGCTTGCATCACTAAAACAGACCTTCTTTCATGCTGGTGCACATGAAAGCTCACTGCGCACACGTTTCTCTCCCTTTCTGGACTTAAGTAAAGTTGGGAGACCTTTGTCTGGAGTTCCTGTTGCTGCTTGAACATGGGGGCTGCTCAACAGTCATGTCAACATGTGCTTGAATACTTCTTTCTTTCCAAATGAACCCTCTTCTGTTCAATAAGGACAAATTTTTGCTCACTACTGATTTTCCTTTGAGATGGAGTCCTTGTTAACATATCTTGATTTTTAGAGAATGAGGGGTAAGTGTGAAAATGGGTACATTCACTTTCTATCTTTATTTACTTAAAGTTTTAATTTATTTTCAGGCAAGTGGATTCAATATATGACTTTCCCCAGGGTGAGAGGCTAACGGAGTGGGAAGAATGTCATTTTTCAGTCGACAGAAATAGAGGTAAATCAATCTGGTGCCCACATGCTCTGTGAATGCTGGCGGCCAGCCAGAGTTCAGGTCTCAATTAAGCAGATTAGGCCAAAGAAAGCACAAATGCACACTCAGGCAAATTACCAAAAATTGCTGTTATTCCAACATTCCAACACATTGGATTTCTGAATCTAAACTGTCCCCCCAAAATATTGTGGGTTAAGACTGAGGATGGCAAATCCTCTGGCTGATTCCAAATCTATCTGCTTGAATTTCAGATACACAAGCCTCCATCTGAGGCTACATACCAGGCAGAGGGCCTCTGGGACTCTGTGTGTGTGTGTGTGTGTGTGTGTGTGTGTGTGTGTGTGTACACACACACACATGCACACTGCAGATTCATCATGTCAAAAGCAGTACTTGCTCTGCAGTCCTCATTAGAATAACCACATCACACAATGGTTTCTTTCTAAATAAACAGACAAGGAGAGCTGGCCGATAAGGTCCTTTTAGGATACACCAGGCCAAATTCAATCAGCGGGCCCCGAATGCAGACAAGTGGTCTTCTATGCTGGCTGGCTTGGGGGACGATATCATCCATCCTGTGCACAGGCCCCCATAATTGCATCTCATTCCTGACTCCTGCAAAATAATGACTCCCTCTTCCCATGGTTTGCAAAACACATGGAAAGGAAATAGCAGATCTGAGCTAACTGGCTCAAGAATTCTAACCAGATGATGGAAAAATGTTTTGTCAAAGTAAGAGTTCTTTGAATTTTTAAGAGCCCTGTATAATCTAATAAACAGTCTTTTCAAGATAAAGTCCAATATGGGGCCAGCAGGACTATCCACCATTATTTCAATATCATTTTGCCAATTCTTTCCTTTTGGATTATCCGGAGAAGAATCCAAAGGACAGCATTCCTTTTTAGTCCTCTCGCTACATTTCTTTTTGGCAAGAGTATAAAAGAGTTTTCCCCTTAAGCAACACAATAAATGACACAATTGAAGAAAAGAAAATGTCTTGTAAAACTTCATTGTACTTTCAACTTTATTAAATACACCTCCCCATAAAAGTGATTTTAAGAAGTCTATTAACCTACCATTGGTTTGGTGGGGGGACTGGCTAGTATCTAGCTCCCCTAGTCAATGGCCCCTTTTATTTTTTTTTTGTTTTCAGCTTTTTATTAACAAAAGTCACTTCAAACCAGGAAGCACTATTCAGAGGTTTATGCTTTTGGCCAAGACTATGGATGGAGAAGATACAAGGCTGTACCCTGAGCACTTCCTTTGGGACCTCAGAAGCAACATGGTGACTGGCTTTCCTGCTTTCTAGAGAATATGGTCTACAGGAGCGAAGGCACAGTTTACCCATTTTGGCAAATCCTTCCTTCCGACCTCCTGACCATCATTTACCCAGATGTCCGTATTCTCTGCCAGGCCAAGCCTGCTGGGGACAAAGCTCTGTACTTCATGATAATCTTTTCTTCATTTTGAAAAATGTTCTTCCCTTTATTGCAAGTAGTTGAAAGCAGGAGAGTAATTTTATAATAAGACTAATTCACATCAAGGTAAGAATGACTGATGCCATTTTGAGGAATACCACTTCAAGTAATTTGTTCATACTTACAGAATAGGGACATACATTTCTTTGAGCATTTCATCTGTTTGAACATAATCTGTTCTGTCCCTGTGTGTCATACACTTGGTAGGTCCCAGTTTTAGATTTGGAATATATTATCATGATAATGTTAACCCAAAAGGATAAATCTTTATTGATAACATTCTAAGGACTGTGATAGATAAAGAAGACATCTCCAAACCCCCAGATTATACCATACTGGAAACTGATTACCCAGATCACTCTGTAATATTTCTATATCTAAACCAGGTCCAAGGGCTGAAAGCCCTCCTGAGGTGTCTTTGAAAGATGCTTCCTTTGCATGGGTGATGGAGCAGAGTAGTTAAATATCAGAAGGCATGTTCTATAGAGTAAAATAAATGACTGCATAATTAATTCCCATATAATCCATTCTCTTCTCTGTTTGGTCAAAACTTTCTACCATTTGATCCTCTATCTGCGAAGTGAATACAGAAAAGGTACAATGAGGCAGCTAGTAGTATAGGAAGGGGCTTTCAGAAGACTTGTAGCTCATGTGGATACAGAACTGCAGAAGACAACAGTCAAGGTGTTGTAAAATGAGCTGGCGAAAAACTAAAGGCAATGGACTAGATAGCGTGAATTAGGGGTTAAACCCTCAGAGATTCAAATGGTTTTCCTGGTGGAAAATTCATTTATCTTGACCTAAGACAGGAAGTGAGGAGCAGAGAGCAGCTACCAAGCAGAAGAAAACCTAAACATTTGAAGAGAGAAAGTCAATGTGCTCCAGGTGCCTATAGTGTAAACATTTCAGGAAAAGTTCCAGAAGTTTGATGGAGCTCATGTGTATCAGTGGAACTGTGCCCTTCCTCCATCTTTCTCTAAAGGGCCAGTAAAACCCAATGCATGTCACCATGCTGGTTGGACTTCGATGGGGAAGAAAAGGGAACAGATAGAAACAGAGAGAAGGAGTGATACCTCCAGGAGAAATTTTCATGAACATTTTATGATAATAGGATGGACATCTTCAGTGGGGATGAAAGATGGGGAGCAAGTAACACTGAGAAGAAGGATTCATAAATTTAGAGTAGAAAAATTTGACTTGGAATTCCCAGCATTGCTCCCAACTATTTCAAAAGGCCCCTCTTGATGTTGTCTGTCACTATTATGAAAATTTAAGTTTTCTGCAAAGTTATGTGCTGTTTAACTCCCAAGGTAATGATTCCCCTCAAAGGGAGGAAGTCACTGATGGAAATACTCTTAAGTTTATTGGACAGCAAATTTGCATTTATCCCTTCTGGGAGAATTGGTCTGAAGCACTATTACTTGAAGGAACTCTATAAAGAGTAAATATAGATTGAAACTTGACCTTTTTTCTCAATAATCTAGAAAGAAGATGGGCTGTAAATGTCCTGCAAATGTCTTTTTTCTTCCTAGGACCTATGAAACCACTCTCCCGGTCGTAGGCCATCTGGTGTTTGCATTACAATTTCATGTGGTTTTTCACTCACAAGACCAGGTCATCACCCACACTCTCTCATGCCAGGAATTTTATCCCAGCAATGCTTTGTCCAGCACTTCCACTCCTTCCTTCACATGTTTCTTGAAGCACCGTGATTTCTCTGAATAATAAAAGTTCTTTCTCCCTATCTTTTTTCTTCTATAGAAACTCCAGGTATGAAATCAAAGGTTGTACATAAACTGTGTACATATTTTATTTGTTTATTTATTCATGAGTATTGGTTGCTTGTTTGCATACATGGTTTAGATGTTCTCTGTAGAATTAGTCTCTTCTATTTGTGTCAATAATACCCATGTTAAGTTGTAACCTATTTAATGGTAGAAAGTATATTCTTTAGCAAGTAATTTTCAAAATCAAAATATATATATAGGCAGAAAGAAAATATTGGAGCTTGTATATTCATACACATGTACATTAAATGTATATGAATATATGTGTATATACACATATATATGTTTATTTTAATGCATCCTTTTAAAAAATTTTGTATATATTTCCAAACGTTCAAGTTTTTTGTTTGGTGGTTTTCGTAAGCATAATTTCCTGATGATTAAAATATTTTTCTGCTTGGAGTGCATGATCTCACAGTGGAGATGCTATTTACACCATCATGAATAAACCATAGCTAACTGCCATTTGATAACGAACCAATTGTACTGACAATGATGTTCACTCATTGCCTGCATTTTGTTACTTTTTAAAACTGCCTTCAATTATAATGTGATCTTTGATACTGTTTTTTAATAAGTGAAAAACAATTTATAGTAACTGGCTTTCAGCAATCTGGGGTGAATCATTTCAGATAAAAGTAAAGATGGAGAACAGAAGAGATGGGTTGACTTTACAGTTTACTGAAAACTAGGAGTCAGTGATATTTACAAGGCAAATGGGAAAGGCATCCTTCTTTATTTCCAGTGTTATAACATCTCACTGTGTTGTCAGATTCTTAGGGACACGGTGGGGCAACCTCTCCGATATTCCCACTGCAGAGCTCCACTGATACGCTGCTTGTGTTTGTATTGGATGGTTGGGATTGAACCCAGTAGCAGAGCTTTGATTGTGGAAGGGAAAGGCTGGTTTGAGGCACAGTGTGTGGCTGATATTAGCCCCTTCCTGACCCAGATACCTCTGCACATGGATGTGCCTCTACAGAAACCCAGTGTACCTCATGGTGGGGGGGAGGGTCAATGGAAAGTGTGACATGACTTTAGGGAGGCCAGTCTACAGTTGCAAGGCCTGAGCAACACCACCAAAGGAAGCTTCCTTTGCTTCTGAGGTTTCCTCCAGAGAAGCTGCTACCAGAATGGCAGTGACCGTGATAGCGAGACTCAAGTTTTCTGTGGCGGTAGATGTTCTAGACTGGCAGGCCCTCTTAACCTGATTGAGGTCCCCACCTCCCTCCCTGCAATGTCTCCTGCATTATACTACCTAAATTTGGCTGCAACAAAGGCAACAGTCCCCAAGAAGTAGCCCTTTAGTCAATGGTAAAAAGTCCTAGTTTTCTCTCAATAAAGGGCTGATAAAAGGGGCCTGATCTCTTGGTAATGTCAAGAAGGTTCAGAGGTCCCTGAGAAGAGAAGAGAGACAACCTCTTAATAATTTGATTGGAGAGCTGGAGTCACTATACAAGCACTGAAAAAACACTGAAAAGAAATAAGGTCGACAAATGTAAAATAGATAGCTAGTGGGAAGCAGCCGCATAGCACAGGGAGATCAGCTCCATGCTTTGTGACCACCTAGAGGGGTGGGATAGGGAGGGTGGGAGGGAGGGAGACACAAGAGGGATGAGATATGGGAACGTATGTATATGTATAGCTGATTCACTTTGTTATAAAGCAGAAACTAACACACCATTGTAAAGCAATTATACTCCAATAAAGATGTTAATAAATAAATAAATGTATTCATTTGATTATTAAAAAAAAAGAAAGAAGGCCGAAAAGTTAACTGCATGTTGAGATATTAGGTGATTTCATTTTTCTCTTTGTAGAGAAAAATTCTTTACATAAGCATGTATTTTTTTAAACCAGAAAAAAAAATTACAATGTTGAAATATGCACCCCAAACCTGAACACAGTAAAATATTTTAAAATAATTACGCACTCATGTACAAAAACCCTAAACAAATCAAGGTTGTCAGAAATCACAAAAGATAATTTTATTCAACTTAAAGATGTGAACAAATACTATCTCATTTTCAGATATTCACAGAATAAAATAGCAGGACTGAATCGTGTTTGTGGATGAGAGACGATAGCTTTGTTTTCTCTATGTCAATTGTTTCTCTCTCTCTAACCAAGATTACATTTACAGAATATCTGCTTCTCCCTTTCTCCTGCCTTTTATTTTTCCATGGTTGCAATCTCCTGTAATTATGGGAAAAAGTCTTTCCTGGAGCAGCAGCTCTGAGATTAGCCAGTTTGGAGCCAACCTGAGTATTCCCAATTGGTGCTAATAATCTTCTTTGTAGGAACACAGTTTTCAAGACAGAGTCAACTCTGCTCTGAGACTGAAAACAGCTGGAAAATGCATGACTTGACATGCATTAGATCTGACAGCATGTGAATCCACTGTTCAAAAGTACTTAATACCTATTTAATTTTCTTTTCTTGCATTTTATTTTCTTGTCCTTAAATAATCACCACAGTAATCAAAAGCATTTATGAATTACTGAAGTGGAATTCAAAATACTTTAGCCAATTGACTTCTTGGATAAACAAATGCCAAAGTTCAGGAGAAGGTCAGAAAGTTGGGTGTTGTCTTTTATTTTGAAGAGCTCCATCTTTAAATTGCACACATGTGTCCTTGAACTGTCTGCATTCAGCCTGAAAGGGCAAAATGATCCCCAAATTAAGTCTTCTTGCACCTTGGTGATATACATTTATTTAAGAAAACATGAGATTGCCCTTTTGTTAATTTTTTTAACACTAATTTATGCTTTAACAAACACAGTCTTTGTTAATGACCGTTTTAATTAATTCATTCGTTCATTCTAACCTCTCTGGATTACATCAAGGAATAAAACAAACAAAAATGTCCATGTGGAGCTTAAATTCTAGTCGGTGAAGAATAAACATAATAAATAAGTAAAATATGTAGTATGTTAGGTGCTATGGGAAAAACAGAGTGGGACAGGGGAGATCAGGAGAATGCAGACTGCAGCTTTAGATAGGGGAGGGAGGGCGGGAATCTGGGTCAGTTTCATTGAGAAGGTGACTTTTAGGTAAAGACTTGCAAAGGGGAGTGGGTTAGTCAAGAGAAGGGAGTGACGCAGGCAGGCAGAATAAATGGTGCCAGAGTCCTGAGGAGGGAGGGAGAAAGGGAGAGGGGGCTGCTCAAGGGACAGCCTTGCAGCTGGAGAAAGTGGGGGAGGGGTGCTGCTGTGGAAGATGATGTCAGAGAGAGCAAGGGTAGGGGGTGGGTACAGATTATGTAGGGCTCCTAGGCCAAGGTGGAGATCTTGACTTTCCCTTTGAAATGAGAGCCATAGCAGGATTTATAAAGGAGGACTGGCTTGACCTGACTTCCAGGGATCACCCTGGCTGCAATGTGGAGACTAGATGGAAGCAGGCAAGGGTAGGAGCAGGGAGACCAGGGAAGAAGTAATCGCAGTGCTTCTGATGCAGGTGCTTAGACCAGGTTGGCGGCAGAGCAAGGGAATGGGAAATGGTCACACTGAGCCTGTTGTTGAGGTGGAACTAACAGGGCTTGCTGTTGGATGGGAGTTGGGTGTGAGGGGAAGAGAGAAGAAAAAGATGAGGTCATCCAAGTACTTACGGGCTGAGCAATGGAAAGGGTGGAGCAGCTATCCACTGAGTTTGTGCTTCTCTATTTCAGGGACCCAGTGGTAAACTTCCAGAAGACAGGGGTCAGTGTCCTGTGTGTTCTGTAAACCTCATTGAAACATGATAGAAATTATGTTAAACACAAAATAAAGTTGAAAGTTTCCCTCATTTGGCCTTTTCTGGCCCACAGGGAGGTCTCATCTTTTACCTTGGGGCCAGCCAGCCACGGATAGCTCCCCTCCCTATGCCGTTAGTCACCTACTTGCTCCCCAGGACAGTCCTAGTGGTGACCTTTGGACGTTATGGGGGGTGGGTTTCTTCCTCTCTACTCGGGTATTATTTTACCCTCTGGGCTCCACATGGGTCCAGGTACTTTTCCAAACAGGTGCAAGTCTACAGAGAGGGATGGGGGAAGAGGAGGGAAATCAGCTCACACCCCTGCTCTATCAAGTTCTCTTGCTGCAAGCTTACAACAATGTGGACTTAATCCAGAGGACATGGGACAAGCATTTTTGAAGCTTTTTACAGGCTCATCACAGGAATAGAAATGCCTGACACTGGCCAGGTATAAACAATAGGGAGTAATTTGTGCCGATGCAGCAAACCAGAGTCTCAGGCAATTGCTGCTGCGTGGAAATATAGGTGCAATAAACTAGGTATGTGTGTGAGCTGACTGCAGCCCAGGACCCCGCCCCAGCCCCTGGCCCTGGGCATCAGAGAAGTCCCATTAGGACCTTCCCTTGGTCAGTTGAAGGCTCCTCCTTCTGCTAACTTTCCTGTTCTTCCCACAGTCCTCTCTTGGACCCATTCATTGCTGGTGCTCCTTACTCACTATCCTTCGTAATTTCCAGACTCAGGAAAAGTAACCAGGTCCTAGATGCTTTCAACCCTCTGTGTCTTGCCAGCTGTCGCTGTAAATGCTGCAGGGGTTTGTCTATAGATATAAAGTAATTCACATGTTTTACATTTCAGTATTTGCTTATAAAAATTTACCAATGTACTCGCCCTGAAGCAGGCTGCAAGGGAATCTGTAGCATGTCAATACTAGAGGCTAACAATCTTTTCCATTTTTGCCAGGTTGGCAGAAACAGTATCACATTTTCTTTTCATCTGCACTTTCCTGACTACTCGTGAGACTGAATACCTTTTCAAGTGTTCATTGGCCGTTTGTATTTCCTTCTGTGGATTAACTACTTGTACCCTTTGACCCTTTTTCTACTGGATGATTTGTCTGCCTTTCCTTTAACAGTTGTATGTTTTGCAAATATTTTCTCCCAAGTTGGTTTTTAAAATTTATTTGTTTGTATTTTATGTTGTTAATGGTATCTTTCATAGTGCAGGAAATTTTCCTCTTAAAGTCATCAAATTCAATTTTATTTTCCCTGCTGGGTTCTGGGTTTTTTTAATCTTCCTTAGCAAAACTTCTCCATATCAAGACTGTAAAGAGATTCTTCTTTACTTTCTTCTAATAAATTTATAATTTTGGTTTTTACATGTGGCCCTTTGCAATATTTTTTTGAAAATTACTTTTATTTTTTTGAATTAAAAAAATTTTTTTTTTGCAGTACGCAGGCCTCTCACTGTCGTGGCCTCTCCCGTTGCAGAGCACAGGCTCCAGACGCGCAGGCTCAGTGGTTGTGGCTCATGGGCCCAGCCACTCCGCGGCATGTGGGACTGTCTCAGACCAGGGCACGAACCTGTGTCCCCTGCATCGGCAGGCGGACTCTCAACCACTGCGCCACCAAGGAAGCCCTGGTCACCTTATTTCTGATAAAGGAGGCAAGAATATACAATGGAGAAAAGGCAGCCTCTTCAATAAGTGGTGCTGGGAAAACTGGACAGCTACAAGCAAAAGAATGAAATTAAAACACTCCCTAACACCGTACACAAAAATAAACTCCAAATGGATTAAAGACCTAAATGTAAGGCCAGACACTATAAAACTCTTATAGGAAAACATAGGCAGAACACTCTATGATATAAATCACAGCAAGATCCTTTTTGACCCACCTCCTAGAGAAATGTAAATAAAAACAAAAATAAACAAATGGGACCTAATGAAGCTTAAAAGCTTTTGGACAGCAAAGGAAACCATAAACAAGATGAAAAGACAACCCTCAGAATGAGAGAAAATATTTGCAAATGAAACAACTGACAAAGGGTTAATCTCCAAGATTTACAAGCAGTTCATGCAGCTCAGTATAAAAAAACCCAAACAACCCAATCCAAAAATGGGCAGAAGCCCTAAATAGACATTTCTCCAAAGAAGATATACAGATTGCCAACAAACACACGAAAGAATGCTCAAGATCACTAATCATTAGAGAAATGCAAATCAAAACTACAATGAGATATCATCTCACACCAGTCAGAGCAGCCATCATCAAAAAATCTACAAACAACAAATGCTGGAGAGGGTGTGGAGAAAAGGGAACCCTCTTGCACTGTTGGTGGGAATGCAAATTGATACAGCCACTATGGAGAACAGTATGGAGGTTCCTTAAAAAACTAAAAATAGAACTACCATACGACCCAGCAATCCCACTACTGGGCATATACCCGGAGAAAACCATAATTCAAAAAGAGTCATGTACCACAATGTTCACTGTAGTTCTATTTACGATAGCCAGAACATGGAAGCAACCTAAGTGTCCATCGACAGATGAATGGATAAAGAAGATGTGGCACATATGTACAATGGACTATTACTCAGCCATAAAAAGAAATGAAACTGAGTTATTTGTACAGAGGTGGATGGACCTAGAGTCTGTCATACAGAGTGAAGTAAGTCAGAAAGAGAAAAACAAATACCGTATGCTAACACATATATATAGAATCTAAAAAAAAAAAAGAAAAAAAATGGTCATGAAGAACCTAGGGACAGGATGGGAGTAAAGATGCAGACCTACTAGAGAATAGACTTGAGGACACGGGGAAGGGGAAGGGTAAGCTGGGACAAAGTGAGAGAGTGGCATGGACATATATACACTACCAAATGTAAAACTGATAGCTAGTGGGAAGCAGCCGTATAGCACAGGGAGATCAGCTCAGTGCTTTGTGACCACCTAGAGGGGTGGAATAGGGAGGGTGAGAGGGAGGGAGATGCAAGAGGGAAGAGATATGGGGATATATGTATATGTATAGCTGATTCACTTTGTTATAAAGCAGAAACTAACACAACATTGTAAAGCAATTATACTCCAATAAAGGTGTTAATAAATAAATAAATAAATAAAAACGCTGTACAAGTTTAAAAAAAAAAGATCAATTCCAGTGGCTGCCTACAAACTACTCACCTGTGGTGGGATCTCTGTATTGCTTCCACCACTGTAGGTAATACTTGTCATTTGTTGTCAAGTTTGGAAATTGGTGTTTATTTAATAAAGATACTGTTGTTTTAAAAAAAGAAGAAAGAAAGAAAGAAAGGAAAGGTGCTTTAACCAGAAAAGCCTGGAATCTGGGGAGGAATTGGACTCGTCCTGAGACCAACTGCGAAGATTCTGCTCAGCCATGACAGTTTTAAAGGGGAAAAAGGGGGAAGAATCTCAGTGAATCATGGAGGCAGGAGGTTCTGTGTCATTCTCCATTGAGTGCAGACTGGCTGACTCTTCCTTCAGATGTTATCTTGCCTGCATGATCTGCCTTCAGGATTGCAAAAGGGGCTGTTGGGGGTAGAAAGCTAGTCATTCTTTAACTACTTGATTGTTGATTCTTCTTTTTATCTAGGGAAAGAATCAACAGGTTAGGCAAGGCGTGCTGTGTGTTCAGGAGAGCATAAGTCAGGAGTTAGGTTAAATTACCTAGTGATCTCATTCCTATAATTAGGTTCTTTTAAGGTTAGAGGGGAACAGAAGTGGGTAAACAGGAAAGGGGCAAAAGAGCTGCTTTCAACACTACTTGGAGTGACATCTTACAATGTTTGTAACCTTGAGAGGCTCAGTCTTTGATTTCTGCAGGATCTTGTTGACTTTGGACCCTCCATCTGGTGACTACGCTGCAGAATGCCTCTGCTTCTCACCTCCTTCACCTTCCATACTCCTACATTCATCAGTGGAATCCAACTAAACAGAGATCGACTGAAAAAATCTACAGTGGAGGCCAGACACAAAGAGGCTGGACCTTTGAGGGGATGAAGCCTAGGGGAATAAGGAATAAGGTCCAAGGATTAGGACAGACACTGCCAACTGCAGAACTGAAGATAGTGACGGCCAAGACTAAGGCCCTTCACCCCACAGTTCATATTAAAAATTTTAACCAACTGGTCTTGATTATCAGAAAGTATGCCAACCATAACAGTGTCACCCTACTTGTCAAAGCTTAGGGAGTAGGGAGGGTGGGAGGGAGGGAGACGCAAGAGGGAAGACATATGGGAACATATGTTTATTATGTATGACTGATTCACTTTGTTATAAAGCAGAAACTAACACACCATTGTAAAGCAATTATACCCCAATAAAGATGTTAAAAAAAAAAAAAGCTTAGGGAGGATCTGGGGTCACCAGCTTTGTGTGTCAGGGGAAGCACTCAGCGGGGTTCAGGGAAATGACCATTATTTATCAACCATTATGTCAGTATTTCAATATTTAACAAACAGCATGGCCTTCCTAGTGTGTGCCAATTGACTGCCAGTCCTGCCACATTCATGGCAAGAATCAGGGGAAGGAGCTGAATGGATTAGAGAAAGATGCCCAGACTTTCTCCCTTGTGGACTTTGTATGGTGAGAAAAGATCACATGAACCTGAAATAAAGGCCCAACTGCACGTTCTCTGGAAATCTGTGTGTCGGCTTCATCACGGAAGAGGGAGATTATATCTGTAGGAACCACACTTTGCATCCGTGGTAAGAGCTGGAGTTACTCAGTGACTGTCAAAAAGAAGAGTCTGGAGCCCTGATCTAACTTGCAAATTTTGCTCATTTCTACAATTGAGCTCTGACATACCCCCCTCACTTGCCTTCCACAAATAGCTCTGATAACAACTCCTGTTTAGAAGGCACTTTCACATCTGTGAGGTGCCTTCAATGGACATTTTTTATTTGGGTTCTAACGTCAATAAGGTGATGTAATGCATATTATCCCCAGGTTGTAGATAAGCAAGGTGCTGCTACCATGGTGACTTGCCCAATGAAACTGTGATTTAAAACTAAATCCACCCCCACTCCCACCATCCTGTGCTCTTTTAACATGATGTCAAATGAATCACACGTTTTTAGTCAGAAATCATCTAGGATTTAAAAATTTAAAAACATTTTTTCAAAGTTATTTAAAGAGTGAGGGGCAGCTCTAATCAATTACAGAAAGAACTTTCTTCTTTTAGACCAAGGATCCTTTCCTATTCCCTACTCCTGCCAGCACAGGAAGCCCATATGACTGGAAAAGGAAAGGGGCTAATGAGGAAGTCAGTTTAAATCCTGGAGTCTCTTAAGAAGCTCTAAGATTAGAAAAATCTTAGCAAGTGGTCCCAAAAAGAAACCTCAGAAAATGAAGCCTGAATATGTTTTTTTTTTTTAAATATTTTATTGGAATAATTATTCAATTGTTAGCATGATATTCACGATAACATTATTCATAGGGTGATTTTTCCACTTTAAGGAGATCTATTTTTATTTTATTTATTTATTTTTGGCTGTGTTGGGTCTTCATTTCTGTGCGAGAGCTTTCTCTAGTTGTGGCAAGCGGGGGCCACTCTTCATCGTGGTGCGCGGGCCTCTCACTATCGCGGCCTCTCTTGTTGTGGAGCACAAGCTCCAGATGCGCAGGCTCAGTAGTTGTGGCTCACGGGCCTAGTTGCTCCACGGCATGTGGGATCTTCCCAGACCAGGGCTCGAACCCGTGTCCCCTGCATTGGCAGGCAGATTCTCAACCACTGCGCCACCAGGGAAGCCCCTGAATATGTTTTTTAAAAATCACCAAAATTTACTGATAATCTGTAATTTGAATTTAGCACTTTTAAAGTGTATTCAACAAATTAATACCCTTCGGGAACACGTTTGCCCTTGTCAGTTGTTGTACAAGCATACCTCGGAGATTGTGGGTTCTGTTCTATATCACAGCAGTAAAGCAAATATCATGATGAAGCACATCACGTGAAGTTTTTGTTTCCCAGTACATATAAAAGTAATGTTTACACTCAACTGTAGTCTGTTAAGTGTACAACTAAGTTATGTCTTAAAAAACAATGTCTATACTTTAATGAAAAAATACTTCATTGCTAAAAAATGCTAACCATCATGTGAGCCTTCCCCGGGTTGCAATAGTAACATCAAAGATCACTGATCACAGATCACCCTAACAGATATAATAATGATGAAAATGTCTGAAATATTATGAGAATTACCGAAATGTGACACAGAGACACCAAGTGAGTAAATACTCTTGGAAAATGGCGCCAATAATCTTGCTCAATGCCACAGGGTTGCCATAAACCTTCAAATTATAAATTTCAATATCTGCAAAGCATAATAAAATGAGGTATGCCTGCATTTCAACAGTGCTTTCTTTAGGAAAATACTCTCCATTCCTTGTAAATTACTAAAACCTCTAAGGGTTCAAACTAAAGGTTCTCACTTAGATTATTTACACAAAAATCTTCATAATCCCATAGAAAAACAAATCTTTATTTCAAAATTGATTTTCATGTTTAAAAATCTTTGGGGAAGGAAGTTTAAGGACTAGGAAAGGCATACTAAGAAATAAATTGTGGGAAAATTAAGGGAAGTTGAGGGTAAAAACTAAATTGATGAGCATATTTCAAAACAGCTTTGAGCTACCGATAGCTCATCTCTCCACACCTGTTCCCTTGTCCCTTCCTATGTGAGAACTTCATCCAAGAAGTGGGACTATTTGTTACCAGCCACGTCCATTTGTTCTTTCTCATTAAAACAAAAGATTTTCAATTCATTTGAGGGATTTAAACTCTAGTAAAATTTTCAGCGCTCCCAAAGCTACTTAATACTCTCCGTTATTCTTCGGAGATCAGTATAATCCCCTAATTTATGTTTATTTTCCTCTGAAGGTATGAGTTTGGTTTTTAAAATGTGAAAAGCCACCACAGCAGTTTTCTTGGAAAGTTCATGGACACAAATAGTTTTACCTTTTCACCTGTTTTATTGGCTCTGTCTTTTTCTGAACATTGACTTAATTTTATAAATCTAGATATTCTCATTTCACCCGTTTTCTGTGCCCTCAAGGTGGTCCAAGTGGGAAGGGAATAGGTGAACCTGATTTTTCTTCTGTGAATGTGAGCTCAATCCTCTCAGCCCAAGGGCACAAGCTCTGCAGGCCTCTTGCCCTTACAGGCATGGGGGTTTGCACCCTGCAGAGACAAAAAATCATTCAAGTTCCCTGAGGACCAAAAGACCCAGATTAGAGGGCAAAGCTGAGAGAGAGAAGGAAAGACAGAGGAAATATCAATATTTGACAGGTCTAAAACTTTAGTTTTATGCCCAAATAATTTTTTGAAAGTCACCTTTGGGTGAGAGGGCTCATTGATTTTTTATTTCTTTAGTTTCTTTTCAAGTCCTACTTCTGTGTCTGCTGCTGGATTGTCAACTCCCTGGCACAAAAGAAGGCACTGAAGTTCCCAAGGCTTTTCAGAGAACAAAAGGGAGCCTGCCTCACACTGATAAATTACTTACGTTAGCACCTGTAAGTCTGTTTCGCATTTCACTCCAACCTCTATTCACTGCTGATAACAGCAACCGAAAATGAATCCTGACAGCCTGTTGCGATTTTACAGTATCAGCAGGAAAGCCCAGCTAATTGTGAGCATATGATTTTTTCAAGCACCAAATTTTATATTTAGTTCACTGCTCTGATAAACCTACTTATTCAGCGGTTGCTAATTATCGAGGCATTCATTTTTTTTTGTCTCATGATTTGAGCAAGATGGAGTTTGTTTTATAAAAAGCAATTTCTGCTAAGCTGGGAAGTCGTGGTTGTTTCTTCATGGACTGTCCCTGTGGAGGTGTTTTTTACTGAACTGCTCCAAGAAAAAAAAGCTGTTGGAATACCAAACAAAGGCCCCTGTGCTGGAGTCTTTCAGGAAGGCAATTCCAGTGGTGTCTAGTTTCAGGCCAGAATACTAAGGTCATAATTTCAGGCCATCGATGGCTCTCCCAGATGTCTTTGGTCAAGTTAATCACAGTTTGCCTGAAGGTTGAGTTTTCAGGTAATCCATCCTGGTGTGATTGTAAATCAAGAGCTCCTTCTAGCTGAAAGTTGGGAGTTTTTAGCTCAGGCTCAGACTCCGAACAGTTAACACAGAGCCCCTAACCTCTATCTTTCCAGTTTTGCAACTGAAGATGATTCAGTGACTCTTTCACAAATGTTGAAGAAAGCTCAAGAAGTTACATGTCAAGTGAGCACATGAATATATCATCATTTGTGTCATCAGGAACACATCAAAATTTCTGAGGTCTCAGTGAGACTTAGCCCTGCAGTGGGCTCTCCACTAGCCAAGGGTTTTCATCCCCAGAGTTGACACCACACTGGGAGTCCTCAGGCAGGCCCCACTGGGGTGCCGAGTGAGTCGGCCAAGTGCTCTTGTTGCTAGAGAAGAAAAAGCACCTTTTCCTGTTTCTCCCAGCTTTTCTTTCCCACCTCTCACAGCCCCTCTTAAGACAGTGTCGTTTTTCTCCATCCTGAAATTAATCTTTTCTTTGATTCACATTTAATTCCTATTTAGATTAAAAAACCTGATATTGAAGAAATTAACTCTAATCTACACTAGAGTGTTTCTATCCTTACTGCCCAAAATGTTACTCATGAAATCTGGTAAAATATATACAAAAATTTTATTCACACACACACACACACACACACACACACACACACACACACACACACACATCTTATTGTGTGTTCATTATACACATCATTTCATGAGTCAGGTACTATTACTATCCCTTTTTCACAGATGAGGAAATATTAAAGTTAAATAAAACATTGTCCATACAACCTGTGTCCATCAACAGATGAATGGATAAAGAAGATGTAGTACAGATATACAGTAGAATATTACTCAGCTGTAAAAAAGAATGAAATTTTGCCATTTGCAACAGCATGGATGTACTTGGAGGGCATTATGCTAACTGAAATAAGTCAGACAGAGAAAGACAAATACTGTATGATATCACTTATATGTGGAATATAAAAAACACAACAAACTAGTGAATATAACAAAAAAGAAGAAGACTCACAGATATATAGAACAAACTAGTTATTACCATTAGGGAGGGGCGGGGAGGGGCAGTATAGGGGTGGGTAGTGAGAGGGACAAACTATTGGGTGTACGATAGGCTCAAGGATTTATTGTACAACATGGCGAATACAGCCAATATTTTGCAATAACTGTAAATGGAAAGTAACCTTTAAAATTTGTATAAAAATTAAAAACAAAAAACATTGTCCAGGGCTTTCTAAATTACATGTGTATAGTCAGGATTTAGAATCCTGTCTAGCCGTCTTTAGAGAGCACGTGATTCACTCAAACTTCCATGTGTAGATCCCACAACAGCGAACTGGTATTTTTATTTTTCCCATCACTCGTTCTGACCTCCTTCTTTGGCGCAGAGTGGGAAGCACTGCTTTAGAGTTCACACAACACCTGCTCGTGCAATGAATGGTGTGACTCCAGGAGCTCTGGCCTGTCTTGGCATCGTCTGGGAGGTGTTGCTTGGTTTCTGTCCCAACCTGAACTTTCCAATGGTCTCTCTTACAGCCAGGGAAAATTGGAGTGGTCAGGGAGGAAAATAAGACCCTGGCTTTCCTTCTACACCTGTACCAGTTCTAGACCTGTTTAAAAGAGACTCAGCACCTGAGTTTTTTGAAGTCTCAAAACCATGTCACGATCTGCTCGGAAAAACACAGCAGTGGGAGTCACAATGTGAAAGGTATCAGAATTGAGGCAGTCATTTTTGTAAGTCTCCCGGATCATGAAAAGCAAATATTTTTTTTCTGCATTTTATCCAAAAATGTTTGCAACTATGGAACTCCAGCTAAACTTCAAAGTCAATTCTCAATCCCTCTTTGTTACATTCATTTCTTCTTCTTGCTTCTTTTCTTAGTCTACAGCAATTTAAAAATGTAATTCCTCTCTCCCTCCCTTCTCCTCCCTAGACCAGGAAACATTTCTCCACAGCTTCCCTATCTTGCTTCCTTTGCAACAATTACATCAACCTTTTGAAGAGAGGTTTACTACTAATTACCTTGAGGGAACAATTGAGATAGGACACCACATCTCCTCCTGTGTCTCTGGCCTTGCCAGGCAACCTTAGTTGGTCAGAGCACTCTGAGTCACTGAGCCCTGACACAGCTTCACATGGCGGTCTCTAAATTTGGTCAGCCTGTGCAGAGGATGAAAAGAAATATTTCATTGCACACTTGGGATGATGCAAACAATAATAGCATGATAGAGAGTTGTCTTTTTAAAGAAAATATTCTAGTCAGTGCTGTCTCTGGTAAAGTTCCTCACTCTGAACCTCCTTTTTAAATTCCCTTCTTGTGTAGTTGGGACCAGGGGACTACAAAAGGCCATGCTTATGAGAATTAGTGCATGCCGTGAAGGATGGACTAAGCCACCACTGAGAATAAATGAACCCCCAATTCTCAGTCCTCTCTCTTTCCTTTGCTTAAGTATCTACCATTTCGGGGAAGAAAAGTTGAACAATGTCCTAGTAAGAGACAATTTGCTGACCATTAAGAAGCAGGAGCTTTCTCTGAACTAAAAAATACTTCCCTGAAATAGTTATTCTTGATTCAAGACCCCTTTGCTGCTCACCAGGTCGGAAGTCAGGAGCACTTTAACTGGATGTTTTCTTGATTAGATGATTTGGATGCCGGTCAATGTGGGTGTGAGGGCGTTATCTCCTCATATTCTTTGTACACAATTAAGGGCAGCCTGGTTGACTCCTGTCTATGATTCAGGGGTTCCCTCCTCAAGAGCCACAACTTGAATGGAGAAGAAGGAACTAGCTAAATGAAAGAGCATCTCATATTTGTTGTTTTACAGGGTGTTTCATTCATCTCCTCTTTTTGGCTCTTCAGAAAACAATAGGTATTCTTAATAAAAAGATTCAACAAACTAGGAATAGACATAAACTTTCTCAGGCTAATAAAGGCCATTTGTGGAAAACCCACAGCGAATGGTCTCTCCCTAAGGTCAGAAACAAGACAAAAATGTCTACTCTTGGGACTTCAATATTTTACTGGAAGTTCTATCCAGAGTTGTTAGGCGATAAAAAGAAATGGAAATTAAAAGACATCCAGAATGGAATGGAGGAAGTAAAAACTATCTCTATTCTGAGATTACATTATCTTGTATATAGAAAATTTATTAAAAAATTATTAGAACTAAAAAAATGAGTTGAGCAAGGTTGCAGGGTATAAGATCAGTATACAAAAATCAATTGTAGTCTATACACTAACAATGAACAATCAAAAATAAAATTAAGAAAACAATTTTATTTACAAGAGCATCAAAAAGAATAAGATAGGGCTTCCTTGGTGGTGCAGTGGTTGAGAGTCTGCCTGCCGATGCAGGGGACGTGGGTTCGTGCCCCGGTCTGGGAAGATCCCACATGCCGCAGAGCGGCTGGGCCCATGAGCCATGGCCGCTGAGCCTGCGCGTCCGGAGCCTGTGCTCCACAACGGGAGAGGCCACAACAGTGAGAGGCCCACGTACTGCAAAAAAAAAAAACAAGAATAAACTATCTAGGAATAAATTTAACCAAGGAGGCAAAAGGTTTGTACAATGAAAATTATAAAATATTATTGAAAGAATGAACCCTAAATAAATGTACAGACATTCTCTGTTCATTGATCAGAAGACTTACCATTGTTAAGATGGCAACATTTCCTAAATTGATCCATAGATTCATTGCAATCCTTATCAAAACTCCAGCTGCCTTTTTTTTTTTGCAGAAATTGACAACCTGATCCTAAAATTTATATGGATATTAACTTGAGTTAGCCAAACTCAAGGTTAAAGACACAGTTCTCCTAAAGACTGTTCTCATTTCAGAGACCAGCCACAATTCCGGGGATCCCCAAGACTATCCTCCCTTCTGGCCAGCTAGCTACAAATTCAGGGGTTCCCATGATCATCCTCAGTTTTGATAATTCATTAAAACAATTCACAGGACTCAGGAAGTGCTATACTTAGGATCACAGTTACAAACTAGAACCAGCTAAAAGGAGAGACACATCATGTGAAATCTAGGAGGATTCCAAATGGAAAGCTTCCATTTTCCTCAGGGAGGTACCATCCTCTTAGCATCCAAGTGTAACCATACTCAGAGTACTGTCAACTGGGATAGCTTACCAAGCTTCAGTATTCAGAGTTTTTACTGAGGCTTCATTACAAAGGCATGATTGATTGAATCATTGGCTATGTGGTTAAACCCAGCCTCCAGCTCCCCTCCCCTTCCCAGGGGTTGGGCTGATATCATGTGGCTCAAAGCCTCAACACTGTAATCACATGGTTGGTCTCTCTGGAATGACCAACACCCATCTTGGGTCATCTCCTTAGCATAAACTATCTAAGGGACCACCATGAGTCACCTCATTAGCATAAACTATCAGGTGTGGTCCCAGGGACCCAACATGAATAAAAGATACTTCTTTGACTCAGGAAATTCCAAGGATTTAGAGGTTACCTCCCAGGAACTGGGGACAAAGGCAAGCCAAGTTCTTTATTACACAGAAATGGAAAGGACCCAGAATAGCTCAAACAATGTTGAAAAAGAACAAAGTTAGAGGACTTAAAATTCTTGACCTCAAAACTTACTTCAAAGCTATAGTAATTAAGATGGTGTTGTCCTGGTATGGGAATAGAAATATAGTTCAATGGAATAAAATTGAGATCCAGAAATAAATCCTCATTTTTAGGGTCAACTGATCATCTACAAGGTATCAAGATAATTCAACAGGGAAAGAATAGTCTTTTCGAAAAATGGTGCTGGGAAAATTGGATATCCACATGCACAAAAAGGAAGTTGAACTCCTACCTCACACCATGTAAAAGATGAACTCAAATGGATTGAAAAACCTAAATGTAGGAGCTAAAATTATAAAACTCTTAGAAAAAAATAGGGATAAATCTTCATGACTTTACATTAGACAGTGGTTTCTTAGCGCAAGTGAGGAAAGAAAAGACTGCTAAAATGTACTTAATCAAAATTAAAAACTTTTATGCTGCACATAGTAGCATCAAGAAAGTGAAAAGACAACCCACAAGATGATAGAAAATACCTACACCTTATATACCAATCATATATCTGATAAAGCATGTGAATGCAAAATATATAAACTTATACAATCCAACAGTAAAAAGACAAATAACCCAATTTAAAAATAACTAAACATTTTGAATAGATATTTCTTGAAAGAGTATATGCAGAGATGGATAACAAGCACATGAAAAGATGTTCAATATCTTTAGTCATTAGGGAAGTGCAAATCAAAACATAACAAGATATAACTTCACAATTTATGACGATGGCTAAAATAAAAGAGACTGGTAATAACAAACATTGACAATGATGCGGAGAAATTGGAACCTCCATACGTTGCTAGTGGGGTTGTAAAATGGTGTGGCCACTTTGGAAAACAGTTTGAAAATGTCTCAAGATGTTAAATATAGAGTTACCTTATAACCCAGCAATTCTGCTCCTTGGTATATTCCCAAGAGAACTGAAACATATGCCCACACAAAACTTGTAAATAAGTGTTCACAGCAGCACTGCTCACAGTAGCCAAAAAGCAGAAACAATCTAGACATCCATCAGTTGCTGTGTGGATAAGCAAAATGTGGTATAGCCATAAAATAGAATATTATTCAGCCAGAAAAAGAAATGTACTCTTACATGCTATGACATGATTGAACCTTCACAGCATTATGCTCAGTGAAAGAAACAAAACACCAAAGGCCACATGTTATGTGTTAACATTTATATGAAATATCCAGCATATGCAAATCCATAGACAGAATGTAGATTAGTGGTTGCTGAGGGCGGGTTGTGAGTGACCACTAAAGGGCACAGGCTTTCTTTTCTGGGTGATAAAGATGTACAATGAGATATTGCTGACGGTTGCACAATTCTGTGAATATTTTAAACACCCCTGAATTGTACACTTAAAAATGGTAAGAATTTTATATATCTATATATAAGGTATATATATGATATGTAAATATATCTTAATAAAGCTGACATTAAAGAAACCAATAATTGCTTCCAGAGGCGATCTTACGCCTCGTTTTTTCAAGAAGAAATGTTTAGGGTGCGTTGCTGGGGAGTGAGCAAAATTATAGTTCTCCTAGAGTTTAAAGGGTTACGGGTTGGAGGGCCTCGCTGCACTGGGTGCCCCAACTGGGAGAGAAAATTCAGGAGGAGATGCTGGTTCAGGGAGGAAAAGGATGACTTCAGTTGTGGAATAAAGATATGATAAATTACTGCATTCCATTCCAAATATAAATAAATGAATGCGTCACACACAGGTAGGAGAAAAAGGTAAGGCAAATACTTTCCTGTCATTGCATATGTATCCTAGAATTATTCTTGGCTTACTTCTGCTTAGTATTTGTGCTCTACCTCAGCTGATAAGAATGAGTCCTTGTGAGATAAAAGAAAACAAACAAAACACAGTTTTACATCTCATCAGCTGTCAGGGCATCTGGATCATGCTTTGTAAGTTGTCTGATCAAATGTCCTTTCTCCGCGAGCCTGCTTCTGTCCAGCTTTGCCTTGTTTTCTCTTTCTTTCTTTAGGGGCAGCTTCCTCTTCCTGCTTTCCTCTCCCTTTGAGAGTGGACAGGCAGGAGACCAGTGTATCTGCCTGAGCGCTTCCTATTCAACCTGCCTCCTGGGGACGGCTTTAGTGCACTTCGCAATATCACTCCCTTCCTTGCTGCTGACAGAAGTCACAGCATTTTACAGTACAACACATCCATGCTAATGAAAAGTCAGTCATCATATATAAACAAAGATTCAAATAACATAGCAGTTATATTCAGCCACATTGAGTTGATTTGACCATGACAATAAACCGTATTTGAAGTAACTTTCTGAGTAGTATTCTGAGCCTTTAAGAGGAGCAACACATTCTAGATGTTACAGCTCGTTCTGCAGTAAAGTGATAGATGACTCGTTCTGGGGGCAAGTGGCCGTAGTTCACCACCACTGAAAGGCAACTTCCTCTGACTGGGAATAGACACTCATTCTAACACTCTAGTACAGCTCTTCCAAATATTTACAAGAGAAAGCAATATCTAGTTGCACTTCCTCTCCTACCACAGGAGAAAGTTTAGGGAATTAAGTATAATTAAGCAAGCTGATGTTTTAGGATGATGGTTTAATTCAAGTAGGCTGCGAGAGGCCCTTTGATTTATGGTGACAGGTGTGATACAGTGCAAAATTCAGAAGGTAGGGACGGGAAGGAGTCATTCAAACTCTCTGAATCTGCTTCCTTAAAATCCCTGCAGAAGGACAGGGTTATACCAGATGACTCTGGCGTCTTGTTTACCCCTGAAGTCCATGGTTAAGTGCTTACTGTGTCACTGTGGTAGAGCCAGGGGGAGAGCACATCTAATCGACCTGTTTATTGGTAGTGACAACAGGCTTTCTATGACATGATGCTCATTGCATTTTCTATTGCGACAAGCAGTTGTGATGTTTACATGAGCAAATAGAAGTGTGACCTATGTTTTACAATAATCATAACGAAATCTTTTTTCAATCAATTTATGCCATTGTTAATTCACAAACTATAATGATTCATGAACCATCGTGTGTTCAAAAGTTAAAATGTTTTGCTTCTCTGGGATGTCATGATATGTTTCTACAGCGAGCAGTGGGGAGGTCCAACTTGGGGGAGGTAAGTGTGACATATTTAGGGATATTGTCCTCCATCTCCCTCACCCAGTGGTTCCCACTGGGATTGTAATACTCTGTAATAACCTACCAACTTCTAGGCTTCAAAACATTGTCAAACAACACTCATTTTGAAATGTTTCAGACGTACAAGAGTGTAAAGAATAACATAATGATCCTCTTGTACTAACACCATCCACCTGAAGAAATAAAACATTACAAATATAGGTGAGATGCTCACAGCCCCTCCTCTGCTGCATCTCTCCCTCTCTGAGGGGGTCTCCACCTGGTATGACTTTTCTTTCTTCTCTAATTAAACCTTATGCATAACTCATTTATGCAGAACCCTACAGACTAGAATGTTTTCATTGAACAGTGAGGTGTGTGTGTGTGTGTGTGTGTGTGTGTGTGTGTGTGTAGATAGATATAAACATAAATATATATAAAATATACTATGACATTTATTTTTAAAGGAAGTTACCACAAAGTTGAGGTGCTAGGTCAAAGACTACATGTATTATTCATTTTAATAGATATTGCCAGATAGTTTCCCGAAAGCTATTTATTTGGAATTGAAGGTTTCTACATCTGAAACACTGTTTTGGAATCTTGAATTTCCTGGAACATTTTGAGGATCACTGGCCTTGGGGTTTAAGTCATTATGTTTCTGCCATGGTTGCCTATGTGTCCTCAGCTAAATGTGAAACTCCGTAAAGTATATTGGTTTCCTTGTCTATGACACAAAATGGAGAAATAAAGAAAAATGCCTGGCTGGATACTAAAGAACTGAGTGTAGGCCTGACTTCCTGTTTTCCTGGACTAACTTTATGGTTTGGAAAAGGGACAAAGGTCCCCAGAAGGGGGTAAAGGAGACTTTCACTTATACTGCATTTCAGAAGAAGCATAAAAAAATATTGGGAAGTAATTGAGGAAATCTCCTAGTTGTTTAATGAAGCATTCAGTTCTGTGGGGTTCTGCATCTTATTCAAAAAAGGGACCCTCCAGGAACTCAATATTCCAGCATCACTTTGTACAAAACTAGATGAAACAAATTACTTAAAAAAAAAAATCAGAATCAAACATTCTTCTCAAAAGTAGCTTCCCAAAATCAGTGTGAGAAAGACTAGATGAAACAGAACAGTTAATGTGAAATAAAGTTTAGAACACATCCTTTGTGAAAAACTAGTTGTAGCTCATAGGAAAGACTGGGTCTTAATTAACAAAACTCAAAAGCAAATTTGGACCAAATCAAAATACACAAAAAATTCATATCTGCTGCCCTGGATGTTGGGGTCTACTTTGAACTCCTGTCCTATATATTCTCATGGATTTTCTTCTTAAGCCCTTAAACGCTCAGGGGGGTAGACTAATGACCTCTTAAAGGCACCTGAATTTCCACTTTGCTGTCACCATAAATAAGCATAGCACATCTCTAACAAATTTCCAGATCAACCCAGAGAAAGTAAATCTTAGAAAAGAAGAGAGGAAGGAAAGGAAGAAGGGAGGGAGGGGAACAAAACATTACCCAAGCAAACCTTCAAACATTCAAAATTTAGACCTAAGGACACTGTGGCATGGGACCAAAAAAAAAAGCAAAAAACAAACAAACACACAAACAAACAAACAAAAAAAACCCTCCATCTTGTGCCAAAACGTGAACTGCTGAGACTTAAAAAGAGAGAGAGAGCGAGAGGTAAAAGAAAAAGTTAAAATAAGCAACTAAGCACACAAACAAATCTATGGTATAAAGGCAAACATTGGGATGCATTCAATGAATCCCTTTTAGATCAATTAATGCCATTGTTTATTTAATCTCTGAATTCCATCGCATGCGGCAGGCAGGCCTGCTGTTCTTCTTTTCAACTGAAACAGCACAAAACATAGTCTGGATCCAAGGAAATCTTGCCAGAATCCCTGGCAATGTATCACTTCTTTAAGCCCTGTTTTGCTTTTGTGCTCATGGTAACATTTGCAGCTGTTGAACGTGGCTTTGGGCTGTCTGACTCCCTTGAGAGAATTTATGTGTTTTTCTACTTCCTTTCCTTATTAGGAGGCAGGAATCTGCAACACCTATTAGAACAAGTATGCATAAAGAGTAATGACCGTGCAATTTATTAGTGGTCTGTTCTTCCTCAAATGAGCCCTCCGCCCCCAGCTCCGAGAAGCCGTGCCCATGTTTGAATCACCTCTGCTTTCCCGGCAGCAGGTGGGCCAAGCCTTAATCAAGGGGGTGGGAGAGACATTGGCCTCTAGGAAAGCAGTTTTTTTCTTCCACAGCAAGGCATGGAAGGGCCTGGAATATCACGGTTTGAATTTCATGAAGATGAAGTACTAGCTGACAAAGTGGACAGGATGAAAGAAGGAGAAAACGTGAGCTACAGACTTGTTCATGACAGCTCTGGAGCAGAAGAAAATGTCTTAGATCCTTTCTCTTTCCTCCTCTCTAAAATGGGAAGCTGTGAGGGTAATTCTTTTTCTTCAAGGCCTGGGCTGGGGGATGAGACTTTCTCAAGAAAGTATGAGAAATCCTTGCTTCCTCTGAGTTTCCAGGGAGGAGGTGGTGGGGAACCACCATTCAGGGAAAGGATGACTGAGAAGCTAAGAGTGGTCTCCTGTGGGCTGACCCCTCCCCAAAATCTGCCAACAGGAGGCCGGAAAGAAGTTACGGTTTCTAAGAAATTCACATCATCAGTGGGAAAATGCCAGGCCAAACTCGCCCCTTCCAGGAATCACGGTAAGATCTGGAGTCCAGACAGAAAGTTCAGGAGAACAGAATGCTTGGGGACAGAGTCATTTCTCATAAAATTTCATTTAATTTAATCTTAAATTAAAATTACAGGTATATTCAAGGAAACGTAATCCACGTGTTTTTGATCCGTTCACATTCAGCTTACCAAAATGTTTTGGGCAGCCACGTACACAAAGCTTGTTAAGTCATTTTTCTTCAAGGCAGGAAACCATTTTTGGCCACAGAACGTGGATCCTAACCCCTGGAAGGTGGGGTTCAAACTAGAGTCTCAAGGTGTGCGTGGGCTCTGCTGAGAAATAGCAGGGGACACACACACTTTACGTGTGCGGTTTTTAGGTGGGGGTAGTTTTGCAGGGGGAAGGCAGTGAGCCAATGTTCTTTTGAGCGTGACCTGTATTGTGAAATGAAGAAAATAATGCAAATGCACTCTCACTAGTATGGTAAAAAAGTCAAAATTTCTCCATAATGGATTGTTTTTTTCCCATGAACCCTCAAAAATTCTTCTTTTCTTCTAACATCACCTGTGCCCCCCTCCCTCACACACTCGTTTTCATGTCCCTTTGGCCCAGTACCTGGCACGTTCTACTAGGCCCTGACAAAGCTGACCTGAGCTGAAATGACACGTGTTTTCAAGGTACTGATCATACACAGAGCATTATGCCTCTGGCTTAGATGAAATGATGGCCAGCAGCCTGTGCTGTTAAAATCGGAGAATATGCATTCTGTGCTGAGAAAGTAAAAGTGATACGCAGAAGGAAAACCCACTGGTACAGATAAGCAGGAGGGTAAACAGGTAAATAGGAAACATTGGAATGTGTACTAATTAGCTTCCTCTTCTCCCTAGTGTTCTTGAGATTTTTTTTCATTTTGAACATAACGCTGGAATAAAAAGGGAAAGAAACCTGCTTTAGGGTTGATCCGGAGCAGAGGGAGAGCATTTCATTGTGGTGCTTCAAGTAACTGACTCAGATTCCCCGACACATTCACCCCAAACTGCATAAATCTCTCAGTGAGCAGCAAATGAGACCCGTGTTTTTGTTTCTGACTAAACTCCTGGCTTATTTTCCCTCTTTGCTCAGTCATTTCAAGTCGACTAGCCAAAGCTGCTAATTAAAGAGGGGATAATTTATTTCATAACTTTCTTTTCCCTTTAGGAAACATAACTCAACTCCAGGCCCAGCAAGTTTGCCTTACTCTATTCAATATATTACACCCACCTCATTAATACTTCATTAGGAAAATTGAAAACCCCATGACAGAACCTCAAGGAAGGAAGGGGTTGACTGGTTCTGACCCAGAAGGCACAGCGGACCTGATCAGAAGGGCCTTCGGGCTCCCGGGCCAGGTGGCTGACCCAGTGGGTCAGCTTGTGTGTTTAGGAAGTTCATTCTGTCCTTCACTGATTTCCTTGGGTGAATCCTTCACTCATTTCTTCTTTGTGAGGTGGAGGATAGGGAAACCTGTCTTTAATCTTCTTACGAATTGTCATAATTTAAAAAATAGACCCACAGACATAGAGAACAAACTTATGGTTACCAAAGGGGAAAGGGAGGGGGAGGGATAAATTAGGAGCTTGGGATTAACATATACACACTCCTATACTGTATATAAAATAGATAACCAAGAAGGACCTACTGTATATTGCAGGTAACTATACTCAATAGTTTGTAATAACCTATAAGAGGAAAAATAATCTGAAAAAGAATAAGTATATAAGTGTATAACTTAATCACTTTGCTGTACACCTGAAACTAACACAAAGTTGTAAATCAACTGTACTTTAGTTAAAAAAAAAACAAACTAAAACACTTTGGACAACAAAATGTAGAGGTCAGTAGTCCTTCCTCAGCACAAGTTTCCCCATCAATGAACACATCACCGTGGTTTAAGCCCATGATGCCTTTTTTTTTTCTTTTAATAAAGGAGAGAGGCCCCAGAGCTTATACATGGTTGACTTAGCCTTTCCATATATAAATGTGAACTGGAGGAGAGCCAGACCATGCCAGCTCCCCAGATTCTCTATACATATATGGCAAGTCAGTTAGTTCATCAGTGCACTGCAGAAGCAAAAAACGTACAATAAGAAATCTAAAACTAATATCCACTTAAGGTACTTTGGATGTTCCAAGTAGTCCACTAATGTTTGACCTGAGAGTTATAGAGGTGAGACTGATGCTTCTCAAACTTCAATGTTCACACGTATCTCCTGTGGGTCTTATTCAAAGGCAGATTCTGAAAAGTCTGAGGTGGGTCCTAAGAATCTGTATTTCAAACAAGTTCCCAGATGATGCTGATGTTGTTGGTCCATGGACCAATCTCTGAGTAGTAACAGGCTGGGAAACATCAGCCACCTTCTGGAGTTGCCTGGTGGATCTGATAATACTGGAGTGAAAAGGTATTCAAAACCAGGTAGCAGTGTGTGTTGTATTCCTCCTCCTATAAAACCATCCTGCAGAGTAGGGTTGGCAAACTTTATAAAGTAACAGTTAGCAACCATTTTAGGCTTTGTAAGCCATCTAGTCACTGTTGCAAGTACTTTACTCTACCGTTATAGCACAAAGGTGGCCATTGAAAATATGTAAAGAAATTGATATAGCTATGTCCCAATAAAACTTTATTTATAAAAATAAGTCAAGGGCCAGGTTTGGTCCATGGGCTGTAGTTTGCCAACTCCTGTTCTATACCAATGACTTCCAAAACTTTGTGACTGTACACCCAGAACAGGAAGCCTCTGCGATACTAGTACATTTACTTATAAATCCTATACACATCCTACTGCAGTAATGCAAAAATGAAATGCAAAAGAAAGAAAACTGATACAGAAACTCTAATTTTTCTTTGTTCATCCCAATGGAGTATCTTTGCTATCCCCTGCATACCCAAACTCACCTTAGAAACCAGTGACATGGAGAACTTTAAAATGTTTTTGCTCTGCAAAAATGATCACATTGATAACAGAAGTATTTGGGATATTGATGGTCTTTGGAGTTCTAGGACATGGAACAGCCATAATATATCGAGATCTTTACAGTAAGCAAAGTGAAGGAAAGAACTGAAAAGAATTATTTATGCAAATCAATAAAGTGACATAGTCACTCTGCCCTCTTTGGGGCTGATTTGAGGAGTCCTATGAGCCAGGTGCTGAAGTAAGCACTCTGTACATACTATCTCATTTAATGCTCGCATCGCCCTCTGAGGTAGGGGCGACTATTCTTTCCATTTTACAGAAGAGAAAACTGAGACTCAGAGAGGCTAGTACAAGGGAATACAATTATGTTACTATTTATTTATGGTGTGATGACATCACAGTGATGGAAAATCCCACGGGTTATAGTGAATGGGTTTAGCAGGCCCTACCCACAAATCCCTTCATTCTGCCAGAAGTTGCATCTGGAGGAGGTGGTGATAGCAGGCCTCTGTGCGGAGAGAGAGGGCCAGCTAATTTCAACTCAATTGTTGGTTTCTTTAAAGAGATTGCTTACTGGCTATCAAATGTACCGAGAAGTCTCCCTCATCTCAACAGTCATGTGCTGAAAGCCCATTTACCAAAACTCAATCAGAGATGACCAGGTTAGCCGAATGCTCATGACTATTTTGACTGATATGTAAGGAGGAGTTTTTTGTTTTTCTGTTGTTTTTTTTTTGCGGTATGCCGGCCTCTCACCGTTGTGGCCTCTCCCGTTGCGGAGCACAGGCTCCGGACGCACAGGCTCAGCGGCCATGGCTCACGGGCCCAGCCGCTCCGCGGCATGTGGGATCCTCCCAGACCGGGGCACGAATCCGTGTCCCCTGCATCGGCAAAACACCAAAACACTCACCTGACATGATTATATGATATATTTTGCCTAATAAATGAAAATATAAGTACACATATATAGACAAAACCTCCAGCCTTGAGATCTTTATTCTACACTGTTTTGAGTTTAGTTCCTTGGCACAAAATTTGGGCTTTTCCTTTATGACACTTTTAAGCTTTCCATAAAATTGTCTACATTCTTTTCACAATTTATAAATTCCCTTAATATTAATAGATAAGGCATTACTATTCCTTTAATAATAATTTTGTCTCTGAGATCTATTATTATAATTCAGATTAAAAAAATACTTCTCTAACTTTCAAAATGCTTAATTTCCATTAGTGACATAACTAAAAAATACTGTGATTGGTTCAGAAAGGAGTGTTCAATAGAGATATAATGTCTATTATACCTGTGCCTTAGTAGAAAAATAATTTTTTATTGTCCAGAAGTCAAAACCTTCTTTTTCTTTTAAGGGAAAATCCCTTATTGTATGTAGTATTGTGGTGATTCCATGCTCCATAACTTAGTCTGAATTGTCTTAGAGGCAAACTGAGGGACAAGTTCAATTGCAAGGAGCTTATTTTGAAAAGGACTCCAAGAGACACTGGCGAAAGGGTGGGTAGGTGGGACAGCAAAGGGAATGAAACCAACAAATGCTGCCTTATCAAGCGAGTCATCCCTGTAGGCAATGGGAGCTTACTCCCTACATGGAACTCTGGGAAATGGTACAACACAACTCTCAGGGTTTTCACACCAGCAGGAGGGAGTGGGGAACTTAAACATGAATGCTGTGATGGTTCAGTTCCTGTGTCAACGTGGCTGGGCTAGAGTGCTGAGATGTTGGGTCATAAACCAGTCTAAATGTCTCTATGAATGTATTTTTTGTTTTTAGATCTGATTAACATTTAAATCAGTAGACTTTCAGATGACCCCTCAAAATGTGGGTGGGCCTCATTCAATCAGTTGAAGACCTTAAGAGAAACAGACTGCTAGCAGACTGCCTTTGGACTCAAACTGCAACATATCTTCCCTAGATCTCCAACCTGCTGACCTGCCCTGCAGATTTCAGACTTGGCAACACCACAATCATGTGAGCCAATTTCTTAAAATCTCTCTCTTTGCTGTACACACACACACACACACACACACACACACACACACACACACACATACACGTATACATCTTATTTGTTCCGTTTCTCTGGAGAACCCTGTCTAATACAAATACTTTTCAGTATTGGTATTTGGTTGAGGACTCCTTCAGGTAAAGAGGTACAGGTACTGGCATTAAGAAGCTGTGCAGGTTTGCAGTGAAATGAGGTGAGGGGATGATGGCAGGTTACCAGCAGTGGCTGCTGTATACTCTGCCTCCCATTACTAAAGCTCATATAATCAGTATCTAAGGGCAGTGGCTTCCAGGGGGTGAAGGGTGGAGTCTATATAGTACCACATAGAAATGTGGATCCAAACAACAAAAAAAGAAGGGTGCTGAAAATGATTTGAAAATTAGGGCAAATATAAAAGATACTTTTTCGTTTTTAACTTCTGTATACTTGATTGTCTGAAGCAAAAACAGTACCAATGCATTTTAGTATTTAGAACATCCGTAGGAATAAAAAGTATGACAAGAATTGCATAGAGGATAGGAAGTTAGACCTGAAAGTATGCAGTTATGGGTTTCCTATACTGCACTTGAAGTATTATAATATTTTTTGAAGATAGAGAGTACTACATTAGAGACGTAAATTGTAAACCTTAAAGCAATCATTAAAAAAGTAAAATAAGAGGTACAACTTACAGTGCAATAGTGGATAAAATAGAAGCATAAAAATAATATTCAATGAATCCAGAAGAAGACAGGAAAAGAGCTTTGAGGGAAAAAAAGGAACACATGGGGCAGATAAAAGTAATATGAAACTCAAGTAAAGATGTTTAAAAAAAAACTAATATGGAAATGGTATATTATAGTCAATAGGATGGCTATAATCAAAACAATAGACAATAACAAGTGTTGACAAGTATATGTAAAAATTGAAACCCTTATACATTGCTGGTGGGAATGTAAAATTACATAGTCATTTTGCAAAACATTTTGGAAGTTCCTCAAAATATTTGAGTGAACATGACCCACAAATACTACTCCTAAGTGTATACACAAGAAAATGAAAACGTAGGCCCACATAAACGTTGTACACAAATGTTCATAGCAACATTATTCATGATATCCTCCAAATGAAAACAATCCAAATGTCCAACAACTGATGAATGGATAAAAAGTATGATATATTCATACAGTGAAATATTATTCAGCAATGAAAATGAATGAGGTACTGATACATGCAATGACATAGATAAATCTTGAAAACATGTTGCTAAGTGAAAGAAGCCAGTCACAAAAGACTACATATTGTATGACCCCATTTCTATAAAACCTCCAGAATAAGCGAATATAAAGACAGAAAGTGATTAGTGACTGCATAGAGATGCTTTAGGAGGCAGAACAGGGAGTGACTGCTACTAAGTATAGGATTTTGGGGGGTGGGGGTGAAAATTCTCTAAAATTGGACAGTGGTGACAGTTGCAAAACTCCATAAATATAATAAAACTCACTGACTTGTGTACTTTAAATGGATAAATTATATGGTGTGTGAATTATATCTCAGTAAGTCAGTTTCTTAAAACAAAAAAAGACAGATTGTCAGATTGGTTAAAAAAGCAAGAACCAACTCCATGCTTTTAAAATATAAGCAAGCATTTAAAATATAAGAAAGTCAAGTGGGGAGCAATGAGGCTGCAGGGGTAAGCAAGGACAAGATGATGCACAGCCTATACAAGGCACTGAGAGCTTGAGCTTTACACGGAGGGACATAGAGATTTCACAGAAAGGTTTTGTTTTTTTTTTTAATCGAAGTGTAGTTGATTTACAATGTAGAGTTAGTTTCATGTGTACAGCAAAAGTGATTGTATATATTTGTGTATATATATATATATATATATATATATATATATATATATATATACACACACATATATATTTATAAATTCTGTTTTAGATTCTTTTCCCTTATAGGTTATTACAAAGTATGGAGTATAATTCCCTGTGCTATACAGTAGGTCCTTGTTAGTTATCTATTTTATATATAGTAGTGTGTATCTATTAGTACCAAACTCCTTTATCCCTCCCCACCTCCTTCCCCTTTGGTAACCATAAGTTTGTTTTCTATGTCTGTGGGTCTATTTCTGTTTTGTATATAAGTTCATTTGTATCATTTATTTTTAGATTCCACATATAAGCGATATCATATGATATTTGTCTTTCTCTGTCTGGCTTACTTCACTTAGTATGGTAATCTCTAGGTCCATCCATGTTGCTGCAAATGGCATTATTTCATTCTTTTTTATGGCTGAGTAATATTCCATTGTGTATATGTACCACATCTTCTTTATCCATTCATCTGACAATGGACATTTAGGTTGTTTCCATGTCTTGGCTATTGTAGATAGTGCTGCAATGAACATTGGGGTGCATGTATCTTTTCGAATTGTGGTTTTCTCTGGATATACGCCCAGGAGTGGGATTGCAGGATCACATGGTAGCTCTATTTTTAGATTTCACAGAACAGTTTTAAGCAGAGCAATAATGCAACAATCAGGGCCAGGATGCGCGGCTTAACAACAGTTAAGGTGAAACCCATTCTCTGGGTCGTGCACAGAACGCAGCCCCCTATTCTGGGTTGGAACTGGAAGCATCCAGTTGTGGGTTCTTATAGGCTTGAAGTGCTATAATATTTTGGAAGATACACAGTAATACATTAAAGATACAAGTTGTAAACCTTAAAGCAGTCACCAAAAAAATAAAATTAGAGACGCAACTTATAAGGCAATGGTTGTGCCTCCTTAGAGATTATATCCTGAGTGCTGGCCTGCCTCACCTTTGCCCTGGCAAAGAGCAACATGCTTTTGAAAATGCACCCTCCATACTCTACAACTGGAATGGATTTAAAGAGAGAAAAATCAGAAGCAGAGAGATCAGTGAGAGGTTTATTCATTTGTTCCACACATTTGCTTTGTGATGAAGAGAGAGCCACTCTTTCATGCAGCCAAGATTCTGGTTCTGGCAGAATCTTGCGAGCCAACTATGGAGTCAGGCTAAAATAGTTACACCTTTCTATAACTAAAAAAACAATAGGGTCTTCCCTGGTGGCACAGTGGTTGGGTGTCCGCCTGCCGATGGAGGGGACACGGGTCCGTGCCCCGGTCCGGGAAGATCCCACATGCCGCGGAGCGGCTGGGCCCGTGAGCCATGGCTGCTGAGCCTGTGCGTCCAGAGCCTGTGCTCCGCAACGGGAGAGGCCACAACAGTGAGAGGCCCGCATACTGCAAAAAAATAAAAAATCTGGAACAAATGCCAAATCAAATAGGATGCCAGGGCAAGAAGCATAAATGCGGACTGTCCCAGGGCTGAGTGGCACTGTGAGTAGCCCAGTCCGGGGCGGCAGGACTTTCTGATGTGGAGACTGGTGAACAGAGACCTGAGGGGAAGGTGTCAGTGCCCCAGTGACCTCAGGGAGAAGGGTTGCAGGTTGAGGGAACATTAAGAGCAAATGACCTCAGTAAGAAGACCAGTGTGGCTGCACAGAGAGAATGGGAGGGGGGCAAGGGTAGAAAATGAGGAAGGAGAGGCAGGCATGGCCAGATAATACAGGATCTAGGAGACCATTGAAAGGAGATTCGATTTTATTCTAAGTAAGTGGAAAGCCACCGGAAAGGGAGTAAGTGATACAATGGTTTACATTTCAGAATGATGATTCTAGTTATTTTATGGCGAATGGTCACCAGGTGGTGGCAAGAGTGAAAATTAAAAAGAGAAGTCATTGCAGTATTTGAGGCAACATTCAATGTGGCTAAGACCAGTGTGGTAGCAACGGAGAGAGGGAGAGATGCTCAGATTTGGGATATGTTTTAAAGGTAAGATCCAGAGAATTTGCTTTTGGATTGGATGCAGGTAGGGAGGGGTAGAGAGGAGGAGAAGACTCCAAGCTGAGATTCTAGAATGGGTGGTGGTGTCATTTACTGGAAAGGGAAAGCGAGAGGTGGGAACAGGGTTTGTATGTTGCTTGTATGTTGTTTTGTTTTGTGGGAGGAAGAAATCAATGAACTGGTCTAAGAATCTGGACAGTAATAGTTGACTCAGGCAAATGGGTGTGTTTGATAAAGAATTGACAAGACTTGCCTATGAGTGTGATATTGAGAAAAAATGGAGGGAATCAAGAAAAATGTCCAGTGTCTGCTTAGGCAAGTGAGTGGATAGTCATAGTAGGACAGCATATGGTTTGAACATCCAAATTTTCAAGCACACCTGAGATATCCAGGTAGCAAGTCTCTAGATGGTTCTCCAATGAAAAGATCTGAAGCTCAAGGGAGATATCTTTATGGACTAGGGAAATTTAGAGAGACCTCAGCATTAGGTGTGTGTGGGGGAGAGGACTGTCTGAGAGTTTGTATGCTGAAATGGGAAGAAGGGATGAAACACTGGGGGAAAAGAGGATAGATTCCTGATGGGACATGAGCATCCAAACCCTTGTGAGGTAATGTAAGGTTACTTCAAATCTTAAAAAGAGACAGATGGAGAGAGAGAGAGAGTTAATTGCAAACAATCATGCTTACTTTAGCATTTTGCCTAAAGCTGGTCTTCAAGCAGAGATGATGGATGACATTAAATTTATCAGTGCTTCTCAAACTATTCTTTGCCCTCCCCCAGAACTACTGATTTAAAATCTTCTGGAGCACGACAGGAAATCGGCAGTTTATTTCAATGGTGGACATTAAAGCTGGCGAATGATGGTGCTAAGGTTCATGACGTTGAGGAAAGTCTCACATGAATCACTTGAGCTGTTCATGCTTTACAGACACTGGGGGCTCCATACCATTGACTCATGGATAGACTTGCTTTTAGATCATGTCACAAAAGTCCATGTCTTAGTCCAGTGAGCCCTGAACTCATCTGATCACAAGGATCATCTGGGACTTTGGTAAAAACACACATTTCCAAATCAATTCCCTAGAAATTCTGATTCAATGATGCCTGGGTCTGTGCATTTAACAAGTAGTCCCAAGGCAATGCTCATGATCCAGCAAGGTTGAGAAACATTGCTTTAGTCAAAGTATTTTTTGTCTCATAAGTGAAAATCTAGGAGCAGATCAGAAGCAAAGGGCAAACAAACCCCCAGCTGAAGAAGCAAAATAATATCCAAAGCCTTCCAGATGTTTCCATGTTTATGAAGTGAATTCTGGTTTCATTAGCTGCCTTGATTTCATTTATGCTCCTGGTTGAGTCAAGAATTCAGATAATACAATACATTACACAGAGACAATGATGAGAATAGTCACTTAGATTATGAAAAAAATAAATAAATAAACAAGCCAACAAACAAAAAGAGGATGCAAAAAAGATGGGGTGAGGAAGGAAAGTAGGAAATTCTAAACTCATTTCATTAAAGAGAAGAGATTTTTTGAATTGACCATAATATCAGAGGTTCTCTGCTCTATATAATTCCTTCCTCATTGCCACTTCCCAAGTCATTTCTCAACTCTCTTACAGAGTGATAGGTCTTTTCACTAATTTGTATTTCATTGCCTAGTCACAGTTAAACAAAAAGATCTACTGAGGTTTCTCACATCTCCACTGTTTTGTTCCAACCTTCTTCCTCCCCCATGAAATATGCATTTGGGAGTTGATTAATGTATCCACCTCAAACCAATATACCAAATTCCTGTTTCCAGTATCGAATATTCAACTATCGAGTGTAGACAGCAAGGGAGGAAGGATTATCTGAATTGATTTGTTTTCTAAATTTCGGAAAACAAGCAGCAAGTCTTTGATTGGCAAGAAATTTATCTGAAATTGCCTTCTAATCTTTTCTGCTTTTGAGTGCAGAGGGTAAAATTTGGAGAGCAGGAGTTGAAGGAGCAAGGGGTTGCCGTGATTTATCGTCAGTGACACTACAGCAATGTGGTGTCAAGCATTGCTCATAAGGTAAATATTCGAGCCCTGAGTCAAATTTGTTACTTGTCAAGTATTTGAAAAAACACCAAAATATTGTCACCTCTAAAACATCCTGTTTCTTTTTTCCTGGTTGGAGCTAAAAACCACACATTGGATTGTTTTAAACATGGATGAGCATGGAAGGAAAACACAGATGTTTGGCAAATTATGCCTCGACACCTTCCCCATGGCACCAGCCACAACACAGAGACCCCATGACCTTGAACTTCAACCATATTTGAATATTGCATCATTGGGTCTTTCATGCAAATAATCTTAGACTTGGAATTCTGTGATGTTTCTCCTTAATCTTCTCCTTTGAAATATCCTTATAACTACCCTTTCTCTCCTTCACATACAATATTTGTTACACATGCCCAGCTCTGATGTAAAATATCTTTTATTTTAAAAAGTAGACAACTGATAAATAAATTATGTAACACATACAGTGGGAAAATATTCATTTAGTGAGAGTGATAATGTAGATATGTATTTATTGACATAAAAGTCACATGCATATTATTTAGAAAAAGATACTCTATAACAATAATGAATCTATCATTGTTAACACAAACACACACTCATGTTAAAGATTTTCAAACACATTTGCCTATTGTCTAGGTAGTGAGATTGTGGGCATTATAAATTTTCTCTTTCCTTTTTAAAATTTATGATTTTTACCTTTTATGTAATTACTTATAAGGAAAAATAACTATTTGTATTCAAATATTAAAATGAAGGAGACTTCCGGGAAGATGGCGGAAGAGTAAGACGCGGAGATCACCTTCCTCCCCACAGATACACCAGAAATACATCTACGCGTGGAACAACTCCTACGGAGCACCTACTGAACGCTGGCAGAAGACCTCAGACCTCCCAAAAGGCAAGGAACCCCCCACGTACCTGGTTAGGGCAAAAGAAAAAACTAAACAGAGACAAAAGGATAGGGACGGGTCCTGCACCAGCGGGAGAGAGCTGTGAAGGAGGAAAAGTGTCCACACACTAGGAAGCCCCTTCGCGGGTGGAGACTTCGGGAGGCGGAGTGGGGGAGCTTGGGAGCCGCGGAGGAGAGCACAGCAACAGGGGTGCGGAGGGCAAAGCGGAGGGATTCCAGCGCAGAGGATCGGGCCGACCGGAACTCACCAGCCGAGAGGCTTGTCTGCTCGCCCGCCCCCCGGGGCGGGCGGGACTGGGAGCTGAGGCTCCGGCTTTTGTCGGAGCGCCGGGAGAGGACTGAGGTTGGCGGCGTGAACACAGCCTGCAGGGCATTAGTGCACCGCGGCTAGCCGGGAGAGAGTCCGGGGAAAAGTCTGGACCTGCCGAAGAGGCAAGAGACTTTTACGTCCCTCTTTGTTTCCTGGTGCGCGAGGAGAGGGGATTAAGAACGCTGCTTAAAGGAGCTCCAGGGACGGGCGCGAGCCGCGGCTAAAACTGCGGAGCCCAGAGACAGACATGAGACGCTAAGGCCGCTGCTGCCGCCACCAGGAGGCCTGCGTGTGAACACAGGTCACTAGCCACACGCCCTTCTGGGGAGCCTGTGCAGCCCGCCACTGCCAGGGTCCCGGGATCCAGGGACAACTTCCCCGGGAGAACGCACGGCGCGCCTCAGGCTGCAACGTCCCGCCGGCCTCTGCCGCCGCAGGCCCGCCCCACACTCCGTGACCCTCCCTACCCCCCGGCCTGAGTGAGCCAGAGCTCCCGAATCAGCGGCTCCTTTAACCCCGTCCTGTCTGAGCAAAGAACAGACGCCCTCCGGCGACCTACACGCACAGGCGGGGCCAAATCCAAAGCTGAGCCCCTGGGAACTGTGAGAACAAAGAAGAGAAAGGGAAATCTCTCCCAGCAGCCTCAGAAGCAGCGGATTAAAGCTCCACAATCAACTTGATATACCCTGCATCTGTGGAATACCTGAATAGACAACCAATCATCCCAAATTAAGGAGCGGTGTGGATGAAAGGCTCTTGGTGCTGCGCCTCTGAGGTGGGAGAGCCAACTTCAGGACACTGGTCCACAAGAGGCCTCCCAGCTGCACATAATATCAAACAGCAAAAATCTCCGAGAGATCTCCATCTCAACGCCAGCACCCAGCTTCACTCAACGACCAGCAAGCTACAGTGCTGGACATCCTATGCCAAACAACTAGCAAGACAGGAACACAACCCCACCCATTAGCAGAGAGGCTGCCCAAAATCATAATAAGTCTACAGACACCCCAAAACACACCACCAGACGTGGACCTGCCCACCAGAAAGACAAGATCCAGCCTCATCCACCAGAACACAGGCAATAGTACCCTCCACCAGGAAGCCTACACAACCCACTGAACCAACCTTAGCCACTGGGGACAGACTCAAAAAACAACAGGAACTACGAACCTTCAGCCTGCAAAAAAGGAGACCCCAAACACAGTAAGATAAGCAAAATGAAAAGACAGAAAAACACACAGCAGATGAAGGAGCAAGATAAAAACCCACCAGACCTAACAAATGAAGAGGAAATAGGCAGTCTACCTGAAAAAGAATTCAGAATAATGATAGTAAGGTTGATCCGAAATCTTGGAGATAGAATGGACAGTAGAATGGACAAAATGCAAGAATCAGTTAACAAGGACCTAGAAGAACTAAAGATGAAACAAGCAACGATGAACAACACAATAAATGAAATTAAAAGTACTCTAGATGGGATCAATAGCAGAATTACTGAGGCAGAAGAACGGATAAGTGACCTGGAAGATAAAATAGTGGAAATAACTACTGCAGAGCAGAATAAAGAAAAAAGAATGAAAAGAACTGAGGACAGTCTCAGAGACCTCTGGGACAACATTAAATGCACCAACATTCGAATTATAGGGGTTCCAGAAGAAGAAGAGAAAAAGAAAGGGACTGAGAAAATATTTGAAGAGATTATAGTTGAAAAGTTCCCTAATATGGGAAAGGAAATAGTTAAGTCCAGGAAGCACAGAGAGTCCCATACAGGATAAATCCAAGGAGAAATACGCCAAGACACATATTAATCAAACTGTCAAAAATTAAATACAAAGAAAACATATTAAAAGCAGCAAGGGAAAAACAACAAATAACACACAAGGGAATCCCCATAAGGTTAACAGCTGATCTTTCAGCAGAAACTCTGCAAGCCAGAAGGGAGTGGCAGGACATATTTAAAGTGATGAAGGAGAAAAACCTACAACCAAGATTACTCTACCCAGCAAGGATCTCATTCAGGTTTGATGGAGAAATTAAAACCTTTACAGACAAGCAAAAGCTGAGAGAGTTCAGCACCACCAAACCAGCTCTACAACAACTGCTAAAGGAACTTCTCTAGGCAAGAAACACAAAAGAAGGAAAAGACCTACAATAACAAACCCAAAACAATTAAGAAAATGGGAATGGGAACACACATATCGATAATTACCTTAAATGTAAATGGACTAAATGCTCCCACCAAAAGACACAGATTGGCTGAATGGATACAAAAACAAGACCCATATATTTGCTGTCTACAAGAGACCCACTTCAGACCTAGAGACACATACAGACTGAAAGTAAGGGGATGGAAAAAGGTATTTCATGCAAATGGGAACCAAAAGAAAGCTGGAGTAGCAATTCTCATATCAGACAAAATAGACTTTAAAACAAAGACTATTAGAAGAGACAAAGAAGGACACTACATAATGATCAAGGGATCGATCCAAGAGGAAGATATAACAATTGTAAATATTTATGCACCCAACATAGGTGCACCTCAATACATAAGGCAAATACTGACAACCATAAAAGGGGAAATCGACAGTAACACATTCATAGTAGGGGACTTTAACACCCCACTTTCACCAATGGACAGATCATCCAAAATGAAAATAAATAAGGAAACACAAGCTTTAAATGATACATTAAACGAGATGGAGTTAATTGATATTTATAGGAAATTCCATCCAAAAACAACAGAATACGCATTTTTCTCAAGTGCTCATGGAACGTTCTCCAGGATAGATCATATCTTGGGTCACAAATCAAGCCTTGGTAAATTTAAGAAAATTGAAATTGTATCAAGTATCTTTTCCGACCACAACGCTATGAGACTCGATATCAATTACAGGAGAAGATCTGTAAAAAATACAAACACATGGAGGCTAAACAATACACTACTTAATAACGAAGTGATCACTGAAGAAATCAAAGAGGAAATCAAAAAATACCTAGAAACAAATGACAATGGAGACACGACGACTCAAAATCTATGGGATGCAGCAAAAGCAGTTCTAAGGGGGAAGTTTATAGCAATACAAGCCCACCTTGAGAAGCAGGAAACATCTTGAATTAACAACCTAACCTTGCACCTAAAGCAATTAGAGAAAGAAGAACAAAAAAACCCCAAAGTTAGCAGGAGGAAAGAAATCATAAAAATCAGATCAGAAATAAATGAAAAAGAAATGAAGGAAACGATAGCAAAGATCAATAAAACTAAAAGCTGGTTCTTTGAAAGGATAAACAAAATTGATAAACCATTAGCCAGACTCATCAAGAAAAAAAGGGAGAAGACTCAAATTAATAGAATTAGAAATGAAAAAGGAGAAGTAACAACTGACACTGTAGAAATACAAAAGATCATGAGAGATTACTACAAGCAACTCTATGCCAATAAAATGGACAACCTGGAAGAAATGGACAAATTCTTAGAAAGGCACAACCTTCCAAGACTGAATCAGGAAGAAATAGAAAATATGAACAGACCAATCACAAGCACTGAAATTGAAACTGTGATTAAAAATCTTCCAACAAGCAAAAGCCCAGGACCAGATGGCTTCACAGGCAAATTCTATCAAACATTTAGAGAAGAGCTATCACCTATCCTTCTCAGACTGTTCCAAAATATAGCAGAGGGAGGGACACTCCCCAACTCATTCTACGAGGCCACCATCACCCTGATACCAAAACCAGACAAGGATGTCACAAAGAAAGAAAACTACAGGCCAATATCACTGATGAACATAGATGCAAAGATCCTCAACAAAATACTAGCAAACAGAATCCAACAGCACATTAAACGGATCATACACCATGATCAAGTGGGGTTTATTCCAGGAATGCAAGGATTCTTCAAAAATAAAATAAAATAAAATGAAGCTTTTCCTGGATTAAATTTGCATATTGACATCTACAAAACTAAGAAAAAGCTAATGATGTTGTGGTAATGAACTCTTTCTTTCCCATCTCTGAGTTACAGTATGTACAGAAAAAATTTAAGAAGCTTGCATGCTCACTGTTGATTATATTACCTACACATTGTGCTGGTCTTGAAGTACAGTATTGCAAGAGACAACCAATGATGTGTAACATAATTTTTTCCTACACAGTTGAGTCTGTATAGGAATGAGTAAAAGTATAAGTGTTTCCTCAACTACAGGATGAAGATGATAAAAAAAAATCTAGCTCCTGGAGTTGCTATAATGATTAAATAGGAGAATATTTTATAATGTGCTCTATAAAAATTGTTAGATCAGACTTCTTCTGTTGCTTATACCCTGATTGAGAGGGAAGTAGCACATTAAATCAGACCCCCTCACTTATCTCAGGAAAAAAAGTGTAAATTATTGTGTTAATTAGTCTTAAGAGAAAAGTTAGTGCATTAATTAAACATAAAAAAGATCAGACAAGTATACATAAGAATTAGCAGTGTACAAGAGAAAGCCTTGGGTCAGAGGGAATCAGCCTTAAGGATCTAACACCTCATGTCTCCAAATTCTTATGGTTCTTTCTTTTTTTCATAATTCTTTTTCCCCTTTAAAGGTGACAAGATATTGAAGTGTTTAAAGGGAATCACAGTAAAAAATTGAAGGCAAAAAGAAAGCAAATAGAAAAAGGAAATCCATAGGAGTATGTATACAGTTTACATCCATATTTTTCTGCCTATAAGAAGATAGATACAGAGATTGAGATGGGAAATGGATAGAGATACATACAGATGAATTGAGATTATGGGTTGATTTGGCTTCATCTACTTTGTGACCTCTATTTTTTTTCTTTTTTCTTTTTTTTTGGTTTACTTTGTGATCTCTAGATTGTTGATAAATTTCCCAAATTTTATAGAACATCACACTGAGCTACTACAATAAGGATATTTTAATGTGAGATTTTAAAAATCATTATTTTATTTCTTCATTCAAAATTTTATTTCTCTCTTGAAATTTTTACCCATATTAGATAATATGGCTTGACACAAACCACTCGGTGTCTATTTTCAGCTTCCAGGGTCCTCATACATGTCACTGTTGAGACCATAAACTATGAGAAAACATAAATAAATACAGTAAGTGTAGAATGATTGGTTGATAAGATAATTGAAGAAGTTTCTCAAGGTATTCTAAAGACTTAAATGGATTTAGAGCCAATTCTATTGATTTAGCATTTGGAATAATAGAAAATTATAAAATTTGTTTTCATTTTTAATCCAGGTTATACATTATTAAGTACATAAAGCTAATTGTTATGGTACAGTTATTTCCTGCCACTACTTCAAAATTCTCTCTTCCTCCTTTTTCCACTTTTTTTATGTTCCTGTTATTTTTGATGCCAGAAGGAAGCCAAGAGTTACGAGAATAATATGTAAGGGTAGCTGATTCTGAAGCATCAGCTGATAAGTTCAAAGAAGAGAATAAGGTTAACCCCTTAGTGTTCCATTGGCAACATTTTTATTATTCCATATGCTACTGACAACTTTTTCCTAATTTTTTTCTTAATTTTTGGAGCTCTGGACCTCTCTGGTGTTTATTTCCAGGTTCTTTGTGTAACTGAGATTTGAGATTATATCTCTTTCTGTAGTTAATTTATATATGTTTTTAAGCATTTCTAAAAGCAGTTGTCAAATGTACTCAGGGACTAGTAATGGAGGCATAAATGCAGGATTTAATAAAGGAGCTATTTCTCAGATGCATTATTCCATGCCATGAAAGGTAAGCAATATGTTCAGTGCTTAGATAAAAATGAATCAAATGATGTCATGGGTTGAACTGTGTCCCTAAAAAAGATCAGTTGAAGCCCTAAACCCCAGTAAATCAACTTGTGACCAGATTTTGAAATAGATACAATTAGTTAAGTTCAAATGAGGTCACAAAAGCAGTAGGTCATAAAAAGTAGCCCCTAATACAATATGACTGGTGTCCTTATAAGAAGACAGAGACACAGGGAGAATGCCAGGTGATGACCTAGGCAGCGATTGGCTTGATGCAGCTTCAAACCAGGAAACACTAAAGATTGACAGCAAAATACCAGAAGCTAGGTGAGGCCAGGAAGGATTTCCGTACGTCTTTAGAGAGAGCAAGGCCCTGCTGATGCCTTGATTTCTGAGCTCTGGCTCCCAGATCTGTGAGACAATAAATTTCTGTTATATTAAGCCAAATAGACAAAGGGCAAAAGCAAAGACTAATCATTTGCTGTTTTAAACCTTCCAATTCTTTGTCCCTATCTATCTGGTATTTTAGTCTTACATTCTCCGTCTGGTCTCTAAGACTCCTACAGCCCTTCTCGGCATTCTGTTTGTAGTGCATTTAACATACAGCAAAGAACAATGTGTTAAGCCCACCTTATTTGATGGTGCTCACATACCACTAAGATTGGAGAGCTGTCTCTTTGGTGTGCAGAGAATGGAAATCTGAGGCAAAAGGGGCACAGAAATTATGCTTTTAGGGAACTATACTCAATATTTTGTAATAACCTATAAAAGAAAAGAATGTGAATCACTATGCTGTAAACCTGAAACTAACACAACATTGTAAATCAACTATACTTCAATAAAAAATTTTGAATTAAATTAAAAAAAATAAGAAATGTTTCAGTTTTATTATCCAGAGAAGAGCTCTGTAGCCTGGGGTCTACTTTATAATTTTCTCCTGGTATCAAATCCATCTTTTAATTAATAATCATTTTAAGACTTAGCTCTAAGTTCACAGAATCAAGCAAGAGATGATTAAGAGCATGAGGTTTGGAAATGAGTTGTGAGTTTTGCATTATGCCTGGCAAGGTGACATTGATCAAGTTACCGCACTTCTCTTAGACCCAGCTCTGTCATGGGTAAAATAGGGATAGAAATTCCTTTGACATAGGATCGCTGCAATGATTAAATATGATAATATCTATAAAATATTTAGCAAAGCGCCTGGCCTGCAGAAAGCACTAAATAAATAGGACCTATCATTGTCACCATTCTTATTCTGTAACCACTGCAACACCCTTTACCTTTTTGCTAATTTAAGAGAATAAAGTGGGGTCAGAGTCAGCAATCTCACCAGGCAGCCTGAGAGGCTGGGATCAGAGCTTGTGATTAGTGGTCAGAGATGCTGTCAAAGGAAACCGACCAGGTCATCACCCTCGGGATTACAGATGCCTCAGTGAGGATAAAATGCAGGGCTTTCTGTGGCCCTTGATATTACTACTGTGTTAAGTTTCTTCTTTAATCCAAAAGACATTTAATACAGTTGATCCTTGAACAACACAGGGCATGGGGAGAGGGTGGTGTTGGCAGGGTGTAAAGGCACCAACCTGCCACTTAGTTGAAAATCCTTGCGTAACTTATAGTCGGCCCTCCATGTCCACAGTTCCACATCCATGGATTCAATCAACCTTGTAATATTGTACTATTTACTATTGAAAAAAAGCCGCATATAAGTGGTGGATCCACACAGTTCAAACCCATGTTGTTCAAGGTCAACAGTGTTTACAGTTACTATTGTCAGAAACTTCCAAAAGATTACCTTTTAAAGAATCAGCAAAGTGGATTATAAAGAAATACATCAGTGTGTTTCTACCTCAGGGATTTGGTCCTCGCTGGGAATCTGCTGGGAATCTGCTTTGCACAGACATCTGCATGGCTTATTGCAGGGACACTCACTGACTGCCTTTCCCCAGGTGTTTCCTATCCTCTTTCCTGATTTATTATTCTTCAGAGAATTATCACCACTTTATACACTCTATGGAAATTGTGTTTGTTGACTGCCAGCAGATGATCCAGAAAAAAAATGTTTACAAATTCTGAGGCTATCCAAATTAAAAACCAGTTTCTTATTTGATTAGCTCCAGGTGGGAAGATACTTTTTACCAGGAGAAAGAGAAAAGCAGAGAGAAAAAAAATTGAGAGATGGAGAGAAAGGAAGGAAGGGGGGAAGGAAAGAAGGAAGGAAGGAAGCGGGGAAGGAGGGAGGGAGGGAAGAAAGGAGGAAGGAAAGAGAGAAGAAATATAATTGGAGAAAATACTTTCATGTGTAGCCTTGTTCAAGTCCTTCTAAATCACATCCCAGAGGACAACTTGGACCCAAGATGACATCATGAATATTTTTAGAAGAGGGCAGAAAACATCTTCTTAAAAGCCTTTGCTTCTTAGGTATTCAAAGGTATCAATTTTCCTGCTCTGGGGTCACTTTAAAATATAATTAAACCATAGAGCTTAGCATGGTGGATGAGCGGTGGTCACTGCAGTGAAAAGTACAAGGCCATGTGACTTTGGAGAGGCATGGGGGACAGAAAAAAGAATACAATTTTTACAGATCAGCTAGGCACAATTCAGGTTAAGAGATGGTCTAGAGTTGTACTTGAAAACATACTTATGAAAAGGAATGAACTGGCTTCCCTGGTGGCGCAGTGGTTGAGAGTCCGCCTGCCAATGTAGGGTACACGAGTTCGTGCCCCAGTCTGGGAAGATCCCACATGCTGTGGAGCGGCTAGGCCCGTGAGCCATGGTCACTGAGCCTGTGCATCCGGAGCCTGTGCTCCGCAACGGGAGAGGCCACAACAGTGAGAGGCCCGCATACCGCAAAAAAAAAAAAAAAAAAAAGGAATGAACTTCCGATATATACAACAACATGCATAAAGCTCACATACATTACGCTAGGCAAACATAAAGCCTTTGAAGCCAAAGGCTGTGTACTGTAAGATCTCACTCATCTAGCACTTGGACCAGGCAAAACTATAAGGACAGAGAACAGGTCAGTGTTTACCAAGGTCAAGAGAAGGTGGGTGCTGGTATTACCCCGATTGGTTGCAAGCCATCACATGATGTGGCTATGGCCGTGGGACTCAAAATCAAACAAACTTTGGAATCACTGGCACAAATTCTCACCACCAGAGCCCTAAAAAATCAATGGTAGGTATGCTAGGGCCTGGAGAACAAGAATGAATATGGGGCACGCGCCCCGGAGTTGGTACAAGGATGGCAAGGCTTGGCAACAGACAGATGCTGCCATAAGCCCAATCAGAGAGGATGAAACACTGTGGGTTCTTGATTGCCTGAGGCTGAGTTATTCAGTATGTGGATTATTCGGTGAGGTTCCTCTAATCAAAGCTGTTCTGCCTTGTCAGCATGTCCTTAACTGCAGTCCGTCTTCTTCTGGATCATGGGCAGTGGCTGTATTTTCTGTCTGAACCGGAATGCAGGGTATCTGTGGCCACCACCCCACACACCCAGTACCCTGGTAAGCAGAAACCCTCTGAGCAGGGGAGTAGAGAATCTGAAGCAACTTCACCCGGACTTGGGGAGATCCAAGGAGGTTTTGCAAGTGTGACTTTTGAGCTGAAACTTGAAAAATAAAGTTCTGAGATGGGGAGAATATGGAGAGAAGTGCTTCAGGAGGAGGAAACTGCATACTCTAAATATGAATGCGTAATTATGATGTTAAATGTGGAGTACTTTGATACATCGTTGTGTGCCTGTGTGTGTGTGTTCATAATGTAATTTTTTTAGAACATAAAAGTGGTGGAAAGATAGGCAGTGCTTGGGGAGACCATGGAGGAACTTAATTACCATTCAAAGATTGTAGCTTTTTTTCCTCCCTCCTCTGACACTTCTCTCCTGGAAGGCAAGTAGCATAATCAAAATTTTGCTGATGTTGCGTGAGACGGAGCATCACCTGACCATTTGTTCAAGGGTGAGTAAACTGGTAATCTTATGCTGAACAGCAGAAACTTGTTTATATCTATGACTGTCATGGCCAAGAATCAGACGCACAGGGTAAAAAATACGTTAAGACAATGTCATTTTTTACGTGGGCCCATTCTTAACCGTAGCCACATTCTAAATCCCATGTATATCTCCCCTGAGTTCATTAAAATTAGCAGAGACTCACCAATCATCAAAGGGACTCACAAGCTTTAAAAGCTGAACCATTAATTAAGGCTTCTCTGTGTCCGCTTCAAACTGATTTTTCAAATCTTGGTTGACTCCTACACATGCAAGTATGAAGCAAAGAGAATCACCATCTTCCTTAGAAAAGAAATCCGCAAATCAGAACTGGTTTAATTCCAACATAATTTGGCAAATTACAGAGAGTTAGAAATAAAGAAGGAATATCAGTTTTAGTGAATGGGAGAATAAAAAGTTAACAGCATGATTTTATTTGGAACAATTCCAAATTGGCTTATTTTCTTCTCATATTCCAACCAAGGCAACAAGTCCATGTGGAACCGGTTCTTAGTATGAAATTCTTCCATTTGGTGTTGCTTCCAATTCCCAGGGGCTGTCCTGTGACGTTTGGATGGGGAATTTTCTGTTGAAGTTCTCTGTGTATTGCTTGATACAAAATAGTAACTCAATAAAGACTCATATTATGCAAATTTGAAAATCAAACTTAATGCTCACTATCTAAGCCTCACCATAAACGTGTAAGTAGAATCACTCCCATTTTACTGATGAAGAAACTGAGTCTTAGATTTAATTCCCAGTTCTCATGGTAGGACAATGCACATTCCTCCTTCGTAAGAAGATTAAGGTGCTGCTGTTTTGTTTGCTTATCTTGGCATATATGTCCCTAAAATGTGTTTCCTAAAAGATCTGTTTACTGTCTGCCTTCCCCATTAACCTGTGTATCCTAAAACGAAGGGACTATGTCTGTCTTGTTCGGAGCTCCATGCCCAAATACTAGGACACTATAGAAAACAGAAGTTTCTCAGTACCTGTTGAATAAGTACACCACAAAATATACTTTAAATTACTTTGTCCTCTCTCCAGCTACTGCGGTTTTTCCTATTATTTGGAGGTTTAGCATTAATCAAATGGGTCCTTATACCTAGATACCCATTAATAGGTTTTATTGCTAAAGAAAAGCAATGTGAACAAAGGTTTGGATAGCTTTGTTTGCTCTCCACACAGCAGAAATGAGCAAATTGGTGTGTACATTCTAAAGTCTCCGTGAGATCTGTTTACATGGAAGTGCAATTATTATGGGGATACTAGGCTCACACTTACAGCTACAGCTGGGCTTGTAGGAGGAGAGGACCTGAAAGTGTTGGTTGGATTCCACTTGTCTAAATATTGCTGGCCTGGCCCCGCCATCCCCTTTCATCCTGCCTTTCAGATGATTTATCTTGAAGGAGGAAAACTAAGCAAGGAGTAACAGATTTCTGTGGTAGGATATGAGAAATAGGATCACAAGGCAATTGTACATTTCAAAGCTGTAGAAAGACTCTACCTCATGCATACATTTAAGGAAACATAAACCTGGAATAATTAATTTTCCGCTAGAAATGATCTTGAGAACTTTTATTTTCAATGAAATTCCCAATCACAGTTGGGGATGAATTCAGCAACAATAAGGTTTTTTTTTTTTTTTTTCTATCTCAGCTTTACTTTCTGAAACTGTCTTTCAAAAGGCCAGAAAGCAAGTTTGATTTTTTTCACATGCAGAAAGAAAAAAAAAAAAACACTGAAGGATCTGTGTCTTGAGATCTAGGGGCAAGCTTAGTGCCTATGTCTGAGTCCTATAAAACACAAGGGAGCCACTAACAGTGAGCTGAAAATACAGAACTCTGCACCTTTATTTCAGTTGAGTTGATGTACTTTATTTATTTAGCCATCTGGACAAGGGAATTTAATATTTTCATGCTGTCACACGCAGATGTGCCAAGACCTATATGCAAGGGGAATATTTCATCGATTAATCCATGTCCGAAGGCAATGCTCCCCTTCCTTCCTGCAGTCATCTGCCTTCATTAGTGTAGATAACACACATGATACTCTTAACCACATGCCAGGGACCTGCTAAGCGCTTTACCAGTAATGTCTCACAACCACCCTCCAAGTTTTCTATTTTTATGATCTCAGTTTTACATATGAGAAACTAAGGCCAAGAGAGATTAATTTCCCCCAAGGTCACCCACTTAATAAGTAGCAGAGCAGGAATTTGGCATGTTTAGTTCCAGAACTTGGGTCTATCATCGTGGTTCTGCCCTCCCCCATCTCCGTAAGCACGTGTTGCTCAGAAATGGGGGCTTCTCTAGTAGCTGTATCAAAAGGACACTGGAGAGACAATTCCATAGCTAATTATGTCCTTCAAAAATGCATTTTTGATGATGATAATGACAGTGATCCCCTTAAAGTATTTACTTTAGTCAGCTCACCGTCACCTCTAGCTAGTGAAACATGATTCCCCCCCAAAATGTGTTTTGTCTCTCTCTGGCTCACCAAAGGGGTAACTTATAAGACAAAACTTATAAGATACAACTTAGAAGATAACAGTAAATGTGCCTTGCTAAGAAAAGTAGGGCTGTCGGCACAGCCAACATACATTCAAGTTGACAGTGGGATTTTGCTATGTTTACTTTAGAAGCCAAAAGCCCTGCATTGGGGTTCAGGAAACCTATATTCTAATTCCAGCCCGATAACTTTGGGCACTTAACCCTCCTGAGCCTCCATTTCCTCATATGTGCATTGGGGAATAATACTTGTTTTGCTTACTTTGCCTTAGTTACTGTGAAGGGAAGGAAACTGTGGCAACAGGGAACACCAAAGCTTAGATCAGTGTATCATTCCCTCAGCCATTCACGTAACAAACATTTTTACTGGGCGTGTACCCTGTGCAGGCACCATGCTAGGTGTTGGGGCTACAAAGTCTTCACTCTGGGGGAGGAAGATTCTGGACTGAAATTCAGTTTGGCTTTTTGGGTGGTTCATAGCATGAACTTTGTTGGATTTCTTTTTAGGACTCATTATGTGTAAACAGAATTGAAGAATTTGGAATGTTCTGGATCTCTCATCCTATATTTGGCCACAGAATGCATGGAAACCAAAACAGAAAACAAAGCAACCAAAAATGCATCAATGGAGCCCAGCCTGGATGGGTCATATCAAGGGAAATCCTGGCTGTCAAGAGGGTGACGGTTCCCATGACAGCAACACTGCTCCTCTGTGCATGACAAAAGGAAAACACACCCCACTTGAGCTATGTCCGATATGGCCCAGCCAGTTCTGCCCTCGACACACACCTACTCAGATCTGAGTTTAGCCAGTTGGTCGTAGTGCCTGATGTTTCCGGGGTGGTGGAGGGGCAGCGGCAGGCGTGCTGTGGAAGGAGTTAGCTTCTGCCACCCATGGCCCTTCTGGAACCCTTCTATTTCCTCCCATTCGGATGCATGTCTTTTCATGTGTGAAATGAATTTTCTGATTTCTGTGAAGTCCTTAGGGAAATAACCACGCCAGTAAGCATGCCTACTGGCCACCTTCATTGGCAACAGGGCCCTGCTCTCAGAAGTGTCGCTCTTAGAGTTCAGTACTCTGCAGTTGCCATCTTGAAATTCCTAATAATCTAATCTTCCACTTCGTTTTGTAAACGAAGCCTGATGTGACAACTGAGTATGCACTGGATCTTGAAAGCTTGTTCATACAAGGTCCAGCTTCCCACTGCCTCTTTCAGGCATGCTCTGGGTCTTCCCCTCCCCACTCTCCGGAGCTCTGGGTCCTCCCCAGCCTCCTTCAACTCCCACCCAACAAGTGCCCCTGGCGGGGAACTGGGCACAAGGATGGGGACAGCTGCGGTGTCGCACGGTGGCCACAGCAGAAGGCCCAGGGGATGGGCAGGGGGAACGCAGCAGCCGGTACGCTGCGCGTGCGCACGCACACACGACGGTCTGATGGCGGGCCCCCGGGGGTTCATGAGGGTCTGCGCTCACCTCGGGGCATCCTGGTGCCCAAGGGGGCGTGCCATTAACTAGGAAATAAACACCATGGCAGATAGAAGCCAAGAAAAAAAAAAGGAAATGGTTTCTATTTTAATACCTTCCATAGCACTGTTTGCTGCTTTGGAACAGAGCCCTGCACTTTCATGTTGCGCTGGGCCCCCTAAGATTATGCAGGGGCCCTGCTGGGAAGCTCAAATTTCCCGGGGTAAAGACCTGACTCGCTTTTTAACGCTCACAGGTTAAAACAAAAAACAAAACAAACAGCTGACGAAAAGGACCCATCTCCTCAGTGAAGAGGAAAGGGAAAACACGGGGAAAGTTACATTTACTAATGCCCTTTCCCAGCTGGAAGGAGGTTGATGCTTTGCTGACATCATCTTTTAAAAACTCCCTGTTCAGGTGGGGTGGGGTGGGGGAGAGATTAGCTTTGTTTTCAAGATGAGGGAACAAAGGCTCAGGAAAGTAAACTGACTTGCCCAAGACACTGAGCTGGTGTCTGATGCACGGTCAGGATGCAAACTTGGGTTGCTGGGTGCTAAAGCCCACAGGCTCTGTGTTCCCAGACCTGGATACGAAAATTTTGTAAAAGGAGAAAAATGCCATGGACCCCAACTCAATTCATCTTTATTATAATGTCACTTAAATATATAAGAACATAAACCTAGGTATTACCTCTTTAGGCTTGATATAAGTTCTCAGGTTAAATACAAAGGAAACTGCAAAATCAATTAAATTCACATTAAAAACAATAATGTAATAGATGGTGTTTTGCTCAATGTTAATTAAATTCAAATTAAATTTTTATTATTTAATTTGAAGGTGTTTTTATTATTTTGTTTTATTTTATTTCATTATTATTACTGTATTTCCAGGTGAGGGTTATCAGACCTTATGCTTAACAAAAATCACCACTCTTTTTATTTATTTTTTTTTGCGGTACGCGGGCCTCTCACTGTTGTAGCCTCTCCCGTAACAAAAATTACCACTCTTGATGGTGAGTTGCTTGGTCACTTATAAAATTGTACTGTTCGTTTGAAGATAAATTTAGCATGACAACATTAGCAAATCTGTTCCAATTATTTCTGGACTAGGGATTATAACACTTTATTGCACATTTACTACTACACTTTCTGCTAATGAAATGTTGTAAATAGTTGACTAGAAAAGACAGTGGCTACTAACCAATTGGTATGGAGGTATTTCAATATTTTAACACATGGTTATGGCTGCGCCGTAACAGCTCAATACAGTACAATACAACACAATACGTGCCTATTACAGAAACTTACTCTGCCCTTGGCCATGGCCTTCCCAATCACTGCTCATCAAAGAAAGCATGTAAATATGTGTATGCTGTGTTCCTGTAGTGTGTAGGATTGTGTGTGTTGAGTGTGAATGTATAGATCTATAAATGCATATGTATATATTTGTGAATATGTGTATATGTACATGTCAGGAAATTTCTGGACCTGGAGGGAAAATACGAGGGCTCATCTTTTATCCTTGCTATTGAAAATATTTGTTCTGTATATAATAGATACACAAAAAATGGTACTGAATCTTATGTTACCAGATGCTCTCTTTCTCAGGCGTTATTTTTCCCTCGGTCTTGGGTTCCCTGCCAACTGCAACCCAGTAAAACACGTTACCCTATTGTTGGATTATCTCAGGCTGGCAAAATAACTTACATATAGTTACTTTATTATTGTTTTCTTGGTTTAGCCAATAATTACGTAGTGCTTACTTTGAGCAAGGAAGAGATCTAAACGTTTTATGATATGAATTACTTCATAGTTGTCTTAGGTTACGTTTCCCTGTGACTAGAATTTAGAGGAAGTAGTTTGTTTGGGAGGTGATTCCAAGGTGTTTTTGTCAGGTTGGAGAGTGAGATTGGGAAGGAAAAGAAGCCACTGTGGGTGCATTCATGAGCAGTTACCATTGTGGGGAGCTGGGCTTGATTCTGTTGGGGGCCTCTGAGAGAGGATGGTGAACAGACGCCTCAGAGACTCCCCACAGGGACAAGAAAGCTGGAGTATTTCCTACCCGTCTCTTCCTTCATTGGTTAGAGGAGCTGCTCCCAGGGGCCATTAGCTCCATGGCACTCCTGGCCTGCCTCACATGTGGCTGAGTGGTCCAAGAGCCCCTTCCAGAGAGGCTCGGTAAGCTGCAGTAAGAAGACGTTGGTGTTCAAGAGGAGGGCGCCCAGGGGGCTTAAGGGGGCCACCAGCATCTGCTGCCATACTAAGAGCAACACCATCATCACACACATTTGACAGGCGAGGAAATGAAGGCCCAGGGAGGTTAAGTGCGTTGCCCCAGGTCCTAGAGACAATGAGTGCAGGAGCTGGGGTTCTTACCCCGTGGTTTGGTTACAGTCTGTCCTCTTAATAACTACAAAGGGAATCAGAAGGAATTTTATCCCTCTGGGTATTTTTTCCCCAAAATTTTCCACTTCAAATCATAAAGAGGTCTTAACGATGCATACCTTCTAATTCACTGTAGAAGAAATCTGTTGGTAATAATATATTCTTTCCTTTTCTGTTGACGCTGAACAAATATTTCTGAATGTGCTTCTCCTTTTCCTTAGATGGTTCTTGGATGACTCTCTAGGATAAAGTCTGCAACTTTTCTATCAAATGCAAATTACCTAAAAGGAAACAAAGAACAGTAACTGTTTGAAAGAGATGGGAATGATGTTACAGTCAGGGGTGGAATTATGTGCCCCAAGGATCAGGGGATGGGACTGGGTATCTCACCAAATACGAGTTGTACTATTTAATTACAACACTTGCTAAAAGTAAAGGGGAGAAAGGCTCAGAGTCCAGGCGATGGGCCCTTGTTGGGAGACGAAGTGTGTCTCCCACTCCAGGAACGAGATCCAAGGCTGACATGCCTTTTACGGGATGCCATCTGGAGTGATGTGAGGTGGAGACTCCATGGGCCTGTGACTCACAGATCAAAGTCCTGGAACTAAGTCACATCCATTTCAATCTGACTCAGACATGCACAGAATGGGCCTAGCTCACTCATTCCACATCTGTTCCCTATGTTCAGTGTTTTTTGTCAGGTGACATGACAAAAAAGGCACAAGACACAGCCCCAACTGCAAAGAACAACCGATGTTGCAGGAGATGTATTGAGATATTCATTTGAGTCTGCTCTCACTACAGACCCCTTTCCAGACAACTCCCTGCTTCCAGAGGGGCTCCTTTGCCTCAGGGGAGTTTTGTGGCAGAACAGGAAACTGAAGCCTCTGTAAGCAAGTAGTCTATCTCTTCCTGCTTTTGTAAAAGCCTGGATTGATGAAGACATTTTTCTGGGTGTCCTTGATACAAAGGACTGAAAGGGGTGTATCTTCAAGGGCAAAAAGAGAGAAGCAGAGATTTCCCCTGCACCAAGAAGCAGGTTGAAGTGTTGAGTTTGGGGAAACAGGGACCTATAAGAGTCCCAGGAACTGGGATCTCAGCCTTAGCAAAGATTCTGAGCCTTATGCGTGGTCCCAAAGCTGAAAGCCACCATACTGTACGGCAACAGTATCATGGTGACTGTGACCAATGGGACATGAGAGACCCTTCCCTCCCCCCAAATTCCAAACAGAAGTCTCTCAAATTCTTAAGAAATCTAGAGAGAGAGAAGTCACAGCAATGACTAAAAATGACTTTTTATTCTGCCCAGTGTGATGAAGATTAGGGCAGTTTTAAAGATATTTCTTGAATACTTGAATCTGTAGAGTATTTCATACTCAACACTGAATAATAGCTAACATCTTAATGTGTGTTTCAGGGACCTACCTGGTGGCGCAGTGGTTAAGAATCCGCCTGCCAATGTAGGGGCCACGGGTTCAATCCCTGGTCCAGGAAGATTGCACATGCCACAGAGCAGCTAAGCTCGCGTGCCACAACTACTGAAGCCCGCTTGCCTAGAGCCTGTGCTCCGCAACAAGAGAAGCCACTGCAGTGAGAAGCCTGCGCACCGCAACGAAGAGTAGCCCCTGCTCGATGCAACTAGAGAAAGCTGGTGAGCAGCAACAGAGACCCAACGCAGCCAAAAATAAATAAATAAAAATAAATAAAATGAAAAAAAAAAGTGTTTCAGTGTGCTACACGCAGGGCTAAGTACTTTGCATGAATATCTCATACAATCTTTATAGCAATTCTGTGGGTTTGATGGTTTTGTTTTCCCCGTTGCACAGATGAGGAAAATGAGGCTGAGTTTGTGACTTAGCTCAAGCTAAGGCCCCGTCAGGTGAGATGTGACCAAGTCCGGCTGACCAAAAGGTCTGTGCATTTAACTCAATGCTATAAGTCTAGCTCATGAAATAATTAGGGCACCGCACATAAGAGTACATGGGTAAGGATTAAACTCAGTGTTTCAGCTATAAGTGTTGCAACTTCAGAGGAAAGAGAGACCAGTGAAGGCTGCAGAGAGGAATGTCAGCACCATGAGGGCTGAAAATTTGGTTGATTTTGTTCAGCGGTGCATTCCAAATGCCTAGAACAGCACCTGGCCTATATTAGGAACTTAATCAATATTTGACAAGTGAATGAATGAATGAATGAATGACAGGGACCCGGAATCCTGCCTTTTATGATGACAGGGCTTTCGAGAATCCAAAGGAAAGCCATTCCAAGTGGGGTAAACACCACTTTGACAAATCACCTTGTGAATGGCTAGGGATTTGTATGACCAAACACAACTTGATGCATTTCCAAAATGGGCTCATTATCCTTGCTTGTCTCCTCTTCCAAGCCCTTAAGTGAAGGAGAAGGAATTCTTTCTGATTCTAGAATACAGGTAGACTCCATTAGCACAAAATAGTATTTTGGGTAAAGATGAGATAAGCCGAGGTAAATACCTAGATTAATGACAACAGATCCATATGTTTAGCATAGAATTATGTTTTGATTGTCCATAAACATATAACTGCTCATTATGTCTTCATTAAAGAGTTTCCAGGGATCCCCGGATGAGTTATAATGATTAAAAGTAATGCAAAGCAAAGAGCTTTTGCATCTACGTCTTGGAACGCAAAGACTCTTCTTAGAAGGGGATGGTGGCTTGACTCTAGAATTTTCATAAAACAGTCTAAGACAAGGAGAAGTCTATTGTAGAGAGTTTTTAGGGTAGAAAATACAAGGGTGTGAATTCAAGAAGATTCATTTTAAAATAAAACTATAAGGCAATGTAGCAATGTGTTTCAGAGATCCTGACAAGAAAATGGCTTTATTTCTGTTTTACTACTGGGGCAAGTCAGACTGGGAACATATAAGGGATTTTCCCTAGGATAGCAGACCCAAGCCTCCTAATACCATCCTCAAATCTATGGAGAGACACCGTGACCAAAGAAAAAGTTCGAAGGAGAAATCACCTGTTAATATTCTAAGACAGTCTGCAACCAAAATTAATGGTGAAATGGAAAAGTATATACATGCTGTTCATTTCCTATATGAACTCAAATGACCTTCTGGCTTCTCTAAATGAGAAGTCTGATGTTTCCCTTGGCAGTATTGCTGGGGAGATAAGATAAATTGGAATTCCTGAGATGATCTGGGATACTTATCAGTAGAAACAGCTTCAAGGGAAATGTCTGCTTTCCATCTCTAGAAAATTAAGAAACCACTGACAGGAAGAAATTTTGGTATTTGATAATAAGAAGGCAGCATGTACCACAATATTCTAGGGCATATAGTAAACAGAAATCGATCTGCATTAAAAACTGACTCATCGAAACACCACTGCCTGCTCGCTCCTGCCTTAGCCGCCCCCAACCTGGCTCCTCTGTCTGCCCAGAGCAGCAGTATTGTTATGTCAAAGGCCCACTGTCCTGTTTGTGTCCATTGTTACCATTGTTACCTTTATGTAGACACTGGCACTTTCGTGACACACGCTCCAACACCAAGGAGAGCAAGGGAAAGAAATGTCGGTAGTGACTGTCAGTGTCTAGGGATATAGTTTACAATGACAGTGGATTCTATTCCACTTTCTGGACTTTAGGGTAATGTTTACCACTGCCCCACTGGGGCCAACTATGGGAGTGACGTTGGCAGTGCTGCACAAAGAGTATGTAAACTTTTTGGTTCTTTCCCAACGTCAAATTTAATCCCCAAAGGCAAGCACTCATTTCACTCACTTTCCTAAGACTCGGTGTTAAAATTCCAGTATGTTTTTCTGCTATAAGATTTGAAACTTTTATTGGTCCTGGAGGTACTAGAAAAGGTACAGAAGAACCCTTGCTTGCAGTACCAGCTTCAAAGACTTTGAGCTAAAAGCAGGAAACTCGAAAGCATCAAATGTAAAGGCAATTTTGATTGAGACAAATCTTTTGCACTTGAATTCAGATGCGAATTCAGATGGCAAGATGAACATTAATTACATAGAGAAAAAGATCTACTTAGAGGTGAGATAACTCTGCCTATTTTCAGAGAGAACGGCTGGCGTGTGTTGCAGACAGATTGTGCAACTACAGTGGCCTCTTTGAAGACACAAATCTGACTGTGCCACTCTCCTGTTTAAAACCTTGCACTGGTTCTCTTTGACATTAATGCATATTCATCAGAATCCTTTTGGTAGTAAGACACAAAAAACAACTTAAAAGGGTTTAAGTAAAAAGTATGTTTACTGGCTTATGTGGCTGAAAATTCCAAGGTATGGGACAGGTTCTAGATGGATCCAGGGGTTCAAATAATACCACCAGGAATTTATCTACTTCAGGGCGGGGTCTGGAGGGAGGCATGCTGGGTGTCTAGGGTGCAGGTTTTGAGGCAACTGAGTTGTGTAAGTGCTGACCCCACTCTTAAAGGGCCCTGAGAGCCAGAGCCTGCTTGCAGGGCTTTGTCTCCGTATATTTGCGCCTTAGGCATGTTGCTGACCTTACCTGTCAAGGCCCTGGGCCATCTCCATCTCTCAGCTCTTGTTTTCACCTTAACTTCTTTCTCAGGTGAGTTCTTCCCTTGCAGTGGCCATAAGGTCCAGACATGATTCTATCATTTTGGTAAACTTTCCCCTTTCCACCTATGCCTCCCTCAAAATCCTTTCCTTGTAATGTCAAGAAAGAACAATTCCAGAATTTGGCTGTGATTAACTTGGGTGTGGCAGAATCATTTAATACTATGTGGTCCCCCAATTATTTCCTTTTCCTCCTGGGCATACAGCTAACCTATATTTTGCATCTCGGTTGGGTCATGCATAGTGATCTCCACATGACCTCCCTCTCCACTCATTGACTGGCTGGTACAGAGGATTCAGCATGTGGTTCCAGGGGCCCAGAGGATTCTGAGGTCCCAGGTTGTGACACAGCCATTGTTGAAAGGAGCCTGGATTCCTGAGTCACCATTTGGAGGAAGCCATCCTGAAGAGCCACTTGATCAGGACCATATGCGTTGGGTATTTTGTGAGAGAGAAACCGAACACTGAGATTTGGGGATGTTTGGTACAAAAGTTAGTGATTCTTGTCCTGTTTAATCCATTGGGTATGTGCTTGTTCCCGAACACATTACTGTTGCCAGAAAGGATGGGGTATTCTGACTGGCTAAGCCTGGGTCATGCACCCATCTTTGGGGCCCTGAGTTAGGTAGAGCCCTGCCCCAAACCACACAGATGCAGAGCAAGGAAGGAGCATTTCCCTAGAGGACAATCAAGATGCTGTTACCAGAATAGGGAGGGGGGTGTTGGACAGACAAACAAACAAGCCAGCAGTCCACTACAGACCTGCACAAAACCTTTAGGCTTCCCCTTGCAATGTTATGCTGTAAGAATGCCCAAAGTGGTGAGTCATTAATTATGTTATCAAAAACCATGGAATCCTCAAAGCAGGGATGGGCCTCATCATCGCTTCATCCCCAACACTGAGCACAGTTCTTCCAACTGGTGGAAATGTTCAGATGAATGAAGAAAGGAATATAGTCCACTTATCCAATTGTGGACTAAACTCACTTTTCCAGAGGATATTCATGAGATGTTGAAATCTACTTTTTCACTCATATCATTAAGTAAGAAATTTAGCAATCAAAAATGATCAGCAGCATGAATATTTCTGAAACCACTTATCTATTTTACAAATCTTACTGTGTTAGTGAATCTAAAGGATAACTTTTGAATATAAGGTACTTATCCTTTATTTCAGAATAGAGGTATTATGGTAACTTAGTTATATCAAGAACTTACGTGCCTTATTCTTGCGTGCATGTGTGTGTGTCAAGGGAAAAACAGGCTAAAAAGCAAATTTTAAGTGAAAACTACTTTGTGGAAGTAGAGTTTATTCTTTGCTTTATTTTTCCTTCCTTTTCCCATTGTTTGGGGCTCTTTAGAAGACGAGTATCCAACATATGGCTGATATGAGGATGAAACTGTAAGCAATGTCTCAGATTTTATTGTGATCTTTCTCTCTTAAATAAAGATAATGTCCTCATTGTCTGATTGAGACAGAAACTCCCCTCCTCCCTATTTAAAAAAAAAAAAAACAGCCTTGACCAGGAGGTTTCTGAAGCCTCCATTGATAACACACAATGGCCTGTTCTTACAGGAATGTTTCATGGCCCTTAAGCGAGTCACTGTTGGCTAATATGATGAAAGAGTGAAAAATGGAAAAAGAGAACCTGAGGGCTCATCAGCTAAACCCAGTCCTGGCAGGGGACTGGGGGTATAAGCAGGAATCCGTAAATAGCAGGCTAGGATAAGAGATGCCAAGTTTTATCTTAATGAGGAGAAAAAGACAAACCTTCCAAGTAAATGTTTTCCAGCATCTTTTAGCTCAGGGGAGGGGGGAAGAGAAGGAAAAGGAAGGGGCACGAATGAGCACTGCCATGAGCCACAGCCAGTGCTCTGGGTGGCTTTGCCCCCTCTCTCGTGGGCTCTCCGATGCCAGTCTTCACTGTCCTGAGCCACAGCTGAGACCACTTTCCCATTGTATAGAGGTGAAGGACCCTATGTAGAGGTACTATGCTGAGGTGTGTTAGCTGCATCCATGCCTGGAAAAATAAGATTGCCACTTTCTATCAGCTTGACCTGAGGCTCATCTGCTGTGAATGTCCCCGCCCTAATCCCTGGAACTTGTTGTATTACAAGGCTCTCCAGAGTTTTTATTTATGTATTTGTTTATCTATTTATTTGTTTGTTTGTATAAGAGGAGATGTATTTTAAAAATTGATTATGGAAGATGAGAAATCCTACAATCTGCCATCTGCATGCTGAAGAAACAGGAAATCCGGTGGTATAGGTCAGTCAGAACCTGAAGGCCTGAGAACCTGGAACCCCAATGTCCAAGGGCAGAAGACGGCTGCCCCAGCTCAAGAAGAGAGAATTTGCCCCTCCTCTGCCTTCCTGTTCTATATGAGCTCACAGTGGATTGGTTGCTGCCCGCCCACGTTGGGGAGCGTGATCTTCTTTACTCATTGTACTGATTCAAATGTAATCTCTTCTAGAAACAACCTCACGGACACATCCACAAATCATTTTTTTTAATCAACTTTCTGGGTTTCCCTTAGCACAATCAAGTTGACACATAAAATTAACCATGATACCTGTGAATATGTTACCTTGTATGGCATAAGGGACTCTGCAGGTGTGCTTAAGGGTTCACATTTTCAGATGGGAGTTTATTCTGGCTTATCCAGATGAGCCCAATTTAATCATATGAGAATATTTCCTAGCTGTGGTCAGAGAGAGAGATGTGACAACAGAAGATGGATCAGAGAGATGCCACATTGCTGACTTTGAAGATGGAGTGAGGGACCACAAGCCGAGGACTGTGGACAGCCTCTAGAAGCTGGAAAAGGCAAGCAAGTGAGTTCTGCTCCCTGCCTCCCACCCTGGCCAGAGCTCTCGGAAAAGAAAGTAGCCTGCCAAAACCTTGATGTTACCCTGTTGAGATAACGTCAGAATTCTGCCCCACATAACTGTAAGATAGTAAATCTGTGTTGTCACTGAATGTGTGGTCATTTGTTATGGCAGCTATAGAAAACTAACATATCCACTAACAGATCTTGAAAAGAAATAGTGGTCAGAGGCCAAAAAAAGACTTCATAGTCTGCTTGACAGTGGAAAGTGAGAAATAAACATTAAATTGTGTGTTCTATGCTTCTGCCTTCTAGTCTCATTCTGTTCAGTTATACACATATGCAACAAGAGGAGAGAGATTGGAAGGAACAAGCTTGAGTATTTAGTTACTGACTCAGAGCAGAAGAAGATGATGAAGGTCAGCATGAGAGGAGCTGTCACTGACCGCTTAGGACAAACTCAAGTCTGGAGAGCCCATAGTTGTGAAAATTATATCTTGAAATCAAAACTGGGAGGAGGAATCAAAGTTGGATTACTGTTTGCAAGCTCCAGGATCATAAATTTATTAAGATGATCAAATAAGATGATGCATTTGAAATCTCTTCAAAAGCTACACAATACAAGGTGCAGTAGGCTGGATGGTAGCCCCCAAAAAGCTATGTCCATATCCTAATTATTGGAAATTGTGAATGGGACCTTATCTGTAAAAAGTTTTTTTGCCGATGTGAGGAAGTTAAGGATCGTGGTAAGGGAAGGTTGTCGGTGATTATCCAGGTGGGCCCTAAACGCAATCACGTGTCCTCATAAGACAAACACACAGAGAATGAGACATCCAAAGAAGGGGATGAAGGCTATGTGACCACAGAGGCAGAGACTGAAGTGATGCAGCCACAAGCCAAGGAATGCCAGCAACCTCCAGAAGCTGGAAGTCAAGGAATAAAAGCTCTCCTTGAGCTCTGGAGGAAGTGTAGTCTTGCTAACATCTTAATTTCAGTCTTCTGGCCTCCAGAACTGTAAGAGAATACATGTCTATTGTTTTAAGCCACCCAGTTTATGGTAATTTGGTATGCCTCTAAGAAGCTAAAACATGTAAGCTTATGGACTAAGCTATAAAACAAAAGTATTGGTAGAAATTACAGCATACACATTTATGAGTCCTATTAAGTTGTCCAGAGACATTCCCATATCACAGAATGATTATCAGCATGGGAGCCCCAATCCAATTAATTTTAAATTCATGATTAGGTGGTGAGATCCTTGAGGATTCTTATCTCCTGGTGCCCATCCCCCATAGAACGGGGTGCCAAATAGGCACCCACCAAATATTCTCTGATTTGTATCACGTAAGAGGAAGTAATTCATCCAGCGAGGAACTCCTTGGGAATGCAGAAAAGTTGAACTGCCAAGACCAGAAGAAGTGACCCTGTGTGATCCCAGCCCACCCTTTCTCTTGGAAGATACTGAATTCTAAGGAAAGACCTAAACCAGATCCAGGAACTCCAGGGTCATCTGAGAAGCACAGTGAGCCCTCTGCAAATGTTTCCCTGTAGCTCCTTACAAGAGGAGTTTCTGGTTGGATGCCAAAGCCAAACTGGCCAGATGAACCCACAGAAACAGATGGGATCAAGTTTCCAAGGTGATGGGATCTGAAGCCACCCTGCCTCAGGGCTGTGCCCACCAGGTCATATTCTCATTGGCCTCCACCCAAACTTGAGTCATACTGCACCGTGAATTTGAGATGACTTCTGGTCCTCATAGTGCCACCTCATTTCTTTCTAGAAACCTCTAGAAAGTTTCTAGTGGTTCCTTGAACGTTTCTAGAAATAGTTATTTTTTATGGAAACACCCAGTGTTCTTTTCTGGCTAGCTCTGGCTCATGCCCTTCCCCTGTCACAACACATCCCTTCCAATCAGCATGATGACTATCTGCCCTTGTGGCTGAGAGGCCAAAACAAATATGATTATCAGGCTATCTTCAGAGTGCTGACAGCACCCTTGGTGTGGGATGAGCAGGCAGCCCAAGCCACTGTGCCAAGTTCAGTTCCCAGGGGACTGTGCAGAAACTGCAAAAGGAGAGAGGAAGGTATATGCATTTGAATGAGAAACATACTTCCATCAGCACCGGTTTCCCCCACCCCAATTCAGCAATACAAGAAGCTACTAAAGAAGCCTGCATTTTTCTTCCTTCTTCTTTTTCTTTCTTTCTTTCTTTCTTTCTTTCTTTCTTTCTTTCTTTCTTTCTTTCTTTCTTTCTTTCTTTCTTTCTTTCTTTCTTTCTTTCTCTCTTTCATTATAGTTGCTTTACCCTTCTGTGTCAGTTTCTGCTGTACATCAAAGTGAATCAGCCATGCGTATACAAATATCCCCTCTTTTTTGGATTTCCTTCCCATTTAGGTCACCACAGAGCACCAAGTAGAGTTCCCTGTGCTATACAGTAGGTTCTCATTAGTTATCTATTTAAGGCTGCATTTTTCATTACTAGTTTGGTAATTGTTCATTTATCACTGTAGAGTCCCATTCCACCCAAATATGCACAGGCGTCAAACTCCCAAATCTCTCGTCTCTCTCATGGGTGAAATTAATCATTTATCCAAATGAGATTTTCTGTGCCGTGTGGCAAGGCCACTTCTCTCTGTCTTTAACATTACCACTCACCCCAGTTTATGGTCAGGAACCTAATGTCTCACTCAAGAAGATGACTCTGTTTTCCTCCCTTCTCAACTGAAGCCCAGGACAGCTATGTTGTCTCCACACAGTAGCATCATTCATTCTCAATGCTGAGACTCATATGTGGTGGCACTGTGGTCCCTGAATGGGGTAAGGTGGGTGTACTGTTGGCCGTCTCTGCACAGTGTCAGATGACATCAGTGTACCTAGCTCACAAAGTTCAGCAGACCATGGAGAAAGACATGAGCATGCAAGATGAACTCTTCTCTAGGATAAAAGCACGGTTCAAGCATCACTCAGAAATGACTCCTGACAAGATATATAATCTCACTTTATCTTTCAAACAGAGCTGTGGTGAGGATGGAATAATAAGATGATGTGTAAAAGCACATAGAAACTTATTCTTCAGTGAAAGTCAGTGTGACCACTGTTATAAGTGCTTGTCTTTATTTTACTGGTCTCTTTTTATTTTTCTGAAAAACGTGGACAAAATGCCTATATAATGTAATATGACACAACTAATCTGGGAAGCATTTGCTAATCCTCCTCTTTCAGCCAAATGGTTCCCCCAGATGGACATGGAACCAAGATGCAGATCCAATATTGACTGTGCCAAATGAAGAAATGGAAATAGATTTGAAAGGTGGGAACTTGGAATGGAAAAATTTTCCCTTTCCTCACCTTCCAACCTGGGTTCTGCTCAGAAGTGTTAGAGAGCTCTGAAATTCCACTGTGGGAGAGAAGGATTTCAAATGGAAAATTTTATTTTAAATGCCAAGAGCTTCTTGTCTCTAGGATAACGTTCTCTTTTTTCTTTCTTGCATTCTCTGACTTCTTCCTTTCCTTTGCTGAACTATTTTCCAACCAGCTCACTAATATTTATCTATTGTAATGAACACATTTTTGTTTGGAGTTTCTACAGCTTTCTGTGGGCATGTAAAATAAGGTTAAATCTTGTTCTATGTAAAATTTTATCCATACATTCCACAAGAAGAATTTAAAGGGTGGTGGGAGGGAGAGGGAAGGCTGGCCATGGTTCAGGTTCTGGTTCTGGTCAGCCCTAATGCTTCAGGCCATTCTCCTCTTCTGGGATTTCAGGATTCAGTAAGGAAGATGTCATCCTTGGACATGTCTTTTTCAATTTTTCAACTGGGTTTGATTTTGTTTCTTGAATTCAGCATTTACTGTAAGTTGTCACAGTTATGCTAAACACTTCACATTGGAGCTGTTGAAGTTGTAGCTACTTTGTGTAGCTCAGCAGTCCCCAACCTTTTTGGCACCAGGGACCAGTTTCGTGGAACACAATTTTTCCACGGACGGGGGCGGAGGGTGGGGGGAGTATGGTTCAGATGGTAATGCGAGTGATGGTTCAGGTGATAATGCAATCAATGGGGAGCCATGGGGAGCGGCAGATGAAGCTTCGCTCACTCGCCTGCCACTCACCTCCTGCTGTGTGGACTGGTACTGGTCGGCGGCCTGGGGATTGGGGACCCTTGGTGTAGATGATTTACGGATGTGTTTTATGTGATAATTAATGCAGTTGAATATTATATATGCATCTGATTTCAGATTAGCTGGCCTCACACAAAAGGGCATTGCTGGGTTAATATGGGAGAAATAATAGGAAATCTTTAGTTTTAAAGTTAGCACTGGTGTCCAACTAATAAGATTGATACACTGAAAAGAATATCCATGCCATGCTAATCCCTGGATCCCTGGGACAATATCTTCTTCCTCTCTTGGGCTCTGATATGTGACAGTTTGTAACTTCCCATGGGGAATTACCTGGATGCAATGGTGATCTTCAAATAGATTACCAGGCAGCTCTTCTGGTGATCACATAAGGAAAAGGCTGACAGACAAAATTAACATCCTTGAATCATAAAATTTTTAAAGTCAATTTAAAATATATAGCCAGAAGCCAGAGATGGGGTAAGAACTTAACATACTTTTGGTAAGGGTGGAACGACCACATTCCCAGAATCTTCTGTTATGCAATGTTTTTACATCCTGTCTCTCTCTTCCTCTTTGCTGCATCAGCCTTCCCATGACAGCCAAGTTATGAAGACCAGAGTTAAGGGTTCAGTGAGGGGGCCCAATGAATGGAAGGGGCCTAGAGCCAACAATATTCGGTTGACCTATTGGAGAGATGCAAGCTATAGCTTGTCGGTTAGCTTGATAAACATCTTTGGATTTTATCTATCTTTCTGGGGGACAGGACATGTGGGACCATGACAAATGTCACTAATGGGTGGCTGATGCAAGACCTCATGAATATTGAGTGCCTGTGTGCCTCACGGATATTTAGTACATCGTAAATATTCAAAGCCTCATATATCTCATGAATATTTGGTGTCTGTTAGTCCTTTCTTCCTTTCTATCTTTATTTACTATACATACGCTCTTCTCATTTTGTCTACATATAACGTGTCTCCCAGGTTACCACCTAATCTGTTTTTAACACATCTTATGAATTCCGTATATTCCTCATAAGCTGCTAGCTCATACATCCATCCCATTTATTTTCTGTAGCAAAAACAAATATTCTCAAATAACACAGCAAACACAAATTACAGCAACATTCACAATTGGTCTGGTGGTGTAGTAGGAAATAATAGAATTAGTAGACATTCAACAAAAATTTTCTTTATTGCTGGGAGATATTTCTTTGGACAAACACCTTCCTAATGCCCACAGCAACAGTGGAATCCCAGAAATCTCTGAAAACAGTTCTCTCATTTCAATTAACAGCATCATGATTTTCCCAGTGGCTCAAGTTCCAAATCCAGGCACTATATTGATTTTTCTCTTGCCCTCACTCCATTATATTCCAACCATCAATAAATCCTGTTGATTCTGCCTCCTATGTGTATTCTTAACCCATCCACTTCTCTCCAGCTTTAATATTACCACTCCTAATTTAGGCCACCAATTTCTCTTGCCTTCAAGGCAGTAGCCTCCCAACCGTCATCCTTGTTGCCACTCCTTTCTTTTTGCAGCCCATTTTCCGTACAGCAAGCAGAGTGGTCTTTTAAATATGTAAATTGGTGTGAGTGGCTTCCAATTGCTTCTAGATTGGTGTCAATCCATATATGGTCAGTGGAAGTGGAAACAACCCAAATATCCATAAACAGACAAAAAGATAAGAAAAATGGAGTATATCCATGCAGTGGAATATTATTTGGCCATAAAAAGGAAAGAAGCTCTGACATATGCTACAACATGGATAAATCTTGAAGACTTTATGCTAAGTGAAAGAAGCCAGTCACAAAAGACCACATATTATATGATTCCATTTATATAAAATGTCCAGAATAGGCAAATCTATAGGTGCAGAAAGTACATGAGTGATTACATAGAGCTGGGGAGGGGTGGATGATGTGGGGAGAAGAGGGAAATAGTAGCTGAAGAATGCAAGGTTTCCCTTTGTGTTAATGAAAATGTTCTAAAATTGACTGTGGTTTGCACATATTTGTCAATATACTAAGAATGAATTCTGCACTATAATTGGGTAACTTGTATGGTATGAGAATTATAAATTTTAATTATAAAGTTTTTTTTTTTTAAGTATGGTAAGTGGGCAGGCAACGTTTGAATCATCTGGGAGCTTGGAGAAATGCAGACTCTCAGTCCCCACCTCAGATGCACTAAAGAATCTCTTGTTATGGATCCCAGCAATCTGTGTTTTAACAAGCACTCCAGGTGAATTTTATGCACAAAAGTTCAAGAAACACAGAAATAAGTTAAAATTACAATTCCATACCAGGCTTACTAGACCCTACACAACTATTTTATCTCTCCAACACCAGCTCCCATCCCAGCCACACTACCTCTCCTTCTGTGTCATCAACAGGCCTAATGGCTTCTCCTCTTAGGGCCTTTGAACTCTCAATTCCCTCTACCTGGAGGAACTCCCCTGAGATCTTAATACTACTGGATTCTTTTTGCCATTCAGTTTTTAGTCTACGTGTTATTTCCCCAAAGAAGACTTCCTAGACCATTGTAGCTAAAATGTCCTGCCATTCATCTGGTCACATCTCCTTGTTATATTTGCTTCCCAATACTTATAACTATTACTATTTTCTACTTTATTTATTTGTGGGCTGTCTGCCTGCCTTCCTGGAATATAAGCAAGCCCATCTATCTAGTAGGCACTCAACTACCGTTGAATTGATGAGGAAACACACTGAACCCAGGTGACCTGGAATATATACCTTACCACTCACTCACCATGACCCACGACTAGTTTCCGAGCCCTCTGTGTCTTGCCAAGAGATTGTGTTGGAAACTGTTCCACCAAAATTAGCCACATTTTCTGGTAACACAAAAGGCCACCCTAATGACTGATGTTACAAGCTATGCTAAGGATGGCAGAGAGAGACAAGAGAAGTGATTGAGGAAACTATTCTTCTTCCCCAGACTAAAAGTTCCTCAAGAATGGCCCCAGTGCCTGCTACAAATTAGATGCCCCAAAACATATTTGCCTAACTCTTGAACTAAGTACTTAGGAAGTAAAAATATTTCATTCTTGCTTTGTAATAAACCCCTAAGAGGTGCTTCCTAGACTCCTCCAACCCTTTGGAGAGTCACCTAAACACCCTGTTCCCTGTCCCCTTCTTCATCCTCTCTGTTAAATAAGATATTTGTGTTTTAAATGAAAGCCATTGTTGATGTATCACTAGTGGAAAAGAATCAGTGTGCATGCATTCCTCATGTAATAAGAAATAAATCCCTTAAGCCTATAATTTGCTCCTACTGGTGTAGAATTTTGAAGTCCAAGAATGCATCTGCCATCGAGGAGGCTAATTTTGGGTCTGCTGGCTCTGCAGTTATGTGTGTGGCCATTGTTCATGACAGAGGAACGGTCTAGAGGAGATCAGTGCTCTGTTCTCATAATGAACCTTATGTTTCTAAACACAGGTGCGTTTGGATTGTAGACATCTGTGTCATTAAATGGGAGGGTGGGGGGAGAAAGAGCACAAAAGCAACTCAGATATGGGTCCCTTGGAAATGCAAGATGGTATTACTGCAGTAGCTCTTATCAACATCATTGTTGTTTCTTTGATGATGTATCATGGTACAGAGATAGTGGTGAGGAATCCAGTCTCTCACCACCATGTTTTCACTATGCCGCCTTTCACTAAGAGATGGAGGGGACTCTTGCTAGAATTCACCCTATTGTCATCCTATTGAAAGGAGTTGTCAGAAGGCCCCTATTCCATCCTGCAATCATTTCAATCTTCTTTTTACTCCAACTTTGTGTTTCATCTTTGCTATTTGATGCATAAAAATGAAAGAGCTCCTGGGAAATACTTGTTCCCAATGGCTCTGATAAGACAGATATCCTGGGAAACTACCAAAGAGGTGCAGGGCAAAGAAAGGAGGGCTATCCAATGACTCATGGTCATTCTCTTGCCCACCTCACACCCATTAATTCAGCATATATGTGTTCTGCATCTCAGTCTCAGGATTCCTGCAAGTCAGACATTTACAGGTATTCAGGACAACCCAACTCTTATGACAACAAATATTCTTAGCCATTTTACAGACACTTATGCACTGGGAATTTTTGTAATTAGTCATATGACACGCTATCATTTGCACTTGTCTCATCTTGATGAATATTTTAAAACATTATGACAAAAGGCTAGTACTCCAATACCAGTAAACGAAGTCAGTTTTAAAAAGGAATCTTAGATGGCCTCATTTGACTAAAACAATCTCCTGGCTTTTTACGAAGTGTAAAACTCTGAATATAATGTCTCAGTAAGTTGTAAATGTTGTGGTAGTGTTTCACTAACTGCCTCAAACCTTGAGCCGGAGCTGCCACTAATATTCATCTGATCTAACAAACGAGAGTTACAGAGAAGTCAGGTGATGTGTCAAGCACACAGCTAGGCAGCTGTTAAGCCAGCGTGAGCATCCAATCTCCTGACTTGAAGTCGTTCTTGCTATTAAACCAGGTGGATCCGTCTGGGTGCAGTTGGGGAAGCAGAGCCACCATGAGTGATATGGATTAAGGGTCAGGCCCCTCCCACCAGCTGGGAGCTGGTCAAGGAGTCTTTAAGAGGATATTGCTCTGTGTCTCAGTTGGTCCTCAAAGGGCTGCAGGTCAGCAGGGCTTGAAGTTGGAAAAGTAAAGCTGGGTGTCAAGTGCAGAAGACCAAGGGCAAACTGGAATCCACGAGGACAAACTCCAGCCTGCAGCCCTCTCCCCACCTCCAACATCAGTGATGTGGGTGACTTGCAGGAAGAAGCTGGCAGCCTTCATCGCCAAACCACATGTGCACCTGGCCCAGGCCACAGAGTCGGGGTGGAGGAGATGGGCAGGAGCTGAGGCATCTGAGGCCCAGCTGCGGCCTCTTGACACCGCGGGGGGCAAGCAGATCCGCATACACATGTGGAGCTGCCCTTGGCCCCCTGCAGTGACCTTGTGGGTGTAATGGCCCTCCCTTCACTGCCACCTTCCAAATCACGCAGAAATGTACATTGTGGCCAACTCTATCTAACCCAGAACCAGCTTAACTAAGTAAAAAGCCCCCACACAACGTTATAACCTGTCAGTGTATTCTCAGCTGCCTTTGATTTTTCTTTGTGACACCAAATACAGAATAATTCAAATATACAAGAGAATATGCATATAGAAACCTTCCATGGTTTCCTTTATGGAATGAATGATTTTCTGCTGCCTTGAGTACTCAGTCACTTTGGTTCATTTTCTTGACATGTGCTTATGGAGATGAATTAAAACTGGCTTATTTGTATATTACTTATATATGAAAATTTGGATCTATTGATTATACACACAGCAATAACAAGTCCTCTAATATGATGTATATCGTGTAAATGAGGGTCAGACAAACTTCAGGATCCATTTGGCATTATTATCTGTGCAACTATGTGCTTATGTATCTATGTAGGTAGGTTTGTATTTGTCCTACCTATCTATCTATCTATCCATCTATCTAAACAGGTAGTACTATAGAGACTTAAGAACAGTTTTGATGAGTACACAGACAGATATTCTAAAAATTGAGAGCTGAGAGACTGAAATATTGGTGTTGTAACTTCTGAGTAATTGTTTCAGCTACTGAACACGGGCACTAATCCAAAAGTCAAAAGAATTGACAGTTATGTAAGCTGTTTCTTCCTTTGGCTTCTTGAGATGACTGAGATAGTTATAGATAGGAAACGCAGACACAGTTAAAAAAATCTAACCACACATGATTTATGAGAATTTCTCATGCTCTGAGACTCTCAGCCTCTGCTTCTCTAAGTACCTCTTAGATTCTTTAGCCTTGTAGCTTGTTTTCCTTCTCAGAGCCAAGCCCAGCAATGCTCCTTTCCTTTGCTTGTGCTTTTGAGGGGGAAAAAAACAAAGTTAAGACTGTAGGAAAATAAATCAACAAATAAATACAGCTTTGTAAAGACATTGAGATAATAAACTGAGATTATAAATCAACTTTCCAGGCTTCAACAGCAACCCAGGGAAAAAGGTGAAACAAGTGGTTTCCAAACACTTGATAAAACATAGAGGGTGTTTGGGGGTAGAAAGAGCTCTGGTTTTGGATCTAGAAGAACTGGATCCAAGCCATTTATCCATTTTGTGTCCTCTTTAGTATTATTTAACTTATTAGCATTTATGTTTCCTCTTCTGCAAAATAGCCATCATCTTATTTGCTTCCTCGAGAAGTTCCAGGGTTGAAAGAGATAACTTCTATGTCCACCTCGTACTTTACTTCACCTTCACCTGCATTGACTCCATCCATCTCATATGACATATATAAATGGCATTACAATGCATGGGGTCACATTATTTTTAAATGTTAGAGAATTAGGTCTTAGTAGATAAGTGGAAATGTTAAAAGAACTTATTTCTTAGTCTGACAACCACTGTTAATCTTGCTTAATTGAAACAACTGAAGCAACGGATTTTTCCTATGTCAGGAAAAAATCGTGAAAGACTTTGAAAGAGCAAAAAAAAATCACTGGGTATTCTATCTAGGTAAACCTTCTGGGTTATCTATGTCTTTTATTGTTTTGGAGCTATGTTAACATTTAATTCATGGCCCACAGCATTATAACTCATGTCTGAATGAAGCTTTCTAACTCATGCATTTTATTAAGTAGGTGAGTATGCAAATACTAAATCAGCAAATAATGAGAACTAGTATGGTGTCTAGTCAATGCACAATTGATTTATCTCCCCATTTTTCCACCAGGAAGCCACTTTTGCAACTATGATGCAGATTTATTTTGACCATTCCTGACCACTGATGAATTATTAAAAGATGAACTGGGGCACGTTAAAATTTACAAGAGTTTATATGAGCAAACAGTGCTTCCAAACAAAAGTTGTTAGAGGCACTTATCAGCGGAGCTACGGGAAAGACTTTTATGGAGAAGACTCGGCAGCAAAGCAAGGAAAATCATTGTATTGGCTATAGCTTAAGTTGTTGCCTTATTTGGGAAAGCCCAAATAAAGGCTATTTGTGATTGGATTTCTTAAGTTTCAATTTCTTAACTTTGAGGATTTCTAGGAATTGACTCTGGCTTAGGGTCCAGTGTGTTTACGTAGGTTGCTGAGGCAGTAGAGACCCCTTAGTCTAATGGCCTTGTGTTTCATTACTTTAACAATGCCACTTGTCCACCTTTTAGAATTTTTGTTTTTTAACATCTTTATTGGAGTATAATTGCTTTATAATGGTGTGTTAGTTTCTGCTTTATAACAAAATGAATTAGCTATACATATACCTATATCCCCAATATCTCCTTCCTTTTGCGTCTCCCTCCCTCCCTCCCACCCTATCCTACCCCTCCATGTGGACACAAAGCACCAAGCTGATCTCCCTGTGCCATGTGGCTTTTTCCCACTAGCTATCTATTTCAAATTTGGTAGTGTATATATGTCCATGCCACTCTCTCACTTCGTCCCAGCTTAACCTTCCCACTCCCATGTCCTCAAGCCCATTCTCTACATCTGCATCTCTATTCCTGTCCTGCCCCTAGGTTCAACAGAACCAATTGTTTTTTAATTCCATATATATGTGTTAATTTACAGTATTTGTTTTTCTCTTTCTGACTTACTTCACTCTGTATGACAGACTCTAGGTCCATCCACCTCACTACAAATAGTTCAATTTCGTTTTGTTTTATGGCTAAGTAATATTACACTGTATATATGCGCCACATCTTCTTATTCATTCATCTGTCGATAGACACTTAGGTTGCTTCCATGTCCTGGCAATTGTAAATAGAGCTGCAATGAACATTGTGGTACATGTCTCTTTTAGAACTATGGTTTTCTCAGGGTATATGCCCAGTAGTGGGATTGCTGGGTCATATGGTAGTTCTAATTTTAGTTTTTTAAGGAACCTCCATACTGTTCTCCATAGTGGCTGTATCAATTTACATTCCCACTAACAGTGCAAGAGGGTTCCCTTTTCTCCACACCCTCTCCAGCATTTATTGTTTATAGGTTTTTATGATGACCATTCTGACCAGTGTGAGGTGATACCTCAAAGTAGTTTTGATTTGCATTTCTCTAATGATTAGTGACGTTGAGCATCCTTTCATGTGTTTCTTGGCAATCTGTACATCTTCTTTGGAGAAATGTCTATTTAGGTCTTCTGCCCATTTTTGGATTGGGTTGTTTGTTTTTTGATATTGAGCTGCATGAGCTGCTTGTAAATTTTGGAGATTAATCCTTTGTCAGTTGCTTCATTTGAAAATATTTTCTCCCATTCTGAGGGTTGTCTTTTCATCTTGTTTATGTTTTCCTTTGTTGTGCAAAAGCTTTTAAGTTTCATTAGGTCCCATTTGTTTATTTTTGGTTTTATTTCCATTTCTCTAGGAGGTGGGTCAAAAAGGATCTTGATGTGATTTATGTCATAGAGTGTTTTTCCTGTGTTTTCCTCTAAGAGTTTTATACTGTCTGGCCTTACATTTAGGTCTTTAATCTATTGTGAGTGTATTTTTGTATATGGTGTTAGGAAGTGTTCTAATTTCATTCTTCTACATGTAGCTGTCCAGTTTTCCCAGAACCACTTATTGAAGAGGCTGTCTTTTCTCCTTTGTATATTCTTGCCTCCTTTATCAAAAATAAGGTGACCGTATGTGTGTGGGTTTATCTATGGGCTTTCTATGTTGTTCCATTGATATATATTTGTGTTTTTGTGCCAGTACCATAGTGTCTTTATTACTGTAGCTTTGTAGTATAGTCTGAAGTCAGGGAGCCTGATTCCTCCAGCTCCATTTTTCTTTCTCAAGAATGTTTTGGCTATTTGGGGATCTTTTTGTTTCCATACAAATTGTGAAATGTTTTGTTTTAGTTCTGTGAAAAATGCCATTGGTAGTTTTATAGGAATTGTATTGAATCTGTAGATTTCTCTGGGTAGTATAGTCATTGCCACCATGTTGATTCTTCCAATCCAAGAATATGGTATATCTCTCCATCTGTTTGTATCATCTTTAATTTCTTTCATTAGTGTCTTATAATTTTCTGCATATAGGTCTTTTTCTCCTTAGGTAGGTTTATTCCTAAGTATTTTATTCTTTTTGTAGCAATGGTAAATGGGAGTGTTTCCTTAACGTCTCTTTCAGATTCTTCATCATTAGTGTATAGGAATGCAAGAGATTTCTGGGCATTAATTTTGTATCCTGCTACTTTACCAAATTCATTGATTAGCTCTAGTAGTTCTCTGGTAGCATCTTTAGGATTCTCTATGTATAGTATCATGTCATCTGCAAACAGTGACAGCTTTACTTCTTCTTTTCCCATTTGGATTCCTTTTATTTCCTTTTCTTCTCTGATTGCTATGGCTAAAACTTCCAAAACTATGTGGAATAATAGTGGTGAGAGAGGACAACTTTGTATTGTTTGTGAGCTTAGAGGAAATCGTTTCAGTTTTTCACCATTTAGAAAGTTGCTGGCTGTGGGTTTGTTATATATGGCCTTTATTATGTTGAGGTAAGTTCCCTCTATGCCCACTTTCTGGAGAGTTTTTATCATAAACGGGTGTTGAATTTTGTCAAAAGCTTTTTCTGCATCTATTGAGATGATCATATGTTTTTTCTCCTTCAGTTTGTTAATATGGTTTATCACATTGATTGATTTGCATATATTGAAGAATCCTTGCCTTCCTGGGGTAAACCCCACTTGATCATGGTGTATGATCCTTTTAATGTGCTGTTGGATTCTGTTTGCTTGTATTTTGTTGAGGATTTTTGCATGTATGTTCGTCAGGGATATTGGCCTGTCATTTTCTTTCTTTGTGACATCCTTGTCTGGTTTTGGTATCAGGGTGATGGTGGCCTCGTAGAATGAGTTTGGGAGTGTTCCTCCCTCTGCTATATTTTGGAAGAGCTTGAGAAGGATAGGTGTTATCTCTTCTCTAAATGTGTGATAGAATTTGCCTGTGAAGCCATCTGGTCCTGTGCTTTTGTTTGTTGGAAGATTTTTAATCACAGTTTGAATTTCAGTGCCTGAGATTGGTATCTTTATATTTTCTATTTCTTCCTGGTTTAGTCTCAGAAGGTTGTGCTTTTCTAAGAATTTGTCCATTTCTTCCAGGTTGTCCATTTTATTGGCATATAGTTGCTTATAGTAATCTCTCATGACCCTTTGTATTTCTGCGGTGTCAGTTGTTACTTCTTTTTCATTTCTAATTCTATTGATTTGTGTCTTCTCCCTTTTTTTCTTGATGAGTCTGGCTAATGGTTTATCAATTTTGTTTATCTTCTCAAAGAACAAGCTTTTAGTTTTATTGATCTTTGTTATTGTTTCCTTCATTTCTTTTTTACTTATTTCTGATCTGATCTTTATGATTTCTTTGCTTCTGCTAACTTTGGGGTTTTTTTGTTCTTCTTTCTCTAATTGCTTTCGGCGTAAGTTTAGGTTCTTTATTTGAGATGTTTATTGTTTCTTGAGGTAGGATTCTATTGTCACCTTTTCCTTTAATCTGGTTGTACCATCTTACTTGTTCCCTCCTTAATTAATAGTTACATAAAAATTTTAGCCATGCATTCTTTTTAATTTTATATGAGTCAGGATTTTATGTTTAAAATTTTTTTATTCTTTAACATTTGAAAAATAGTTCAGACTGAATTATCATCTTCAACTAGGGAAGTTTTATGCAATTCTATGAGCCCACCTTTTCAGAGAACACTTCAGAACATCACTTTCAATGAGTCATAATTCCTCTTCAGGAATCTTCTATCTGCCATTCTATGGATTCACGGTGTAAGAAAGTGATTTTACAGTGTAAAGCCCTCTGCAAATGAGTATCTTGTTTAATCATTACAGCCTGTGAGGAGTTGTCGTTTTCTGTATTTAAGGCCGAGGAACTTCATATTCAGGGTGCTTCTGAGACATGCTCAAGATCACACAAGCAGAGAAGCTTAGTTTGACTGTTGTCAAGGGTTAAGAGGCAGGAGTTTAACACGTGTCAGATTCAGTGCTCTTCATGTAAATGATCCAGAACTCAAGCCCAAATACCACAGGGACTAAAAGCCTCTCCCACTTTTCTGCACTTAAGGAGAATAATGTCTATTCCTGAACCTTGTTTTGCAGATCATTGAATTGGGTGTATTAGTTTGGGGAGATGGTGATGAAAGGCATCTACCTGTACTTGCTTGATTTACAATGGAAAGGGTAGAAAGTTACTAGATGACTAGAAAATGATGGATTCTTACTCAGAGCTAGTAAAAAGGATGGAGAAGAGAACCTGAGAAACCTGGGTTGAGTGTTGATGCTTGATTGGGAGTGGTGAGAAGGGAGAAGGGGGCACATGGGCAATTTCCCTGTTGTGATGAATAGGGCTTTGAGAAGACAGGAGAGAGGTTTCATATTCTACTGAGTTTGGGAGACTTCAGTAAAGCTCTAAATTACATTTAGGGGGATGTCGGACTTTTTTTAAGTACAGCATCTTGCTAACGGGCTGAAGGGGTCTAGTTTTGTCTGAATGAGGATTATTACTTTGCTACGAGTGGAGTATCTCTGTAAAGAGAGATGAGGCAACTCTGGCCCAGGATTCAAACTTCGATTAAGTGATAACAAGATGTTGGCCACTGGCTCCAAACTGTCTTCAAACATCATTTGATCAGCTAATTATTACTATTATTTACTACTTTTTTGTCAAGCATCCTAGAATAAGATCACCAGGAAATAAATGAGAAGAAAGAAAACTTTATTGGCTTCTATAGCAGAAGGGTTGTTCAGGCAGTTAGCAGAGATTTTATATGTTACAAGCACTTAGGTTAGTCTTAGAGAAAAAGAAATAAGACAACAAGCACTTAATATGTGGAACAAAACGTACTCTCTGTTATTAGTTCTTAAAAAGCCTAAGGTAAAGTAAGTCTGGGAAAGTACTTTCTTAAGGTTTCTGGCAATGAAAATGGTAGCTTTAGTCATATAGAAGGCACAAAAATGTTAACTTTTCATCCTTTGAAATACATATGTGTCCTTCTCGCTTCCTAATTTCTACAGTGGAGTCTACTTCTCATCTTTGTGACATGACAGATACATGGTAGGCCAATCAGAAAAGTCAGGTATTACGGAGACTCACTAAAAAGTGATACATGGGCTTCCCTGGTGGCGCAGTGGTTGGGAGTCTGCCTGCCGATGCAGGGGACACGGGTTCGTGCCCCGGTCCGGGAGGATCTCACATGCCGCGGAGTGGCTGGGCCCGTGAGCCATGGCCGCTGAGCCTGCGTGTCCGGAGCCTGTGCTCCGCAACGGGAGAGGTCACAGCAGTGAGAGGTCTGCGTACCGCAAAAAAAAAAAAAAAAAAAAAAAAAAGTGATACATGCTATGCATAATTTAACTCAAAACATATACATTTACATTTATTTGCCAACATTTGATATAGGAACCAAGGATTATTCTTTGAGCTGGGGACATCTGATTGGAATTCTACATTGTCTTCCATACATGAGCCATAGCAATATGTATTCTATCCTTTCCAGTTTTAATTTCTTTTTAAAGGGAGCAAAATCTTAAAACCAATGACATGATCAACACACAGAATCTCTCTAGATTTTTTAAGATTTTTTTCCTTTAAGCTTTATAGTTCTCCTATAACTATTCGAAGAATTTAACTTAATTTTCATTGAGAAAATTCTCTTGCTAAATTCATCTTTCACTTATTTGGTAATATCTAATTAAATCAGACAGTTAAAATAATAAGGACAACTGACATACACAGGTTTGGGAACAAATTCAAGCGGCTTATGCATCTACCTCATATGGTAAAGGAATCAGGAATCATTCACAGGTTACTTCAGTAGCACCCAACACAGCAAATATTTAGCATGCTGTGGGTAGCAGTTAATACACTTAGAAAAGGAATTGTAAACAGATCGATCACGGTAAGTTAGGTTGGCCTGGAAGGGCCAGATATGAGTTCACCTCCAGGGTAGAATGAACCTTGCTGGTACATGCAGATCAGAAAGCTAAGGGTGTTCACAGATAGGACCTGGGTTTCCAGAATTTCCCTCCCTTCCCACCCTGCCAAAACTACCTTGGAGTGCCTGTGGGCAAGTGGGGAGCACTGAGGGCTGAAAGGAGCAGCAGGAAGAACATTCCAACTGGCCACGTGGCTTGGGAAAGTCACTCACACCTTGGCTACTGCCAGCAGCTTTCTCATCTGTGGAAAGTGAAGTTTGAACCAAAGTAAAACCACGTGGATCAATTTCCTCTCAAAAGTCAACCATTTCCTTGTTTATTTGTTTGAGTGGTTGTTTGTTTTAGTTTGCTTGTAGGATACAAAAAATTAAAGCATTGTTTATATACAGCAGCAATAACAGTGTTGAAATTAAGTGGATGTCTTATAATTCACTTCCTCGCCTCTGTAGTGGAAACCATTGCCCAGGACCTCTGACCAGAGCTTTTATCAATTGCTTTTGGACACTGTAGCAATAGGGCCACGGGCTGGCAATCTCCGGCAAAGGGGACACCAAGAGAGAGCGGGCAGCAACTGCCCAGCTCTCGGCATCACCCCTGACCCCACTGCTGGGCCTGCAGATGGAGAAGAAAGCCTGAAGCCGGAGACCCCTGCCTTCCCTCTTTCACTCTGAGCTCATGTGTGAGCGCCCTCGAGTCTAAGGAGACCTTTTCCCAAGGCTGGGTGCCAGGGGCTTCCCTGGCAGAGGGAACTGAAACCTGGCAAGTCCTTAAGCCCTCTTCCCTGGGCAGAGGCAGCGAGGAGGGGTGGGCTGGCAGTCCATTTCTATTGTGCCTGCCTCTGGGGGAGTCCCTGGAGCTGGAGAGGCTCTCAGATCAAACCTGCTGTGCTGTGGGAAAAGTGAATGGACCCAGCCACTCTGTGTCCAGACTGGAGGAATCCACTGTGATCAAAGGAAGAGGCTTCTGTTATTCCTGGAAGTAAAAGCACAACACAGGGCAAAGCCTGTGTAGACGTTGGTCCTCTCAATGTATGTCATTTGGGGTAATTCATCTGAATAACCATAATTAGCATGGATAATTGACTTATGGGCCAAGAAGATATTTGTTTGTCTCATATGCATATCTTTTCTCCTTCAAGTTTTTTTTGGAAATATGAGTATAGAATACTCAGAGGGAAGACCAGGCTCTTCCTCCTCCACAGCCTGCCCCCTCATCGCCCTTCCTGTCTCTCTCCTTCTCTCTCTTCCCTTAATCAGCCATGCATGAATTGAAGTAGATTTTGAGTCTTTATTCAATTTTTTGGAAAAGATATTTATGCTCTCTGTTTTTAATTTTAAAATCAGTTGAGGGCTTCCCTGGTGGCACAGTGGTTGAGAGTCCGCCTGCCGATGCAGGGGACACGGGTTCGTGCCCCGGTCCGGGAGGATCCCACATGCCGCAGAGTGGCTGGGCCCGTGAGCCATGGTCGCTGAGCCTGAGCGTCCGGAAGCCTGTGCTCCGCAACGGGAGAGACCACAACAGTGAGAGGCCCACGTACTACAAAAAAAAGAAATCAGTTGAGCATGACGTTTCAGATATCTTTCTCTTACCAAACAAAACAGAAGAGAATGGAACTGTGTCTTTGCTAGTCCCACGTGATTATGATTTTCTTTTAAAGCAGGTCAGTTGCTCTTAACAGACAACTTTCCCAATTCCTGTTAAAAAAAAAAAAAGGAAAAGAGAGTGTTCCAAACATTACAGTCTAAAGTAGCGCAAAAAAATAGATAATGGTGCAAAGCTACATATGTAACTTTAAATTTTCTAGTAGCCATATTTTAAAAAGGAAAAACAGGTAAAATTAATTTAGTGATATATTTATTGAACCCAATATAATCAAAATATTATTATTTTAACATGTAATAAATATTGAAAGTTAGTAATGAGATATTTTGCCTTTTTGGCAGAATTACGTCTTTGAAATGCAAGGTGTGTTTTGCACCTACAGTACATCTCAGTTTGGGCTGGACGCGCTTCAGGTACTCAGTAGCCACAGGTGAGTAGTAGCTACTATATGGAGCGTCATTGGTCTACAGATTCTTTTTTATATTCTGAGGCCTAAGTTTTGTGTGATTTCCATTTGTCGCTGTATCTTCAAGTAGAGAAAACATTTAGAATCCAAGTCTTCTGTCAGATTGGAAGCTGTTGTAGCAGTTCCCACGAGGTATAAAATTTGGTCAAGCAGAAGATATGTCTAGTTATGCCACTTATTTCTTCCCCAACAGAATGTCCATTTTTGTATAGAGTGAGCAGGGCATCAAAGCAAAACTACTTGATTTCACTAATTTCAACTTTAAGTCTCTGAAAAACTCAAAAATTTCCAATGAGAATTATCACCACTCATTACCCAATACTGAAAAAATTGTATATTGTCTTTTGCAATGTTTCTGAATGTGCACAGCACTTCGATAATTTTATAGCTACCTTGCAAATTGATGCAAGCCCAGCTATTAGGTAGAACTTTACAGGTGAAGAAAACTACATGCCATGTGAGTTCCTGACATGTGGATGCTGAAGACAACACCATCCATGGCTTTCCTCACCGTCAGTGTGACTAGGGAGGAGACGTCCTCTCTGAATTTCCCAGGTAACTGATAGAATTTCTACTCTCGATCACAAAATCCAGTACCTGAAAGTACCCATCTCATTATTTTTATTACAACATTATAACATCTTATCTCTATGTCAGGATTTGGGCAAGTTAAAAAAAAACAAAACAAAACAACTGTGATCCATTACATTGCTTATCCCACCAATGTTTGAGCAACTCAGGGCAGAAAACATTCCTGATTCTTCACTGTGTCTAACTGAACCCAAGCAGCAATGTCTGGTGCATCGTTGGTGCTCAGTCCTTTCTCATTGAAGGCAGGAAGCTCTGCCCTGTTCATTTACCTTTTTCTCCTAATCGTGCACTTTCTTCAAGGCCCGAGACCATACTGGTATTTCACACTGATTTTCATTCTTTCAACAAACGTTCATTGAGTGCCTGCTTGAAGCTAGGCACTGTGCCAGGGAGAGTGGTGAAAAACACAGACGTGCTCCTTAAATTCAAGAGGAAGAAGGAAGATTGTGGAAAAAATAAGTGTAATGGGCACTGTGGTTTTGAAATACCTTCCAGTGGGTTTTCCTTCTGGGTATTCTGCTTTGTTTTGTTTATGTGTTTTCCTCCCCTGCAACATATTCCTCCATTCAGTTTTAGGAAGGAGATCCAGGTACTGCTTGGGACAAACAAAGTAAAGGGTAGGGAGGAAGGAGAGGTCCCCAGGAGACAAAGAAGAGAAGCAGATGCTCTCTGCTCTTCTCTCTGGGTGGGGCCAGTGTGGAGGGAGTGCTGAGTTGAGAGAGAAGGAAGAAGGTGCAGAGGGAGGGAAGGAGAGAGAGGGAGAGGCCTTACCCTCCTCTGCCTCCCGTAGGGCCTAGGAGCTGCTTTCAAGTCTCCTCAGTGCTATTTGGAAGGAAGCTCTGAGTCTCAGGATTTAAATTTCACTAAGTTTTACTATATATATGACTAAAGAGTGGCCAGCTCTCTCTGAGCTATCGAGCTTCCCACTACCCTGTAGATGGTGGTCCAACAAAGAAAAATGGCCAGTAGTAACTGGAAACTTTAAAACAGATCCGTATTTGTACTGTCCTGGGTTGGGCCTCCTAGTCATACCCATGAAGGCAAGGGATGAAATTCCCAGCCAAATGATCCTCGTGTGGCTATAATTCTTTCAGAAATGACTACTTCTTTTTCGAATACATTGTTGGTGGTTCAACTCAGAATATTCCAGATGCAAGACAACAATCAGTTATTATAAGAAAACACGCACGTAACATCTGTTCAACAACTATTTCTTGAGGGGGTGAATTTATAAGTGGTCCATAAAAGAAGAGAAAATGTCATTTTTTTAAGTTTAGTTGTTTCAATAAGTTCTCAATAACTATTGTAATGCATTACCTAAAACTTCAAATGCAGAAAAGCCAGTAATCTGTGTTTTTATACTTAGCCATTTAAGAATTTCTCTAACTTTCTATCTTAGAAAGGCCTATGCTTGGATGTCCATCTTCTTAAAAGCATTTTCCAGACATCTGTGCATATTTTTAGAAGCTTTATAACTTCCAAGGAATACATGGGAGGATATGGGTTTTGGAATCAGACACATCTGGGCTCAAGTCACAGCTCTGTTATGGTGAAGCTGTGACCTTGATCGAATAACCCAGCCTCCTAGAGTCTTGGTAGTCTCAGCTGTGAAAGAAACAAAGAAAGAAGAAAGGAACAGAAAGAAAGGAAGGAGGACAGGAGGAAAGAAGAAAGAAAGAAAGGAGAGGGAGAAAGAGAGAGAAACTGGAAGAGATAGAGGTGGGAGGGAGGGAGGAAATATCTTCTTTTAGGGTTGGTGTTGGGGAGGCATGGGGTAGAGACAACATCAGAATATCTGGTGTAGTTCTTGGCACAAAGTGGATATTTAGAAATTGGTAATTATCGTTATCGTCAGTGATCACTGGTTGATTGTCATCCCTGAAATAACCACAACCTTTTCTGAAAAGATACAATTGCTTTTTGTCTCTGGTCATACCCCTGGTTACCTTCTCTGTTGCACTTCCTGTGAGGGTGGTCTGAATGACATTGGCAATTGGTAAGTTAGTCTCTGCCTCTAAGGGGTAGGTGTCCTCCTGGCTCCTTCCTCATGTGCCTCAAATGTTTTTGAGCAATGGTTCAGTGACTCTCCTTTGTCCTCTGCAAGAAACTCACCTTCCCAGAGATGGCCCTGGAAGGAGGGTGGAGTGGGAGAGCATGCAAGTCACAACCTCACAAGGTACCGTGAGGATTAAAAATAATCCTTGAAAAACACGGCTCCACGGTCTTCATAAATAGCATCAATGAATAGTATTAAATATATTCGTGTGTTGCCCATCCAGTGGGCTGTGGGCCACTGCAGCTGGTAACACCAAGAACGGCCATGGGGAGTGATGAGGATTGTTGCAGATCCTGAAACAGGCAATGAAAACCCAGAGCAGGGTGAGAACATGAGAGATACTCAGAAGAGCAGGGCTGACCAGGACAAGGGAGAGGAAGAAGAATCCACACATGCGCCAGACAGGTGCAAAGCTGGTTCTCTTAGCTCCCTGGCCCTCTCATGAAAAGAAGCTCTCATTTCGATCTCCTTGCCCCACAGAATCATTTTCTTGTTTACATGTTTATGCTGAAGATAAACTCTAGTAAAATGGTGATAGCTATCATTGCAAAATCTGCATCAGCTTGTACTCAGGCAAGCCACGTAACTCAGGTCTTTGTGAAGATGATGCAGAACTGCATCAGGCATTGTTGGACAGGGGAACCCTGGGTGGAACGACCATTACCTGATAGTATGTGTTGACATTTCAGTGCCCAGAATATATGTGTTTTACTCTGGGTCCCTCCAGAAGATGATGCTGAGATAAAAATTCAAGTGCAGTTTGTTTGGGAGGTGAAAACAATATACACTAGGAAGGGAGCAGGGGACTGACACAAGGAAGGGAAGCACAGAGAGTATGCTGTTAAATCAGCTTCCGCTGGGTGTCTCTGGATCTTAATCCTGCTGGGGAAACTCTAGGAGCCCATGTAGAACCACCACCTGAGGGACAGGGGAGCTGGGGTATTTATATACCAACTGCAGGTAGTCAACAGTTGATGGCTGTTCCCAGGGAACTTTAATTCCTTAGGACTATTGATCATACTGGTCATCATATTTCTAATTTTTATTTTAAGTGAAATGAAAATTGGGTACAAGCACAAGGGAAGAAAGGAGAAAGAGAGTGACAGTTAGGCAGTGATTAAAACAAGACGTCAGAACTCCCGAAGGTCACCTTTACTCCTTATAAAGGACGTGCACACGCCTTTCTCTCTGTGTCATGCCCCACTCTGCACTGTCAGGGCCTGGGGCACACACTGCAAAAGTTCCCAGAGCTCCTCAGAGTTGGCATTTTTTCATCCTAGGAAACCAGCTTCCATAATAGAAGAAATCCTCTGAAAGATTTTGACATCGCATAAACATTTCTTTTTAATTTTATGAATTGAAATCTAAACTACAGTGCCTAGGTAAGTAAAGAATATATACCAACAAAGTACTTAACACACTGCTCCTTTCTTATTATGTGAAACTGAGTAGAGATCTTGCCTGTAGAAATCAAGCACCTAACGTTCAAATTCTGTCCCAGAAATGCATTCTGTTCCCCTGGCTGCTACATCACATGCTCTGACCCCCACGTGACTCAGTTTCCCCAAATGCATGTCATTCAGTTCTCTGAGATCATCCTCTCCCGGGTTCCCACCCTTGAAAGCTGTTGGACACTTTAGGAGCCATGCCTTTGGCTACTATCCAGGGAACAATCATTTCCTAAAGCGGGTTTGTGACCCCATAGAGTTCATGGGAGCCTCCCAAAATAGGTTCCTTTTTTCCCAGGTCCAGCTTTTGCTGGGAGACCTGAAATACATAAAACTTTAAAGTCAGTTTCCCCCTTTGAAAAGAGAAAATGAGTGATTTATTGAAATTACAGGCATTGTCTTGCTGTCTGCAGGAACAGGAAAAAAAATTCTCTCTGGCTACATTGAACTATGCGTCCTGGGGCTTTGGCTTCCCATTAACTGTGAAATAAAGAAAAGTTCTGAGCTCACATAGGGATCCTTTCTTCTGTGATTTGTACTACCTGTCTCTTGTGTGGAGAAATTCAATACAACCATGAAGACGCAAGGACTCAAGCGGGCCTTTGTCACTGTTGGAGAGTTTGGACTGAGCCCAAGGCAGATGGATCATCCTTTGTTCAGGTGAAGTGCTGAGCTCGGGTGCATGTCTTACTAGAATGGCAAGACTAGTCTCCAAAGTAATGGCACTTAGGCTTAAGAGGAGTGTCATTGACCTGTCTTTAATGGCAGAATTCTTGCATCATCTCAAGTACACACACACACACACACACACACACACACACTCTAAGAGAGAAACGGAGAGAGGGTGATCTCCTTTAATTCTTCATATTTAGTTTCAAGCTAGAAGAGAAATTTTTGTTGGGGAGAAAGCTTGCTGATAAATCATTAAACAGTTTGGGGATTTCAGCACTTTGAAAAATGAAAATGTTCAGAGGAAACTTTTTTCCTTGCGTTTCCTTGCGTCCTTCCTTGTGTTTCAGATTTTTTATTTTCCTCATCCGTAACTCAAAAGAGATTGTACAAGGTCAAACTTCTTATGCATTTAGTTTTCATGTCAGATTGTTAAGGAGAAATGGAAAAGCCCGGATTTTGTGGAGGTCCCACATTTTAGGGAAACACAGAATCCCATACACTTTTGAAACTAACATTGCTAGGGGAAAAATGAGTTATCATGACTTAGGCCATAAAACATTAGGTTGGGAAAAGAGATTTCCCTTGTGAACATAAAGTTCATTACTGACTGAAGATCCCCACATAAGTGGTTTAAAAGTTTCCCACTGTTGCTGAAATAGTAAGTCGTGCAAAGATGCACAGAAGACTGGGTATTTGTTTTTCATCCTAAAATATGCTCTCTTTGCCACTTTTGACCTTAAATGGAGCTTCCACCCTCTCTGACTCTCTGTTTCTCTTGTGATCACTGTAGCAATGTGCTCAGATGTAACTCATCTCATGGCTCAGATGTAACTATCATCTTGCTTTAAGCATCTGGGCGTTCAAATAGTTATTGTATTGAGTATTCACACACTCCATACCCTTTCTTCCAGTGCCTCTATGTCTTAAATACACATCTCTTAAAATATGGTTTTTAATCCAAAGACCTAGACAATGATGAGTAATGCATGGAGAGAGGTGATCACTTACCTAATAGTTCACTTTGGTTACTCCATTGCAAGACTATTTGGAAAATCTTTTACTTACCACCCAGTCTCTTACACCATGGAGTCAACTCTCATTGATTCTGGAGAGTTCTGTGAAGAAATGGGATATTGCAAAAGGGGAGGCTGAAAATAAGAGATGACCGAGTTTTGGCAGTCTTGGCAGTTTTGGTTGGCAGACTTGACAAAATCATCTAGCCCAATCCTGCATCCAATACTTCCATCTGTCTACAACATACCTGGTTTTGCCTAAAAGCTGACATTTAAGCACAAAGAACTCTCTACCCTCCGAAGCATCATCAGGCAGTTTAGACTGCAGTGCAATGAAGGGATCATTTTTCTTAGATTCTATATAGTTAACATCGATCTGATCTCAGTTTCTTAGAGAGTAAGTTTAACCCCATTGAGCATCACAAGTCTACTTGCTGGTGAGGTTATCGTCAGTCTGTCTCTGGGGAGCTAAGCAAGACATGAACAGAGTGGCTCAGGTTGTTCACTGATCTATCCCATCACCTACATTAGTCACTCAACAAACACCTGTGGAAAGGACCTTGCGAGGTGCCTCTGCCAACTTCAGAGGGCTTCAGCTGTTTGGGGATGGCTGCTTGTGGTCCCTGTGCTTTTTTCTTCCTCTTGCCATAACTAACAAAGGGGCCTCTGACAGCTCTTCTGTGACCTGGTTTAGTGTCTCCTTCTCATCTGGTTGATTACCTTCTGCTGATTGCTTCTTCTCCTTTCTCCTTCTATTTTCACCTTCCTCTTTCCCTTTTATTTTCCACTTCTCCTCTTCCTCTTTATTTTTCTTCTATAAGAAAGAACTTGATAGATAGGTAGATAGATAGATATAGGTAGATAGATAGATAGAGAGAGAGACAGATAGGGAGAGATGAATGAGAGATCATTCAAGAATGGCCCCAATGGCTCTGTCTCTCAGTCATGAGACTTTGGTGCCGGTGGTTGTGATACACTGAGGAGGTCAACTGAGCACCAGGTGGACCCATTGTTGCCACACCCTAGTCCACAAGTCCGTTGACCTCTTAGATTCTTAGGCCCATCCCCGGGAATTTTGGTTCAGAAATTCTCTGGTGGGGCTTGGGAGCTGCATTTCAAAAAATTTTTTTTCCTGGGGGATTCTGGTTCACAACTAGCATTGCACTGAACTAACCAAAGTGAGCAATAAAAAGCATTTTATCAAATATAATACTGGCCCTTCACCTGGAGGAGTGCCCACTGCCAGGCTTCACATAGGCTGTGTTTATGAAAGTAAGGTAGATACCTAATGATACAGTATGCTTTCGATCAGAGGCTGAAAATCCAGCTTGGGACTTGACATTAGCTAAGATCTGGAGTCACCCATTTAATTGCCTATAGGGGCTAGGCAGCTCCCTTAGGTAAGAGGAGCTAGGTGGGCTGAGATGCAGCTGAAATAAAGACCCTTGGCCACATTCCAAGGGCCAGCCATCATTCAGCGATTCATGCCAGGCAGGAATGTGGACCCCATGTTGCGAAACCTTCTAAATTTTAAATAAGAAGAAATCCAAATGTTTATATGAAATTGCTCAGCTTTCTGATGTTGGCCATTAATGCAAGTTAAAAAAAAATAAACCTGACTTGTTTCTGGATTCAGCCTGCAGCCCAGTGATTTGCTACCTTTGGTGTAGGCTGCCTGTGTTGAATAAGTTTCTGAAAATTATGCTTCATTACTTTAATTGTAAATATTTATCAAGCATTATAACAGTTAGGATAACGTTCAGCTACTAGTAATATAAACCTAAAGTGACAGTGGCTTAAAAATGATGGAGATGTGTTTTTCTTTCACATAAGAAAGTCCAGCAGGGGTAGATGACCCAGCAATACAATTGTGGTTACATGGTTATTCTATCTTTCTGCACTTTTTATATTTCTGCTCACTACCCTTAATACATGGCTTATGTCTTCAAGGTTGACTCATGATCACAAGATGGCTGCTGGTGCTTCAACCATCGCATTCAAATTCTGAACAGAAAGACAAAAGAAAGGGGAAAGGGGAGAAGGGTGCTTGCCTCCCAGGTGAGTGAGCCCCTTTTAAAAATTTTTCCTGGAAGTCCTATCTAAAAATATCTACTTGCACATTGACCACTTTTATGTGGAAGGAAGAATGGGACACATTTTTTTTTAACTAAGCCTACTGACATATTCAACACAAGTCTATTATTGAGGAAGAAAAAGAGAACTAATATTGAGTAGGCAATCAGCACTCTCTCCCACAAGTGTCTGTTAGGATCCAGAAGAACAAAACTTAAAGGTGAATATTCAAGAGTCCTTATCCTCAAGAAAGGATAAGCCCAGTGTAAGAGAAATCATGCCGTGTTATAGTTAGTTGTGTACATGCATCTAAGTAGCATACTGATGATATAAAGAGAGCGCTATAGGAACACAAAGGAGGGAACAATGAACTTGCTTGAAGGTGATATCCACCAAGTCTAACTCTTAAGCAATGACATTGTAGCTGGGGAGAAATCACCCCAGAAACTTACTTGCTTATGGATCTTATTTCTTGATGCTCCCTAGAAAGATGTACTGGAGGGCTTTGAAGACACAGTAGAACTTGGCCTAGTGGAGAAGAAATGAAATGATTTTCAAAGCAGAGAGAATGACTAAAGAAAGTGTAAACATCTCATGTTCATGGACATAAGAGCCTAGGTAAGGTAGAATGGGGACCAAGTCTATGTCAGTTGCTGAGCATGTCATAAATTGAAGAGTATGAGCATTTTAAAAGGCAATCTTTATGCAGAAAGAAGCATAAATATTTTTGGATGTCCAGATTATGATTTTGAACTTTTCCACTTAAGCAACTATGTCTGAGTCATTTCTGTGTCACTAGTACTTGGCAAAGAATAAAATCTTAACAAATGTTTGATGAAAATTTGATGTTTTACCTACTTGGGGGTAAAGATTGTCTTTTCTGTTTGTAATGAGTGAGGCAGCATGAATTCGAGAAGATGCTAGTAGTTATTTTGGGTCCAGGAGGGGCATTTTAGAAGAAGCCAAAATCCAGAGGAAGGCAGACCAAAGTTGAAGATAAAGCAATTCCTGGTTACATTACTGAGTGATGGAACTGAGATTATCTTAAAGTCAGGAGATACTTGTAGGCAATAAATTCCCTTGATCACTTTCTTCTTTCAATTTTATTATTGCATATTTCAAACCTTCAGAAAAGGATAGAAAATTATATAACAAATGTCAGAAGATCTACAATCCAGCATCTTAAAACTGACGTATTTTCTTCTGAATTTTTTTTTTTTTTTTTTTGCGGTACGGGGGCTTTTCACTGCTGTGGCCTCTCCCGTTGCGGAGCACAGGCTCCGGACGCGCAGGCTCAGTGGCCATGGCTCACGGGCCCAGCCGCTCCGCAGCATGTGGGATCTTCCCAGACCGGGGCACGAACCCGTGTCCCCTACATCGGCAGGCGGACTCTCAACCAGTGCGCCACCAGGGAAGCCCTCTTCTGCATTTTTTAAAGAAACCAAATGTTAAAGATGCTGTTGAAGGTCTATAGCACCATGTGACCCAAAGTCCTTAACTGCCATCCAGATGTGGTGTTTAATATTATTCCCATATTGTTGGTTGTTGGTTGTAAGGCCAAGCTGCTGTAACAAAAAGACACAAAGCTTCGGCGGTTTCAAGAATATATACTGTCATTTCTTTATCACTTAGCCCCGATGTAAGCATTCCACGTGGGAGGGGCAGTTCTGTTCCACAAGGTCTATCAGGGAACATAGCTCCTTCCTTCCTATTACTCCATCATTACCAGGACTGTCATCACCTGTAAGGCTGAAGCTAGGTCACTGTCACTTCCAAGTTCCAGCCATTGGGAAGGGGCAGAGAGTTTGGAAGAGGCACACCCATGTCTTAAGATGCAGACCCACATGTACTACACATCCCTTCCTCGTGTTCCACTGCAGAGAACTTAGTCACATGAACATATAGCGTATCGCACAGTGTGAAGAAATATGAGTTAACTGGGCTACCGAATGCCTGGCTGGGACTCTATGACAATGGAGGAAGAGAAGCCTACTATAGGCCGTGCTTTGATACTTTTACCACCTGCACTTGCATATCTAAACACTCTAAGGGCAAATGACAAACTAGCATAAGCCACCCAAACCTGGACATGCCAAAGAAGTAACAGTGAAGGCAGGCAAGTTTCTCCTCAGTCTGAGGTGGGAAACTTCTAAAATCCCGTTAATATATGATGTTTGCTGTTGGTGTTTGATGGGCACCAATCATCAGGTTACAGAGGCTCCTTTCCAGTCTTTCTTTGTTAAATGCTTTTAATTTTTTAATCATGAATGAGGAAGAATTTATACTTTATGCTTTTGGGGCATCTACTGAGATGATTATATAATTTTCCTCCTTTAATCTGTTAATGATATGTATTGCACTGAGAGATTTTCTAGTATTGACCAGCCTTATAATTCCTGGGATTAACCTAACTTTGTCATTGTATATTTTTAATAACTATTAAATTCAATTTGCTGTATTTTATCTGGGATTTTTGCATTCATGATTATAAGTGAGATTGGCCTATATTTATTTTTTCTTGTACTGTTCTGTCTAGTTTCCATATCAAAGTTCTATTAGCCTGATAAAACTATGTGGGTGGCTGACCTTTTTAGGTCTAGACTCTGAAAAGATCTGTATAAGATGGGGAATGTTTGCTTCTTGAAATTTCCAAAATCTTGTCTGGGCCTGTTGCTTTTGGAAGGAAGTATTTTGATTCCTGATTCAACTTGTTGAGTTAAATAAAGTTGTTTATTTTAAATGTTCTTTAAAAAAAATCACATTTAAGACTATAAATTTGCCTCTAGGTATGATTTTTGCTGTATTCCACAAGTCTTGATATACATGACTTGTATTGTCATTCACAATTCTCACTGTAATTTTTCTCTTTCACCCATGTGGTAGACTAAGTGATGGCCCCCAAAAGACATTCATATCATAATCCCTGGAACCTGTGAATGATATATGATCAAAAAAAAGAATGCAGATGTGACTAAGTTAAGGATCTTGAGATGGAGACATTATCCTGGACATCCAGGTGGCCCCTAAATGCCATCACACGTATCCTTACAAGATAGAGGAAGAGAGAGATTCCCCAAGGTCAGAAGAGGAGGAGGCAATGTGACCACAAAGTAGAATGATGTAACCAAAAGCCTTGGAACGTCCAGAGCCACCGGAAACTGGAAGATTCAAGGAACAAGTTCTCCCCTGGAGCTTCCAGAGGGAACACAGCCCTAACAATACTTTGATTTCAGCCCAGTGATACTAATTTCAAGATTCCGGTCTCCAGAACTGTGAGAAAATATATTTCTATTGGGTTATGCCACCGGGTTTGTGGTAATTGGTTACAGCAGTCATAAGAAGCTAATATACCCATGAATTATTTGGCAGTACATTTCTAAGTTTCCCAATATATATGTGTGTTTTTATTCTCTTTTTTTTGTTAATTTCTACTTTAATCACATTGAATTGGAACACCATTATTCATATGATATTGCTGTTTGAAATTTGCAGACAATTCCTTTGTGACCTATACATAGTAAATTTTTATAAATACCCTATGTGTAATTGAAAATAACATATATTCTTTTTATTGTCCTATCCATACTTTCTATATTCCTGTCAACTTGAAGTCTGTTCAACCAATCATCATATTTTATATACATTAAAATATCCCAGTGGGTTTTGGGGGATTAGTCAAATTTTCCTTATATCAGTTTTTGCTTTTTGTATTTTGAGGCTATGTTGTTAGAGTCCTACAATTTTATGACTTCTATACTTTCTCTCCCTAACCCTCTGAGGCCCTAGTTCCATGCCCTGTTTCCATATCATGGGTTTAGTTACCAAGTGAGGATGGATTGACTCATATCCTGGTCAAGAGGCTAAACTTTTACCATTTCTTTTTCCTCTAGTCTTATAGATTTGTAGCCTTGAGTCCCACCCAGGTCCTAGTGTCAAGCATTGATCCGATTGATCTGGCCTATACTTCCTTTCCTTTTCTTTCTTTTCTTTTTTTTTCCCATGTGGTAATGCTGCCCAGGCCAAACTCCCAGCAAATAGTGCCTTCTTCTGGGCCTGAAGCACCTTGTACTATTTTTCCACTTGTGGTCTTTAGATATATTTATGTCGTTTTTGAGCCTCAACTATACATTTTCCTTATCCATTATTGTGCTATATGTTTGGAGGAGTGTCCAGAACCTTCTTGCCTGGAAGTACTCTTGTATTGTTTAAACTACATTGAGTAGGGTGTTCTATTATTTGCCACTAAATGACATAGTATTATTCTCTCCATTTTACAGATTAGAAAACTGAGGCATAGAAGCTCAATGACTATCCCAAGGCTACACAGCTCACAAGCAAATGATCCAGAAATTCATTTTTAAGTCAACTGGCTGAAAAGTCTAGGTTCTTTTCCTTTTACCATGCTGCTTCCAAAAGACCATTTCAGGAGTCTTAAAAAGAACAGGGTTTTTTCCACACTTGGGCCAACACAATTTTGTCCCACCCTCCACCAGCCCATTACGCCTCCTCCCTTCTCTACGCTCACGATTCCAGCTTGTTTCATTGATGGCAACACCAAAACCAGATTGAACTGATGTTGCCATCTCAGGGTTTCCTGTTAACTCTCACTTTGCTGGCTCTGTTTGGATCCTGTGCTTCCTGGGTGGTGCTGTGGAGAGGACACAGGCTCCCTGTGATTCACAGCTCCTTCATGCCAACCAACCATCCGTAAAACGGACTCCAGCAAGCAGAGTGGGTCTCTTGAAAATCAGCTCCTCCACAATGTCTGGATCTCTTCCTGTAAAGGTGACTATATAGCCTCCATCATCAGAGAAAATTAATACTCTCGCCTGCCTTGTTCTCCTTCATTACTTTCCTCTCAGCCTCAACATTCAGCAGATTACAGTCATTTCAAAGGAACACATTTCCATTTTCCGATCCTTTTGTGTAATGTAACTGTCCCAAAATTTGCACCAGGCAATGATCTTGCTTTTGCTTCTTCTTTTCTCTTTTTCCCTCCCATTGAGCTAGATAAGAAACTGCTGTGTATTCTTTTTCCCTTCTCTTTTGGTAAGATGATATTTACCACATTGGCTGAATGAGCAAAAATGGAAGTAGTCCATACCCTAAGAAATCTTCCAGTTTTCACAGCTTACTGTCAGCAGATATGAATACAAATAAAGTTAAAATTAAATCAGCTCCAGGAATGTGCTTTCCCGTATGTATAAACAGTTCTTTCAAGAATGAACTCTCTCCTGACTTAAAATTTTAAAAGACATGGTAATGTATTTTGTCAAACTACATGATTGACAGTGATCCCCAAATACAGAACTGAGGGAGTGTGTGGTGATCCCAGGAAGCATAAGTAGCATTAAAGCAAGTTCATTAATGAAATAACGTATCAGAGCAATTTAACACTGAAATTGGTTTCTCAAAGAGCCTTCCATGAAGCACTTGTTTCCTGGGATGTCTTCCCACTAACGGGTCCAGGAACATAACAGACACCTCTCAAGCACAGCTTCAGATTCTCTCAGCCTCAGCTGATCGCAAGCCAGTGACTATGGTGTGATCGCTTCTGTGCAGGCTCTGACCCACTTCCTGCAGGTGCCGATGCTGCAATTACACAAAAACAGGGGATGTGGTGAGGACCTGCTAGGCACTTAGACGTGCAGAGCCTGCGTGGGTGGTGAAGGGGCACTTTGACTAATGGTGGTGGAAGCCAGTGGATTACTGCTGCCCCCTCTCTTCCCCAGTAGAAAGACCCCAGATACATTTCCTCCAGCAATTTGAGCTGTCTCATGAGGTCAGGCCACTAACAGCCTCAGAGGTGGCCAGATCTAGGACCCACCTGGCACTGCTCTCCATCTGTCTGTGTTGTGCCCTGCCCTTCACTCTGCCTCCCTGGAAAATAATCCCCAGTGGAAAGCTTGCACTTAAGCCTTGTCTTAATCCTTGCTTTCTGGAAAACCCAGACAAAACATACTCACCTGGGAAATACCATGCATCATTATCCCAGTCCTGAAAAGCCATAATGTCCATCAGCTTCTTAAAGGTTCTGAGAAATTCCAATTGTAAAGAAACAAACAAGCAAAACAAAAAAAAAAGCTGCTACTGCTTAACTTTGCTATACGAAATTATCAAAATCATCTCACCATGAAACTCATTTTAGAAAATAACTCTTCAAAACTAGGTGTAAGAAACTTACCCTGGGAAACACAAATATAGAATTTATAGTACTTACGCTGGGGATTTAGGGCTATTTCTGAGAGTCTATTTACATGAATACTATAGCAGGTTGAATGGTGGCCCCAAAAAAGATATTCCCATGTCTTAACCCAGGAACCTGTGAATGTGACCATATTTGGAAAAAGGATCTTTGCTGATGTAATTCAGTTAAAGATCTTGAGGTGAGAAAATCATCTTGGGTGAGATGAGTTGGCCTTAAATCCAATGACAGACGTTCCAGTAAGGGAAAGAAAAGGAGAAGGCAGAGTCATCAAGGAGAAGGCCATGTGACCATGGAGGCAGACTGGATTTATGCAACCACAAGCCAGCGAACTCTTGGAACCATCAGAAGTGGAAGAAGCAAGAAAATATTCCTTTTCAGAGCCTTTGGAGGGAGGGCAACTCTACTGACACCTTGATTTTGGACTTCTGGCCTTTCCAATTGTGAGAGAATAAACTGTTGTCTTAAGCCACCCAGTTTGTGGTAATTTGTTAGGACAGTGACAGGAAAGTAATACAGGTACCATTGTGCTTCATGGAAAAGACACATGGAAGGGAACTGCCTGTTACCTAGACTTCTGAATTTGGAACTGGCTAAGTGCTCTCCATAGGGGCTCACTTTTATATAGAGAGATTCTGAAGATCATGTTCTTCCTGAGGGCAGAAGAAAGGGGAGGGGCGGCTAAGAGGACCCCAGCACCTGGGAGACTGAGCTCTGTCTGCCCAGCACCTGTGCAGTGCACACATGGGTTCAAAGTCCCGGCTCTTGGTTTTCCTCATTTGTGAAAGGCATTGAGTGGTTGCTAGATTCCCTTCCAGCTCCAAAGTTCTGGGATTGCCCACAGGAATCCTTCAACAACAAGGTCTTCCAATGCCTCTCAAAAAAGGTTGTCAACATCTGAAGCAAAGGAAAGAGGGAAAACAAAGGAAGGACCAAGCATGTGCTCAAATTATCAGGAACAAGCTTCATACATAAGCATTGATTCAAACTTAGGCTCTTCTAAGTAGAAATGCCCAGGCAAGGCCTTTTCTTTTTCACTTTGATTGACTTAAACTTGAGAGGATTATGAGGACTGCAGTTGCTTTTTAAAATTAAGGTAACAGTGGTTGCCATGGCTCACGGGCCCAGCCGCTCCGCGGCACGTGGGATCCTCCCGGACCGGGGCATGAACCCGCGTCCCCTGCATCGGCAGGCGGACTCTCAACCACTGCGCCACCAGGGGAGTCCTCTATCCTCAGTATATTTAAAACTCATCCATTAATTGCCTTTTAAAGTTTCACTTTCTGGGCCTGTTTCAGAAAGAACATGGGCAGCAGCCTCTACTGCAAACCCCTTTGTAAATGTAGATGTTTCTGAAGCTTCAGCGAAGCTGGGACTCCTATCCTCTCCTTGGTCTTTTCTGGCTGGATCTTTGAAGTACTGTGAGCTTTTGGGCATGTGGGGCAGCTCAGACTCTGTCATACAGAGGCTTACTCACCATCAACCTTCTTTTGAAAGTCTCCCTGTTTCTTCTTAGTGTTGCTTTTCAAACCTGTGACCTATGACTATTTCAAGAAAGTCAAGGTGAATTCCTCTCCATAAGTCGAATTGTATTTTAAAAATTTCACTAGATTCATTCACTATTTAAAAGTTCCATGACAAAAGGAATATATATATATACATATATATGTGTGTGTATATATATATGTATATATATATATATGAATCACTGTGCTGTACACCTGAAAGTAACACAATTAAGTCAACTATACTTCATTTTTTTAAAAGAAAGTTTCAAAACAAATAAGCAAATAAAAGTTCCATGACAAAGCAACAGGTAGTTATCTGCTGCTGAAAAGTGGTCCCTCTCTCAGGGGCCCTTCCCCTGTCTTTAGAGTGAGTTGCACAGAGCAGGGTGCACCTGCACGTCCCACCAGTCTTTTCTATTTCGAGGCTTCGTGATGCCTGCATTCCTGCCTCGGTCAACCTGTCAGGGGGCGCTCTATAGAGTTCTGCAGGACCACCTCCAGGAAACAGCAAGAGATTCTTGAAAATGTGCCAAATGGAAAACACAGAGACAGCTTTGGATTCCTTCCAGGGCCCAGAAAAGAAGCACTACAGATACAGTCATTCCTTCACAGGGACTTGAGAAAATACAAAAATAAGTTACTAATGTCTCTCAAATCTTTCCACAGGGTCAGAAGTAAACAGACTTAGAAAAGAGCATATATTTCATGTGGACTTTTTCACAGGACATTTGTAGGATGTTAGAGTCATGGCCTTGGTCGAGTGAAGAAAGGCCTGGACAAGAAACCAGGGGCCTGAACTGCAGTCCTGATGGGGTCACACTGCAAGTGACTCCTGGTTGCTGGGAGCCTTAATTCCTCCTCTACAGAAGGGAGGGGACACCTGCTTCTCCCAGTTCCTGTGAGGACAAAATGAGATGAGCTGAAATACACATCGCTTGTAAAGATGCTATCGGTCATACATATGTAAAATCTCATTAAGAAAGGTCTCAGGGGGCATTTTTCTGAAAGGGACATCCGACCATTCTTGGATGGTTACATAATTCTCTACCAAGAAGGTAACTGTCGATGTCCAAATTTTTTTTTTCTTTTTTTTGCGGTACGCGGGCCTCTCACTGTTGTGGCCTCTCCCGTTGAGGCGCACAGGCTCCGGACGCGCAGGCTCAGCGGCCATGGCTCACAGGCCCAGCCGCTCCGTGGCATGTGGGATCTTCCGAGACCGGGGCATGAACCGATGTCCCCTGCATTGGCAGGCAGACTCTCACCCACTGCGCCACCAGGGAAGCCCTTTTTTTCCTTTTTTGAAAAAACAAGTTAATTGTGAGAGTCCTCACCGTGACAAGCCCACGTGCTGCAGCCCCAACGTAGCAGTCACTGTGCAGTGCCTGCATATCATCACTGGGATAATGGGCAGTTAAGGGACCAGTGGTGATCTCATGGGGTTATGTCCCCAAATTAGGGTACTCAACTTGGGTGATAGAACAAAAAAGTATAACTTCAGAATACTCCCAGCCATGGGAATGTTAAAAGCCTACAGATTCCATCACTTTCCCCCTCACCCCTTATGTCTTGGAAGAATATGTCCTTGAGTGAAACAAGGAAGCTGGACAAATTTTCCCATAGAAATATGCATAATTATGGGGCTCTGTTTCTGTTCAAGAACTTGGCATTAAATGGACCATTGATATACGGCAGAAACAAAAACACCGCAACTCCACATCACTATACTTATTTAAACTAGGAACATTATGTTCCAAGTGGTGGAATGTTAGAACTAGAAGGGATCTCTTTTTCTGGAAATAAAAAACCAAACATTTTATTATTTATAAATGGTATTGCCTGTATAGGAAACCCAAAATTAGCTACATCTATATTAGTACATTTAACAAGTACCTATAGCAAGTTTAGTGGACAATAAATCTATTTAGACAATCAATTTATGTTTGATTTTTCATACAAGCCTCTGACTGTTAGAAATACTTGGTGGACTCCATCTCTGCCAGGCTCATCAGCTGAGGAGACCAAGCTTCCCACGTCTCAAAGAGTTTGGTGTTCATAGTTAGAGCTGCAGGTTTGAGGCACTGCTTTGCACATCTTTTGCAAAGGATAGACTCTGATAGACTCCATTTAAATCCTGGCTTCTCCATTTGCTACTTATGTGAATCTTGGTTTTCTCACCTGTAGGATGGGGGTAATGATGGTGATTATGACAACTCGCAATATGGCTACTTGGTTCAAATAACACACATGAAGGAGATCTATAACTAGAACCTCCTTAGAGTTGAACCATCGCTATTCACTGGGTCAGTGACAGCACAGACTGAAGCCATGTTACCTGGTTCTTCAACTTATAACTGCATGACCTTGAACCTCTCCAGGACTCAGTTTCTTCATCTGTCAAGTAGGGATGATAACACAGAGTTGTAGTAAAGACGAAATGAGTTACTATATGCAAAGCTTTTAAAATAGGGCCTGGCACGTGGCAAGTGTTACTCTTACTGTATTTTCATGTGTGCCCAGAAAAAAGCTGTCTTAAAAAAGAAGCAATCTTAAAGATGACCCAGGCCATCTCCCTCTCATTTCAGGGAAGGCAACTCAGGCCTGAAGTGTTTCCTTTGGTCACAAAGCTGGGTCACCCCGGGCCTCTGGGCTTCCAATTCTATATTTTTCCCATATACTGTGAATATAGGCCTCTATGAAGACTCTGTTATCCTCACTGGCTAGACACAAGAGTCACGAATCCCATGAAACTGTAATGTTTATAGATGAGAAAAATATAACTCAGAGTTTAAGAAGCATGCTTAAAGTTGCATGGGTCTGAACCATCTGAAATCAATCGAGATTCACCACAGTCACTGGAGTAACCACTAACTAGTTATGCAACCTGAAGCTGGCCACTTGGTCCACTCCCTTAAGACTCAAAAGTGTGCTCTTGTGGATCAGAATCACCCAGGAGCTTGGTAGAAGTGCAGACTCTCAGGCCCCACCCCAGACCTTAACTGAATCAGAAACTACATTTGAAAGCTCCTTCTAGAAGCATTCCCCTTTTTTGCTCATCGATAAAGGAGGCCAGGAAACAAATGCGATGTTCTAGACCCTCCCTTCCAGCTCTAAAATGTTCTTTTCTCTTTGCCTCTCTACCCCCTACAACCTCCCAATTTTAAAGAAATATTTGAAGGAGGAAAGAGGTTACAAAGACAGCCTGAAGGTCAAGGTGAAGGGAAAGTGGACAAGGACATATTTCTTTTCATCAGGGATGCTAGTTTCTGGGTATTAGGAAGTCTCTTTGCAGGTCTGTGTGTGATGTTTGGATCAAATGATTGATGGGGGCAGAGCCCTCCAACAGGAGTCCGGGGGACCTGAGTGCTGTTCTCAGCTCTGTCCCCAGAAGATAGGAAAGCTTTAGTAACTGACCCAGTGCCCTCCTTTCTAAAATGAAAGAACTGGTTTTCTAAATATTTTTAATTTACATTATCAGTCTGTGAAATCAGTTTTTTTTTTAATTTCCCAATTATCTAACTTACCTGTGATGTATTGGTGTGAGTTTCTAGCAGATTCTTCAGCTCTAACCCAGGACTCTGGCTGCCGAGGACGGCGGGGGTGCTCTGGTTAAAGTCTTGCAATCACTACCAGGATTCCCACAGGCACGGAGACCTGAGCGATCTTTCTGTTTAGTTTATTTCCATCATTTTATGTTGAATAATTGATCAGGCCCATTCACTGTGGGCCTGAACCTACTTAAAAGGGCCACCTGTTCCGTCAGTCTGCTTGTTCTAGGGGAGCACATGCCGGAGCCATCCACTCACTGATCCCCTCCCCGCCCCCCCCGCCGCCACTGCAAAAGTGTGTGCACAGGCACCAGCCCAAAGGCAACCGAAAGAGTGAAACCAAGTAAATTCATCTTTAAGAGGCTCTGTCTGCTTTCCTCTGGATTTATCCCCAGTTCTCTGGGCTCCAGCCAAGGTTCATGGCTACAGAATATAAAACCCCGATTCTCAGTCTTTAGGCTCAACCTTTGAACACAGAGTACCGTGGAGCTCTTTGTAAGCATCAGGCTGCATAAAAGTTTTGTGTTCTCATAAACATAGAAGTTTTAGGAGTTTAAAGTTGACTTTGAAAGTGGCACAGAGCTACACAGAGCTTTTGTTTGCCAAACACTTGCAAATCATTTTCCTTTCACAAAAGCCTTTAAAATGTCAGCAGTCTAAGCATCTCTGCCCACATGGCTGTTCCTTCCATGGAACCTGGGCAGTAATTCACTACCCAGGATCAACTGGCCCCTGGACCCCAGGAAGGCTGTGAATGTTTACCGCCTTCCAGGCAAAAATTTTCTGGAAGCATCTGGGAGAAGTGCAGGCCCTTTCACTACCTCTATGGCACTGAACCATTTCTGTGAAGGTATTTTTATTTTAAATAAGTGAGCTCAACAAGCAAAAATTAGTGAGGGTGAGTGAAGTGCGTCAAAATGAAGCAGACTGAGTGAAGAAAGAACAGCCTTTGGATAATAAGATTCTGGTTTTCCTTTTTTTCCTCCCTCTTTTCTTGAGGGGTGAGACCATGGAAAACAGGCATCAGCCTCTCTTTCAGAGCCAGTTCCCTGTGCTCAGCCCATAGATACATGGGCTGAGAGCAGACTCAGGAAGGCGGGTGATGGTGTGGACTTTGTTTCCCTTCAGTTACCACATGAAGGAAATAATTCGTCATCTTGCTGCTCCCTCTCTAATCAAGACTCCAGGAAGACTATCATGAATTATCAAGAGAGAAGTAGAGTTTATTTTTATTCCTAAATGGACCAAAGAGGCATGCGGTCAAGTTCAGAGGAGATTAAGGCAGAATGGTGGGTGAGAGGCACATCCAAGTTTTCCCACACACATGGCTCCCTATTTGACTAACACAGTATTCTCAAAAGCAGACGAAGAAAACAGCACAGGATTTTTCCTCCAGAAAGGGAAATGTAACTTACATCACTATAGTTACAATTAAATTATACTATTTATAATTAAAGAGTATTCCAAGCACATACTATATTCAACTGAAAAATTGATTCCTGCCTCTAGCCTCTCTTCTCTGCCTTAACGACTAGGCACTAAACAGGGTGTAAGAAGAATTACCAAGTCACTGCTTGATCATTTGTCACTCTGAGGTTGCTTTCCCAGCTCTTACTGCATCTGATTCTACTGATGAGAAAACTGATCAAGAATGAAAAGCTTTCCTGGAGAATTGTGCTACAGCGTTGATCAATGAAAAGAATGTGGTGGCTGTAGATTTTATTTTACTTTTACATTGAATGAGTTAAAAGAAAACAGAAAAAGCCGAAATTTTTTTCAGTCTAGGAAATTTCCCAAATAAGGCTGATGGACTTAAAGGTCTTCCATAAATAGATGGAAATGAATTTAAAATCTAGCTTTTAGCTGTGTTTCCTGCTTTTAAACTGTTCATGCTCTCCTCTTCCCTGCAGTTTTCACATACAGGGGAAACTTTTGTAAAAAGCTCAAATCCCAAAAGACCTCAAACAGCCAAAAGATGTCACAGAAGCAGTTTCACTTCTAGAAATCTAAATAAACTCATTTATTTTAAAGCCAGGGAAATGACAATAACATAAAACAACTGGCTTGCTCTCCATACTACATGAGTAAGTATAGATGCTCCTGTACACATACACATATACACGCAGACATGCACATATCTCATTGAGCCAAAGTCAACCACTCCAAAACAAAATATAAGGGCTTACTCAATGACTTGAAAGATCATTAGTTTTACTTGGGATTGGGAGAAAAAGAAAAAAATACAATCAGATCTTAAATGCCAAAGCCAATAAAAAGAAGAGATGCTGTGATCAAGAATTTTTTTAATCTTCCTCCACGCATGGGTTTAGAAAGTCTCCAGTGTCTGTCTCCCATAGTATGACAAAATGAGAATTCTTCATAGGTAAGTCTTCCTAGCATTCCTCAATTTCACATGGATTTTGTTTTCTTTTATTGAAGTATTAAATACATTAAAATGCACAGATCTTAAGTGTACAACTGAAAGAATTTTCTTCCAAATATCACCCACATCAAGATAGAAAACATTTCTGTCAACTCAGGTATTTCCCACATGCCAATCCCAGTCAATACTGCTCCTCGCAGAGGTCCCTACTAGAAGGTTTTAAGTTTCATTTGTACAACACTAGAATAGGAACAAAGACTTCTGAAATGTATAGGCCATTTGATTTCCATATCTCCAGAATGGATTATTGTCCCATTCTGGCAGCTATTCATGTATTCATTCAACAAATATTCATTGAGCACTCACTATGTGGCAGCCACTAGTTTAGATGCTTGAGATAGATCAGTGTACAAAATAAATAAAAATCTCTGCCCCCATGGATGTTATAGGCTAGTGGGGGTAGATTAGCAATACACAATAAATATAATACATTAGTAAATTATAGAGTATGTTAAAAGATTTAAGTGTTGTAGAAAAAAAAAAAAGCAAAAGTGGAACAAGGCAAGAGAGATCATAAGTACTAAGAGGGGTTAGCAGGAATTTGGTCCTGTCCAAGACATCCATGAGACATTTGGTCCATGCCAAAAGGTCCTTGATATTTGGTCCTATCCAAAATGTCCATGAGCATATTTGGTCCATGCCAAACTGTTTTGGACAAGACCAAATATCAGGAACCTTTTGGCATGGACCAAATGTCTCGTGGGCATTTTGAAAAGAACCAAATGTCCAGGATATTTTGGTGTAGACCAAATGTCTTACGAACTTTGGGGAAAGGACCAAAGGTCCTGCTAGGCTAAGAGGTGGTAAGAATGAGTTACAATATTAAATAGGGTAGTCAGAGTAAGCTTCCCTGAGAAGGTGAAGCAAAGACCTGAGGATGGAGGGAGCTTCCTGTGTGAATACCCCAGGAAATATAGTTTCAAGTGGAGAATGGCCAATGCGAGGCCCTGAGGTGGGAGTGGACTAGAGAGTTCGAGGAACAGCAAGGAAGCCAGTATGGCCAGACCACAGGAAATGACAGGGACAGTGGGGTCAGAGCCAAGGGTGGTTCAGATCATGCTTTGGCTTTTATTCTAAATAAAATGCGATTTCTTCCAGAAGAGAAAGGATGTGATCAAATTTATGTTTAAAAGTTTTGCTCTGGCCATTGCGTTACGGATAGACTGTAGGGGGCAAATGGAAATGGGATAAGAGGAGTTAGGAAGCTATTACAATAATCCACATGCAGGAAAATGCAGGTTCAGAACAGAACACTAGTAAGAGGAAGTAGTAAGAAATGATCTTATTCTACTTATACTTTGAAGTAATACTTTCAGGGTTTCCCTAATGTGTGTGGATACGGAGTATATGAGAGAAACAGAGAAGTCGAGAGTACACCAAGTATTATCTGTTGGTATTCATCACCACTCCTGTCTTTCTCTGTTTGCTCTGTATTCCAGGGGCAGAAACTACATTTTTAAGATCCCTTTGCCACCAGGGTTCCCATTCATGTTCTACCAATGGGAGGCTCATGGGTGATGAGAAGGTGGGAGGAAGGTATATGCTATTCTTGTGGCTCCAGCTGTACCAGTAGTAGCAGACCACAGACTCCCTTAGGAGCCTTGTGGCAGTCCAAGGGCACATGGGCATAACCCACAGAGTGGGTCATCACTCCCTGCAGTTCTTAATCTCTGGGTACCATCCTTCTCTTTTTGATCCCTCTAGAAATTCTGAGAAGGCTGTTGTTAAACCAAGGAGAAGGAAGGATGAGGAAGAAGAAAGGATGCAGAAGAAGGGAAAAAGGAAGAAGTGGCACTGTGTTAAACAAAGATGGAAAGGGGGCAAGATTTGTTATGTCAACAGCAAAAGTCTCATCAAAATAATCCCACTCCCAAAGACCATTGCCTTCTGCAATTCTATTTGTCTCAGGTGTGTCAAAAAGCCCAAGGATCTCAAGTCATCACTCACAACCAGACTTCTCACCCACACGAAGTTCTGTATGTCCCCTAACCTGACCATATCTCATATCCCTTTGACAGCCTACAAGCACCTCTACTGGGTCTGCTGAAATTCAAGGCCATCAGCAGAATCTTCTATGACTCAAACTCTTCTCTGAACCTCCTTTCACCTATGGTCCATCCTCATTATTCACAGATAACATATTTGCGAATTTGCCTACATGCTAAAATTTATTGGTAACCCCCAAATCAATATACACAATGTTTTCACAGTTATTTGTGAACATGCGCATAGTGGCGAAAAGTCTGAGTCACCTGACACATTTCCAGGTAAAATCAAAGAAGGCAACACCCTGCCTTTGTGTTTCAGCTCTCATACTATAAACATGATCTATTTAGTGCCACTTTCTTTCACATTTTTATGGTCTGTGTTAGTGATTCTACTGTTTAAAATGGCCCCAGCATAGTACTGAAGTGCTGTCTGGTGCTCCTAAGAGCAAGGAGGCTGTGACGTGTCTTATAGAGAAAATATGTGCATTAGATAAGCTTTGCTCAGGCATGAGTTAGAGTTGTTGGCCACGACTTTAATGTGAATGAATCAACAATATATATTAAATAAGGTGTCTTTAAACAGAAATACACAGAAAACACAGTTGTGTATTGAGCAGTTGATGAAAATCTTGTGGCCAGGAGCTTATATTTTTCCTAGGAGCAATGGTATTTCCTAATTCAATGTTCACAACAACTTTATAGAACATCACTACCATGAAAAATGGGAATCAACTGTACATAACAGACACCTGGCTCTCCTCTGAAGATACTGCTTCCCTCACGACCTTCTTGAGGGGTGACATTTATTTACTTACTTATTTTTAAATTCCCTGCCCCTCCATCCTCCACTTGCCTCTGGGAGCGGGGGAGGGGGTGAGATCAGTGTCCTCCTTGTTCCTTGTTGTCTTTCCTGGGCCATTTATCCTCCTTCCATCCTCATTCCCCACCACCATCTCAGCTCCTTTGAACTTCAGGCCATAAGACTATGCTACATCTTCAGACCCCCTAACAACTCTCCCTCGTTTCTTGAAGAGTTTAGTTTTTCCTTGTTTTACTGTCATTCTCTTCACTGCTACTTCTAATATGATTCTTGAGGATTTTAATATGCACATTTTCAATAATTTCATTTCTTAATTCTCCCTCCTCCTCCCCACCACCTGTGAGCTTGCCCTTCACCCTCACCTTATCCACCTACCTCAAATATCCATCCCACTCTAGACTTTATCATCACCAGTAAGCAGCCCCCTCTACCATCTCAACTTCAAATATTCTACCTTATGACCACCAGCTCCTATCTTTTCAGATCATTATCTCTAGTGCCCAAGCTCAATAACCCTTTGACCCCTGGGACCTGTAAGCTCCTCTCCCCTATCTTTTCACTGCTTCTCACCTCCTCAGGTCCTCTTCTGCCTCCAGACCTGACTTGGATCCCATGCTCTATAACTATAATCAGTCCCTTGCACTATCCATCACTCCATTTCCCCATCTCCCCTTCCGTTAGCCACAACCTGATTAAATCCAAACACTTTGTGCTTACTGTCTAGTCTTGATCTAAATTCTTAACCAAACCTCAATGGGCCAGAAATGCTACACATTTCCCTGATCAATTCTCACTATCAATCTTCAAGTCTACTATTTCATAATTCCCTTTCTATCCTTAAACACTAAAATGTATTCCTCATTCCTTTCTCTCAAGTAAAGACCTTCTTACTTCAAGAAAAAATAGAATCAGTAATAAGAGAAACTCTAAAAGTTCCCACCTCCAAATCTACCAACCTGCCTGCATCTGGACCCATATACCTCACCCCCCTCCTGTTCCTATGAGTGAGGTCCCTATACCTTCCATAGGTCACTCCTCCCTCAGACACTGGATTCCATCCCCTCCAAAGTCATCAAGGGCTTCACTCCTGCAATTGTGCCCTTCTCTCTCAAGAGTCCATTTCTGTTTTGATCACTTTGATTATTCCAGTGAGCAGGTGTAATCATCCCTTGACATCACCTTCCCCATTCACTACTAGACACATTTCTCTACCCTGTTGCAGCAAAAATTCTCCAAAGAATTTTCTAAATTCATTGTCCCCATAGTATCTCTTCTGATTCTCTCTTGAACATCTTCCTATCAGGTTTTTGTCTCTACCCACTCCATTAAAATTCCTGTCAATCCAATCCAATGTTATTTCTTAGTCTTCGTTCTTTTTCTGTCTACAGAATTTATGCCAGTTGATCATGCTCTTTTTCTTGAAGGATTTTTTTTCACTTGGCTTCCAGAGCACCATTTATATCTAGTTTTCTTCTTACATCACTGCCTCCTTCTTCTTATATCTTTAATGAATTCTTCTCATTCCCCTAATCTCTGAATTTTGGAGTGTTCCAGAGTCCAGTCCTCAAATTGCCTCTCTTATCTATACACACCCCCATATAATCTCTTCTAGTAAATACCATTTATACCCTGATGGCTCCCAAATGTCTGTCTGTAGCCTGAGTCTTTCTCCTGAACTCCAGACTTATCTTCCTGCCTTCTTGGATATATATCCAGCTCTTGATTACCCACCCAAACTTGCTTTTTCCCCACCTTCCTCATCTAGGTAAATGAAAACTCCATCTTGCCAGTTGTTGAAGCCCAAATCCTTGACATCTTTCCTTGACTCCTTTCTCTCAGATCCTTCCTCCAATATATTATCAAATGCTCATGGCTCTGTTTTTAGAATGTATCCAGAATATGGCCATCTCTCAGCCCCCTTCTTCTGCTTCTGCTTCCGTCACTTTTTGCCAAGATTACTGCAACAACCTTCTAATGTTCTCCCTGATTCTATCCTTTTGCTTCCCTTTCAATGTGTGTGTCTGTTTTAACACAACAATGAAAGTGCTTTTAAGATCTAAGTTGGACCATATGGTAGTTCTATTTTTATTTTTTTGAGAAGTTTCCATTTTCCACAGTGGCTGCATCAATTCCACTCCTGGGATAGATCCAAAAACAAAAACACTAATTTGAAAAGATACATGCACCCCAATGTTCATAGCAGCATTAATTACAATTGCCAAGATATGGAAGCAACTTACGTATCCATCAATAGGTGGATATATAGAATGTTTTTAAAAACAAAAACAAATCTAAATTGGACCTATTATTGCTTTAACCAAAATCTACCAGGAGATCTATCTGTCTCAGAATAAAATCCGAAGTTTTCACCATAGACTATGCAACCCTATCTGATCTGGCCCCCTTACCACTTCTCTATCTAGTCCCCTGTGGCTCCCCCCTCATCCACTCACCTCCAGCCACTTGGGTTCTCACCTCAGGACATTTGTCCTTGCTTCTCCCAGATATCTGTCCATCTAACTTTATTCAGAGCCTTGCTCAAATGTCAAATTATTCAAGAACTTTCCTCTCTGTTCTATTGAAAATAGCCCCATGCACCTCCTTCTTTTTCTGTCTACTTACGCTGTTTTAGTCTCCCTTCACACTCACCATCACCTGATATGATAGATTTATTTATTTATTATATTACCTCAGTTACAAAGTGGGCTCCATGATAACAATGGTTTTATTTGTTTGTTTTTGCTGTATCCCAAGAGCTTTGAGATGTAGTAGATGAACAGTAAACATGTATCAACTGAATAAATTAATTTTTAATAAGAACATTTAATATTAATATAAACTCTGAAACAGATTCAACCATTGATATAGCCATTAAGCACTTTTTGAGCATCTTCCTTGGGCCAAAAATATCAGCTGCAAAATAAAAATACTGAGAAACCAAAGAGAAATTTGTTCATGAAAGATGACATTGATAACCATTTAAAAATATTTAATTGTCTAAGACTGTGGTATGGACCATATCCCAGTCAAAAAGGAGGAACTGAGTGTGACACATATTTGCCAGTTAAAGAAGATGCAAATGTTAAGGAAAGTAGAGGATTGATACACACATGACTAAATGAATTAAGAAGGTAAGTAAAAATTTTTCAATAAAATTCACATTTGACATTTTAATGGTCTGTAGAAGACTGAGTCATTATAAATCTATTATTTTTCACTAGTAATAGATGCAATCTGTTACCTTAGCTCTCAGGAGAAAAAAGACACCTCTACACAAGAGAAACATACATTTTATTTGCAGTTTAATATCTCTGACCATTGTTGTCACACTCTCCTTTAAATGTTTTAGACGTGGAAGGGGTTGTCCTTAAAAATGTATTGGATTTACTTGATCAGATCACAAGGAGGACAATGCACTAACATTGAGGTTGGAGATGGGGTTGCTGTGTTTTGTTTGGGCTGCATTTAATTTGTGTTTTGTGCCATGCAGTGTGGGCTGGTGGGAGGAACCTGGCACCAGGGATTGAGAGGCAAACCTATAATCCTGGATGTCAGAACACCCAGGGCCTCCATGGAGAAGGAAATTCATACTCCTTTCCTTAGTCCCCACCTACCTCTCTGACTTCACACCCCACTGTCTGCCTTTTGGTTGCTATGATCTAAAAAGAGTGACTATTTCTTTAATAGTTGTTAGTTTGTTAGTTAATCAACAATTAGTTATTAGTTAGTTAATCAGCAATTAGTTATTTCTCTAATAACCAAAGATGTTAAACTTCTTTTCATATGTTTTCTAGTCCCTGGGGTTTCATTATTTCTTTCTTGCCCCAAGCTTTGAACTTTCTCTCTCCTCTGCCTGGAGCTCACTTCCCCAGATCTTCTTTCTCATCCTTCCATCTCAGCTTAAATGTCACCTCCTCAAAGAGACCTGAGTCAATTTAATAATGCCCCTGCCCTTTCAACTCTCCCTTTGACATTACCCTATTTGGTTTTCTTCTTAGAACTCGCCACTGTCTGAAATTATCTTGTTTACTTTTTGTTCACACCCTCCTCCCTTCCCCCCAACTGAGCAAAATCTCTAGGACAGCAGAGAGTGTGTCTGTCTTGCTAAGATCTGGATCACCAGTACTGGAGCTGTGCCTGGCACACAGCAGGCACCCTACAAGTATTTTTTGGAGGGAAAAAAATGAAATGACTCCTCTTTTCTGGTCATGTGGTCCTTATCTCCAGAATGAAAGAGCTGGGCTAGATCAGTGGTTCTCAAAGTGGACAAGCAGCATCAGCACTTACTGGGAGCTTGTTAGGAATGCAGATTCCAAGTCCCCGCCCCACACCTGCTGCATCGGAGACTCTGGGGTGTGTCCCCATGATCTGTGATCTATCAGCCCTGCAGTGCCTGAATGTGCACCAGAGTTTGGAGACCACTGCACCAGATGATCTCTGAGGCCTTCATATTCAGTTATTTTAGCTGTTTAAATAACAAAGGTATTTCACATACAGAAATGAGAATTGAAAATAATACAATGAATTGCCATCCCCAACGGCTCAGTTTAGTAAATCTTAATATTATGTCATATTTATTTTTAAATATTTAAAAGTATATTTCAAATATATTTGAAATTTACAGTGTATGACTTTTGCCAGTCCCATCTCCTCTCACCCTCTGCAGAGGGAAGCCACTCTAATTATCTCAGTGCTCATCATTTCCCAATTATTTTCCAAAATACTTGTAAAATTTTATGTTCCCATTAATAGGGCATAGGAACCCCACTTCTCCATATACTTCCAGCATTTGGTATTGTCAGAGATTTTAAGTCTTGCCAATTGATGGATGTGAAATGTTATTTATTGGGATATTAATTTGTATTTCTCTAATAACTAATGATGCTAAACTTTTTCTGTTTGTTAACCATTTAGATTTCCTTTATACATCAAATACTTATTCTCTATCAGCTATGTGGTTGCAAGTATTTTTCTAAGAATACAATTTTTTTCATTATGCTTCTGATTTTTATTACACAGAATTTTAATGCATTTATCATTTCTTTTATGATAAGTACTTTTTTATTGCTTAAGGAATCCTTCCTTAACCCCAAGGTCATAATGATATTCTCCAAAATTTTATAACGATTGTTATACTTTGCTCATGGAGGTCTTTAATCCTTGATCTTTGTAAATGGTGTGAGGCAGGGATTCTAATTTAATACTGTATCTTTCTATAATAGAAGATTGGTATCTTGTCTTCCCTTTCATTCAACATGAAAACAAAATTATATGTATATATAACCTGTGCCCTAATGGAAGCTTAGTTTGGGGGGAAGAGAAACCATAAATAAGTAAGCAAATATATGAATAATAATATGAACATATATATAGGGCCTCCCTGTGTGAGGCACTAAGCTCTTTATGTCTGTTTAACCTATATAATCATTGTAATTTCTCCATGAGGTAGAAGCAGTTAATACCCTCATTCTATGTATGAAAAAATTAAAGCATAAAACAATGCAGTAAATTTCTCAAAGTTTCACAGACCATGGGAGAGCTGGAATTTCAGCCCAGGCAACTCACCTCCAGGATCTGTGTTCGCCAGCCTGACACTAGGCTCCCCTTATCTGTGACACAGGAAAAACTGCAACTGAAATTCACATGGGGGTCAGGGAAGGGGCTTAACTTCTTGGGGATCAGAGAAGGAGTCTTTCAGAAAGTGACATTTAGGCTAAAATCTGAAGTCTGAGAAGAAAGCAGCTTCTCCCTGCCCCAGGGAGGTAGATGGTTCTACTGTTCTAAGTCTTAAATAGGTCAGAGAACAAAGAAGGAATGAAGGGATTTTTTTAACCCTTTAGGGTGAACTGAGTAAAGACAGGACATCTGTCTCAGTGGTCACAAAATATTAACATTCTTTTCGCCCCCCTGCCAGAAAAAGCAAAACCCAACAGTACACTGGGATTGCATCTGTGTGCCCTGGCCTGGGCTGCGGGTACACCCATGTGCCATCCACACAGCAGACAGACCCAACACAATGGCTTCTTCTCTCCCAGTAGAGAGCATCTGTCCTGAGAAAACAGCATGGTGTGCTCTTCGCATGGGCTCTCCTCCTGTCCCTCTCCTTCCTCTGTGCTCCCGGCAAGACAGAGACGCCTTTGTGATTCCATGATGGGAGCAAACAAATTACACAGACCCGTCTGAACCAAGTCTGAACATATTAGTCAAGGCAGTTGGAAAACATTATCTTCTTCCCCTCAAGACACTTCATTCACAGTTTCACCAGGCCCTCACCTTACAAATCAAATGAGTATGTTGTTCTTAAATTGCTCAGGAGATGAGAAGTAGCAGAAAAGATTCCCCCAGGGACTATGGGGAAGGCTGAAACTTTCTGGAAAGATCCCTGAAGTGTTGGGCTGGCTTAGTCCCCCTTGTTAGCAGAGCTTGCAGTGCACATTCAGAACTCGAAGTTCAAGAAAGATGACCAAATATGTGCTTGAAGATTTTATAGCCCCCTCTGCACCATTCTGCGAGATGAGTTCAATGCAGTGCCTGCACTGTTCCCAGGTTCTGGAGGATGGGGATAAAGGCAGGCTCTAGATTGCATTAGAATGTCATAAGCTGGCCTGAACAAGGGAACCCCTCCTTGGCCACATTTTGGGTGTCAGAAGCACTGGTGTGCATGGACAATCGAAGGCATCTGATTTCTAACCTGGCACGAATCCCATCCAGCTAGCTCCACTGTGCTGCCTTACTTATTATAGCAGTGAAATATTTGAGAACAAGAACATACCATTCACTCACTGAGCCAATGCTCAGCTTTATAATCTCTGTGCTTGCCCTTGCATTTTATGTACAGATCAGTAGGGATAAATTGTGGGATGAGATATGTTACCTTATATACTTGAGTTAAAAATGTTCTCTGATTGTACAGGGCACACCATGACCCACCTTGAAGCATACTCTTGAAGCGTCACTTTTAAAAACAGTCCCCTATGAAAATTATTTGATATAATGTCTTGGCATTCAGAACTTCTAAGGTGTTCTTTGATTGTCAGTGTGCTGGGCAAAGGGAAAAATGGGAAGACAAAAAGAAGAGGAAGGAGAAGTAGGTAATATGGGGGAAGAGAGGGAAAGGGATGGGAGGGAGAAGAGAGGGGAAGCTGGCAGTGGAGAGATGGGTTTGTTTTCACCAGTATGCTATTGTCTCTAAACTTTCACAAAACATGAGGTGCTGGGAACTTGACAGCCTTCACAGAAGTATCTGGGATAGCCACATCTCAAAGCACTGCCCCTGTCATTAATTACTTGTCTTCAACATCTGTAATATCCATTTGACCACAGTGCAAGGTAGAGACAAGTGCGTTGACCAATGTAGTCTGTCTTAAATATACTAAGGGGCGTGTGGCAGGACAGATCTCTTTGGACATGCTATATAGGGCAACTTTTTTAAGTTCTCAATTATCTGATGGTTTCCTATGATCTGGAGGAGATTTATAGTTATGTTCCAAGAAGCCTGTGTCAGTGGGGACTATCCCAGCTTTCTTCCGGACAGAGATGGGATGACACGGTTGGTAACATGAAATAACACACTCCAGGTACTAGCTGGAGAATAGGATGTCAAGCCGACATGTGCCCAGTACTTATCCAAAAGTCCAATAGAAAGAAACAGTATTTAAAACTATTTGAAGGCTCAGTGTTAATTTGTTTTTCTAGGTGTTCTCAGCTATCCTCCTGACTCTGGAGGAGCAGAAAGAAGCCAGGCACGCAGATTTCATTTCCTTGGATCTCTGAAGAATTGCTTTTTATGAATTATGTTTTGGAGATTCCAAAAGCCTAAATAAAGGGTCATTATTAGAAAAAGCCTTAAAAAACTCCAACATTCAAGGATAGGACATTGTTGAGGACATCAAACATTATGTTCTGTATGTGAGAACTCCAGGAAGAATTTCCTGTCTCACTTTAGTAACAAGACTAACTAGAGCTTTTCTCAGTGATACCCTTTGTTGTTTTCCATCTCAAAAACATTGCTAACTATATAAATGATCAGGTTAAGACCATATGTTCAACCCAATCAAAACAGGTTCAAGTCAATACACAGCATGTTTTTTAAGTCTCATTCCTTCCCTCATTGTATTTTTTTCCTGATTCTTCCTTCACTCAAATTATATTTGACGCCATACCTTATATTATGCACATTGTTATAATCAGCTAACTCATTTTTGGAATCGGGGAATATAAATTAATAAATAACTTCTTAGGGTCTAAAAGCTTGATGATCTCTAAGTGCTACATATCCTTGAGGTCAGGGCCTGAAATAGAGTTGAACTGTCAGAAACATTGCACATTGCATCACTTCTGATAGAGGATGTACCTTCCCAAACCTTAAGGAAAAGGGGGATGCCATTCCATTCTGCTACATTAAAAAAAAATGTCCTGCCCTATACCCACAATTTCCATCTCTATTTTTTTGACCTTCAGGGTGTGATTATTTGGAATTTCTGGTTACACCCCTTGTCTGAATCCCTTGGTGGTAACATTTAGAACATACTCTTCGATTCTACAGAGTCTTCTGTCTTTAAGACTCCCACAGTGGAGGAGATGAGGTCGTTACACAGCATATTTCTAAGCTTCATTCTTTGCCTCATTGTATTCTTACTCAGTCCATCTTTCTCCTTTCATCTTATTTATATTTGAAGCTCTATCTTGTATGTATATGTTCTTATAAATTTAACTCATCTCTGGAACAAGGTGGAATATAAATTAATAAATTGTTTCTTGTGGTTTGAAAGCTTGGTGACCTCTAAATTATAAATATCTGTGAGGTCTCAAGGTTTTGAGCAGACTCTTTGATGTTACCACACTTATGGTGGGCAGAACAATGCTCCCCCAAAGATGTGCACATCCCAATTCTCCAAACCTGTGGGTATGTCACCTCACATGGCAAAAGGGACTTTGCAGGTGTAATTAAGGCTATGGACCTTGAGATGGGGAGATGATCCTGGATTATCTGGTGGGGGAAATGTCATCAGAAGGTTCCTTATAAGTGAGCATCAGAGAAGGAGATTTGAAGATGGAAATAGGGATGAGGCAGAGATTCGAAGGTGCTGTGTTGCTGACTTTGAATGGGAGGAAGGGGCCAAGAAGCCAAGCAGTGCAAGAGGCCTCTGGAAGCTGGAAAAGGCAAGAAAACTAAAGGGTCCAGAAGAAACTGCTTCATTATAACCCAGTGAAACTTCTGACCTCCAGAATCGTAACAATGAATTTGTGCTGTTTTAAGTGAGAAAGTTTGCAGTAATTTGTTGCAGCAGAAATAAACTAACACTCTTTGAGAATTCTATATTCCCTCCATGTCACAACTGTGCTCGTATGTTTTCTCTTTTATTCCCTCTTGCTCCCACAGACTTTGGCATCACTCATTTCTTAGCCCCAAGTCTGCTCGTGGTATAGGACTAGGTTCTGCATTCCTGCCCAGGATCGTTCAGCTTTGAATGCCATGCCTCTATTTTGGCATTGACTTCTCACCCCTGTTCCATCTTGGTAGTATGCTCATACAGAACATCACTTTTCACTGTTCATCTCTTTAACAAGAAGGTGCCCACTTTCCAAGGGCTGACAACTTCCCACATCTGTAGAGTACCCATTGTGCAGTCCATCTGCCTTCACGCTTTAGGACTCAGTAACATCCAATAGAACTTTTTGCTATGATGGAAATGTTCTATCTGTATATCCAATATGGCAGCCACTAGCCATATGTGGCTAGTGAGCACTTGAAATGCGGCTGGTGTGACGAAAGAACCGAAAAGTTCATTTCATTTTAACTAATTTAAAGTTCACTTTAAATAGCCATATATGGCCCGTAGCTACCACATTGAACAGCTAGGTTTTCTCTAAATGCATATTGGTAATTATTGAAGCCATCATCAGACACCTGTAATCCTTAAACTCACATCAGCAAATTTTTCTTTAATTGTTGCTTTAGAAGAAGGGCCGTCTTGATGAAAGATATCTGAAAACTGAAGACATTGATCCATGAACTAGGCTTCTAGGCTTCTAGGCTTCTTCAATTGTGTAAGGGAATGATCAGTACTTAAACAAAATCCCCCAAACTATTAAATTCCTGTGCACAATGCCATTACCTTCAGGAACTCATAAAAGGAAATGTCCTTAATTAAAAGTGTGATTTTTTTTTTTGAGCTCTGGGGACTTTTAAATGTCTGGGGTATAAATAAACCACATTTGTAGTTGGGTTTGAAGGCTTACCTTTACCTCTTCGGTCAGTTCTCAGCCCCTCCAGGCTACACCAACGCCCAGTTACCCAGGAATCCAGGTCTGCCACAGAATGAGAGGGAAATGTTGCTGAGCATGTTGGCTGCTCGCTGTGTTCCTGTGCTGTTCTCTGTGATTTATCTTCCATGAAGTGTCTGTGGATGTAAAAGCCCATGTGAAAAGGAGTAAATGGGAGCAGTAGGAGATTTGTCACTCACTACCAGGCACTTACTGACTGCATGAAGTGGAGGAAATACAGCGGGAGCCTTGTGAGGGGAACGCTTGGCCTGGGATTTGGTCTAGACAGCGTTAGCTGAGCAGAGTGACACCAAATGGAAGCTGACGTGGTTCCCGGGACAAAAACCAGAGTTCAGTAGAGAATGCTGCCCCAGCTTCCTGCCACTCTCCTGGCTTCTGCAGGTAGATTCTGCAGTATTTGTAAAAAGAAACCCTAAATGGAAAAAAACATCAAAATGCTAAATTTATAAAGCTTGCATTTGATACCTCTTACCTTTGTGTAAGCATCTATAAAGGTAGGTTTGTAGATGAATTATAATCCAGGAAGAGTGAAGTCACAAGAAACTACAGGGACAGGCTGTCAATCAGGGATGATCCTGGTTCAACCTACAGGCAGCACCCAGTATCCCAATGAGGTAGGTGTTTGTCTCTTTCTGGAGAAGCAATAAGTTCCCCTATTTGGGCATTTCCTTAAATGGTTACAGATTTCATTACCGTCAAACTCTCTTTTATTTAAAAAATAATACTAGGGCTTCCCTGGTGGCTCAGTGGTTGAGAGTCCGCCTGCCGATGCAGGGGACACGGGTTTGTGCCCCGGTCCGGGAAGATCCCACATGCTGCGGAGCGGCTGGGCCCGTGAGCCATGGCCGCTGAGCCTGCGCGTCTGGAGCCTGTGCTCCGCAACGGAAGAGGCCACGACAGTGAAAGGCCCGCGTACCGCAAAAAACAAACAACAAAAAACAATAAAAAATAATACTAAAGCAACAAATAACATTATTTGTTAAGAAATATAGCCAAAATACAAATTTCTAGAATGTATAGTCTATTTGGTTCAGATAACAGAACCCATCCATTTGTATGATGAAAATCAATTACTGCTTACCACATCCTGGATTTTGCAGCCTGAGAAATGCTTCTCAAGGGATTTCAAAATGTGACATAGCTTTATGCACAAATCAATGAACCAACCACGTGGCAAATGTTGGGAGTTTGTGGGATATTCCAAAGAAGAATTTAACGTTGTGTGGGAATTACTTCCGTAATTTCTCCCTCAGAGGTAGAGGGAGCTGGGGGAAACATCCCCTTCCTATGTCTTTCTTAAGGGTATCTCCTTTCCCTGTACGTTCACTGTCCAGGATTTGACAATGCCCTCCCCCCATTTCAGCTAACGTGCATTCTGTTTTGAACGGCTCTGCCGCAAAACATCTGATATGGCTCAGTGAAATTTCACTTTGAAATTTCAGTGATCATAAGCTGAATTAAGGCTCTGAGTTCCAAACCCTGTAACAAAATTATCGTAATTAGAATAGAATCTAAATTTCCTATAATTCCTAAGTGGATAATACGATAAACTTTTTTTTAATAGTTCTCATTTCCTCACTGTGTAATCATTTACTTTACCAAACTTTAAACCAGCATCAAATACTCCTTCATCCCTGACCTTGCCAGCTAGGACCACCTTATTAAAACCTTCCCAATGCTTACAGAAAAAAGAAAAGTACCCGATGGAAGGCAAGAAAAATCAGATGTTTTGAATGTGAAAGGTTGCAGATGTCTGAGGCTGATGAGTGCCTGGAGTGTACTCTGTTGCAGTTAGAAGTTCCATTTCAGTGCAGTGAGCAGTGAATGCATGATATTGGGTTTCCTGAGACATTTGAAAAGCAATACTGCCTATCTTTTACTCCATTCAGCACACATGGTCAGGGGACTTGAAACACATTAGGAGAAAGGAAGTCTATTAGAGAAAGGAGAGCAGCCGCATCGAGAAAGAGACCAGGAGTCTGTCGTAGGCAAGAAAGAAAAAATTCAGAAGTCGTATTTTTAAGAAATGATTTATTGTTCAAATTACACTCTTGTGCTTTTTTAAGAGCAGCCAGGAAAATGAAGTTTATTGGTACATTAGATTTTTCCTCTCTGCTGTCATTCCTAATTAATTATTGCTCAAACATCTGTAATGGAAAGAACTAGGGGCTCAGAGCAGGGTTTCCAGCTTGGCTCTTTCTAAATCTGTCCCTGGACAGAGGATGGAACTGGGACAAGTGACCGTGGCGCTCACAGAGGTTGTTTCTTTACCTGAAACAAGGGATTCCTAAATGCTGCGTTACAGTGCAGATGAGAAGATATAATAAAGTTATGGATGTGATATTGAGTCAATGCTCAGCATGTTAGCCAAACCCAAATTTAATGACCATGTTTCTGCAACCTGACAGTAAGAGCGGGTCCTGCCCCCTACACAGCCCCGCAGTTTTGAATTGAACTGTTTGAGGCAAACAGGATTGGATTTGAGGAGAAAAGACACTGCCCGGTATTACATCAAAGCACTGACTTACCTTCTATCCGGATGAAAGCAGAGTGAGACACGGGAAGAGGTCTTCTGGACGCCATGTTGTAGGAGTCTGAGATTGGTAATACCTGCAAAGCCTTCCCAAACACGGGATTTATTTAGACCAGCTCGGAACTGAAAATACCTGCCATGCAGGGTTTTGGGAAGAGTGAAGGGCAGACAGGTCCTCAAATCAGATGGGACGGAGGTATAGAATTTCATGGTTAACAATTACGTTTATGCTTATTTGTCATCTCGATTCTTATATACCATAAAATAAGTAGGTGCCAACCAAAGACTCAGCCCAAACATTGAGTTAATCCTGACCTGGCTCAGTGGCAGTCGTATTTAGAGCCTTTTAACAAAATTAAAGTTTTTTGTTTTGTTTTTAACAAATGGACTCTTTTTCAAGTGGCGTATTTAGACGTGGAACCACTGAAACTACATTTTCCCCCACTTGTTTTTATTCTACAGTTGTCTGGACTCCCAGAACCGGGCAGACATAGAGACCTCTTCCAATGCGTATAAAAGCATGGCTTGGCTTGGAAAGTCTTCTGGTCAAGTTAAAGGAGGCACCGTGCCAATGACCCTGTGCTCAGCTTACAGCTTTGAGACCTTCGTTAGAATCTCTTAGAGTTCCGCTCTCAGAAGAGCAACAGGCCCTCTTTAGCTGAGGGGAATGAAAGGAGCCTCTTTATCCACCACTCATGTATTCTTTCCAGTTCTGATCACAGATTTTGTCAGCAGGAGCCAGGCCAAGCTAGAACTTTCACGTTGGTCAAGCTCTGTGGCTCGTTCCCTCCAACAGCACGTCCCAGCGGACTGGGTTTCCTCCTTAGTCACGCATTGCTCATGTTGTATTTCCTGTCTCAACTGTTTGTATGGTCATCCTAGGGCTGGGTGTATCCGGGGTCAGTATTAATCATGAGACTTGCCACTCTCGGGGTTGGATTTGCTTTGAGGACGGCATCGTGTATTTGCCTCTAGTTATGCTTTTTCCCTGGAGAAATCTCAGGTGGGGCAGTTGCGGGGTGGGGGGGGTGGGGATTGGGGGGATCCAGTTCCTGCTTGATGTTTAATAGCCTGGTCATTATGAGGGATCCTGTAAAACCGCACCCCCGGCTGTTATGTGAGCGTTTCATAACCATAAAATCTGCCGTCTCTGCCACAGCATATTAACTGGCTCCAAGTTTAAGACAATCCACAAGGATTTTAATTTACCTTTCACCTGTCTCCCTACCTAGTTCCCACACAATTATCTCTGGAGACTCCTGAACCCTTGTTGCTATCATTCAGCCATAAGCCGTTTGAAAACCACACCGTGTCATGTAATGAGAGCAGCTACCAAAGGTGTCACATACAGAATTGCTGGCCGAGCTTGTCAGGCACTGTGGAGAGTTTCAATCACACTGTTTGCTTTAGTGCTAGACATTGCCTCAGCTTTGAGGTGTGGGAGCTCTAAATTAGCTTCTGAAACAATGCAGCTGTATTCCCGCTGCTGCATTTCTAGCCAAGGCCCTAGTCCCTGCGACTTCTAAATCTTCTATCTGGGATCTGCTATTTGTTGCATTGAATTCCACTTTGGGAAAAAAATGTGGGTGTCTCTTGAATTAGCCCATGGAAGGAATGTGCTGAGAGTCCAACTATCTTTTTGGTTTTCCCCAGAAGCAGACACCATGGCAAGAATTCAAGTGTAAGTCATGTATTTGGGAGGTGACCCCAGGAACCACCAGGACAGCAGTGGGGAAGGGAGACAAGAAAGGCATTAATGGGCTTCCCTGGTGGTTCAGTGGTTAAGAATCCACCTGCCAACGCAGGGGACACAGGTTCGAGCCCTGGTCTGGGAAGATCCCACATGCCACAGAGCAGCTAAGCCTGTGCGCCACAACTACTGAGCCTGCGCTCTAGAGCCTGTGAGCCACAACTACTGGAGCCTGCATGCCTAGAGCCTGTGCTCCACAACAAGAGAAGCCACCGCAATGAGAAGCTTGAGCACCGCAATGAAGAGTAGCCCTCGCTCGCTGCAACTAGAGAAAGCCTGTGCGCAGCAACAAAGACCTAATGCAGCCAAAAATAAATAAATAAAATAAATAAATTTGTTTAAAAATTATAAAAAAAAAAAAAAAGAAAGGCCTTAAAGCATGCATTATCAGGCTCATTTCCACTGTGGGCTTTGGAGCTTGACCTCCCTGGCGGGAAGCCAGGTAGCAGTATCCCATCTGTAAGGCAACGAAGCTGGGGTATTTATCCACCAGCCCCCTTTACTCATGGGTTGAGGGATGCTTCCAGGAGCTGTGAATCCTCCAGCACCTCTAGCCTGCAGTGTCTGCAGGTAGAGTGGCCTCCAGAAGCCAGACAAAAGCCCCAGGCAGTGAAATGCAGGTACTGGCAGGTGGCAGTCATGCCCGTGTGTAAAAATGGTAAAGCTGCGGTGGTGGGGGAGGGGACAGAGTGGAGTGTTCACAGTATCTGCTCCGCTAACTCCGCTACCCAGGCACCAGAACAAATAGCTGGGAAAGCTTGTTAAATCTCACAGCTAGAAGGGACCTGGGCGAGGCTCTCAGTCAGCCTCCTAACTCCATACAGAAATACTTTCCAGAGCAGTCATCCAACTTCTACGTGAACACTCCAAGTGATGGGAGTCTCTGATGTCAAATCTTCCTATTCCATGGATAGAGGGTTCTAGTCATTATTCTACCTGATACTTTCTAAATTTCCAGGTTGTGTTCAAATAACCATTCACTCCAGTTTATTGAATGTCTCCTGTGTGCTAGGTGCAGTGCAAGAAACTGGAATTCACAGATAACACTGCCCCTATAGCTCTCACGCTTGCATGTCCAAGAGAGGGATGGACAAGCAGATTTTATGCCCATACAGCATTGCCATAGGGTGCCCCCATTGCACCAGATGTGCACTACAGGAAAGGGAGTGAGTAGCCCTCCATAAGTAGGGAGGGCAAAACAGTTAGAGGAAGCTTCACACAGGAGGCATGAAGTGGGAGAGGGTGGGCGAGAGGGACTCAGCACGAGCTCAGCCATGGTAAGAGCCACATCAGACTCTCAGTTGTCCATCCTCCAAAAAGTGTACATGCCAATAGCAATCCCCACACATACCGAATGAGTGCTTCACTAGTCTTTAACCAGAACTCTATATATAACAGGATTCAGGGCATAGACCTTTTAAGGAAAATATCAATATCTTTTCCTCTATCCAGTTTTCCTCTATCCAGTTTTCTCACCCATGTGGCTGCAAACAAGCTCACCCTACAATATAATTTTCATCTTCTCCTGCAGATATTTTTAAAGGTATTAGGTGCAAACATATGGATACCTAGAAACCACCACCAGTTATACCACATGCAAATAGATCCCATAAAAAGTAGTTTACATCAATCATCACTGGTGTGGATAGCCTGGGATTGAAGAGTGCAGATCACTGTCTCTTACTGCATGTGGCTCTTTAGGGAATGTGGAAAAGAAGAGCAGTCCGAAGGCGGGTCACACAGAGTTGAATCTAGAAAACGTGTTGGCCAAATGTAGGTGTGACTGCAGTTTATATTTGCATATATGTATACATGCAAACGTGTGTGTGTATGCATGTAGTATTTGTTTATATTTGATCATGAAAAATGAATAAAAAATTGGTATACTGCTCCCTAAAATAAGAAGTTTATATTCAACAATTTTGTGTCATTTTATTGCAGAAAAAGGAAGCAGAGATCTTATTACGTAGAGTCAAAGTCACGAACAAGCTGTTGCACTGGCCAAACTCAGTTTGTGTGTGTGTTTTGCTCTCACACAGCGTTCACCCACAAAGAGTTTTAAACATGCATTAGTTGCCATTCTTTAAAAATAAGAATAGTTTAAATCAAAAGCCAGGCTTCCAAATCCTCTTGGGATAGCAAAATCTCCATCATTGTGAGCCTACATTTCACAATATTCAGCTAGAGCTGGAAGCTCCTTTGGTCAGGTGTATACTTTCTAGTGGGTCATGCTCCTGACCTCCCTTCTCTGTGGAAGGTCAGTTATCACCTATCACTTCATTCTTTGTGGCTTCTTGCATTTACATTACCTGCCTGGCTCCATCAAACTTTCAAGATAGCCAGAAATGAGTAAACTATGGTATGAGGAACAAGATTTAGGTACTTACATTTTATTTTACAGGTGAGCATATCCAAGGTCACTGGAAAACTGGAAGATGATCCAGGAGAAAATGCATTCCATGGGAAAATAAGTTGGAAATTCCCAGTGTGCACTAGAACAGCAAGTCCCTGGAAAGTTCCATGATATGTCAACTTGCCTGGCTTTGGTTAGAAAATAGGGGACCACTGGGAGGTTTTCAACAATAGAGGAAATGATCAGAGAGATGCACTGGCAAGTTAAATTCGCTAACAGTGCCATTTCCATAAAAATAAGGGTTAATATAAATTTTAAAAGCATCACTGGTACCTTCCAAGATTTTCCTCTCAGAGTTAGAGAGATGTTTCCCATTGAGTATCTAGTTCCTTTCTCTATAAATGGATACTAGCAATACCTTCCTGTTTGGATATGTGGGAATATTAAATGGGATAATGCATGTGATAAGTAAATGTTAGCTATGCTTATTTATTTCTTCTTTTCCCTATTCTTATTATCTGTAGATTCATAAATGTCCATATACATGGATATGGAAAAATGGAAAGTTCCCCACTTTATGTGCAATTAGATATATTATGCAGAAAATCCTACTTCAACTTTCTCACCCAGTTCAAACTTTATGTCCTCTGGAATGCATATGTAGAGATCCCCAGGCTGAAACACTAATTTCACTGTTTGGAGTTATACATTTTTGTCTTTGCCAGGAAAGAAGATATAGAAAGAGAGGGGAAAGAAAAAGGGAAGAAGTGAAAGGAAGGAAGGATGGAAGGAAGGAAGGAAGGAAGAGAGGGAGGGAGGAGAGAAAGAAAGAAAGAAGGAAGGAAAGAAAGAGAAAGAGAGAAAGAAAGAAAGAAAGAAAGAAAGAAAGAAAGAAAGAAAGAAAGAAAGAAAGAAAGAAAGAAAGAAAGAAGGAAGGAAAGAAGAAAGGAAAGAAAGAGAAAGAAAGAACAAATGAAAGAAGGAAAGAGAGAAAGAAAGAAGGAGAGAAGGAAAGAAAGAAAAGGGAGGAAGGGAGGAAAGGAGGGCAAATAAATCTCCTCCTCCCAGAGCACAGTAGTGAAAGTAAGGCAGCATGGCAACTTAATGGTAGTCACAAATAGCAGAAGATCCTTTGCAAACCAGGAGAACAGAGAATTGGCTCCATTGTTTCCCAGAAATGAGAATTGCTAGGTCAACCCTCAAAATTAGAAGTTTACAACCAAGAATTCAGCCAAGAGAGCTAGCAGTTTTCCATGAGTCCAAAGGCTGTCTGCAACAGTCATGTTCAAATTGTTTTTCTGCTTTCAGCTTGGTTTTCCATCCATGCTATGGCAGCAGGTTCTCTGATGTGCCCTTGCGTAAGTGATTTTGAAACAGGGAAGAGCCAAATCGGACTACACGTTGGATCTGTTTCTTTTACTTTAACCTTTGCCTTCAGCTGCTTTTGTTCACTAAAAGGATACTGTCTGTACATAATGGTCTGCCTTGGGGAACCCTGCCCCTCTGCCTGAATGTTAAACCAAAGTGCCTTTGTTCAGGGAAACATGCTGACCCTGTCTACCTGTGGATGGCTGCAAGAAAGAAGAAATTAACACATCTCCTCTCCTAGGCTGGCCATTCCAGGGGACATTTGCAAATCTTATGACCTTTTTCACTTTACTTCCTCATCTTCTCCCCATTCTCTATTCTATAAAAGAAACCGGCATCCAAACACCAATAAGGTGGTTTTTTGGAGACATTAGTCTACCATCTTCTTGGTCTGCTGGCTTTCTGGATGAAGTCGTATTCTTTGCCTCAACACCTTGTGGCCTGTTGTGTGGCAAGCAGAGAGAGCTTAGACTTCGTAACAGTTTGTCCTCGGCCTCTGAAGTCCACTGAGGCAGTCCATAGTAAATGTTGCTGTAAAGACCATCCCCGAGGGTGGGTGGCTTGGTGTCCAGGCACAGATGATGTACTCCACGCTATGATAAGGCAGGCCTTCAAGTAACCAGAAAGGGACACATTCCATATAGATTTCAAAAATATTAAGATCCTATGATGTTTTACGAACCAGGCTACAGATGGAGAAACAATAATAAACAAAAAAGGAGACACAACTCCTGTCCTGTGGAGCTTATGATCTAGAGGAGAAGGCAGACAAACAATTCCACAGTTAAGTAAAATGCCAGCAAAATAATGACTTTGGTTAGTACTCAGAAGGAAATGCATGTGGTGCTTTGAGAGTGTATAACAGGGAATCTGGCCTCATCTTGGAGATCAGAAAAGGCATTCCTGAGGAAGTGAAGTCTAGATGATGACTAAGAGTTAACCAAACAAAAGATGGATAGGAGTATATATATACAATGGGATATTCTCAGCCATAAAAAAGAATGAAATCTTGCAACAACATGGATGAACCTAGAGGGTGTTATGCTAAGTGAAATTAAGTCAGAGAAAGACAGTTACTGTATGATCTCACTTATTATATGTGGAATTTTAAAAATGAAATAAATGCATAAACAAAACAGAACAGAAACAGACTCATAGATACAGGGAACAAACTGGTGATAACCAGAGGAGAAGGTGTTAGGGTGGTGGGTGAAATAGGTGAAGGGGATTAAGGGGTACAAACCTCATTAATAAAATAAATGAGTCATGAAGATGTAATGTGCAGCATGGGGAATATAGTCAATACCATTGTAATAATTTTGTAAGGTGACAGGTGGTAACTAACTTTTTGTAGTGATCATTTAAAAATGTATATACATATCAAATCACTATGATATACACCTGAAGCTGATGTGATATTGTTTGTCAATTATACTTCAATTTTTTAAAAAGGAGGATAGGAGTAAATTTTCAGGTTCTATTTGCGCAACCTTATTTATGGCAATATCATCATGAGTATTCAAGGATTAAAAAAAAAAGTAGCATAGCTAAAGTCAACAGAAAAGACTCAAACTGAAGCAAGAGAGAAAAAGAATGGAAAGAACAGAACAAAGCATAAGACGTATGGGAACCGAAGCAAACATAGTAGCCACTGCAACTTTCATCCCAGACAGAGAGGAGAGACTGAGATTTGGACAGAAGTAATTTTGAAAAAATAGTCTCCAAGAATATTCCAAAATGGATGAAAGACTTCAACCCACAGATTTCAAAACTCAGCAAATCCTAAAAATGATAATTGGATAAACAAACTGTAATAGACCCATACAATGAAATTCTATTCAGCAATAAAAAGAAATAACTTCTGATATATGCAACGACATGGAAGAATCTCAAAAGTGTTATGCTAAGTCAAAGAAGCTAGTCACAAAGGCCACACACAGTATGATTCCATTTATATGACATTTTGAAAAAGACCAAAGTATAGTGACAAATCAGATCAATGGTCACCAAGGCCTAGGGTGAGTAGGAAATTGAATAGAAAGGGGTGTTAAGGGAAATTCTCTGGGTGATGGACTTTCAATTATTAATAACATTATGATAAAAATGGGCTACAAAACAATATCACCAGTAGGATGAAGATTTTGTGATATCAATAATAGAAAAATCTAGAAGAAAACATCCATAATCAATCATTGAGCTATCTACCGCTTCATTTTTGTCTGCTTTTAATTTTGTTATTTATATTTTTCTTTAACTGCTAAATTTTCTACAATGTGAATGAAATTATTATAATTAAGGAAAAGAATATTTTGAACACAACTAATATTATTGGTACTGATTATAAAACACAGTAAGCCATTTCCTAATAGGTTCATAATTTCTTTCCTAATTTTAAAGGTTGTTCTCTGCAAAAGCATGTTTTCCTTTTCTTATCTTTAAACTTCTATATTATTAATTCACATACACACACATACAGAACTATATCTTGTGCTTGAAAATCTCTGTAATTATAGCAATCACCACCTGTGAGCGTATATGGGTTTATTCTTAGCTAAATTATTCACTTAACCCCCCATGTAAAGTGAATTTCCAACATGCATCTGCTGGCAAGATTTTCCAAGTGGAAGGTGCAAAGGGAAGTGTCAGGACTACGTCCAATGCAGGTTACCTGGGTACCCACCCCCTTCTCCCAGCCCAGTTAGAGCAATAAGTGCTGCACCGGTGCTTGTCACGATGACCTGTGATGTCATCACAGGTGATGACCCTGTGATTCAACAAGGCCACAGTCTGCAGACTAACTGCTCAGCAAAGGACTTCCTTGAGTGTCGCTTGACACAGCCCCTTGCGGATTTATGAACACACACACCCGTGGTATCTTGTCCTACCCTTTCTATCATATCAGTTCGCTACATCTCAGCAAAGAGAAAGAAAAAAGAACTGAAACCACTAATTACCTACAAATAGGTCAAACACGCAAAGCTCCACACCTGCTAAATCTGGGTGGATTAAGTTTGTAAACCACTAACACCTCATTTTCCCCTATTTTATAATCGATTTTTAATTATATAAGAAATAAATGAAATCATTCTCCCCTTAAACATTAGAACATTTAGTTGAGGAACTTTTGACCACCTTCCCCAATTTCAGTCCCTCTCACCTTCCCATAGACAGTTTGGAGCTTGGGGTCCAGGCTTCCGGGCCTCTGCACAGCACAGAACAGAAAGCACAGCCCGGCCTCATGAGGGTTTTTCTGTTTTCTTTTCTCTCTCTTTCTCTCCATAAATGGTTTCATACTGTAGTTATCATTCTGCAACTCATTAATTTTTTTTTTCATTTTTGAGCTCTATCCCAGTCTGGTTGTCTGTTTTAACTGCTGTATACAATGCCATCATCTAAATACACCATATTTTATTTCTCCATTCTCTTTGATAGACACTTAGGTTATTCCAATTTGTCACCATCACAAACAATGCTGCAATGAACATACCTGATGGCCCCTGGGCACAAGCTCCTCCCATCCAGTCATGGCCAGGAACACTGTCACCACATTGAAATGACAGGAAGCTTGACAATCACATCACATGGGGTCTCAAGTCTCATTTCTCCCACTATCCGGACATTGGTGAAGCAAGGTCCTGAGGGTCTTCTGGCCACGGCCCTTCCCCTGAATCTCTCCGGGGGAGAGGCAAACAAGCTACTAAGAGAAATAGAGCCATCTCTTTCCCCAGGACTGCTCTAATACAGACCTGGGCTCATGGGCAGATTCAAATGCAAAATGTCATTATTTCCCCTAAAACCTGAAAACCCACCTAAAGGTGGTTTAGTGTGGATCATTCCCTCCACGTGGCCCATGGCTGAGAAGGACCTCAGGACTCAGCCTATTGAAGGGTCTTGGAGGCACTCAAGGGCAGGGGCACTCAGGCGTTCTTGCTGGAGTTAAGAGTGGGTTTTCACAAACTCCTGCGGCAGGAGGTCTAGCCTGGCGCAGTTCTTTCACACGTGCGCTTGCAGCCTGCGAATACAATCCCGGCCCTGTTCCCCGGCCCCAGGGCCATGTGAGAGTCATGAAGTCATCACAGCTGCGACTTCGGGGTGAGGGGGGAGCCCCCAGCACGCTGGCCGGCGGCCCATCCCCCGCAGCCCAGAAACGTGCACTCGCTGCAACCCAGACGCCCGGGGAGACACGGGGCAAATCCAGCCGCAAACACCCTGATATTGACCAGGCAGCCCAGGGGTGGGGAAACAGATTCACAGCCGGTGGGGGACAGCCGCTGTCTGGGCACCAGCATCATGCCTCTGGGCCTCCTGGGACCGGGCCCCCAGATTTAAGTCATTTCACACTTGGAACGTGTCACGAGGTTGGCCTCCAATCTGCCACCTCGGTGTCAAGCGTAGTTCCACTCAATAAACCCCTCGTGGGCCCAGGGCAGGATTGAAGAATTGGGGAGCACAGGACTGGAGCCTCACAGGCATGGTTTGGGCAGGGCGTCCATCATCTGAGGGGCGCAGCCTGGCCTCTTGCTCCATCCCTGCCAGTGGAAAAAGCTATATTAAGTGCCAAGTCACAGGAGAGCGAGTCCCGGCCCAGGCCTTTACAATCTGTTTCATGAGCTATTCCTCCCAGTAGACTGGCGGGAGAATTTCTCCATTAGTGCCGCAGCATCTGTGAACATGAACGCCCGGGCCTTTCTGCCCTGGGAGCACTGAGGCCTCTGAAGCAAGCAGGTGGCAGCTCTGAAAATTCTAGGAGGGCTAGAGAAAGAGGCTTCCCTTTTATCTCGGCTGGGGTAGTCCTCTGTGGTGGTTTGGGGTCAGCTTTAACCTGAGACCCTTTGCCTGATGCCATAGCAGGATCTATGGTAAAGGGCCTCACCACCTAAGTAGCCCAAAGGGTGCTTTGTCCTGGGGAGAGGAAAGCAGGGATTAGGCATGGAGTAAGGAGTAGAAAAGTCACCAGGAGGCTTCCCTGGTGGCACAGTGGTTGAGAGTCTGCCTGCCAATGCAGGGGACACAGGTTCGTTCCCCGGTCCGGGAAGATCCCACAGGCCGCGGAGCGGCTGGGCCCGTGAGCCATGGCCGCTGAGCCTACGCGTCCGGAGCCTGTGCTCCGCAACGAGAGAGGCCACAGCAGTGAGAGGCCCGCATACCGCCAAAAAAAAAAAAAAAAAAAAAAAGTCACCAGGAAGGCTGATGGGGTGTTCCAAGGGGCTGGAAGTTAGGAATTCAGCAATTCCCCCTGAGAGAAATCCTTGGAGACACTTTATGCTGCGTCTCCCACCACTGTCGCTCTTCCTACTTTCCCTTACCATCGACCTGCTGATTTCCAACCACAGCTCTTGTCACGCCATCTCAGCCCTCTGAGAAGCAGGATGAAATTTTGCAACTTCCTCTCTGGGTCATTTTGAAAGTGGGGCGTTGAGAACGAAGAGTGGTCTTTCCATCCCCAGCTCTGCGAGCTTCAGCCCCGGTCCCACCAGCACTCCTTTCCTTCATGAATCTGGAACTTTGTGTTCCCCTCCACCCAACCCCTCTAGCACCTAGAAGAAAGAAAGATTTCCAAGAAGAAGCACAGTGAAACTATCCTTTCCTGGCCCAACATAGTGGCTGAGTCTGGAGCAGGGGAGAGTGGAAAGAGGGGAGAAGGGAAGAGAGAAAAAAAGATGGAAGGAGAGGGGATGGGAGGGACACAATGGTGCTGAGAAAACCAAACCAGAGAATAGAGTTGGGAAAGGTCAGAGTGACCAGAGTTGTGGACTCCCTTCCTCCTTTCTCCCCGTCCTGGGAGGGCGCTGCTCTCCAAGCCCCAGGTAAGAATAGGGGACACGTTGGGATGCCGCTCAGGTAACATCACGAAGAAGAAAACAGAGAAATCTGCATGATGGCTAAGATGGAGTGAGAGAAAGTTATGGAAAGTGGCCACCACACACCCCTTTCCAGGGTCTCTGTTCTCTCTTATCTGAAGGCTCTTCACAAAAGAGTGCTTGCTTAAATTGTTTCTTTAAAAAATAGTGAAAAACATGCTATGTATGTCCCCAAATGAGGGTTCCTGATGAAGAATTGAGAATGTACGATAGACACAATCTTGAGGTATTGATAGAATGCAAAGCAATAGACATCATTTTGCCTCATAACATAATTGATGTTTGAAAAATTGTACATCCTCATTATAAAAATTTACTCAACTGTACATGCAACAAGTCAGCTCTCTAGCTATATAATGGCTATAATCTGGGTGTTCACATGATCTATCATCCGAACAGGAAACAACGGGCACCAAGCCAGCCATCTAGAATGTTAGTCTCCCCGGCTCCAGCTGAACTTGCCAGAGATTGTGTCTGCTTGTGGATATTTAATTTACAAAAGCTAGCAGTGAACCCATGAAAGGCAGGAATGAGAGCCGAAGTCAGAAACGAGGCTGCATCTTCATGAATTCGGCTTTGAGGCTTAGACCCAGTCAAGCACAGTCTGTCTCACCCTGCTGACTGACGCATCACCCAGCACAACAAGGTCCAAAGGGCAACAAGTGGACTTCACAGAAGAGGGAACCCCGCCTCCAGAGACATTGCTTCCTGAAACCCAGTCCTCCCTTAACAGCAAGAGAGTATCATCCTTCCTCCCTGAATTTCATTTTTGATATTATGACACAGAAGTTTCCTTGGATTCCTGAAATGTACTTTAAAAGCTAAGATGAACAGACTAGACTGTGCCTTATGCATCATGACCACATGCTCACAGCGATCAGTGATCCCAGTTATAGTTAGAACCTGACTCTTGCACCAAGCAGGTCTTCCATGGCCATGATACCACCTGGCCCTCAGGATAAATCTATAGCACAAGATGGCACGTACTGTCTTTCCAATGACACCATGAGTACCTTGAAAAGAGAGAATATATTCTACACTGTACCTACTTTCTTTTTAATCTAAGAGTATGTGCCCCAGAATAGTAACTCAAATACTAGCTCCCTTCACGTCCCTAAAAAATGTTGATTTACCCAGCTTCCATTGTGCTCCTAGATTCTAGGTAAATAAATGCTTCTGGTGAATTCCCTGGAGCTGGGGCGAATCAGGCCATGGACAGAGGCCCATGTATAAGAAGGGAGAGAGATACAGGCAGGAAAGAGACAGGAGTGCATCAGGCCCCTGGGCCTTGGGCTTGGAGATCTGCATCCCTCAGGAGGTAGCCTTGGAGTCACCACTCGTGCTGGCTGGGGTTCAGAATCTGTAAGGAAGCAGACTCAGCATCCATCAGTCACGTGCAGTGCCCAGCATTGAGGCGCACCCTCAGAGATACAGCAAGCAGAATGAATACTGTCTGCCTCTGCCTAAGGTACATACACTCCCTCATTTCTTGGGCCTGAAGAACATTACAGTGGGTTTTTCAGAAAGTAGCATTTAGAAATGCAAGAATTTTCATCTCATCTTTTATCTTCAAGTTACTGTTCCAAGGACTCCTAGGAAGCTTACTCAAGGGGGAAGAAAGAGGAGTGGCCAAGGCTCCGGCTTTGCTTTATCTCATAAATTGGAACTTCATATGAGATTGTGTTTGAACTGAAGTTTCATTTCCAAAACAAAAATTCAAATTGTTTCTTTATTCCATAGAATGCCGTTAATGTCTAATGCCTCCTATATGCCAGGTGGGAATACAAACTGTGGAGTTCTCTCAAGGTGTATATAGATAGGCTCATGAGGCGAGAACATGTACAAATTCAGATCATCACAGTCTCAGGCAGATATGGGGAAGGGGCTGCTTTAAATTCTCATGATCTAGAGCCTTCCCCACTCACTCAAGGGTGATAAGCAAATATCAAGGGCATTGTCTTTTGTTGCCTGGGAACTGACCTTTGGTCTCCGCTACATAATACTGGGTTTCATGAAGTTCCCAGAGTGCAGCAGGGGCAGCAGAAACAGTGGGACGCTGTGTTTGGTGTCTTGCTCCGCCAGACGAGACCCAGTCGTTTTTGCCTTATTTAGAAATAGACTTGTTTTATTATGACACGGACCGTTTGTTAGCACAGAGAGAGACAGAGAGACTCACAATGTTTGAGTCCCTTATCTTGCATTGTTTATGTTCTTAAAATAATTTAATTAGCTTAATAAACAAAAGCATTTTCAATTCATAAACAGAGAACTAAAAAAAAAAAAAAAATCAAATGTTCCAAAAGGCAAGAAGAGTAAAAAAGTCAAATCATTCCAAGACCTTCCCGCACTCTCTGTTTTGCGCACTCCCTGCAAACGGCATCGCCGAGAGCCAATGGGACTTCTAGGATTTATGTCATTCCCTCATTTTGCTAAGTTTTTGGTAGGTCACGGATGCCATCTAGAAGGATCGATATTTCAGCTGGCTCTGAATGCCATGACTCTGTCTACCTTCTTAAATGACTCCCTAAAAAGTTAACATGGGGAGAAGAGCCAAACATAAGGTTTAAATGTACAAAGCAGTTTTAAATATATGGATCGATTCAATTTTTAAAGTAGGAAGAATTTAAAACTCTAGGGCTAAAGGGAAATTTCTGAAAGAGCAAAAGAAATGAAGAAGTTACATAATTAGCACAAGCTGACTACATCATGGTAATCATCGATTGTATCTCATTAATATTGCTGACATAATTATTTATATTTGTATCTATAAATATACTTGTATTTATGTTTATTACTATAAATTCTTTCACCCATCAATGACTAGGGATGGTCTCAAAATATTTGTACTCATTAACTCTACAGCGCACTATAATCTCTAATCTTCAGTTTATGAAGTGCACATGTACTTCATAAAGACAGTTTATGAGTTATAGGCATAATGTAAATCAATAGAATATAAATTAGGGTCAAGTGTGATATCTACAAGTATTTGTATATTTTACACGATTAATATCAGCTAACTTGGTTTAAGCACTAATTACATGGTAGTCACATACTAAGAACTTCATGTGGATTATCTCATGCGATTGTTCCCTCTATTTTACCCATGAGTAAACCGAGGCTTGGAGTGTGCCCAATGAACATAGCTATAAAGTGAGGAACCAGCCTTGAAATCCAGCTTCTTGGCTCCAAAGGCTCACTGTGAACTCCAATGCTCTCCTGTGACATGAGCTATTACGGCGCTCTGATGGATTGTATTTCTATTACAGCAACTGTTATTACGAAAGCCAGGTGGCTGGTCATTGTTTTTGACATGTCTTAAATTTTGCCCAGTAACCTCCCTTCACCCACATCAGTCATAGTTTGATCAGATAAGCAGAATCACTAGGCGGTAATATATGTATTTGGTATGCATATGTGTATATATATGTACATATGCCTGTATGGATATAGATATAGATATATCTTTTTCACAGGATTTTTACCTTAGAAAATTGTGGGAGTTGAGCAGGCAGTCTTTATAAGGCTACTGTCTCAGTGAAGGCAGTAGAGAAGCAAGGACTAGCTGGAATCCAAGGGGACAGAAAAACCCATGTCAACTCTTGCTGCCACCGACTTTGGCAGTGTTGATGTCCTGTAGGACAGGTTGGTGCCGTTCATCACAGAGCTGTCCCAGGAGGCAGAGAAGCCGAAGGAGGATACAGAGGGAGAGGAAAGGTTGCAAGCCTGGCTGCTGCCCTCACATCAACAAAACGAGCCAGCAGAGAAGCACCAACCTGTGAGCTACATCCCGGCTGCTCCTTCACTTCCTCCCTCCAAATCTGCCACAAGAGACTCTCTTGTGGCCCACCCTAACCTGAAACATAAAGGGGAAGGAACTCTGGGAAACGTAGGTCAGTCTAGGCAAGTTGATACATTACAAAGCAGCCACACCCTCTACTCCCTGTTTTCTTGCATTAAAGGTGCTGCAATGTTCTATGTAGAAAAACCGCATCATGGATGATGGAGAAGACTCAGATCTGCCACACAGTGAGCACACAGTCATGTCAACCAATCCTAGAGCACCTCCTCTGTGCAGACACTGTGTATCAAAGGTGCAAAGATGAGGGGGATCTGGTTCCTGCCTTCGAGAGGCTAACCTCCTGGGAGTATGAGGGAAAGAGAAGCATAAACAGGTATATCAATACAAGTATTATGATAAGTGCACCCAGGGTGCAATAGGAGCCCACAAAAGTGGCTCACCCCACCCAAGCTGGGATTTCAGGTGAGCTTCATGTCTAAGTAGTCTTAAAGGATAAAGTAGGAGTTGACCAAGTGAGAGGATAGGTAGGGATTTTAAGGTGGATCACAGGAGAGAATAGCCATTAAGGTCTATGGCAGAGGTGGGGTGGAGAGATTTGCAAACAACAATTGTGGGAGGCTGGGAGTGGAAGGGAAAGATGTTGGAGAAACAGGTGTTGCAAACCCTGGAAAGTCTATCTGTGGTATTTGAGAAAGCTTGGACTTCATCTCCTACTCACTGGGGAGCAATGAAAGAGTTCAGCACACAAAAATGATATAGTCGTTGAGCTAAATAGTCTCCGTGATAACCTCCTCAATGACTTATCTCTCTGTACATGTGCTCATCACATTCAAAGATAGAGTCTAATTCCCCTCCTCTTGAATCTAGGGCTGGTCTAAGCAACTTCTTGAAGGTAACAGAAGCAACATTCCGAGGGTAGGTCTTAAGACGTCTTAGAGCTTCTGCCTGGTCTCTTGGAACACTCTCTTCGGACCTGATACCTCTTCTTAGAAGCAAACCCATGCTGTCAGAAGCCCAAACCACAGGTACATGGCACATGTAGGTGCTCTGGTTGTCACCCCAGCTGAGCTCCCAGCCAGAAACCATCATGAATGTCAAGGTCAAGGCTTTAGAAGACTCCAGTCCCAGCCACCATCTGAATGCAACTTCATGAGAGACCCTGAATGAGAATTGCCCCCATCAACTCATAAAATTTGAGCAATAATAAAATTTGTTTTAGACTTCTAAGGCTTCATGTGGTTGTTGTATAGCAACAGATAACCAGAATGTCATTTTTATACTTTATGGGGGAAGAAGATTCTTGGAGTACAACTTACTGATTTAAAAGAGATAAAATGGGAGTAGAAAGACCTGGTAGGACTCCACTGCCATAATCAAAAGAAGAGACAAAAGAAAAGCTGGATTCTAGAAACAGGAAGAAAAATTAATAGATTTTATGATAAATGAAGGCTAAAGGAGAGGGGAAGAGTCAAAAGTTCTTTGTGTGTCTCTTGTACAGCTGGGTGGAAGCTGGCTGTCCCACTTCCAAGACCTAGAATATGGAAGGAGGATCAGGTGACATGGAGGGAGTAATATATTGGGTTCAGATAGATATACTGTGAGTTGGAGGTTTCTAGGGGATACCCAGAGTGACAAGTTCAGGAGGAAGCTTGGTATAGGAGTTGGAAACTTAGTTTGGGAAAAACTTTTCACAGATATCACTCATTAAAGATGATGAAAATGGACAAAATAATTCAAGGAGAGGATACAAAGTGAACTGAGAAACCGGCCAAGGATGTGTCCCTTGAGAAACTGATACCCAAGTCCTCTGCCATGGAGTGGCTGCAGGAACCTGGGCAAATAACCTGACATTTCTCGGGGTCCACATTTCCATAAAGGGGTTTTATGTGGGTTGTGAGAATACGTGATATTTAATGTGATAATACATTCCAAGTACCTGGCCTAGAACCTAGTACAAGAGTTCAATAAAGATTGAGGTTGGTTTTTATTAATATTGCCATTACCACAGCATCATCTGTGTTGAAGGGATGGGCTGCTGAGAAATAGATGGAGACCAAGGACTGTTAGAAGGATGGGAGGAAAAAGAGAGGAGTGTCACAGAAGCCAAAAAGTCGGGAGTTTTGAGAAAGAGTGAGGAGTCACATGGGACCAGGATATTCTCTCTGGACTTGGCAATGTTCAGGTTGCTGAGGACCTTGATGGGATATTTTTAATGATGTGGAGGGAGTTTACCAAAGCTGGGAAGTGGGATATGAAGACTTGTGGATTATTCTTTTAGGAAACTTGGTTGGATGTAAAAAAAAAAAAATGAAGAAATCCTACTATTTGTGACAGCAAAGGATCTTGAGGGCATTACACTAAGTGAAGTAAGTCAGATAGAGAAATACAAATACTGTGTGATCTCACTTATATGTGGAATCTAAAAAAGAAAAGAAAGAAACCAATCAAACTCATGGAAAAAAGAATCAGATTTGTAGTTACTGGGGGGCAGGGAGGGGGAAGAAATTGGAGAAAGGTGGTGAAAAGGTAGAAACTTCCAGTTATAAAACAAGTAAGTACTAAGGATGGGATGTACAACATGATGACTCTAGTTAATACTGCTGTGTGATATACAGTAGTTTAGAGAGTAAATTCTAAGAGTTCTCCTCACAAGGAAAACAAATTTTTACTTTCTTTTTTATTTTATCTATTTGAGATGACAAATGCTAACTAAACTTATAGAGGTAATCATTTTACAATATATGTAATTAAAATCATTATGTGTACACCTTAAAATTATGCAGTGACGTGTGTCAATTACACTTCAATAAAAATGGGGAAAAGTTAAAATAAAATGTTTTAAGAAGCTAATTAAATTTTTTAAAAAAGAAAAAATTGTCCTGGAAAGAAAAGGAAAGGTGATGATAGCCAGAGGAGAACAGTAAATAGAAGGAAATTTTTGTGTGTTTGTTGTTCTTGTTGCTGCTGTTGTTTACGTGCTGGGGTTTTTTGTTTGTTTGTTAAAAAGGGAGAGATGTGAGTATAAGACAAAGGAACCTAGACAGAGGGAAAAACAGAAAGGGCTCCAAGTGAAGGCCTTTGACGGAGAACATACTTAAGTCTTGCAGGGGGAGACTTCAAGAATTGGCAGGGGGTAAGTGTCTGAGACACAGCTGGCTCAGCAATGGGTCCCTTTCTTTGACTGGCAGGCTTGGGGGAGCGTAATTTAGAATCAGGATATTAGAAGAGGCAGAATAGTGTGAAATTCGAGGACTTAGTGGGAGAGGACTTTGCATATTATGAGGTAGTTATTCAAGTATTTCCTTCTTATGGGCTTAACCAGCTGCTTCTGAGCATTAATGTTTGTCCTCAGGAGATAAATGTGGGGACTGATCCAAGAATTACTACCTAGATAACCATGGTTTATGGAGGTACCGTGGTTTATAAAGGCTTGAAAGCATTCAACTCAGCCAGATGAGTCCTTCCTTCTGCTGTTCTGTAGGCAAACAGCCCAAAAAAGATTTGTTTTTCCCCCTCCTCACCAGGTGTTACAGGTGGGAGCTGTGGGTAGAACCCACTTAGCCATCCCTCCTTCTACAACTAGGAGATGCCCCCGGCCCCCACTCCTAACTGGAACATGCGGGAGGATTATGGAAAATAGAGAACTAGAGAAAGTGATTTCCTAAATCTGGAATCCTGGGCAGAACTCTCTGTGACCTGTACATAAAACAGGTAAGAAGCAACACAACAAAGGTTTAAAAGGTCAGAAAAGCTGAAACACTTGTCTGAAACACCACCCAGGTTCAGATTGGTCTCAGGGGAACACACAGTGGGGCAGACCAGAACAGCTCTGCCATGTCTTTGAATACAAAATTGAGCTTTGAAGTACAGCCCACAGAGTGGACCAGGACATGCATTGTGAACCTAAACAAGTTGACTGCCTGCTAAAATAAAAGATTTAAGTAGGAACCAGAGTCACATAACATAATACTCAGAATGTCTAGGACACAATCCTCATCTCATCACACTGAAAACCATGAAAATCTCAACTCAGAAGAAAAAAGGCAATCGACAGACATCACCATTGAGATGACACAGATGTTGGAATTATCTGATGAGTATTCTAAAGCAGCTATTATATAAATGTTTTAATTTTAAAGCAATTATGAATGCTTGAAACAAATGAAAAATAGAAAGTCACAGAAAATAGAATATGTAATGAAGAAACAAATGAAAAAAATCTAAAAATGAAAAACACAATAACCAAAAATTGTAAAAAATCACTGGGTGAGCTCAGTAGAAATTTATAAGAAAAAAAACAGCTCAACAGAAACATGGACAAAGGGTATGGATAGGACTTTATGCATTGGACCATTTACATAAAAGGAAGTACAAATAGCTCTTAAACATATAAAAAGATATTCACCCTCACTCATAAGAAAAATAAAAATTAAAACTGCTGCCACAACTACTGAAGCCCACACGCCTAGAGCCCATGCTCCACAACAAGAGAAACCCCCGCTCGCTGCAACTAGAGAAAGCCTGCGAGCAGCAACGAAGACCCAACACAGCCAAAAATAAAATAAATAAATTTATAAAAGACAAAATTAAAACTACAATGAGATACTAGTTTTCACTGATCAGAGGGCAAAAGTCCAAAGTGTGAATATACACTCTTGGTGAGAATGTGGAAAATTATCCTAGATAGCTTATAGGCATCTAGAATAATTTAAACACATCTGCAAAATCCATGTGCCTTTTGGCCCTGTAATTCCACTTTGGGAAATCTATTATATAGAAAACTTGCATAAGGGTGAATCGAATTGACATATGTACAGTGTCATTCTTGGCTACTTTGTTGATAATCACAAAAAACTAGAAACAATTTAATGTCCATCAGCAGCCTGCTGGTTAAATTAATTCTTATACATCCATTCAATGGGAGGTTATGAAATTGTTAAAAAAAAAAAAAAAGAAGGAATGAAGCCCTCTATAACTTCATGCCATTGAGTAAATAAAAGGAGAGACAATGATCTACATTTACATGTGTTTGTACCTGCATAAAGAAACTCTGAAAGGACAGTTAACAGTAAGTGGCTGCCCAATGGGGTCTGGGAAGATGGGAGACAGTCTTGACTGTATCACTATTAATATGTTCTGGTTATTGAACCACGTGAGTGTATTGCCTATCTGAAAAAAACTAAGAACAGTTAAAGACACACCAAAAGAACAGAAATAGTCCTCATTGTCCTGTCCCAGGGCTGTATCATAGTGGTTCCCTTATGTCTGGACGAGGTAAACCTATCCAGCGTTTCCATGAACATGGCTTCAGTATTAGCAGGGATACTGTTTCATCTTGGTCTGTTAGTCACATGCCTTCCATGATCCTCACTTGGAAGCAGAGCCCCCAAATCCCCAGGGGCACTGGTTAAGATGAAAGCATTTTGATTAGGAATCCTTTTTCTCTGTGGCCTGGACTGCTGAGGGCTTGAAACCTGCCTTCTCCTCCCTCCCTGCCCCTCACTGCTTTCTGCTCACGACACAGGGTCCCCCAGTATGTTTTGAAAAGATTTCCTTGTAGGAAATACCATCATACGGATGATGACCGCTCACCGAGCTCCCAGCTCTCTGGTTCTGTATTTCTGCTTTCATGTGGAAACCGGGCAGAGCAAAAGCACGTTTTTCCTCTTCCCTCTCATCTTCCGGGCACCAAAAGCCAAACGCCTAAACCACAAGCCCTTAAGCACCTGCCACGTGGAAAGGCTTCCTTCTGTGGCTCAGGAGTTTCGTTTGGTTTCTGTCAGGGCCACATGACCCCCCCAAAGGGCAGATTTTGTGGATGGGGTCTCTCCTCTGACTGCCCCTAACCCTGTAAAAACTGCAAAGGCCATCACTTTCCAGAAGGGGATCAAGTTGCTTTTCTGCAGTTGCAGGGGTCACTTGTCTTCCTGTTAGATATGAGTGGATTTTCTCATGGGGGCACAGCTGCTCCCTTCTGTAACTTGGGCTGACACGCGCGGGCAGCTGTTGGAGGAGCACGCTTCTCCCCACCTCTTTGTTAGACGGCGCCCACTCTCCCATCCAGGTGATGCTCCCTAATTGGCAAAGAAAAGCCACAGGAATAAGGCAAAAAGTCTAGCCCTTGCAGAGCCTGGCTCCAGTCATTTAAAACGAAATCAATCTTACTTCTCCCCTTTCCCTCAGTGGTCTGAAATAATATTTGAAGTTCTGTTTGGTCTCCTTGGAGAACTGCCAATGACTTCAAGGCATGTAGTAAAGTTATATATCAAGACACGATTACGAGCAGGACTTTTGAAAAGTGATTCTCACTTAGGAATAATATACGATACGAATTTAATATTCTGTCATACTACTTCTTTTTTTCTCAAGGAAATGAGTGGAATACTTACAGTAGCTAAAGGAAACTCTCTTCCATGCATGGGATTAATCGATAATGTTTCTTTAATTTTATAAATGCTTATCGATGGTGAATTTTGAAAGGAGCAAACTGCATAAGTTCTGAGATTTTCTGTTTGTGCTGCTGACTACAGTAAATGTTTTCAGAAAATTTCTCCCCACCATTTTTTAGCTGAAAAAATAAGGAAAAACAATTCTTCTTACTACATTGAAGGTAATGGGTGAAATGTAGTCTGAGAATGAACAACAAAATGCCCACTTGTCTGTTTTTCCCATTCTGATCACAATTAAGTAACTAATTATGAGACTAATTGTGCACATGTCAAGTTCAATGCAGTCTTCCTTCCACAATCTAGATAAGTGACTCCCACACTCTTTTTACAAATATTTTAAATATATCTTAAATTATATAATCATTATATGGATGCATTCTTATAAAATATTTATAAAGTACAGAAAACCTCACAGTTCTGTTTGACCCACTCTTCTGTAAACTAAGTGTGGCATATATCTTTCTAGATGTTTTTATAGGCTTATATAACAATGCAAATATTTATATACAAATAGAAATATTTATATTTATATACAACTACAAATATACAAATGTATGGCTTAATTTTGTTATTGTCTTTTGTATATATTGAATCATGTCATACTTATTGTGCCACAACTTGATTTTTAACTTAATATTTGGTGATGTTCCCATATCAGTACATGAAAATCTACTTCCTCTTTGGAACTACTGTGAAGTATTCCACCATATCTATTTGCCATACTTTATTAAACTCTTCCCCTATACATTTAGATGGTTTCCACCTTTTTTCCTATTACAAATGTTGCCTCAATGGACATCCTTGTACAAAGCCTCTGGCGCTCACGAGTATTTCTCTATAGTTATACCTAGATGAAGAATCGTTTGGTCAAATGGTCTGCATGTTTTTATTTTAAAAGATATTGCTGAATAGTAATAGTTATAGCTAAATACTACAAGCCAAGCTATATATTAACTCAAATACTGCTCACAATCTATGATAGGGTATTATCATTGCCCCTACTTAGAATTGAGAGCTGAGGCACAGAGAGGTCAAGTAACCTGTTCTGGGTCACACAGCAAGTAATAAACCCAGGCATCTTGCTCCAGAATCTATGCTCTTAGCACAATACTTTCATGTCTTTCTCTAATGTGCAAATGTACACATATATCATGTATGTAAATTATATATAAAAATGGAAGTTAAAAGGGATGATAAAAAGTAGTTAGTATTTTATGATATTTATTAATAATTAAAAGTTTCTTCTTTCAATAAAACTATTATTAATAGCAATATTTAGTGAGAATAAAGTGATTGAATATATTCTTTTTTAAAAATTTTGACTCTACACTTTTTGATACAACCATTCAAAACTCTGGTTCTAAGTTCAGTTTATTATCTGTTATAGATGAAGATGTTACCCCACAAAGGTGGACTCAAAGGGAAGAAGTACATGGTTGGCTGTACTGACCTAATTAAGATATTCATTTTGAAATGCCATCCACCAATTGATCATCGTCTTTTCCTAAAGTTTAACTGGAAAATGTCCATTTCTCCATACATCAGTGTTTTCCTTATGGAGTAATCAGAACTTGTCATAGTTTCTGTATTTTAACAAATTAGACTCAAAAGTTGGTAGCTTCTCACCAAGATGGCCACCATCAATTCCTTCCCTCCTTGCTGATGCAAGTCATTTCCTTACTGAGACGAGGAGTCTGTTCTTTCGTTCCCTTGAATCTTGGCTGGTTTGTGACTGATCTAGCCAGTAGAATAATGTAAAAGTGAAGCTGCCAGACTTCTGAGGCTTGGCCATAAGAAGCCTCTTGGGGGCTTCCTCGGGGGCTTCCCTGGTGGCGCAGTGGTTGAGAGTCCGCCTGCCGATGCAGGGCTCACGGGTTCGTGCCCCGGTCCGGGAAGATCGCACATGCCGCAGAGCGGCTGGGCCCGTGAGCCATGGCCGTTGAGCCTCCGCGTCTGGAGCCTGTGCTCAGCAACGGGAGAGGCCACAACAGTGAGAGGCCCACACACAGCAAAAAAAGAAGAAGCCTCTTGGAGTTTGTCTGATTCTTTTAGAACACAGGCTCTGGGGAAAGACAGCCACCAGATGGTGGCTACCTGGAGACTGCCATGCCATGAGGAAGCCCAAACACTCCACATGGAGAAAGAAACAAAGAGATGCCTGGCCAGCCCTCAAATGTTCCAGCCAACCTAGCCCAGACACCAGACATGTGAATGAGAAATCTTCAAGTGACTTGAGCCCTGCTCAGCATGTACCTGTAGCTGTGTGTAAGACCTCCAAGTGAAAACCATCCAGTTGGTTTTGAACACAGAACTGTGAAAAGTAATCATAAATTATTTTAAACTACTTAGTTTTGGAGTTGTTTGTTATGAAGAAATATTATCTAAAACAGAATTCTGCTGAAACACCACATTTGGAAGACTTTTCAACAGGTTAGAAAATGTTATTACCACATTTTCATTCAAGTGCGCAAATACAGCATTTTTTATAAGTATGCTCAAAGTTTTTAAAGGGTCGTGATAATAAGAAATATTTTCAAATATCTAACCCCAAATGTTCTTTCTGTGACAAAGTTTCTATTTAAAAAGCATCTCTAACCACTTATTGTTTAAAATGTCACTTTTCCTAATAGGACCAGAGTAAATAGAAATTTTTCCCCAAAACTATCTGCTACATGGCATACTACTAATCATGATTGTCATCATAGAAAAAGTCCATTTATTTTTTTACTTTTTATTGTGAAATAGTTGTGAGAACAGTACAAAGAACTCTTGTATAATCTTCACATAGATTTCTCCCAGCTGTTATCATTTTACTGATATATGTTTGCTTTATCAGTCTCTCTGAATAAACATACATTATTTTTTTTATGAACTATCCAATAGTAAGTTACAGATATGAGGCTTCCTTTACCTCTAAATCCTTCAGTTCATATTCCCTATGAATTAGAACATTCTCTCTCCAAAACCAGGAACTTAATACTAATAGAACACTATTATTTAACCTGCAAGCTTTATTCAAATTTCACCAATTATCCCAATAATGTCCTTTCCTATCCAGGATTTCATTGAGAATCACACACTACAGTTACTTCACATGCCTCTTCATCTCTTCTAATCTGGAGCAGTTCCTTAATCTTCCTTTCTTCCTCATGACCTTGATATTTTTCAAAAATTCAAGCAATTTGGATTTGTTTCTTCCTGATTAGAATCAGGTTATACATTTTTGGAAGAAATGTCATAGAAGTGATTCTGTGTCCTTTTCAGTGCATCTTATCAAGAGGCACACGATGTCATTTTGTTCCATTTGATGTTAACTTTGATCATTTAGTTAAAGTGGTGTCTGCCACGTAATTTTTCACTACTGTAAAATTACTCTTTACTTTCCCTTTTGTGTTAATAGCATTGTGTGGAGAGGGACTTCAAGACTAAGTCAATATTCTGTTCCTCAGAAAATAGTAATCCACAGATGACATCAATCATCCACTGATGATTTTTTTCTGAATCAATTATTACTATGATGATTGCCAAATCCTGGACCAATTGTTCTTGAGAGCTTATATTTTTGTAAGCATGTCACTTGGTAACTTTAGTACATGCAATCTAATTTTCAATAAACTTCCTGATAATATTAATGTTTTGACCTACTTTTTATAAAATCTCATTAGATTTGTAGGGTTTTCCCTTTATATGCAGTCAGTTCACATTATTTGCAGCAACTATAGTCTATTAAGTCACCAAACACTAAACTAGCAAATATTGAACTCTGGCTCCTAGAGAAAACATATGGTTAGATTCCTATGAGCCTTTGGTCACAATATTTTTATCAGCCAATAAATACATAACTTGTTTTATGTGTGTTTGTGTTTCAACAGCACCATAACTCATGCCTGAACAAAGCTTATCTCACACATGTTTTCTCTGGAAGGCACATCACAGCCTTCTTGCGCTTAGGAACAGTAGATAGCAGTTGAGCACAGTAAAATCACCAACAGAAAGCACAAAAAGATGAAAAACATGGCACTAAATAATCCACAAAAAGGAAACTTGTTCACAGTACGAGACCTGAAACAAGAAGGCAGAGCCTCGCCTCTGTCCATCTCCTCTGGGAAGGTGTGAGTTAGGCAACTCAAAATTTTGGCTGTTATATATATGTATATAAAACACTCAAACTTGGAATAGAATAAGTGTAATATCTTCCTTCTTTTTTTTTAAGTATTTTCTTAGGCTTTTGTTTTTATATTATCTCCTATCCGTGGTGTCTTTGCTGAACCTTGTTAATTGTCCATTTTCAGAGGCATCATGTAGTTAAAACTAGATAATATAGTGCATCAATCTGCTTAAGTAGATATGTGTAAGCTGCAATATATCTGGCATTTAAAGAGAATAAATGAGTGGGGGCACCACAGTGAATCTTTTTCCTCCCCAAAAACACCTCACATATATTGCATCATACAAGATCCTCTGACATATATAAATGAAGTGATATAACTGTATTAATTCACATAATAAATACTATAAAGCTAAATTCTTTATTAATTTATTAGATAAATATAAATTTACATAGAGACTTTGAGAGTTGAGGATGGAGGTGAGAAGTGTGGCAGTTTTTTTTTCTGATAGCCTTGAAAGTACCAACCTATTCCAAAGCAGGAAACCCAAAGCCACAGTGAATGATGGAGTAACAGGGACCAAATTTACCCATCAACTTGAAACATACACACAAAAATATATGTAAAAATTGTTTTCAAGACATTTAGGGGAAAAAAGACGGTAGTCTAAGAGCTGGGGAAAAAATGAGGTGATTTCTATGATGGCCCCTGATTACTGCCTGGAGAGTTTTTAGGTCATGGTCCATGGAGAGGAATCCAGGTCTCTGAGTTGAGGAGATACAGGTTAGGATCTAGTGAGGCCAAGGTGTCTAGAGTTCACAGGGGAGAATACAAGAGAAGAGGGACCTTCAAAGAGACAGAGCTCGAAATTACTTCAAATAGTCCCTTTGACTCTTCAGCTCAGTACTGATTGTGAATGTATACAAGGAAACTATCTGATGTCAGAGAAGTACCTAACTGAAAGAATCAGAGAGAAAAATCCATAGAGTTCACACAGCCTGGAAGTAATTTCTGTTTCTACTGACCAGAGTAAAACAACAACAAACAAACAAAAACCGCTCATAACTCATGGAGCATTGTGGAGAGGATTCAGAAGAGTCCTCCCTCAGTACTGGGGCAAAATTAACCCTAGACTGATCAGGCTCCATTTAACAAAGTTTAAAAACAAGACCCAAAAGGATCAAGCTGTTTTTAAGTAACTTAAATGTATCCCAGAATAAGCTCAAGAATGTTTACAAGAACACAAAAATTTCCAGGACCCAATAAGGTACAGTTTGGTAAAAAATTACCAAGCATGCAAATAGGCAGGAAAATATAACACATAATGAGGAGGAAAAACAGTTAATTGAAACTGACCCAGAAATGACAGAATTTGTACACAAGGATATCGAAGATATTAAAGCAGTTATTGTAACCTTATTCCATATATTTAAGAACAAGGCAAAGATTGAAAGATTTAAATATAAACATGGAAATATAAGAAAAACCCAATTCAAACATCTAGAAATAAAACAACAATGCCTGAGATGGAAAATATACAGCTTGGAATTAATATCAGATTGGATATAGCAAAAAAAAAAAAAAAAGACTGGTGAACTTGAAACTATGTATATGTAATTGGAGTCTTCTAAAGGATGGATGGCAGGAAAAGTATTTTAACAAATAATGCTAAAAATTTCCAAATTTGATTTAAAAAATATAAATTCGCAGAGCCAAGAAGTTCAATGGACCTCAAGCACAGGAAACATGAAGAAAACCCACCCAGACATGTCACTATTAATGGCTTAAAACTAGTAATATAGAGTAAATGACAGCAGATTTCTCATTGGAAACAACACAAGACAGAAGACAGTAGGGTAACATTGTTAAAGTACTAAAAGGAAACAACTTTCAATCTAGAATTTTATACTCAATGAAAATATATATTCAAAATGAGGGCAAAATAAAGACTTTTTTAGAACACAAAAGTTAAAAGAATTTATTGCCAGCAAACTTATATTATGAGAAATTTTGTAGGAAATCCTTTAAGAACTAGGAAAATAATACTAGAGAGAGATACAAAACTACACAAAGGAATGAGGGACACTAGAAATGGTAATTACATGGGTAAATATGAGACATGTTTTTAATTACTTAAACATCTTTAAAACATAACTGACTGCTTAAAGAAAGAATAATAACATATTATGTTGTTTATAACATATGTAAAAATATTCTATGAAAATAATTGTACAAAGGCTAGGAGGGGAGAAATGTAAGTATACTGTTGTAAGGTGGTTGCACTATATGTAACATTGTATAATATCACTTGAAGGTAGACTGTAGTAAGTTAAAGATGTAGCACACTGTAAACGCTAAGTCAACCACTAAAATAATACAGCAAAGAGTTATTGCTAAGAAGTCAACAAAGGGGATGTCTCATTTGTACCCACAGGATTTTAATTTATAGAGGTGATGCCATGGAGAGACTAATGCCATTGAAAGCAGATTTTTCCTTTGCCCCCTAAAGATATCAAGCCTACAAAAATATAAAAAATAGGACTAATACAGGAGATAAAAGGAATTCATAAAAATACTGAATCCAAAAGAAAGCAAAAAGAAAAAAGAAAACGAAGAACAGATAGCATAACGTAAAGCAAAGAGAAAGATTTTAGCTTTAAATCCAAATATATCAATGATAGTATTTACTGGAAATGGTCTAAACATCTTTATTAAAATCTAGAGATTATCATACTAGAAAAAGTAAGATCCAACTAGATATGCTGACTTCACAAAACCTACTTTAAATACAAGCAGCAAGGCAAGCAGATCTACTCTAAATATTTCTATTCAATATTGTAGTATACAGGGATTAGCCAATGCATTAATTCCAGATTTTCACAGACCACATAATCATCTACATAGAAAATCTTACAGAATCCAAAAGAAACAAAACAAACAAAAAAACTACCTGAACTAATAAGTGCATTTAGCAAGGTGACAGGACACCAGATCAATATATAAGAATCTATTGTATTTTTATACACTGAAAACAATCTGAAAAAAAAATTTTTAATATAATTTACAATAGCATCAAAATATTAAAATACTTAGAGATAATTATGACAAAAGACATGTAAGATCTGCATTCTTAAAACTACCAAACATTACTGAGAGAAATTGAAGAAGATTTAAATAAATGAAGAGATATAGCATGTTTATGGATTGGAATACTTGGTATCATTAGGATAATAATTCTCTCCAAATTGATCTGTATATTCAAAGCATTCCAGGTCAAAATCCAAGCAGACTTTTATTTATAGAAATTGACAGGCTGATTCTAAAATTCATATGGAAATGCAAAGGACCTAAAATAGTCAAAACAACTTTGAAAGAGGGATAAAGTTAAAGAACTTACATTAATACTACCTGACTTCAAGACCTATGATAAAGCTACAATACTCAAGATACTATGGTACTGTTGTCAAGATAGACAAGTAGAACAATGCAACAGAATAGATAACCTGGAAATAGGCCCACACATATATGGACAATTGATTTCTGATAAGTACAAAGATAATTCAGAGGAAAAGCAATAGTCTTTTAAATAGATAGTGCTGGAACAATTGGCTACCACAAGTATAAAAATGAATGTTGATCCATACTTTACCATATACAAAAATTAACTCAAAATGGATTATAGACCTAAATGTAAAATCTAAAACTATAAAACTTCTAGAAGAAATCATGGGAGAAAAATCTTTGTAACTATGGGCCAGGCAAATATGTCTTCGGTATACCAAAAGCATAATCTATAAAAGAAAAGATTAACCATTACCCTTATACCTCCTCTCTCAGAAATCTTTATAATGAAGGGGCTGTTTAAAAGGCGATAAAAATCTGGTAGAGATTAAAGAAAAGAGTGATGATGTGGGAAATGACACCCACATAAGAGATTTGACTAGCCATGCTGTGAATGAGCACGTGAAGGAGACATTTGAGGTGGGGAAGGAATCACAGCTTAGAAATGGCTTTAGGTACATTTTCAGCAAGGACAGTGGAGGAATTGATTGGCTTTGAATAAACTACCTTTGTCAATAATAAAACAGCAATGAGCCCCTTACTGAGAACTAAACGTGCATTATAGAACTGGCTTAATTCGCCCCCACCACATCAACTCATTTAATTCTTACAATTACTTTATGAAGAAGATATTTCAATCCCCATTTTACAGATGCAAGAAATGAGGTTCAGAGAGGAAAGAGCTTTGTCCAAGGAGGACTAAGTGGGGCTAACCCCAATGCCTTCACTCTTAAACACTCTGCTTCTAGGATGGGTCCATGCCCATACTATATTGATAATCAATGAGCAATAGAATGATCTGAATCCAATTGATTTTTTAAAAAGTTAATCTGCTCCCCTATAAAAACACAATATAATGACTAGAGGCTCTAAAATGTATTGTTAGATACTGGTACTAAACTAAAGAAACTGGCTCTTTCAGCTTGCAAAATGCATAAAAAGGCTAAAAGCGAAACGTGTTCAACTGCATTTAAGTAAGCAAGTAACTCTCGTGCCAATATCATCCATGTGACTCGGTCTTAAATAAATACGAGTTTATTATTTAAGAATAAATAATGAGCTACAAGTTATTTTTACAAGTATAAATCATTCACAACTATCTTCTTTTGTAAATGGTCAACTCCACCTCTCTAAAAGTCCTGGGCCAAAAGCTTTATGTTACTAGAGATTAAATTCCTTGGCAAGTAGGCCAAAGATCAAAATACATTGTGTTTTTATTTGGATAGTCTGGGAGTATTGAATTTGTCCTTTTCTTATCATTAACATTCATCTCTCTGGATCATCCACTTCTCTTTGAACTTGGGAAACAGCAATTTGATATCACTCAGTATTTAAATCAATTAAAACAAGGACCCAGACAGAACCAAGTAATTCTGGGAGTTAACTATAATAAGTCTTTCATCTTAATAAAGTTCAGTTCAGTTGTTTATTTGGAAAATGACCAGCATCAACACTAATTTTCCAGGGTGCATGAATGTGTTTTCCTACATTTACTAATATTATGTTCTACTTTCCAAAGACCAGAAATGAACCAAAGGCATATAAGCACTTGCCAGGAAAAGAAAAAATTAGCTTCAGTTTAGAGATTAGAAATTTGAATCAGCTTTGCCAAGAACTTCCTAAATCTTCTTTTTGATTCAGCACAAGTTGCACACAATAGGTATTCAACAAATTTTGTTGACTTATGACACAGTCATGGCTGTGAGTGATTGCTTTGTGCATTAACTAAATAAAACGATTTCTCCCGAGAAGGGACGATGTTGACAGCTATCACTAATAGAGCCAGAAGGAAGTTTGTGAAGTTCCATTCAGTCTTATTTTGGTTTGGCCTGGTATGAAAAGTGCAAAAAATCAAACAAAGAAATAATAATAACAACTCATATTTTAACCCAGAATCAATCATTATTAATATTTAGCATAATTGCTTTACAATAGCCAGGACATGGAAGCAACCTAAGTGTCCATTGACAGATGAATGGATCAAGAAGATGTGGCACATATATACAATGGTATATTACTCAGCCACAAAAAAGTACGAAATTGAGTTATTTGTAATGAGGTGGATGGACCTAGAATCTGTCATACAGAATGAAGTAAGTCAGAAAGAGAAAAATAAATACAGTATGCTAACACATGCTAACACATATATATGGAATCTAAAAAAAAAAAAAGGTTCTGATGAACCTAGGGGCAGGACAGGAATAAAGATGCAGATGTAGACAATGGGCTTGAGGACACAGGGAGGGGAAAGGGTAAACTGGGACAAAGTGAGAGTGGCATGGACACATATGCACTACCAAACGTAAAATAGATAGCTAGTGGGAAGCAGCCGCATAGCACAGGGAGATCAGCTCGGTGCTTTGTGACCACCTAGAGGGGTGGGATAGGGAGGGTGGGAGGGAGGGAGATGCAAGAGGGAGGGGATATGGGGATATATGTATACATATAGCTGATTCACTTTGTTATAAAGCAGAAACTAACACACCGTTGTAAAGCAATTATACTCCAATAAAGATGTTAAAAAAAAAACAATGGAAATGTTCTGACTTAACCAAAAAAGAAAAAATAATTAGCACAATTGCATCTGAAGTTTTCTGTTTAGATTATTTTTAAATTGTACAAGCTATATGAGTATAAAAATTTTTTTTTGAAGAAATCATTCAATCCTTTCTAAAAACGCTGAGTGTCCTTTGACCTTTATCCCTGATTTGGCCCTTCCTCACTCACACACTTGATTTGTTTTTCTCCCTTTCTTCATTACAGAATTTTTTGACCTTTTCTTTTTGTTCCTTCTTCCTTTTCCTCCTTTCCTTCCTCTGTTGCTTACCCTCTTCCAAGTGTCTTCATCACTCAGTTCTACAGTATAATGCAGCTAGTGCAGTTCTGTAATAAAATAAGGGCCTCCTATGAATCAGCAGGAACATCTTGCTGTGGATGGGAGAGTATTAATATGTATTCTGTGGTCCGTGGGAAGAAAATTCTCCCTGGCTTGAAGCTTCACAGATTTATGATTTATTGGATCAAGTCTCCTTTTATTTAACTGCTCTTGAATGGGTTCAAAGAGTACATATTCCAATGATCTAAATAAGAACAAGGCACATACACTAAAAAGGCCAGCATGACATGTACAAAAAAAAAACCGAAAGGGAGATGGGAGACTTTATTCCTTAGAATAGAAGGAAATTGGTTCCTTACCCTGAATCTATGACTTTGATGTTTCCACACCAATGGTCCATTTCCTACTTGAAATGTTTTTAATATTGCTAGAGTTCTTTATTATGAGATAAAGTAAAATAATACATGCAAGTATATGTTGTGAAACAAAAAGACCTATACAAATGTGCATGGTTATTATTATTAATATATGCTGTAAGTCTCTTCCCTCACCAAGAGCAGAATAGCTTCTGTCTTCTTGTTTCTAGTGTACAATTTTTAAAACTTTTAAAAAAAATGTTTTCAAATGGAAGAGAATGGTAGCTACCAGACTAAAAATACTATGAGTTGTCTTCTGAAATAAATAACAATGAGAACACCTTCAAATATATTCATGAAGCTCATCTCATTAAACATTGACTGGCAAATCCAAATAATCTATTCCTGACTTTTGTTAAAATAGTTATAAATCTTGTATTTTTAAAAGGTTCACATCAAACCTGTATGTAGAGGGATAAGAATAGTAATAGAAATAATTATGAATTAAGACTATCTTACTTGCTCCTGTCCCTAAGTCCTTAGTAACAAAGCCATATCTGATCAATGGTTACTGAATAAACATATTTGAATTTACTGTAATAAGCTAACATAATACAGGTTCAAATATTTATGTATTAGTAAGTGATGGTTTTTTAATACTTAATCATTCCAAAATATTATAAACTTATCTTTGCATATCCTCCTTGCCCAATGCATGGCACATAATAGATATTTCTTGAATATATTTGAATTAAACAAATATAAGGCACATCACGGCACTACAATCTGATTGCTATTCCCAACAAATTGGTATCTTTTACCTCCATGAAATTCTTTTTTTTGTGTGTGCCTGGGATGATGGACAATGTAGAAATACTCAGGATTGAGACATAAACTCCAGAGGAACTGTTGTTATTTATGGACAGATTTCAGGAATTCCAGTTGTCCTCTCTTTGGCTTGCTCTTTAAAAGAAAATCTAATTCAGTGTATAGGAAGAATTTCAGGCAAGAGTATTCTGGAGTTTAAACTCACCTATAAAACAAAAACTATTCATTCATGTCTAGAGATAATTTATATTTCTTAAAATTTTTTTCAGGTTGAAAAATAATTACTCAGAAAGAGCCTATGGGAAATAGAGCCTCACCTTGATGTAGAGCTGATATTCTATCTCATCTGCATCACTGCTTGAAGAAGGAAGTAAAGGTTGAACATCAAGGGAAAGCATTAAAAATGTAAACTAGTGACATGTACTATTTGATATCAAGTTATAACATGGAGTAGAATGTATTGAGAGCCTATGAGTATATGTGCACTCACACATCAGTCCAGGGGATTATATATTAGGTGTATTTGTTCATATTCCTTGGTATAATTAGTTGCTTTTTTTATTGTCTTTTTATTGTCTACCTCAAAATTGACACACAGAAGAAGAACATGGTTGAGAGATGGATGAGGTAACTTCAGAAGTGTATCTGTTCAGTAGCTGGGGATATGTCGGTACACAGACAATATTGTCAATGTACCTTTTGTCCACCAATAAGTAAAATTTCTTGAGACCCACCTGCCACTGTGGATAATTCATAAGACTACTGTCCTAGGGAAGGAAGGGTAGGTATCCCTGAAATAATGAGATTACCATACCACTTCAATTCACAAAGCTAATTATTCTGGGTTCATAAGAATACAATATTCTAAAAGCCAGGCTTTTTGGAGAATTTTTTTTTCTAAATTCTTCCTTATACATTTTTATGTCTCTAATAAGTACCGCAGTATATCAGTCCTGGTCTACTCAGAAAACAGAGTTTTCTTGGGGATATAAGGTAGAAAAAGGAGGTGGATATGAGGAAGAGGAGTTTCAACACAAGAGAAGAGGAAGGGCCTCTTTGGCCTAGAAGATAAAAAGGAAAGGGTGGAGGAGACTGAGAGATGAAGGAGATAAGACTAGAGTTAGAATGCTGCCTGGGTCCCTGACAGCCTTAGTGTCAGCCAAAGGGAGAGGGTGAGACAATAGAAACTCCAACGGAAATCTTAGCTAAATGAGGGGAATCAGCACATCCAAACTGGCTTTCCACTTTCCTATGGAAACCAACATTGCACAAGCACAGTAGAACAGCTTGGGCAGTACAAGATTTCTAAACAGGTGAGCCTAAAATGGCATTCCCTAGTCTCCCTGCATTTCATTTCAGGTGTGAGGGCTCCAGCAGTTTCTACAAGTGCTGTAGTTGGTGCACAAAGGATGGTAGAGAGAAAGCCTGTCTAGGCCTAATCAACTTAGAGAGATGGACAAGTTCCCAAGAGCAATCAGTCATGGCACCTCATCCATGAGGAGAGAAGAGACCACAACTTATCCCAGCCATGCAGGCTTCAACTGCCTATGCTGGTGCCCAGTAGAACCAGATGGCACCATTTACTCATCCTCTGGCCCCAGTGCATTAGAAAGCTGTGAAGATCAAGCAGATAGCATTCAAACTTCTGGTTCTTCCAGCTCTTATTGCCAGGAGGCAGTGGGAGGACCCTTTCTACCCCCACCCAGAGCCTCCGGTTTGGGAACTCAGAGTAGGGAGGGAAAGGAAAGGCGTTATCCTGATAGAGACTTTAACCTTGAATTGAACTTGAGTTAAACCAACAGAGATTGGGTTACTTTCAATTTGGCAAGTTTACAGTAGCTGGAAGACTCCAGAGAAAGATGAGTCCAGTAATAGAAAATAAAGGATGCTATAATTTTGGGCACGCAGGTTACTTAATGCATAAATTTCAACCCAGTTGTCCTACTTTTCAAGGTCAGCTCCCTCCCTTGCTCTGAGAAATCTTCTGGCCCTTTTCTTTGCCAAGGTAACTGGAGATTTATCTCAAAGATTCTCCCTCTGGCTTTCTGGGGATATCTCAAGCCAACCAGTTCTAGTTTTCCACCTTGTTGCTTTAACCTTTGGTGCTGGCATTCTTGCTAACCCTTCAGGCCTAAACAAATCTGAGCCCCACCTCATCTGGTACTTCAAGTTATAACCCAACTTTTTTTCCCACTCCTAGGAAGGTCTGTTCTCCCACTGTGTCCAGATATAATTAGCTTCTATGTCCATTGAGGGCAAAAACTGTGTCGTACACATACATATACTAAGTTCTTAATAAAAGTGTGTGTATGTCTCTATTCACGTTTTTGCCCATATATAAAAAGTACTTCTTGTAACTTGTATACACACACACACACACACACACACACACACACATACCACCACCACCACCACCACCACCATTTTCCTGTCTATTCAGACTGGCCATTAAAAGTTGCCCTGTTTCGAAGTGTATTTAGACAGTTAACATATACATTACATCTAAACCAAGAAATTTTAAGGGCCTAACAGTAAGCTAGTTTGATTACCATTATTATTGATAATTACGGGGATTGTGCTGGTACTTAGACATAACTGCATACGATTATTGTTTTTCTGCTGAAATCATTGCTTATACAGTTATGTGGCACCAATAATAAGTTTGCAAGTAATTTGTGACAAATCTTTCTTTTGTAGTGTTTCAAGAAAGTAAACTCCTGAGGCTGATTTTAGCATTAGGTACATATGATATCCCTTCTTGAAAATATACGAACGTGGCGGGGGGGGTTGTTGGTGTTGTTTTAGTACAACAAAGTATGAAATGCTGTGGAAGAAATGGCCTCCAGAAATGTGGTTGATTTATATCTCAGGAATGTGTGTGAAGGATGAGAGGATAGATTTCCTCAAATAGCTGCTAAAACCAGCAGGCTCCAGCTAGCAGGCATTTAGCAACTAGATCCAAAAACTCTTACCTGCATGCATCTTAAGTTTCCCTATATTTCACCAGCTTTGGGGCACAAGTGGAGTCACATTAACAATAACACTCTGTATTTCACCCAACTGGTCCTCTGCTCCTGGCTCTAAATTTATTTTCCATAAAAAGTTCCCCTAAATATTTCTGAGATAATCCAGGTTGGCTCAAATGAGCTTACTAACAAGTCTGGTCAGAACTATCTTGACATCCCCCAGGCGCTGCTGTCACTTGCAGCACAAAGCACGATTCCTACCAGACCCACTGCCCCTCGGAAGGCAGTCAGCTTCCACGCGAGCAGAGCAAGTACGTGGGCAGGTTCCCCTCAGGCTCTGACCACATGTTCTGTGTCTCACAATCAGAGCTGCTCCCACATTGAAAGTTGTGCTCAGAGCCAGGCGACTTCCTTTCTTGCTGGGTGTGTGCATTTACTCTTTAGGGAGACTCAAAGCAATGTCATAAACAGATTTTAATCAAAATGACTTTTTTAGTTTGTACTTAATGTGAGCTTTTTCTTAGGATCCAGATGGATCCTAAGAGAGACTGGGCTTGGAGCAGAAATTAGTGACAGGAGAGAGGGGGAAGATGGCGGAAGAGTAAGACACGGAGATAACCTTCCTCCCCACAGATACATCAGAAATACATCTACACGTGGAACAACTCCTACAGAACACCTACTGAACACTGGCAGAAGACCACAGACCTCCCAAAAGAACAGACGCCCTCCGGCGACCTACACGCAGAGGCAGGGCCAAATCCAAAGCTGAACCCCGGGCGCTGTGCAAACAAAGAAAGAAAGGGAAATCTCTCCCAGCAGCCTCAGGAGCAGTGGATTAAATCTCCACAATCAACTTGATGGACCATACATCTGTGGAATACCTGAATAGACAACGAATCATCCCAAATTCAGGAGGTGGACTTTGAGAGCAAGATTTATTGTTTTTTCCTCTTTTTGTGAGTGTGTATGTATATGCTTCTGTGTGAGATTTTGTCTGTATAGCTTTGCTTTTACCATTTGTCCTAGGGTTCAATCTGTTAAGTTTTTTTGTTTGTTTTTTTACTTAAAAAATTTTTTTTCTTAATAATTATTTTTTATTTTAATTATTTTATTTTACCTTACATTATTCTATTTTCCTTTATCCTCTTTCTTGCTTTCTTTCTACATTTTCTCCCTTTTATTCTGAGACATGTGGATGAAAGGCTCTTGATGCTGCAGCCAGGAGTCAGTGCTGTGCCTCTGAGGTGGGAGAGCCAACTTCAGGACACTGGTCCACAAGAGAACTCCCAGCTCCATGTAATATCAAACGTCAAAAATCTCCCAGAGATCTCCATCTCAACACTAACACCCAGCTTCACTCAACAACCAGCAAGATACACTGCTGGACACCCTATGCCAAACAACTAGCAAGACAGGAACACAACCACACCCATTAGCAGTGAGGCTGCCTAAAATCATAATAAGTCCACAGACACCACAAAACACACCACCAGACATGGACCTGACCACCAGAAAGACAAGATCCAGCCTCATCCACCAGAACACAGGCACTAGTCCCCTCCACCAGAAAGCCTACACAACCCACTGAACCAACTTTAGCCACTGGGGACAGACACCAAAAACACGGGAACTACGAACCTGCAGCCTGCAAAAAGGAGACCCCAAACACAGTAAGATAAGCAAAATGAGAAGACAGAAAAACACACAGCAGATGAGGGAGCAAGATAAAAACCCACCAGACCTAATAAATGAAGAGGAAATAGGCAGTCTATCTGAAAAAGAATTCAGAGTAATGATAGTAAAGATGATCCAAAATCTTGGAAAGAGAATAGAGAAAATGTATGAAACATTTAACAAGGACTTAAAGAACTAAAGATGAAACAAGCAATGATGAACAACACAATAAATGAAATTAAAAATATTGTAGAAGGGATCAATAGCAGAATAACTGAGGCAGAAGAATGGATAAGTGACCTGGAAGATAAATTAGTGGAAATAACTACTGCAGAGCAGAATAAAGAAAAGAGAATGAAAAGAACTGAGGACAGTCTCAGAGACCTCTGGGACAACATTAAATGCACCAGCATTCAAATTACAGGGGTTCCAGAAGAAGAAGAGAAAAAGAAAGGGACTGAGAAAATATTTGAAGAGATTATAGGTGAAAACTTCCCTAATATGGGAAAGGAAATAGTTAATCAAGTCCAGGAAGCACAGAGAATCCCATACAGGATAAATCCAACGAGAAACACGTCAAGACACGTATTAATCAAACTGTCAAAAATTAAATACAAAGAAAACATATTAAAAGCAGCAAAGGAAAAACAACAAATAACACACAAGGGAATCACCCATAAGGTTAACAATTGATTTTTCAGCAGAAACTCTGCAAGCCAGAAGGGACTGGCAGAACATATTTAAAGTGATGAAGGAGAAAAACCTACAACCAAGATTACTCTACCCAGCAAGGATCTCCTTCAGATTTCATGGAGAAATTAAAACCTTTACAGACAAGCAAAATCTGAGAGAGTTCAGCACCACCAAACCAGCTTTACAACAAATGCTAAAGGATCTTCTCTAGGCAAGAAACACAAGACAAGGAAAAGACCTATAATAACAAACCCAAAACAATTAAGAAAATGGGAATAGGAGCATACATATTGAGAATTACCTAACTGTAAATAGATTAAATGCTCCCAACAAAAGACACAAACTGGCTGAATGGATACAAAAACAACACCCATATATATGCTGTCTACAAGAGACCCACTTCAGACCTAGAGACACATACCGACTGAAACTGAGGGGATGGAAAAAGATATTCCATGCAAATGGAAACCAAAAGAAAGCTGGAGTAGCAATTCTCATATCAGACAAAATAGACTTTAAAATAAAGACTATTAGAGGAGACAAAGAAGGACACTACATAATGATCAAGGGATCGATCCAAGAAGAAGATATAACAATTATAAATATTTATGCACCCAACATAGGAGCACCTCAATACATAAGGCAAATACTAACAGCCATAAAAGAGGAGATCAACAGTAACACATTCATAGTAGGGGATTTTAACACGCCACTTTCACAGTGGACAGATCATCCAAAATGAAAACAAATAAGGAAACACATGCTTTAAATAATACATTAAACAAAATGGGCTTAATTGATATTTATAGGACATTTCCATCCAGAAACAACAGAATACACATTTTTCTCAAGTGCTCATGGAACATTCTCCAGGATAGAGCTTATCTTGGGTCACAAATCAAGCCTTGATAAATTTAAGAAAACTGAAATTGTATCAAGTATCTTTTCCAGCCACAATGCTATGAGACTAGATATCAATTAAGGAAAAGATCTGTAAAAAACACAAACACATGGAGGCTAAACAATACACAACTTAATAATGAAGTGATCACTGAAGAAATCAAAGAGGAAATCAAAAACATACCAGGAAACCAATGACAATGGAGACACAACGACCCAAAACCTAAGGGATGCAGCAAAAGCAGTTCTAAGAGGGAAGTTTATAGCAATAAAATCCTACCTTAAGAAACAGGAAACATCTTGAATAAACAACCTAACCTTGTACCTAAAGCAATTAGAGAAAGAAGAACAAAAAAAAAACCCAAAAGTTAGCAGAAGGAAAGAAATCATAAAGATCAGATCAGAAATAAATGAAAAAGAAATGAAGGAAATTATAGCAAAGATCAATAAAACTAAAAGCTGGTTCTTTGACAAAATAAAGGAAATTGATAAACCATTCACCAGACTCATCAAGAAAAAAGGGAGAAGACTCAAATCAATAGAATTAGAAATGAAAAAGGAGAAGTAACAACTGACACTGCAGAAATACAAAAGATCATGAGAGATTACTAAAAGCAACTCTATGCCAATAAAATGGACAACCTGGAAGAAATGGACAAATTCTTAGAAAGGCACAACCTTCCAAGACTGAATCAGGAAGAAATAGAAAATATGAACAGACCAATCACAAGCACTGAAAATTCAAACTGTGATTAAAAATCTTCCAACAAACAAAAGCCCAGGACCAGATGGATTCACAGGTGAATTCTATCAAACATTTAGAGAAGAGCTAAAACCTATCCTTCCCAAACTCTTCCAAAATATAGCAGAGGGAGGAACACTCCCAAACTCATTCTACGAGACCACCATCACCCTGATACCAAAACCAGACAAGGATGTCACAAAAAAAGAAAATAACAGGCCAATATCCCTGATGAACATAGATGCAAAAATCCTCACCAAAACACTAGCAAACAGAATCCAACAGCATATTAAAAGGATCATACACCATGATCCAGTGGCGTTTACCCCAGGAATACAAGGATTCTTCAATATACGCAAATCAATCAACGTGATATTAACAAATTGAAGGAGAAAAACCATATGATCATCTCAATAGATGCAGAGAAAGCTTTTGACAAAATTCAACACTGATTTATGATAAAAACCCACCAGAAAGTAGGCATAGAGAGAACCTTCCTCAGCATAATAAAGGCCATATATGACAAACTCACAGCCAACAACGTCCTCAATGGTGAAAAACTGAAAGCATTTTCCCTAAGATCAGGAACAAGACAAGATTTCCCACTCTCATCACTATTATTCAACATAGTTTTGGAAGTTTTAGCCACAGCAATCAGAGAAGAAAAAGAAATAAAACAAATCCCAATCGGTAAAGAAGTAAAGCTGTCACTGTTTGCAGATGACATGATACTATGCATAGAGAATCCTAAAGATGCTACCAGAAAACTACTAGAGCTAATCAATGAATTTGGTGAAGTAGCAGGATACAAAATTAATGCACAGAAATCTCTTGCATTCCTATACACTAATGATGAAAAATCTAAAAGTGAAATTAAGAAAACACTCCCATTTACCACTGCAGCAAAAATAATAAAATATCTAGGAATAAACCTACCTATCGAGACAAAAGACCTGTGTGCAGAAAATTATAAGACACTGATGAAAGAAATTAAAGATGATACAAATAGATGGAGAGATATACCATGTTCTTGGATTGGAAGAATCAACATTGTGAAAATGACTCTACTACCCAAAGCAATCTACAGATTTAATGCAATCCCTACCAAACTACCACTGGCATTTTTCACAGAACTAGAAGAAAAAAATTCACAATTTGTATGGAAACACAAAAGACACAGAATAGCCAAAGCAATCTTGAGAACAAAAAATGGAACTGGAGGAATCAGGCTCCCTGACTTCAGACTATACTACAAAGCTACAGTAATCAAGACAGTATGGTACTGGCACAAAAACAGAAATATAAATCAATGGAACAGGATAGAAAGCCCAGAGATAAACCCACACACATACGGTCACCTTATCTTTGATAAAGGAGGCAGGAATGTACAGTGGAGAAAGGACAGCCTCTTCAGTAAGTGGTGCTGGGAAAACTAGACAGCTACATGTACAAGTATGAGATTAGATCACTCCCTAACACCATACACAAAAATAAGCTCAAAATGGATTAAAGACCTAAATGTAAGGTCAGAAACTATCAAACTCTTAGAGGAAAACATAGGCAGAACACTCTATGACATAAATCACAGAAAGATCCTTTTTGACCCACCTCCTAGAGAAATGGAAATTTAAAAAAAATAAACAAATGGAACCTAATGAAACTTCAAACTTTTGAACAGCAAAGGAAACCATAAACAAGACCAAAAGACAACCCTCAGAATTGGAGAAAATATTTGCAGATGAAGAAACTGACAAAGGATTAATCTCCAAAATTTACAAGCAGCTCATGGAGCTCAATAGCCAAAAAACAAACAACCCAATCCGAAAATGGGCAGAAGACCTAAATAGACATTTCTCCAAAGAAGATATACAGACTGCCAACAAACACATGAAAGAATGCTGAACATCATTAATTAGAGAAATGCAAGTCAAAACTACAATGAGATATCATCTCACACCAGTCAGAATGGCCATCATCAAAAAATCTACAAACAATAAATGCTGGAGAGGGTGTGGAGAAAAGGGAACACTCTTGCACTCCTGGTGAGAATGTGATTGGTACAGACACTATGGTGAACAGTATGGAGGTTCCTTAAAAAACTGCAAATAGAACTACCATATGAGCCAGCGATCCCATTACTGGGCATATACCCTGAGAAAACCATAATTCAAAAAGAGTCATGTACCAAAATGTTCATTGCAGTTCTATTTACAATAGCCAGGAGATGGAAACAACCTAAGTGTCCATCATCGGATGAATGGATAAAGAAGATGTGGCACATATATACAATGGAATAGTACTCAGCCATAAAAAGAAATGAAATTGAGCTATTTGTAATGAGGTGGATGGACCTAGAGTCTGTCATACAGACTGAAGTAAGTCAGAAAGAGAAAGATAAATACCGTATGCTAACATATATATATGGAATTTAAGAAAAAAAATGTCATGAAGAACATAGGGGTAAGTTAGGAATAAAGACACACACCTACTAGGGAATGGACTTGAGGATATGGGGAAGGGGAAGGGGAAGCTGTGACAAAGTGAGAGAGTGGCATGGACATATGTACACTACCAAACGTAAAATAGATAGCTAGTGGGAAGCAGCCGCATAGCACAGGGAGATCAGATCCATGCTTTGTGACCGCCTGGAGGGGTGGGATAGGGAGGGTGGGAGGGAGGGAGACGCAAGAGGGAAGAGATATGGGAACACATGTATATGTCTAACTGATGCTCTTTGTTATAAAGCAGAAACTAACACACCATTGTAAAGCAATTATACTCCAATAAAGATGTTAAAAAAAGGAAAAAAAGAAATTAGTGACAGACAGCATTGGACCAACCTGAAACCTCAACTGAGACTTCGTGTCATCAAGACAGACAGACTTCCAGCAGGTCTGTCACATTAGTTTACCTGGAAGACCCTGACAAGTAAAATTTCAGGGGCTCAGCTCAAGCTAAGCCCCTGCTGCCCACTATTTATGGAGACACATATATGTTCCATTTAAAGATAATGTACACATATAAAATAAAGTGCAAACTGTAAATTTAAAAAATAAACATCAACAGTGTTTTTGTAATAGGGAAGAACAAATCTGACTTCATATTGGATATGTTTATTTTACTTTAACCTTTGTATACTATTTTTTTTTTTTGCTACAAGTTAAGAATGTTGCCGCTAGCCTAAAAAATACAGGATAACCCATTCTCAAGGCTCTGACTTTTAAGGGTATAGTAATTTTCCATTAATATCAACATAAAAAGTTGCAGAACAGAGAATAACATTTGCCTTGTTGGAGGTTTACAGGAACATCCTGACCCTGCGTAGACAACTACAAGAACAAAGGATTCTGACACTAAGAAATTTGCAGCAACCAACAATGTCCCCTCCCCTTTTAATATAAAATAAGTCTGAATTCTAAGTCACGTAAGGTGGTTCTTTGGGACACTAGTCCACCATCTTCTTGGTCTGCTGGCTTTCCAAATAAAGTCACAATTCCTTGCCCTAACAGCTTGTCCCTAATTTATTAGCCTGTCTTGTAGTGAGCAGAATGAGCTTGGACTCAGTACCATTTTGATTAAACCACAGTGAGAAATTATCTGACACCCATTAGGATGGCTCATCTATATTTTAGAAAAAGGAAAGAAGGGAGAGAGAGAGAAAGAGAAAGAAGGAAAGAAAGAAAGAAAGAAAGAAAGAAAGAAAGAAAGAAAGAAAGAAAGAAAGAAAGAAAGAAAGAAAGAAAGAAAGAAAGAAAGAAAGAAAGAAAGAAAGGAAGGAAGGAAGGAAGGAAGGAAGGAAGGAAAGAAAGAAAGAAAGAAAGAAAGAAAGAAAGAAAGAAAGAAAGAAAGAAAGAAAGAAAGAAAGAAAGAAAGAAAGAAAGAAGGAAAGAAAGAAAATAAATATTGGCAAAACTGTTGAGAAAATGGAACTTTTCTGCAGTGCTGGTGGATGTATAAAATGGTGCAGCCACTGTGGAAAACATTATGGCAGTTATGGCAGTTCCTCAAAAAAGTAAACAGATTTATCACATGATGTAGCAATTTCAGTTCTGGGTATGTACACAAAAGAATTGAAAGCAGGGACTAGAGCAGATATTTGTACCCTCATGTTCATAGCAGCATTCACAGGAGCCAAAAGTTGGAAGCAAACCAACAGATCATCAACGGATAAATGAATAAACAAAATTTGGTGTATACATACAATAGAATATTATTTAGTCTTTAAAAAGAAGGAAATTCTGACACATGCTACAACATGGATGAAACTTGAGGACATTATGCTAAGTGGAATAAGCCAGCCACCAGGAGACCAGAGTAGAAATTACCTAGAGTAGTCAGATTCATAAAGACAGAAAGTGGAAGAGTTGTTGCCAGGGGCTGGTGGGAGGGGGAATGACGATTGTTGACTCATGGATACAGAGTTTCAGTTTTGCAAGATAATAAGAGTTCTGTGGATGGATGATAGTGATGATAGCATAATAATGTGAATGTTCTTCATGTCACTGAACTATAACACTTAAACATGGTTAAGGTGGTAAATTTTATGGTATTCATATTTTACCACAAATTTTTTAAATTAAAAAAATGTTTTGAGAGTTTAACTTCTAGTAATGGCTGAGTAGGTTATTTTGGGCTGACCATCCTTCCAAGAACAACTAGAAAAGTTGGATTTAAAATATTACATATATATTCCACTTGAAAGCATTGGAGAGTAACCAAGACAGGGAGAACTTGCAGATTCAAGATCTGAAAGAAAGAAGCTGAGGCAAGTAAGATGTACATATATGGGGCCACATTTCCCCTCAAGCTGACTACTAATTCTGAAAGTGAACATGGCTGAAAAGCAGGACAGAACTTTCAAGAGTCTCACATATACGAAGGGAAAAAAAGAAGTCCATGGTCCATCAAGGGGGGAGTAGCTTTGATAAACATCCCAGGCTTTAGTTGGGTCTCCAAAAGGCTACACCAACAGATAAAGGCAAACCAGAAACGAGTCAGCCCTTAGGATAACAGAAACATATATTCAGATTATGTCTATTCCTGTGTGGAGTAAAATGATCTTTCCCTAGCCCAGAAGCCTGCCAGAAGAAGGGAAAGTAAATTTTCACTGAAGAAAGATAGTAATATCCAGAGCTTCAAATTATCTTTACAATTTATCATTTTAAATGCCTGGCACACTGTCAAAAATAGCCAGGTAAAGTCTAGAATTCAGTTGATAGTAATGTACCACGTTGGTGTCTTAGCTTTGACAATTGTAAGGTAGGAGATGTAATCTTCTCCTAAGATTTCTTACTTAGGAGAAACTGAAATTGGATGAGGGCTATATATGAATTCTCCGTATTACCTTTACAACTTCTCTGTACATCTACATATATTCCAAAGCAAAAAGTTTATTTTTTAAAAAAAAGGCCTGCAAGAATACAAGAATGTACTTGAAATCAGTTGACTGAAAACAGAGAAAACGGTAACCAGAAACTGGAGTTGAAAACATGATGTTGAATATGTTCAAAGAATGAAATGAGATAAAATTTTTCTGTAAATTGGAAAATACTTTAAACATGGAATTCCTAGAACTGAAAGATACAATAACTGATATTAAAAGCTCATCAAATGGTTTTAACATCATATTAGAAAGGGAATAATTTAGATCAAAAAAAAATATTGAAAATGAAGCACAAGGAGACAAGAGAATAGAAAATATAGGAAAGAGTGGAAGACATGAGATATGGTAGAAATTTTCAATCTCTAAGTAATTGGAGACCCAGGAGGAAAGGAAAAAGAAAATTATAAAAGTATTATTTTATTTTATTTTATTTTTTAACATCTTTATTGGAGTATAATTGCTTTAGAGTGGTGTGTTAGTTTCTGCTTTACAACAAAGTGAATCAGTTATACATATACATATGTCCCCATATCTCTTCCCTCTTGCATCACCCTCCCTTGCACCCTCCTTATCCCACCCCTCTAGGTGGTCATAAAGCACCGAGCTGATCTCCCTGTGCTATGCGGCTGCTTCCCACTAGCTATCTATTTTACATTTGGTAGTGTATATGTGTCCATGCCACTCTCTCACTTTGTCCCAGCTTACCCTTCCCCCTCCGTGTATCCTCAAGTCCATTCTCTAGTAGGTCTGCAACTTTATTCCTGTCTTGCCCCTAGGTTCTTAACGACTTTTGTTTTAGATTCCATATATATGTGTTAGCATATGGTATTTTTTTTCTCTTTCTGACTTACTTCACTCTGTATGACAAACTCTAGGTCCATGCACCTCACTACAAAAAACTCACTTTCATTCCTTTTCATGGCTGAGTAATATTCCATTGTATATATGTGCCACATCTTCTTTATCTATTCATCTGATGATGGACACTTAGGTTGCTTCCATGTCCTGGCTATTGTAAATACAGCTGCAGTGAGCATTTTGGTACATGACTCTTTTTGAATTATGGTTTTCTCAGGGTATATGCCAGGTAGTGGGATTGCTGGGTCATATGGTAGTTCTAGTTTTAGTTTTTAAGGGACATCCATACTCTTCTCCATAGTGGCTGTATCAATTTACATTCCCACCAGCAGTGCATGAGGATTCCCTTTTCTCCACACCCTCTCCAGCATTAATTATTTGTAGATTTTTTGATGATGGCTATTCTGACCAGTGTGAGATGATATCTCATTGTAGTTTTGATATGCATTTCACTAATGATTAATGATGTTGAGCAATCTTTCATGTGTCTGTTGGCAATCTGTATATCTTCTTTGGAGAAATGTCTATTAGGTCTTCTGCCAATTTTTGGATTGGGTTTTTTTTTTTTTTTTAATATTGAGCTGCATGAGCTGCTTGTAAATTTTGGAGATTAATCCTTTGTCAGTTGCTTCATTTGCAAACATTTTCTCTGATTCCGAGGGTTGTCTTTTCATCTTCTTTATGGTTTCCTTTGCTGTGTAAAGCTTTTAAGGTTCATTAGGTCCCATTTATTTATTTTTGTTTTTATTTCCATTTCTGTAGGAGGTGGGTCAAAAAGGATCTTGCTGTGAATTATGTCGTAGAGTGTTCTGCCTATGTTTTCCTCTAATAGTTTGATGGTGTCTGACTTTACATTTAGGTCTTTAATCCATTTTGAGTTTATTTTTGTCTATGGTGTTAGGGAGTGTTCTAATTTAATTCTTTTATATGTAGCTGTCCAGTTTTCCCAGCACCATTTATTGAAGAGGCTGTCTTTTCTCCAGTGTATATTCTTGTCACCTTTATCAAAGATAAGGTGACTATATGTGAGTGGGTTTATCTCTGGGCTTTCTATCCTGTTCCATTGATCTATATTTCTGTTTCTGAGCCAGTACCACACTGTCTTGATTATTGTAGCTTTGTAGTATAGTCTGAAGTCAGGGAGCCTGATTCCTCCAGTTCCATTTTTCTTTCTCAAGATTGTTTTGGCTATTCGGGGTTTTTTGAGTTTCCATACAAACTGTGAAATTTTTTCCTCTAGTTCTGTGAAAAATACCAGTGGTAGTTTGATAGGGATTGCATTGAATCTGTAGATTGCTTTGGGTAGTAGAGTCATTTTCACAATGTTGATTCTTCCAATCCAAGAACATGGTATATCTCTCCATCTATTTGTATCATCTTTAATTTCTTTCATCAGTGTCTTATAATTTTCTGCACACAGGTCTTTTGTCTCGATAGGTAGGTTTATTCCTAGATATTTTATTATTTTTGCTGCAGTGGTAAATGGGAGTGTTTTCTTAATTTCACTTTTAGATTTTTCATCATTAGTGTATAGGAATGCAAGAGATTTCTGTGCATTAATTTTGTATCCTGCTACTTCACCAAATTCATTGATTAGCTCTAGTAGTTTTCTGGTAGCATCTTTAGGATTCTCTATGCATAGTATCATGTCATCTGCAAACAGTGACAGCTTTACTTCTTCTTTACCGATTGGGATTTGTTTTATTTCTTTTTCTTCTCTGATTGCTGTGGCTAAAACTTCCAAAACTATGTTGAATAATAGTGATGAGAGTGGGAAATCTTGTCTTGTTCCTGATCTTAGGGAAAATGCTTTCAGTTTTTCACCATTGAGGACGTTGTTGGCTGTGAGTTCGTCATATATGGCCTTTATTATGCTGAGGAAGGTTCTCTCTATGCCTATTTTCTGGTGGGTTTTTAATCATAAATCAGTGTTGAATTTTGTCAAAAGCTTTCTCTGCATCTATTGAGATGATCATATGGTTTTTCTCCTTCAGTTTGTTAATATCACGTTGATTGATTTGCATATATTGAAGAATCCTTGTATTCCTGGGGTAAACGCCACTGGATCATGGTGTATGATCCTTTTAATGTGCTGTTGGATTCTGTTTGCTAGTATTTTGTTGAGGATTTTTGCATCTATGTTCATCAGGGATATTGGCCTGTTATTTTCTTTTTTTGTGACATCCTTGTCTGGTTTTGGTATCAGGGTGATGGTGGCCTTGTAGAGGAATTTGGGAGTGTTCCTCCCTCTGCTATATTTTGGAAGAGTTTGAGAAGGATAGGTTTTAGCTCTTCTCTAAATGTTTGATAGAATTCACCTGTGAATCCATCTGGTCCTGGGCTTTTGTTTGTTGGAAGATTTTTAATCACAGTTTCAATTTCAGTGCTTGTGACTGGTCTGCTCATATTTTCTATTTCTTCCTGGTTCAGTCTCGGAAGGTTGTGACTTTCTAAGAATTTGTCCACTTCTTCCAGGTTGTCCATTTTATTGGCATAGAGTTGCTTTTAGTAATCTCTCATGATCTTTTGTATTTCTGCAGTGTCAGTTGTTACTTCTCCTTTTTCATTTCTAATTCTATTGATTTGAGTCCTCTCTTTTTTTCTTGATGAGTCTGGTGAATGGTTTATCAATTTTCTTTATTTTGTCAAAGAACCAGCTTTTAGTTTTATTGATCTTTGCTATAATTTCCTTCATTTCTTTTTCATTTATTTCTGATCTGATCTTTATGATTTCTTTCCTTTGGCTAACTTTGGGGTTTTTTTGTTCTTCTTTCTCTAATTGTTTTAGCTGTAAAGTTAGGCTGTTTATATGAGATGTTTCTTGTGTCTTAAGGTAGGATTGTGTTGCTATAAACTTCCCTCTTAGAACTGCTTTTGTTGTATCCCATAGGTTTTGGGTCATATTTTTCTTATTGTCATTTGTTTCTAGGTTTTTTTTTATTTCTTCAGTGATCTTTTGGTTATTAAGTAGTGTGTTGTATAGCCTCCATGTGTTTGCATTTCTTACAATTTTTTTCCTGTAATTGATATGTACTCTCATAGTGTTGGAGTTGGGAAAGATACTTGATATGATTTCAATTTTCTTAAATTCACCAAGGCTTGGTTTGTGACCCAAGATATGACCTATCCTGAAGAATGTTACATGAGCACTTGAGAAGAATGTGTATTCTGTTGTTTTTGGATGGAATGTCCTATAAATATCAAGTAAGTCCATCTTGTTTAATGTATCATTTAAAGCTTGTGTTTCCTTATTTATTTTCATTTTGGACGATCTGTCCATTGGTGAAAGTGGGGTGTTAAAATCTCCTACTATAATTCTGTTACTGTCTATTTCTGCTTTTATGGCTGTTAGCATTTGCCTTATGTATTGAGGGGCTCCTATGTTGGGTGCATAAATATTTACAATTCTTATTTCTTGTTCTTTGATTGATCCCTTGATCATTATGTAGTATCCTTCTTTGTGTCTTATAATACTCTTTATTTTAAAGTCTATTTTGTGTGATATGACAATTGCTACTCCAGCTTTCTTTTGGTTTCCATTTGCATGGAATACCTTTTTCCATTCTCTCACTTTCAGTCTGTATGTGTCCCTAGGTCTGAAGTGCATCTCTTGTAGACAGCATATATAGGGGTCTTGTTTTTGTATCCATTCAGCCAACCTATGTCTTTTGATTGGAGCAGTTAATCTGTTTACATTTAAGGTAATTATTGATATGTATGTTCCTATTACCATTTTATTAATTGTTTTGGGTTTATTATTGTAGGTCTTTTCCTTCTCTTGTGTTCCCTGCCTAGAGAAGTTCCTTTAGCATTTGTTGTAAAGCTGGTTTTGTGGTGCTGAATTCTCTTAGCTTTTGCTTGTCTGTAAAGGTTTTAATTTCTCTGTCAAACCTGATTGAGATCCTTGCTGGGTAGAGTGATCTTTGTTGTAGTTTTTTCTCCTTCATCACATTAAATATGTCCTGCCACTCCTTCTGGCTTGCAGAGTTTCTGCTGAAAGATCAGCTGTTAACCTTATGGGGATTCCCTTGTGTGTTATTTGTTGTTTTTCCCCTTGATTTTTAAATATTTGTTCTTTGTATTTAATTTTTGATAGTTTGATTAATATGCGTCTTGGCGTGTTTTTCCTAGGATTTATCCTGTATGGGATTCTCTGTGCTTCCTGGACTTCATTAACTATTTTCTTTCCCATATCAGGGAATGTTTCAACTATAATCTCTTCACATATTTTCTCAGTCCCTTTCCCCTATAATTCGAATGTTGGTGCGTTTAATGTTGTCCCAGAGGTCTCTGAGATTGTCTTCAATTCTTTTCATTCTTTTTCTTTATTCTGCTCTGCAGTAGTTATTTCCACTATTTTATCTTCCAGGTCACTTATCTGTTCTTCTACCTCAGTTATTCTGCTATTGATCCCTTCTAGAGAATTTTTAATTTCATTTACTGTGTTGTTCATCACTGTCTGTTTGCTCTTTAGTTCTCCTAGGTCTTTGTTAAACGTTTCTTATATTTTCTCCATTCTATCTCCAAGATTTTGGATCATCTTTACTATCATTATTCTGAATTCTTTTTCAGGTAGACTGCCTGTTTCCTCTTCATTTGTTATGTCTGGTGGGTTTTTATCTTGCTCCTTCATCTGCTGTGTGTTTCTCTATCTTCTCATTTTGCTTAACTTACTGTGTTTGGGGTCTCCTTTTGGCAGGCTGCAGGTTTGTAGTTCCCGTTGCTTTTGGTGTCTGTGGCTAAGGTTGGTTCAGTGGGTTGTGTAGGTTTTCTGGTCGAGGGGACTGGTGCCTGTGTTCTGGTGGATGAGGCTTGCTCTTGTCTTTCTGGTGGGCAGGTCCACATCTGGTGGTGCATTTTGTGTATCTGTGGCCTTATTATGGGTTTAGGCAGCCTCTGTGCTAATGGATGGGGTTGTGTTCCTGTCTTGCTAATTGTTTGGCATAGGGTGTCCAGCACTGCAGCTTGCTCGTCATTGAGTGGAGCTGGGTCTTGGTGTTGAGATAGAGATCTCTGGGAGATTTTCGTTGTTTGATATTATGTGGAGATGGGAGGTCTCTTGTGGACCAGTGTCCTGAACTTGGCTCTCCCATCTCAGTGGCACAGCACTGATGCCTGGCTGGAGCACCAAGAGCCTGTCTCCACATGGCTTGGAATACAAGGGAGGAAAAAAAGAAAGAAGGAAAGAAGAAGATAAAATAAAATAAAGTTATTAAAATAAAAAATAATATTAAGAAAAAAAATTTTTTAAGTAATTAAAAAAAAAAAACGGACAGACAGAACCCTAGGCCAAATGGTAAAAATCAAAGCTATACAGACAAAATCACACACAGAAGTATACACATACACACTCACAAAAAGAGAAAAAGGGAAAAAATATATATATATCATTGCTTCCAAAGTCCACCTCCTCAATTTGGGATGATTGCTGTCTGTTCAGGTATTCCACAGATGTATGGTCCATCAAGTTGATTGTGGAGATTTAATCCGCTGCTTCTGAGGCTGCTGGGAGAGATTTCCCTTTCTCTTCTTTGTTGGCACAGCTCCTGGGGTTCAGCTTTGGATTTGGACCCGCCTCTGCGTGTAGGTCGCCTGAGGGCGTCTGTTCTTCACTCAGACAGGATGAGGTTAAAAGAGCAGCTGATTCGGGGGCTCTGGCTCGTTCAGGCCGGGGGGAGGGAGGGTTATGGATGCAAGGCGAGCCTGCAGCTGCAGAGGCCAGCGTGACGTTGCACCAGCCTGAGGAACGCCGTGCTTTCTCCCGGGGAAGTTGTCCCTGGATCACGGGACCCTGGCAGTGGCGGGCTGCACAGGCTCCCTGAAAGGGAGGTGTGGATAGTGACCTATGCTTGCACACAGGCTTCTTGGTGGCAGCAGCAGCAGCCTTAGCATCTCATGCCTGTCTCTGGGATCCACGCTGATAGCCACGTCTCGCGCCCGTCTCTAGAGCTCCTTTAAGCGCCACTCTTAATCCCCTCTCCTCACACACCAGGCAACAAAGAGAAAATAAAAAGTCTCTTGCCTCTTCAGCAGTTCCAGACCTTTTCCCGGACTCCCTCCCGGCTAGCCGTGGCACACTAGCCCCCTTCAGGCCGTGTTCACGCCGCCAACCCCAGTCCTCTCCCTGGGATCCGACCGAAGCCCGAGCCTCAGCTCCCAGCCCCGCCCTGCCACGGCGGGTGAGCAGACAAGCCTCTCGGGCTGGTGAGCACTGGTCCGCACTGATCCTCTGTGCGGGAATCTCTCTGCTTTGCCCTCCGCACCCCTGTTGCTCTGCTCTCCTCTGTGGCTCTGAAGCTTCCCCCTCTGCCACCCACAGTCTCCGCCCGCTAAGGGGCTTCCTAGTGTGTGGAAACCTCTCCTCCTTCACAGCTCCCTCCCACTGGTGCAGGTCCTGTCCCTATTCTTTTGTCTCTGTTTATTCTTTTTTCTTTTGCCCTACCCAGGTACGTGGGGAGTTTCTTGCCTTTTGGGAGGTCTGAGGTCTTCTGCCAGAGTTCAGTAGGTACTCCGTAGGAGTTGTTCCACATGTAGTTGTATTTCTGGTGTATCTGGGGGGGGGGGGGAAGGTGATCTCCGTGTCTTACTCTTCCGCCATCTTGAAGCCTTCCCAAAAGTATTATTTTAAATGGGAGCAGTTGAGAATTTTCCAAACCTGAGTAAAGATACCAAATCATGGATTCAAGAAGCACCATGATTGCCAAGTCAAAAAATAATACCATGAGATTTATGAAAAATTTCTCTACTTATTAGTCAAAAAGGAAATGCAAATTAAAACCATAATAAGATACAACTCACCAAGGTGCCCACTATTTTTTAAGCTGATGATACAATTGTGGGCAAAATTGAAGTTCATGGCCATATATACAGCTCTTGGGACTGCAAATTGGGAAAAATCACTTTGGAAGACTACTTGGTGAATGTTACAAGGCTGACCGTAAAGTATACAACCTTTGACATAGTGGCTCCCCCTGTAGGTAATTGCTCAACAAAAATGCACCAAAAGGTACGGACAAGAATATTCACCACAGCGTTATTCATCTGTCAACAGTAGAACAGATAAATAAATTGTGGTAACTGGCAATTGATGAATCACATAAGAAAACAATTGAGGGAAGGGGGAGTCTAGACACAAAAGAATACACACTGTATTTGGTTTGGAAGTTAGAAGTCTACCTTGGAGAGGATGGAGAGGACAGTTATTTGGTAGGGCCGCTGGTAATGTTGTTTCTTGATCACAGTACTGATTATGTGGGTATGTTCACTTTGCAAAATTTCATCAAGCTGTGCCCTTAAGATCTGTGTACTTTACTATATGTATGTTATGCTTCAATAGCAAAATGATTTTTAATAGTCTTTTTTGGTTGGCAGTGGTGTAACACACCAATACACACATGCATACAAACACAAAGGCAAAGTGGAAAACGAAGGCAGATTTTCATGTCAAATGTGAAAGCACATCCTCAACAAAGAGACTCCCAGTAGAGGCAGAAAATATTTGAATCCTCCAGATTTGGGGAACTAAAACAATGGCTAAGCACACTCTGCCCCAGGTACTGTGCTAGGGGCTTCCTACGTATTCTGGTAGCAAGTTACACGTTCTCTCATAGGTAAGTTCCTTTTTTAATTTCATGCCACTCATTTATTTCATACAGTAGAACACAGAAAGACATATCAAAAAAGGAGCCATCTCCTGATAAAATTGCAGTTGATTTTCTTATCAAGTTTACTAAAGAAGGCAACAGTTAATTTCTTTTTAAAAAATCCAGCATTCACTTCACTGACTTTTTTTATAAAGGCATAAAAGTCCAAAGAGAAAACAGTATTCATCCCACATAATGAAATATTCAACTTGCCAATCCATGCACAGCCAGCCACTTGCCAAGCCTGTGATTTCAGTGGCCAACAGAGAACAGCAGTTCATACTAGTCACATTTACAAATACATGTAAGTGACCCATTATCTTTCACTTGCCTATATTCTTTTCATAGCACAATAATTATTTGTGAGTCATGTTCAGAGACCATACTTCTAACCTGCAGCATGATATTAAACTCACACTGGTACCCACACACATTCTTCCCTGAGTCAACCAATATTTTGTTAGTCAGTTTCCATGTCTTTTTAGCAAAAGTGTTTAGGAAACAAAGTGCGTGTATTACAACTACCTAAGACCTGTAAAAGGTAGATGTCTATATGTTATAGCTACCTACAATCTATTAAAATCTAAAAAGGAAGACAAGGAAATAAATAGTAGGAAATGCCAGTAAAGTAGCTTATTTGCTTCAGAAAAATAAAGTGATTATGGATGCCTACTGGAATATACAAGCACTTATTTATAACATTAAAACCAGCATGCTTTTTAAAACATTTACATTAATTACTTACAGTTATGACTTCAAATGGGTGATATAAACAGATGCTTTGCTATACCTTATTCTTGCAGAAATAATGCTGAATTGATGTCTTATTCACCAGCTATCTTTGTGTGGGACAATGTAAAGAAAAATAGAAGAAAGTTACTAATACACATTTGTATGAATTTTTTAAAAGCCCTCAAAGTAGTCTCAAATGTCAAATAATATACAGATTTTAGTAATACCAAATTTTAAAAAGTCAGTGGTTACATTTCTGGTTTAAAATAAGGAAAATATGGAATGGTATACCATGTGTATTACAAAAAAATTGTACTATTTTAGTTTACATACGTCTATTATTTCCCAATATCTATCTTGAGCTTGGTGGTATATCTAGGTTGAAAATACCTCTCATAGGTAAGTTCTTCTTGATTAACTACTATTTCCATCGTCTAACTGACACACAAGTATACTTTTTAAAATTTAATTTATTTACTCTAAGTATTATATGTGTATGTCTTAAGGGTCAGATATAACCACCCCCTCTCCCGAATGAAGAAAGAAATCTAACAAACTCTGCCTCATGCTTTCTAACCTCAATTTCAGTTTTCCAGAGGCAACCACTTCCAACATTTCTTTTTTCCTTTTATGAGAGAGAGCAAGGGAGAACCCAAGATGGAAGCTGCAGTCTTTTATAACCGAATACTAAAAGTGACATACCATAATTTCTGCCATATACTGTTGCTTACACAGACCAACACTAAATGATCATGGGAGGGAACTACACAAGAGTATGAGTACCAGGAGGTGGCGATCATGGGGGCATCTTGGAGGCTGGCTACCACAGTCTGCGTGGTAAAAATATCAACTCTGATTCTGCCAGCGCCTCCATCTCCTCTCTCTAGTATCATCTTTTCTTCTCAGTTCCTAATCACTAATCCAGGTTCCCTTAAATCCAAAGCTGGAGTGTTCATCCCTGCACCCAGCACCAGATGGCCTTAGGGTGCTTAGACCCAATCCTTTCCTACACCTGCAGCTTCATTTCATTTGACCAGTGGCAATGCCCTCAATGTATCAGTTATTAAATAGTTTTAATATAATTTCTGACTCCTCTAACACATGAGGACATTTCCTTTCAGAGCATCTTAACACAATGCACAGTGTCTTAGTCTGTTCCGGCTGCTATAACAAAATTCAGACAGTCCCCAACTTATGATTGCTCAACTCATAATTTACTCTAAGTATAATTTACTCTAAGCCTGTTCTCCACAACAAGAGAAACCATCACAATGAGAAGCCCTCACACTGCAACGAAGAGTAGCCCCCGTGCTTGCTGTAACTAGAGGAAGCCCATGTGCAGCAACGAAGACCCAACGCAGCCAAAAAATATAAAATAAAATATAATTAAAAATAAAGATTTTGACATAAGAATCTGTGGGGGGACACAGACATTCAGACCATAGCACCCAAGTACCTCAACAGTTGTGAGATTGAAGTTTAGTTTTTCACAGCAGTATCCTAAATGTTTCAAAATTGGGGCATTACCCTCTAGGTAGCAATAGTCTCTGACTCCCTGACTGTCTCTATCTCCCTCTGGCTCTGGCTCTGGCTCTGGCTCTCTCTGTCACTGGCCCTCTCTTACATCCTTCAATAATCTCTCACTCCCCACCCCTCACCTTATTTTCCTCTTTCTTTCCTTAACTATGTCCTCAAATTACTACATTTTTAATTTTTATATTTATGAAACATTTTTATGACTTGTCCTGTTTTTAATTTTTTAAATGGATAAGTAGAATAGCTAGACAAATTGATTTTATATTTGACCCAGCAGTTATCCTTAGTTAAAAAAAAAGTTTCCTGTACTTTTTCTTTATTGCTTCTTGGTTGTCTTTTCTATTGTGTAGGAAAAAGTAAAGAAGCAAAAATGAGGAAGTCACTGAAAATCCTGTCTTTCTCTTCTACTTTTTATGCCATAATTTCCCTTATTTGTTGTCTTCTACTCTTCTACCAAATCCCCATCTCAGATTCTTTGTTCCTGAAAAAAATACCAGTTAATAAGTGAGTCTCTCATTGTGTCAGCATTCATGGAAGAAGAACGTGGCTAGAACTAACTTTCCCCTCATTTTGTAGGGGGAAATAGTTGTCACTTCCAACTATTTTTAATGTTTGTTGTGATATTTATGTCCATATTTCAAAATAACTGGCTGAAATACTACTGTTTCCTGATTCCAGTCACCTTTGAATAGTCATTGTCTTCATGCTGTAGAAGTTGCAGATTTAGCTCCATGCACCTCTCCTATATACATTCCACCCTTCCTCCCAATAGAGCTATGTTACTTTTTAAAAAAAAATAAATGGACTTTCATTACTTACATTATTACGGCTATGTAAATATTATTCACACTGAGCCATGTAATGTAATGAAAGGACATTCTTGTACGAAATTTTGCTTTACCTGGAATTAACTTTTTAGTTTTCTTAGATTTCTAAGAACCCGTCTCCAGTCTGTACACATCAGGCAATTTATCAGTTGAATCTAGATGTCTGACTGCTTCTTTACAAATTTTCGACCAAGCCTCTCAACCCTCCACTGTCCCCTACCTTTAAGACATTCCTAGTGCTCTAATTCCTGAGACTTTTCTGAGGTTCCACAGCTATAGAAGGGACAACCTCACGAGAACTCCTTGATGTAGAAGATGCATGGTGCAGCTATGACTTCAAGGGACCCCAGGTGTGCTTTTTGGGGTGGATGCTTGAAGGGAATCTGGGCAGTCTCTGATGTCACCTCGACCACGTTTCTGTGACTTTTGCTGGGCTCTGCCTCTCCCCCTTTACTCACCCTCTCTGGCTGCCTTCCTACTCCCTGAAGCCCCAGACACCCATTCTCACAGTGTCTGTGTCTGATGATGCAGATGCAGTGCTACCCCACGAGTTTTTTCTTTGTCCTGAATCACTCAGTCAGTTCTCTTTTCTCAATTCATTTTTTTGGTAATAATCCTTTCCTGGAATAGTCATCATTGATCACTATAGCTGATGCCCTGCTGTGAGTATAGGCAGGAGCAATGGAAAATCCAGGGAGTAGTGGAAGGAATTATAAATTCTCTTGCATGGAGTCATGCTGACTTCTTCCCTGTCTACCTGCTCCATCCCAGCTCAGCATTCATTTTAATCATTATTTCCTTCATTGTTTCTCACTTTCCAGAAGTTCATGTTCAAAGGTGGATTAAGGATTCCTTCTCATCTTATATGCATGACCAAACTGAAGAAATAGAGCTTGTGGGCATCTTTGCCATGGTCATCATGGAACAGCAACCAACGTCTCACCCATATGTGAAGGGTCCCAGCTGCATGCAGTCCAGCCTCTCACCTTCTGATTTGGCATTTCCATCTGATCTTATATTTCTGTCAAACTCCTTTAGAGTTCCCAGAAAGCTTAAAAGTCTATATAAGCCAGTTGTTCTCTGCTCAGTTTTTCAGTCTGTAACCTCCAGATGTTTGCTTATCACTACCAGGCAGTGTTTTTTTTACCGTGAGGCAAATTGCGTTAAATTTTTGAAACCCTAGTTTCTCTTTTAATCAGCTTTTAGGTCAAAAATCTAACAAGATCACAAATCTAACACTTTCCTAAATCAAAACCACTTCTCCCTCCACCCTGCCCTCTGTTATTATCTTGTATATGTACTATTTTTTTACTCTGCAAGGAAACAGAAGTTGGGCAAACCAGTCAGTTCTCATGATTAAACCCATTCCCAGATATTTTTAAAAGTGTAATGATTGTATGAATTTATTAGTCATTTGCTTTTACTGAAATTAGAATAATATATACTTATATATTTTTGTTAATACTTTAGATAGTTTTACAAAATATGACACAAGCAGAGAATCATATCATAAACTCCATGTATTCCTTCAAGAATTAACTCATGGCCTATTTTATTTTATCTGTACCCTCACTCACAGAACCCAGGGTTATTTTGAAGCAAATCTCAGACACTATATAATTTTAAGTCTACATTGTTGCTCCAAAATATAAAGATTTATCTCTTTATTTAAACTTCATAATACACTTTACATGGTTTTATAATACACAATAATATAATATTTATAATACCATTATCACAAAACTGGTAATATTTTTACTTTTATCAAATACGTCTTCAGTGTTCAAATTTCCCTAATTGTTTCTTAAATGCTTTTTGTTTTACAGTTTAGTGCTTGAATCAGGATCGTAATAAAGGCAATACATTGCAATGAGTTGATAATGTCTCTTAAGTTCTCTTTTAATCTATAATTTACCCCTCTACCTTTTTTATGCCCTTTTGCAATTTATCTGTTGACACAACCAGGTCAGGATACTGTAGAGTTTCTCAGTCTGGATTTCACCAATTGCACCCCTGTTCTGTTGTTTAACATATTTATCTGTCCCTGCGCTCCCTATAAATTGGTAGTTAAATCCAGAGGCTTGTACAATTTAAGTTCACATCCTAATATGGACCAGGTGACAATACCTCTTTATGGGTACGCTCCCATTAGCACTTTCATTTCCAGGAATCAGAGTGTGAGGTGTGTACATATTTTGGAAAGAATATATATATATATATATATATATATATAGTTTGTTTGTTTGTTTCTTCTTCTTCTTTTCCACTTAACTGACATTCATAAATTCTTTAGGACTCACTTCCTCTGTACTTTCTGGATGAAAATTTTGGTTATTTTTTCCTCCTAGAGGACATTAAGAAGATTAGATTTATGAGCTCATTTCAGTGAAATCAGAATTCCTAAATCCAAGACCCTCCATTCAAATAGATACTTGACTGTCCCAGCAGCAGGCAGTTTCTCCATCTAACTCTCAGTGACAACAGTAAGTGCATCAAGATTGTGGCTCTTCAGAAAACATTTTCAAAGACGTGTTTAGCTGTGCTTTTTCTGAAAGCTAATATGATCTATTGATCTTTTCATTTCCCACAAACCTTTAGGTAATGTAGTCCACGTGTATGTAGTTTGGATAAAATAATTGTGAAAGTTCAGTGCAATTCAATTCCCCACTGTTTGTGTACAGAGCCCTCTCTATCCCCTGAGGTACTGGGATAAGATGAGGACACCCCGGCCACTGGTCTCAAACCACTTTCAGTCTGGTGTATAAGCAAACACCCAACTACCTACAGTATAAAATGTGCCAAAATAAAGATCACATAAGAATGACTAATAAAGTCCAATGAGGGTTCTTAGGAAGGAAAGATCACAACTGAGAGACAAAGCCTTCTCAGAGGAGGTGGGATTTGGGAAGAGCCTTCCAGGATAAATAAGATGTTGATAGAAGGAGATAGAAGGGACTGTGTTGGGGGCAGAGGGTCTAGCAGGACAAAGGCAGAGGCGGGTAACAGTTGCTGTGTCCATGCTGATCCCCAGGAAGTGTCCAGCATGGTTTTGTGTTTGGCTGGGAGCTTTGAAGGATACAGAGGCCTGGCGCCTTCCCTAGACCAACTGACTCAGAATCTCTGGGGTGGGATCTAAGTATCTGGTGTGTTTTGAAAACTCCCCCAGGTGATTTTAAGGGACAGATAGGGAGGTTAACAGGTAAAATCTGGAAAAACAACGAGGTCCTGTTGTAGAGGGTGATGAACGGGGACGTGAGGAGTTGGGTGTGCCTTGGCTGGACAACTCTCATTTGTAGCTGGGCTCGGAAGAAGTCATCACATAGCACCATAGGCTCACAGAGCTGCCAGAAACGTGTAAATATCGTCTGGCTCAATCTTTCTCTTTTGAATGTACGTTCTTGTTATGCAAGTAAGGCAAGAATGAAGTCTTGAGGTCAATGATCCAAACAATAAAGATAAATGCAGAATACAACCCAGAAAAGCCCTTCTCGTCACTCCCCATTCCACCCACACCCCCCAACCCACAAAAGTTACTATTGAAAACCATTTCGTTCTTCTCTTTTCCTGACCTCTCTTTATATATTTACATTCCTATGTGTGGGCAAGAACTTTCGTCCACATACTAGAGTGAAAGAAATAACACATTTGTTTTCTCTTTCTGAACAGTGTACTCTGTTCTGAATTCCATCCCACTGGGCTGGTAGGAAATTCCATTCCAGGAGATATTGAGATATTATACCTTTAATTAATTATTAATATATTGGTATCTGATACCCTTACACCATCAGGACTAATTTTTGAAGTTTTGTGTCTTCCAGAGCATTCTAGCAGGGCTCTCTATTGTTATTTCTTGCTGATCTATCATGTTGACACGTTCATTGCCCACCCCCCAGTCTGTATCTCCCTTGAACACAGGCAACACGCTGAAATTTCTGGGACAAAGGTGGGCATAAGCGTCCTTCACAACAGCTCTCAATGTCACCACTCTTAAGTCACACTCCCCACCCAACCCCCAAGCATCCCAGTTCAACTCCCATCCAGGTATTGCATAGAAGCAGAATCCAGATGTCATCCCTACAGAGACATCCCTCAGGAGCCCCTTCTTTCTTTTAGACTTGCCAAATATCACCTCTTTTTTCTCAGGTTTCAGCGTTTTTTTCTTCTTGAGCTTGAAATACTTTCCTCTAGTCCCACCCCTATTGGGTCAATCCAGCAAAATTCCCCTTGTTGAGTCTAGACTTTCACATAAGAACCTGGAGTGTGTCGTCTTTGGGGTTGGCATTCTGAGCCTCCCAGCGTTCCAGCATAGCACAGATGCTGAGTTGGCAGCCAGCAGTTTTGCTGTGGGGTCAACTCTGGCCTGGCAAAGTGACCCCTCGGCAGCAGCAAGCCAGAAGTCCAGGTGGGAGGTGTGGTGGGGAGACACAGAGAGGGTCAGTGAGAGCCTAGATGTGGTACAGCTAGAACCTGAGTTTACCTGGCTATGACCAAGTCAGCAGAGCAAGCAAACAAGTTCATGGTCTACAGACTTCAGCAGCAGGGTGCCCACCAAACAGGTAGACAGAGAGACTGGGAAGAAGACTTTACATGGACATAGCATTCAGATTTATGGCTTCCTCCTTGCTAACCTCACACCATGAAGACCCAATAATGTTCTTTATACACCCAAAGTTCTTGCAGAGAAATAAGGGAAGTGGGTAGAACTCTAAGACACTAGCATTTCTACCTAGAGCCATTGAGCATAACTGTGATGGACTGTTTAAATTATTTCTTCAGCATAGAATATAGGTACTAGATGGGGATAAGTATTTTTTAATGTAATTTTTTTTCCTGCCGTGCAGTGAGTGAGTTAGAGGAAGGCCAGATCACATTTTAGAATTAAAAAAAAAATTTACTCTGGACATTGGAATTATGAATACTTTTGTGACCCACCTTTGTTTGCATTTCACCATTGAATAATGTCCTCTAATGTATTTTTAGTTACTTATATTTCCTTTCCTACCAATTTCCTGTTGATATATTTGTCCATTTGTTTATTGAGTGTTAAATTTTTTCTTCTTTACTTGGAGGACCTCTTTATATATGTTGAATCTACCACTTATTTCACATACACAGGGTTAGGAACCAAGGGAGTGTGGTAACTTTCACAGGGTCAGAGCACTGGATGGACAGTCATAGCTATGGGGTACCATCCACCTCAGCCCCAAGTCGCAACCAGAGGGCATCTCTCACCATTCAACTTGTCTATTATGATATATAATTAGAAAATGGAGGTAAAGGTACTTGGTACCTAAATAAGGATATATAATTATGAGATTGTGATCATTCATGTGTATAATACTGCATTTATTTAGCCAATATTTATTGACATACTAATATGTTCAGGGTACTAGGATAGGGAATAAAAATACAATGGTGAGAAAAACTGATGTGGTTCCCGAGGAGCTTATAAATTAGTAGGAAAGACATATTCTTCCAACCACTGTAACCGTCCATCACAACAGTATAATCATGAACTGTAGAAGTTGTTAGGAAGAAGGCCATACAGTGCTGTGAATGAGGGTAATGGTGGTCCTGATCATCAAAGAAGGCTTCCCTGAGAAGTGGCGTTTGAGCTGAGGTCTGAAGAATGAACAGGCTTTCCTCAGGGAAGGAGAGATGAAAAAGCGCTTATAGGAACTGCTTATGCAGGAGGGAGACTTACTCACTCAAGGAAGAAAATAAGGTCCAGGATGGTGGGAACATAGTCTTAGGAGGCAGGTGATGAGGGAATGGAGAGTGGCCTGAGACAATGCTGGAGAGAGGGAAGCAGGGGCTGGATCATACAGGGTCGTGGACATACACAAAACTGCTTGCCATTGTTGGCAATGCATCTGGACATCATGAATGAGTCCTTCCAAACACAGAGCACCTCTCTTCTTACCCGACAATCCTCTCTCTTAACCTTCATGGGGGAGAGGCATTGCCAAGAAAGCCTTTTGTAAATGGAATCCCTCACTGTTCCTTTCTAGATCCTGGAAAGCCCACTGCATTCCCCACATCTACTGATCCCATCAGAGCTGAAAATGCACTTTGTTCCTTTTAAGGACTTGGAAGTCTACACCAGGGATGTTGGCCTGAAGCAAAATATGTTCCCTGAGTCCTGCTTGGCGAACACCCACACTCTTGCCCATAGTTTTTTCTTTCCTCCTTTTCACCCTTCACTCTTACTCAGAAAGAGAATCCTGTGTTATTCCTTTTTTTAAAGCTTAATTTCAAGAAAGGAATAGAAAATCTTCCTCATTAAAGACTGGATATTGATGTGATGTGAAACACCTAAAGAATGGTAAACTTTCAGTTAAAGAAATATCCCACCTGCAGGGAAATAATGCAGTGGCCTCAGCAATCAATCTGGGTTAGAGAGATTAGCTGATTGATTTCAAAATCAGTTGTACTCATTAGATTACATTGATCATGTTATAAGATTTTTTTGTTGCTCACCAGTATCTACTTTCAGACCCATGGGAGGATCTCTTTTCTCCACCTCTTTGAAGTTATGCATGGGACTGTGACTTACCTTTATCAATGAAATGCTCATGGAAACAACACGTGATCATCACTGTGCATGACTCTCCAGAATATTCTTTCCCTGCTGCTACAGTCCTGGAGGCACGTGCTGATATGGAAGTGAAATAAGATTGAAAAAGCCTGGATTGCTCAGCCAACTCACAGAAGACAACTGTCCTGAAGATTTGCCCACACTCACGGAGGATTTTACATGAGGGAGAAATAAAACTTGATTGTGTTAACCTACTGAGGTCAGGGGGTTGTCTGTTACTGCAGCAATGCCAAGCCTCTCTTGACTAGTATATAAGCTTATTTGGGAGCTCAGAAATATCATTATGCAGTTATAAATGTGTAGGTATGTGGTGTGGTGTGTGTGTGTTTGAGAAATAGAAAGAGAGAGAGAGAAGTGATTTATTATGAGAGTTTGATTATAGAATTAGAGACAAGTTTCTTTACTTGATTTTTGCCCGTTGGGATTTTAGCTGTAGGTTGCACAAATGAATGTATAAGCACATTTAAATAAATACATGGTTTACGTAAGTGTTTATTTATACACAGTAGAAAATATATTCTCATGTCTTTATTTGTGCTCTGGTATATAAATTGCTTATGGTCACTCAGAATTGTCTTCTACAATCCACTAATAATATCAAAAAAACCAAAAAAAGAAACTTGAGCTAAGTAGTCAATTAAAAGCCCAAGGTGATACTGCATCTTTCAGATACATTGCAGATTACCTACTGAGTCATGGACAATGGACACTGTACATTCACACCAATGGCATCAGCAAAGGCCAGAGTGTGCCTTAGTTTTTTATATTTCCTGAGTTTTCTTGATTGCAGTCTAATCCTTCATGTTGTTCCAATACAGAGTGATGTTTTTAAAGGAGAACTTAATTTGATATAAGTCTGAATATCCTTTGGAATGCTAGAAACCAGCATTACTACAACAACCCTAATGAAAAACACAAGTTCCACGTACCAATTTGTGGTCAGAGCCAGCATTCCAATCCTGCTCTCTCTTGGCGGCTAGCACTCCATCGTGCTCCTTTTCCCAGCCCTCTGCTATTCCAGTTAAAAGATGTCAGGGGCTGTGGAACACATGACATGTTAAACAGTTCACTGCTTACAGCAGGCTCCTCCAGCTTAAGTGCAAAGACTTTGAACTCATAAAACACACCACCACCACCACCATCACCATCACCACCACCACCTCCCAAAGGAAGTCTCAGAGGATTTCCCATTAATGTCCCTGTATGTTGAAGGGCATTTATTTTAAAACAACCTACAAGTGCACATAGATCCACTCCCATATATTCAAGACAAAGAACGCAGCACCTTCCAGAAGAAAACTCACACAATTGGGCCAAGGCTGATTCACTCAAATGTTTTATCACCGGTGTGGAATGCCAGTAACAAGGGCAATCATTTGTTTGTGAATTCACGGAAGACTGGACTTACACACTGGAAAAGGGCTTCCTAATGAATAGCAATGGGCAGACTTGCTGTGTATTAGCATATTTTATCTGCCCTTGTTTTGAAATTAAACAGAGTTGTGGATGAAAAGAGAAGGCACAGACTGCCACTAGGCTGGCTTTTTGGAAAAGTGGCATGTGGAATGAGGTTTAACTATGTGGATAAATTCTAAAGTTAACCTTAGGCTTGCTCAATACATTTTTCCCCTCCTTGCGTGATAACAGAATTTCCTAGTCACTACTATTTTTTCCTAAAGGCTACTCGTTCTTGGATACAATACCTCTCTGTTTTGTCTGGAGTTGCTTAAATATAAATCAGGAGAATTCTGAGCTGTGGCAAAGGCTACTCTGCAAAGCTCAATTAAATTTTATTCCATGTCTATTTATTGAACATGTACTATGTGCCCAAAACTATTCTAAGCACCTTGGGGGCAGCATAGGGATGGGAGAACATATTAATACTTTCAAAAGCTTCTGGAAGGAATGCTTCATAAGGTTCTCCATCCACCTGGAAAGGGAGATAATAGATAAATGGATAGTTGGATATAGATACAGAGAGATAAATAGGCAACAATGTAAAAATTAAAGTAGCATGTCATTAAGACCAATGAGTTTTCTAGAAGTTCTAAGAAGACAATGATGGGCATGAGTTAGAATATTCAGAGAATATTTCAAGAGGACTGATGAGTCTTTGTTTAATTTTGAAAGTTTGGATATATGTATAAGGGGCAGGTATTCTGAAACTGGGAAGCACTAAATTATTAAGCACAATAATTAAGTGTGTAGGCTCTGTGTTGTCAAAGTATAATTTTCTAAAAGTTAAAAGCATGACTCATAAAAATTTATAGTATACACTTTTCAAAGATCCACTTAGACTATTAATGAGGGAATCAGTAGTATAATAAAGCTGACTCAACTGAATAAAGGAGAAATCAAAGTATATATTGCTAATGAGGGTCAGAATACTGAAATAAATTTGCTAAGTTAAAAACAAAACTGGTTAATGTTCTACAGTACAACAAAGCTGTAACTTTGGGGCTTCCCTTTTCCAATGGACAAAAATCACTTGCAACTTGACAATCTTCACTAATTTAAAGTAACTTCAGCACCTGGGTTCTAATAAATATTCAGTTGTAAGTCAAACAAGGGAACATTTCCCTGAAGACTGAAGTACTTCCTGTTGAAGGCTGTTAGTGCTCAAATGTGACATTGAAAGGATTCCATATTGAAAGGATCTCCAAGTGTTGGGTTTTTTCTTAACAGTATTCAGGCAGAAGGGAGTTCTCATCTTGTTTTACCTTTGCCAGCTGCATAATGTAGCCATGTACCTTAGCTTTCTTGGTTCCTCCGTTTCTTTACTTATAACACATAGGCAATAATAATTTTTAACACTTAGAGTTGTGGTAAAGATCAAATGAGATAACATACAATGTAAGTGTTTGCATAACCCCTGGTATACTCAAGATATGTCACCTACCAACATAGGGAAGGGTCTTGAGCAAAACCCAAAACAAGAATGACCATGTTTAGGGAGAACTGAAGGCCGGTTGGAGAGGACAATTTACTTTGGGAAATAGAGAAAGATAAACTGAGTAAACAGTTTTTGATCGGACTAGAGGAGATTTAAAAAAAAAAGTTTTAAGAAGAAAGAAGCATGCACAGTTTGGATTTTATCCTGAAGTTAGCTGAGAGCTACTGGCATTCTTTTTGAGCTGCAGAATGACATAGTGAATGAAGACTATGGGCGGGGGCGGGGGGGAGGGCGGGGGGGAATTAGCCCAGCCCCTTATAGAGCAACCTGAAAAGGATGCTTGTATGGTTCGAGAAGACTTAGGAAGAGGTAAAGAGTTGAGGAGCCAAAGCAGAAGGAAGAATCACATGTGAACAGATTTTAAAACTGAAAGATTGTAGGAATAGTGTTACCTGTGGTATAAATAAGCAACTTAGGAAGAGGGGACATTTTGAAGTGAAGTTGAAGAATTGCCTTTTGCATCAGTAGATGCGAATACAGTAGGCTGTATTTGAGAATAAAGGACATATAAGTAAAAATGTTCAAGTAGACAGTGGGAGACCAGGGTTTGGATGAGAAATCAATGGCAGAGGTACAGATTTAGAGGTTATCCACACAAATGTGATAGCAAAACCCGTCGATGCTTTTGCTATCACAAAATCAATGGACTGCCTACCTTAGCACTGGAAAAAAGAGCAGAAGTACAAGAATCATATGGGTGTTCTCTGTTCCTGCTTTTTTCCAAAAGGCAACTGTTTTCCAAAGGATAGAATCAATGGGTTATTGGTGGGAGAGGAGGGACAGTTTTGCAACACTTTGGAATGCAAGGCAGAGGAGTGACTTAGGTAAAAGGAGGTCAGATCTGTTGAACACTCCCCTACAGCTCATGAAGAAGGACGACTGACTGCATTTGGTTGATCTCCCCATTAAAAATGTAAGAAACTTTGGGAATGGTGATACATTGGCTTAAATTCACTTTGTGGTATAAATAATCAATATGAGAGTGATTCCCATATTAAAGCAAGGAGGAGATTTAAGGTAAGGAGATCAGAGTAAGAAGTACCTTAGGCTTGGATTGCTCCCAAGGCAGCCCTCAGACAAGAATTTGAGTACAAACAGGCTTAATTCTAGAAAGAACCAGGAGAGGAGTGGACAGTGGGCCAGGGAAAGGAAGAAAACCAGGGCAGGGTGCATTAGTGAGCAGGACCATGCTGGGGGCAACCAGCATTCCCAGGGTTGCTAGGAAACGGTAAGGGGTTATGAAGAACAGGTTTGGGGTTATCCCACTTGAGGGTTGAGTGGCTGGAGTACCTATCCACTGAGTCTAGGCTATTGGTGGAGGGATTCTCCTGAGGTTTAACTCCTCAGTACTTCTGGTCTACCTGTGCCTACAGTCAGAGACAGCCATCAGGAGAGAGAGAAAGAGAGAGAGAGAGCATATGGCTGGCAGGAAGCAGACTTTGGTGTGCCTGAGGTCAGCAAGTACTGAGGAGATACACTGGGGCACCCACAGTGCTTTGAGAGCCAAGGATTAGAGCTGGACTGCCTACTTGTGAATTTGGCTAAATGTGCCGCTTTTGAGAATAACTCTGGGAGGTACCACTGAAAGGGCTCTGACTATTTATTCCAGTTTCACTTGCTTCAAGATTCCAAAGAGGGGCCTTGAAAATCTAAAACACTCAAGCTGTCTGTTGGGAATCTAATATACCTATTACCAACCATGTGTTTGTCACTCACTGCGTGCCAGACTTTGCAAAACGTGCTTTCTATATGGGGCAGGACAGGGTTTTCTGTCTCTTGCCCCACAACCTATTCTGTCCTTCTCATCCTTGGTAGAGGGTGGGGCAGATCTTTGTTACCCTCATGTACACAGGCTAGTTAGCATAATGACTCCTGCAAGTTCTTCTACAAAGACAATTAATATTAGAAAATGCTCTGCTCCAGATACTCCAAAGACCTAAGGATCTACAAGGTACTTTTTCAGCATAGAGCCAGAAATTATGGTTGCCATGATTTTGAGAACATTGCAATGTTACCATCAAGCAATCACAAACACACAGTGAATCCAGAAGATGTTGTGCTGCATGTCGTTTCTTTTCCTACCATGCAGGTCCATGAGTCCTTTATTCTCCCTTCCTCTTCCCTCCCTTCTCCCCCACCTCAGTCTTCTACCTCTCTGTCTCCACTTCTTGATTCTGACTCTATTCCGGCAGCACTTTGCAAAGGTGGCTGTATTTCCTCTCCTGAACATCCCAGGTCCTACCTCTCAGGTAGCCCTCTCTTTATGATCACATTCTTGGGGTTCTGGGGTAATAACAGCTCTCTGGCTTTACTAACCAAAGTGGATGGCAGCATCCTCCATTTGATTCTTTAAACCTTGTCCACACCTTTACAGATAGTCCCTTTATTAGCCTTTACTTAAGTTACCCAATTATCTTGTTTCCCACAGGACCCTGACTGATACAGCACCCCAGATGACTATGGACACCTAAGTGACAGAAATCCTGCCTTTCGCTTCTCTCTGAGTCCATCCCTGCTAAGATACAAACAAAAATGTTAGTAGAGCTTAAAACTCTGAGGTTCAAAGTGGACCCCATCAAAGAAGAGGGACTGTGCCTGGAGAAAAAGAATTTTCAGAGAAGGTATTGTGACTTTAGTCTCATGATCAACAAATACTGAGAGCCACCAGGCATTGTTCTAGGTGCTAGGAATATAGTACAGGCAAGACAAGTTCCTGCCTCGTGGAGTTTTATTCTAATGGAAGGAGGGAGTAAGTACACACACACACACACACACACACACGCACACACACACACGTAAAAAAGACAAGTTCAAAGAATGATAAATAGCATTTTTAAAGTACTGAAGATGGAGGAGTACTATTTTGGGTTAGATGGCTAGCAAATACACTCAGGAGTTACTGTCTAGGCTAATTGGGCATCTTCCTTAGCATAACTAAGACAACCCCTTGATGACTCCTAAAATTATTGAGGGTAATTTTGAAGGAGGCTGTAGTAATGCATGCGCAGGAAGGAACAATGTGTCATTGAAATCTGGATATTAATTTTAAAGGGATTTATGATCCAGCCCCCAAATGCTGATTACATACCCTCATCATGAGATGTTTCTAGTAGTTCAAGAAAAGCTTATTAACTGAATAGTTGCTACAGTTCTTTCTACCCTTAGGGAGATTGTGACCCTGGTCAAAATGGTGTGAATTAGCTATTATTTGCTTTCTGCAAACAGAATGGAAATGACTTTGGGCCGTGGGTGTGTGAGTTTGTCTTAGAATGGGGTGGTGAGGGTGAGTACTAATATGCTAATCAACCACTGTTTGCTGGAAAGGCTTTTTGTCAATGAGCTCTGAGAGAAGCAGAATATAGTTACAGGAAGTGTCAAGATGGGGTCTATTTTACGGAAATTGGAATCAAATCCAAACATTCTGTGGTTCAGTCATTTAAACTTCTACTTAAACCTTTGGACATGTATCCATCTCTGGTCCTGCCTGGAGCCACTGTGACTTTCACATGAAATCCACTGCAAGCTACTAATTATTGTCTTCACAAAAACCACAGTCCAGGCAGTAGCTGAATTCCAAAAATGGGTTTTCTGCTCTCAAGGAATAACACTGAAGGGAGAAAATTTGTAGATAGCTAGTATTCCTACTGATGAGTGTTCCCCCAAACATCAACTAGATTCCAAGACTCTCTTTTCTTTCTCTTTAGCCCATAGCCACCAGCTACTCTCGTCCAAGCCCTTTAGCTGCTTCCTCTAATAGCACTTTGACTGTAACTATGCCAGAAGTTGGTTTCTAGAGCAAGCAGGTTTCAGGCCTGTGAGAGGTATCTCAGTTGACCGTGATAACTTATGGGTGGAACAATTTGTTGTGACCCTTGCCAAAGTGTTAAAACATTTATGTATGCCTGGTGTGCTTGACTTCTAAGGAACATGCTATTTACCTAATACAATAATGGAAGCTTGGTAGCATTAGGACTTTTCAAATAAATGATATGTGAAAGACAGTGGTTCTCAGACTATTTGGTCTCACTACTTCACGGTCTTAAAATTATTAAGACTCCCAAAGTACTTTTGTTTATGTGGGAAATAATATTTATTGATGATTACTATGTCAGAAATTAAAACTAAGAATTTTCTTAATTTACTTAAAAAGTAACAATAAAACATTACATGTCCATATAAAAATCACATTTTTATGTGCAATAGATATATTTTCCAAAATTAAAAAAAAAATTAGTGATAAGGGTGGCATGTTTTGCAGTTTTATGAGTCTCTTTAATGTCATATCTGGCTTCATAGAAGATAGCTGGGTTCTCCTTCTGTTTCTGTTTTCAATCTGCTGTCATATCCCATGTAGAACTGCTGGAAAGCTCCTCTGTACACTTGTGAGAGAACAAGAGGGAAGAAGACAAATAATACTTGATCATTTAGATAAAAATAGTTTTGACCTAACAGATCCCCTGAAAGGATCTCTGGGACACTCTGAGTTCCTGGAAGACACTTTGAGAGCTGCTGTTGAAAGGGAAAGGTGCTATTCTTCTTTCCCAGTTGATGGGAAAGCAGCAACTTGAGGAAGGAGTATGGTGGGCAGAATGTCAAGAGGAACTCACTGCTAATCCCAAGAAAGTGCCCGTGAGATTGGGGAAGTGGCAGAAAAAATCGGGTTTAACCCCATTTCACCATTGAACCCTTTGGGTCTACAAAGACAGATTTCAAATACTGGAGCTTGGTGGGAACTTAAAGATCACATGAAAAGAACTTCATTCTAAAAAAAAAAGTTGACTCGATGACTAGTTATTGGTGAAGTCTAGCCAATAGCTGGGGTGTAGCCCAAACACAGAATGATGGGCCTCCTAAGAAACAGGAGGAATGGAGTGTGTCTCCATCACCCACACGACTTCCCTTTTTTTTTAATTGCTGAATTCTTCACTCTCCAGCAGCACTGGGTCCCATCCAGTGAATATATGTTCTGCCGGCCACTTAACAAACTTGAGCTGTGGTTTCAGGATGATAAATAGTTATGTTAATTAACAGGTTGGAGGAAAAATATGATGTTATTCCTGTGGAATGCTCTGAGAAGCTGGAAACACTTAACTGCGAAAACTACATGTGGTGAAGTAACCAATAATTTGCTTAAAAAACCCACATCTGGTTTGCTGGCTCAAAGTAGGGGTTAATAGTCGTTCGAGGGCGGCCAGTGGTGAATAGGAGTCCCAGGATAAACAGTCAAACCTTCACAGCAGGAAATACGCTTGTTCTGAAGCACGAGAATTTACGTTGGCTTCTAACCAGAATGAAATGTAAAAGGAATTGTTTGGTTTGCCTCTTGCTTTCTCCTCTTTACAACATAGAGTTCAAGAATATCTTTCTCATATTTGTACACTTGGAAATGGGAAAGAGTTAGGGAGTAGTCGAGGGAGAATAATAAAAAAAAATTATTTTCTCCAAACTTCCAAAAGGGTGCAGCAAACACACCAGAGCAGTGAAGAAAGAAAAGTGAGTCTGAATCATATGCATAATTACTTATCATAATAGATATGCTGATTTGATCAATATTTACTGAGCATCTTCCTTGCACGAAGCATGGATATGAGTGTTATAACTAATACACAGGTGAGTAATATGTGGTCCCAGGTCTCAAGGGGAAAAGAGGTAAGTAGAGAGACTTAGTATGTACATATATACAATATGTGCATAGTACATATCCCAGTGTGACATGTGTCATTGAAGAGAGAGTATTTTATTTCAATACTATAAGAGGTTCAGAGGAAGGACACTTCATGTAAGATTGGACGAGTCTGTGAAGGTTTCCTGTCAACAGTGGTATTTCAGCTGAGGCATAAAAGATGACGAGGATTCCAACAGATGGAAATAAAGGCAGAATGCATTGGGATGGAAAGCATCAGCACACACATAGCATCTACAGATGGAGGTAGAAAAGTAGGAGATGGTGAATAAATCCATTTGACTAGAATGTAGAAGAGATGTAAAGAGTTTGGGGAGGTTAAGCAGAGAAAAGTCAAAATTGGAGGTGCCCATTGGAATACTGATCTGACAGCAGCACTGTGTATGACAGACTGGAACCGAGCACATCTGAGGACCAAGATGGGGCTCAGGAAGATAGTCTCCTGATGAACCAGGACGTCTTTACACAGGTGCTATGGTTGACCATCACCCACTAAGTATGTATGTGACTGATAGGATATGAGGGCCAAGGTAGTTAGACAGTTGAAGGTATTCTCCTAGGCTCCATCTACAGAGACTAAAGGAATGTGCTCAAATTTCTGAGCTGCCAGATAGACATATCCAGCTGGTGGTTAATATTAGGATACAGAATCCAGACAGAACTGTAATTCAGAAAGATACATGCACCCTTATGTTCATAGCAGCACTATTCACCATAGCCAAGACATGGAAACAACCTAAATGTCCATCAACAGATGAATGGATAAAGAAGGTGTGATATAGATAGGTAGATAGATAGATAGATATAGATATAGATATAAAATGGAATACTACACAGCCATAAAAAAGAATGAAATAATGTCATTTGCAGCAACATGGATGGACCTAGAGATTATCATACTAAGTGAAGTAAGTCAGAAGAAGAAAAACAAATACTATATGATGTCACTTATATGTGAAATCTAAAATATGACACAAATTTATCTACAAAACAGAAACAGACTCACAGATACAGAGAACAGACTTGTGGTTGCTGAGGGGGAGATGGGGTGGGGGAGGGATGGAGTGGGAGTTTGGGATTAGCAAAGGCAAACTAGTATATAGAGAATGGATAAACAACAAGGCCCTACTGCATAACACAGGGAACTTTATTCAATATCCTGTGATAAACCATAATGGAAAAGAATATAAAAAAAGAATGTATGTATTTGTATACCTGAATCACTTTGCTGTACAGCAGAAATTAACACAACATTGTAAATCAACTATATTTCAATTTAAAAAATTTTAAAATTAGGATATAAAGGCCAAACCCATGAAGGGAGGGAGTACATTTAGGGGTCAAGATAAGGAAGAGCAGTCATTACAAGGAAAGAATAAGAAGCAGTGACCTTGGGTCCACTGTGACCTTCATCCAATCCCCTCCACACCGCAAGTCAGATCTGAGCTACACATATCTGACACTGGCAATGCCCAGCATTCAACTGCTAAAGGCATTCCAATGGCTTCTCATCACTCTTAGGATAATACCAAAGTCAATGGCCTACAAATCCCCACAAGTTCTGATCCTCACCTACCTCACCACCTTCCTCCTCCCTCTGCACTTCAGCCCCAGTGGCCATCTTTCCATCCCCGGGCCTGCTAGGTTCCTTCCCTCCTCAGAGCCTTTGCCCTGCCTGAGAACATTTTCTTTCCTCTTTACACCTAGTTGCCCTCTACGCATCATTCACAATTCAGTGGTCACTCCTCAGGGAAGCCCTTTATACTTCTCTGATTGGGTGGATCAAATCCTCCCACTAAATCCTCTCCTAGCACCTTATGTTTTCCCTTTCCAGAACTTATCACAGTTGCAACTATACATCTTTCTGCAAAATTATTTGGCTCATACTGACTCCGCCAAGAAGCTGTAAGTTCCTGGGCTTCCCTGGTGGCACAGTGGTTGAGAGTCCGCCTGCCAATGCAGAGGACATGGGTTCGTGCCCCGGTCCGGGAAGATTCCACATGCTGTGGAGCGGCTAGGCCCGTGAGCCATGGCCGCTGAGCCTGTGCATCCGGAGACTGTGCTCCGCAACGGGAGAGGCCACAACAGTGAGAGGCCCGTGTACTGCAAAAAAAAAAAAGAAGCTGTAAGTTCCTAAGAACAGAGTCACAACTGCATCTTTATTCTCAGCAGAGTTTCTGGTCCATAGAAGGCTCTAAAAGCATAGTTGTTGAGTGAATAGATGTTAAAGTAGGATATAAAAATGCTCTGACCTGCATTATCTCATTTGATCTATGAGGTAGATATTATAAGCCAAGTTTTACAAACAGATAAGCTTTAAAATGCACATCTTGCTCAGCACCAGATAGAAGTTAATGGCAGTGTTAACTGACTGATTATTGTCTTTTAATAGATCTTCATTGGGGTATAATTACTTCACAATACCATGTTAGTTTCTGTTGTACAACAAAGTGAATCAGCCATATGCATACATATGTCCCCATATCCCCTCCCTCTTGAGACTCCCTCCTATCCTCCCTATCCCACCCCTCTAGGTCATTGCAAAGCACCGAGCTGATCTCCCTGTGCTATGCTGCTGCTTTCCACTAGTTATTTTATATTCGGTAGTGTATATATGTCGATGCTACTCTCACTTCGTCCCAGCTTCCCCCTCCCACCCTTTGTCCTCAAGTCCATTCTCTATGTCTATATCTTTAATCCTGCCCTGCAACTAGGTTCATTAGTACTATTTCTTTTTTTTTAGATTCCACATATATGCGTTAGCATACAGTATTTGTTTTTCTCTTTCTGACTTACTTCACTCTGTATGACAGACTCTAAGTCCATCCACCTCACTACAAATAACTCAATTTCATTTCTTCTTATGGCTGAGTAATAGTCCATTGTATATATGTGCCACATCTTCTTTATCCATTCATCTGTCGATTGACATTTAGGTTGTTTCCATGTCCTGGCTATTGTAAATAGTGCTGCAATGAACATTGTGGTACATGTCTCTTTTTCGATTATGGTTTTCTCAGGGTATATGCCCAGTAGTGGGATTGCTGGGTCATATGGTAGTTCTATTTTTAGTTTTTTAAGGAACTTCCATACTGTTTTCCATAGTGGTGTTATCAATTTACATTCTCACCAACAGTGCAGGAGGGTTCCCTTCTCACCACACCCTTTCTAGCGTTTATTGCCTCTAGATTTTTTGATAATGACCATTCTGACCGGCATGAGGTGATACCTCATTGTAGTTTTGATTTGCATTTCTCTAATAATTAGTGATGTCGAGCATATTTTCATGTGCCTCTGGGCCATCTGTATGTCTTTTTTTGGTGAAATGTCTATTTAGGTCTTCCGCCCATTTTTTAACTGGATTGTTTGTTTTTTTGATATTCAGCTCCATGAGCTGTTTGTGTATTTTGGAGATTAATCCTATGTCTGTTGTTTCATTTGCAAATATTTTCTCCCATTCTGAGGGCTGTCTTTTTGTCTTGTTTATGGTTTCCCTTTCTGTGCAAAACTTTATAAGTTTAATTAAGTCCCATTTGTTTATTTTTGTTTCTATTCCTGTTACTCTAGGAGGTTGGTCAAAAAAGATCTTGCTGTGGTTTATGTCAAAGAGTGTGTTTTCCTCTAAGAGTTTATAGTGTCTGGACTTACATTTAAGTCTTTAATCCATTTGGGGTTTATTTTTGTGTATGGTGTTAGGTAGTGCTCTAATTTCATTCTTTTGCATGTAGCTGTCCAGTTTTCCCAGCACCACTTATTGAAGAGGCTGTCTTTTCTCCATTGTATGTTATTTGTTATTGCCTCTTTGTCATAAATTAGGTGCCCATATGTGCTTGGGTTTACCTCTGGACATTCTATCCTGTACCATTTATCTATATTTCTGTTTTTGTGCCAGTACCATACTGTCTTCATTACTGTAGCTCTGTGCTACAGTTTGAAGCCAGGGAGCCTGATTCCTCCAACTCTGTTTTTCTTTCTCAAGATTGCTTTGTCTATTCGGGGTACTTTGTGTTTCCATATGAATTGTAAATATTTTTGTGCTAATTCTGTGAAGAATGCCACTGGTAGTTTGACAGGGATTGCATTGAATCTATAGATTGCTTTGGGTAGTAGGGTCATTTTCACAATATTGATTCTTCCAATCCAAGAACATGGTATATCTCTCCATCTATTTGTATCATCTTTAATTTCTTTCATTAATGTCTTATAATTTTCTGCATACACGTCTTTTGTCTCCTTAGGTAGGTTTATCCCTAGATATTTTATTCTTTTTGTTGCAATGGTAAATGGGAGTGTTTTCTTAATTTCACTTTCAGATTTTTCATCATTAGTGTATAGGAATACCAGAGATTTCTGTGCATTAATTTTGTATCCTGTTACTTTACCAAATTCATTGATTAGCTCTAGTAGTTTTCTGGTGGCATCTTTAGGATTTTCTATGTAGAGTATCATGTCATCTGCAAACAGTGACAGTTTTACTTCTTCTTTTCCAATTCAGATTCCTTTTATTTCTTTTTCTTCTCTGATTGTCATGGCTAGGACTTCCGAAATTATGTTGAATAGGAGTGGCAAGAGGGAACATCCTTGTCTTGTTCCTGATGATAGTGGAAATGCTTTCAGTGTTTCACCATTGAGTATGATGCTTTCTGTGGATTTGTCATATATGGCCTTTATTATGTTGAGTTAGGTTCCCTCTATGCCTACTTTCTGGAGAGTTTTTTATCATAAATCGGTGTTGAATTTTGTCAAAAGCTTTTTCTGCATCTATTGAGATGATCATATGGTTTTTATTCCTTAATTTGTTAATGTGGTGTATCACATTGATTGATTTGCATATATTGAAGAATCCTTGCATCCCTGGGATAAACGCCACTTGATCATAGTATATGATCCTTTTAATGTGCTGTTGGATTCTGTTTGCTTGTATTTTGTTGAAGATTTTTGCATCTATGTTCATCAGTGATATTGGTCTATAATTTTCTTTTTTTGTGATATCTTTTTCTGGTTTTGGTATCAAGGTGGTGGTGGCTTCGTAGAATGAATTTGGGAGTGTTTCTCCCTCTGCAATATTTTAGAATAGTTTGAGAAGGATCAGTGTTAGCTCTTCTCTAAATGTATGCTAGAATTCGCCTGTGAAGCCATCTGGTCCTGGGCTTTTGTTTGTTGGAAGATTTTTAAGTACAGTTTCAATTTCATTGCTTGTGATAGGTCTGTTTATATTTTCTAATTCTTCCTGGTTCAGTCTTGGAAAATTGTACCTTTCCAAGAATTTGTCCATTTCTTCATGGTTCTCCATTTTATTGGCATATAGTTGTTTGTAGTAGTCGCTTATAATCTTTGTATTTCTGCAGTGTCAGTTGTGATTTCTCCTTTTTCATTTCTAACTTTATTGATTTGCGTCCTCTCCCTTTTATTCTTGATGAGACTGGCTAAGGGTTTATCAATTTTGTTTATCTTCTCAAAGAACAGCTTTTGGTTGTATTGATCTTTGCTATTGTTTTCTTAGTTTCAATTTCCTTTATTTCTGCTCTGATATTTATGATTTTTTTCCTTCTACTGACTTTGGGTTTTCTTTGTCTTTTTTCTCTGATTGTTTTAAGTGTAGGGTTAGATTGTTTATTTGAGATTTTTCTTGTTTCTTGAGGTGAGCTTGAATTGTTATAAACTTCCCTCTTAGAACTGCTTTTGCTGTGTCCTGTAGATTTGGGGTCATCGTGTTTTCATTGTCATCTCTTTCTATGTATTTTTTTATTTCTTCTTTGATTTCTTCAGTGATCTCTTGGTTATTTAGTAGCACACTGTCTAGCCTCCAAGTATTTGTGTTTTTTACAGTTTTTTTTTCCTGTAATTGATTTCCAGTCTCATAGTGTTGTGGTCAGAAAAGATGCTTGATACAATTTCAATTTTCTTAAATTTTCCAAGGCTTGATTTGTGACCCAAGATGTGATCTATCCTGGAGAATGTCCCATGTGCACTTGAGAGGAACGTGTATTCTGCCACTTTTGGATGGAATGTCCTATCAATATCAATTAAATCTATCTGGTCTATTGTGTCATTTAAAGCTTGTGTTTCCTTATTTATTTTCTGTTTGGATGATGTGTCCATTGGTGTAAGTGGGGTGTTAAAGTCTCCTACTATTATTGTGTTACTGTCGATTTCTTCTTTCATGGTTTGTAGCATTTGCCTTATGTATTGAGGTGCTCCTATATTGGATGCATAAATATTTACAACTGTTATATCTTCTTCTTGGATGGATCCTTTGATCATTATGTAGCATCCCTCCCTATCTCTTGTAACAGTCTTTATTTTAAAGTCTATTTTATCTGATATGAGTATTTCTACTCCAGCTTTCTTTTGATTTCCATTTGCATGGAATATCTTTTTCCATCCCCTCACTTTCATTCTGTATGTGTCCCAAGGTCTCTTGTAGACAGCATATAAATGGGTCTTGTTTTTGTATCCATTCAGACAGTCTGTGTCTTTTAGTTGGGGCATTTAATCCATTTACCTTCAATGTTATTATTGATATGATATGATATTACCACTTTCTTAATTGTTTTGGGTTTGTTGGGTCTTTTTCTTCCCTTGCGTTTCCCACCTAGGGAAGTTTCTTTAGCATTTGTTGTAAAGTTCGTTTGGCGGTGCTGAATTTTCTTAGCTTTTGCTTGTCTAAAGAGCTTTTGATTTCTCCATCAAATCTGAATGAGATCCTTGCTGGGTAGAGTAATCTTGGTTACAGGTTTTTCTCTTTCATCACTTTAACTATAACCTGCCTCTCCCTTCTGGCCTGCAGAGTTTCTGCTGAAAAATCAACTGATACCCTTATGGGGATTCCTTTGTTTGTTATTTTTTGTTTTTCCCTTGCTGCTTGTAATATCTTTTCTTTGAACTTAATTTTTGTTAGTTTGATTAATATGTGTCTTGGTGTGTTTTTCCTAGGGTTTATCCCGTATGGCACACTTTGTGCTTCCTGGACTTGGGTGACTATTTACTTTCCCATGTTAGGGAGCTTTTTGACTATAATCTCTTCAAATATTTTCTCAGACCCTTTCTTTTTCTCTTCTTCCTCTGGGATCCGCATGACGTGAATGTTGGTGCATTTAGTGTTGTCTCAGAGTCTCTGAGATTGTCTTCAATTCTTTTCATTCTTTTTTCTTTTTTCTGTTTGGCGGCAGTGAATTCCACCATTCTGTCTTCCAGGTCATTTATCCATTCTTCTGCCTCAGTTATTCTGTTATTGAGTCCTTCTAGTACATTTTTCATTTCAGTTATTGTGTTGTTCATCTCTGTTTGTTTGTTCTTTAGTTCTTCTAGATCTTTGTTAAACATTTCTTGAATTGTCTCAGTCCATGCCTCCATTCTATTTCCGAGATTCTGGATCATCTCTACTATCATTACTCTGAATTCTTTTTCAGGTAGATTATGTATTTCCTCTTCATTTATTTGGTCTTGTAGGTTTTTACCTTGCTCCTTCATCTGTGACATAATTTTTTGCATCTCATTTTTTAATTTTTTTTATGAGTGGGATTGTATTCCTGTCTTACTGGTTTTTTGGCCCGAGGCTTCCAGCATGGGAGTTTGTAGGCTGTTGGATAGAGCTGGGTCTTGGTGCTGAGATGAGTACCTCTGTGAGAACTCACTCCAATGACTACTCCCTGGGGTCTGAGTTTCTCTGTTAGTCCAGTTCAGACTCAGAGCTCCCACCACAGGAGCTTCACCTTGACCCCTGGCTTATGAACCAAGATCCCCCAGCCACCTGAGGTGGCAAAAAAAAAAAAAAAAAAAAGAAAAGAAAAAGAGAACACTAACAACGTAAAAAATAAAATTAAACTAGGAAACTAACAGATATGTTAGAAAGAATATAAAAATAAAAATATAGGTGAATCAACAACCGGGAGGTACCTCAGCACCACAATAGTACAAAAGAGGAGGAGGGAAAAGAAAAAAAGGAAAAAAAAAAAAAAGGGTGAGAATGGCCTTGGCTGTGGAGGGCGGGGCCTAAGCAAAGGATGTTTGAGTGGTGGGTGGATCTTATGCTTAGGACCAACAGGGCTGGAAAAGGCCCTGGGTGCTGTGGGGGGTAGGGCTTAGACTCAAGGAACAGATGGGGCCCACGCATGCCCCCCACCCCTGGTCTCAGAGGGCAGGGGATATTACCTGGGAGCCCAGCAGGCTTCCTGGGCTTGAGTGGGCAGAGCAAACACCCTCCTCTCCTCTCCAGCTGCTCTGGTCCTGGAGGACCTCTCCCACCTGCCTCTCCTGATCTCCCCGGCCTCCCTCCTATGCTCCCAAGGACCCATGCAACCTAGAGGGGGCTTTGGAGGGGGTTACCAGCCTGGGAGCTCAGCAGGCTCCCTGTGCCCCAGTGGGCAGGGTAAATGCCCTCTGCTCCTGTCCCACTCCTCCCGGAGGGTCCCTCACATCTGCCTGTCCTGATCTCTCTGGTCTCAGAGGTGCCAGTCCTGTCTGGCCTCCACTTCTCCTCCCCCCTCAGTCTACCTATGTCTTACCGGTTCACTTGGGGGTTCCTCCCATCTCCTTGGACATCAGGGTTCCCCACCAGCGGCCGGCAGATGCCCTAGTTGTGGGGAGATGCTAACTCAGCATCTTCCCACACCACCATGTTGACTCTGCCTGACTCTTTTTTAACCCTGACTCTTCCCACTATGTTATAGCTCTCCCTCAGGAGCAGAATCCAGGTCACAAATGTCAAAGAGAGAGAAGGTTTCCATGTGAAGCAGAGGTGATGACAAGTACCAAATGCCTCAGAGGGGTAAAGGAGGATGGAGACTAGGGCACTCCACTGATTTGGGATGTCAGGAATGGCCTTTTAGAAAGCAGTATCAGAAGAGCAATGGGAACAGAAATCAGACTATGAGTATTTTTAAGTATGGTGGATCAAGGAAAGCATTTGAGGAGAGGTAAGATGTTGCAAGAAGATTAGAAAAAGTCATGCAGTTTGTCCAGATGAGAAAAATAATTTGGGAACTGAGAACGTTATAAGGAACTTAAGGTAGAATCCTCCCTGGGACAAATAAAAAAGACAAAACAAAATCATTCTTCATAAACAAGGAAACTGGAACTTTATTCCAAGACAATACATGAAAATGACAAAATTATAGTAATTAAAAAGAGAAAAGTTATGGAATTCCCTGGTGGTCCAGTGATTAGGATTCAGGCTTTCACTGCCAGGAGCTCAGGTTAGATCCCTGATCGGTGAACTAGAATTCTGCAAACTGCGTGGCGTGGCTAGAAAAACAAAGAGAGAGAGAAAAGTTAGAATTAGAGGTACCATTTTCACTCATCAAGCTCAGAATCTTTTTTTTTTAAAGAAACAAAGATGCTTAATGTTACATTATTATTTACCTTCTGGTGTATATAAGGGCCAGACAAGCCTTACAGAGTATAAGGACCACTGTCCAGAGAGTTTAATGGCCTTCATGGAGGTGAATGAACATGATGGGTGCTCTAAAGGAGGAAAAAAATATCAATTCTCTCTCTTACTTTGCAGGTTCTTCTGGAAGTGAGTGTGAAAAACCATCTGCTGTACAAAATGTTGCTACAGAACATAGGAAGAGAATGAATGACATGTTTTCTGGGTGGCAAAAAGCCCTCTTCACTTTAAAAGCAAGAGAAACATATAAAGGTATGCAGTCTGCACAAATAGTAGTGCCAGATGGCACATATTGCCATTAAAATAAAATAAACAAGTGGAAACTTCTAATTTAAAAAAATTAAAGAGCATGGTTATAATTCACTGATAGAACCTTCTGACATTCCAATCAAAACATCTGTAAAGATATATCCAATGAAAGAAGAAACATCTCACATTAAAACTGATACTGGAGGCCAACCTACTCTCAGAATTAGAGAAGATTTCCATTACCTTAAGCCCACACTGTGGACTAGCATGTGACTCTTGACCACCTGAAACTGACTACCCTGTCACCTGAAAGGAGAGCCTGAGACTGAGCTTGTCCCCTTTCTGTCAGCCCTGAAAGATGAGAGTGTCAAGCAACTTGAAAACTCTCTTTCTATTGTAGGAGTATCATTTTTTTATGAGATGGTTTCTCTCCTTCTCATCCAATTAGTTCTGCCTTTGTCATCAATAAAAATGCAATACCTACCCCCAAAACAAGCTATCAGAAAGGCAGCTGTGGTACAGTGCATCCAGGGAGCTGTAGACCTACTAAGTAAAATGCTATAGGAATGGGCTAGTAGCTGGACATGCTGAAGAGGCATTGTTTCATTGTGTACCTGGGTGTTTCCGCTTGTCAGAAGAGCAGGCAGAGAGAGGGAAAGAAGACCCCTCCTCGGTCCAGCAGAACTTACTGGATAGAGCCTGGGTTGGGCCAGGAGCTGTAGACGGGAGACATTCTCCTAACCTACAAGGGGATAAGGAACAGAGACTGTGCAAGTCAGCACCTCCACCAACAGTCCCTGGACCCAGACAGCCTTCCCTTCACCCTGAGGTAGGGAAATGAGCCAAACAGAGAGAAGCAAAATGCCACAAAGCAAGAAAGCTGGAAATGTCTCCTAAAACACTTTGGAAGAGCAAACAGGTCTATGTCCAATAAATGAATAGAATACCATTTTTGCTTATAAAATTGGCAATGAGTTTTAATGAAACATTTAAAGGTAATGAGGTTTTTAGAAGAGACCATGAAAAAGACATTCACATACACCACCAATAGAAATGTAAATTGCCAGTAACTTTCAAGAAATGATCTAGGTTTACCTACTTTCATCATTGCAGTTTTGCCTAAACAACCATAACAGCCTAAAATAGAAGAGAGGTTAAATATTTTGTATATATAATAGTCCACCATAAGAATGTACTTTGAGTTACATAATGACTTGGGGAAATGCTTATGCTATAACTTAAAATTTAAAAAAAAAAACACAAGACACAAAGTTTTAAAATACGATATGACCCAAAATTTTAAAACCACATCAAAAGCATTAGAGATCAAGATGGCAGAGTAAGAGGACACAGAGTTCACTTCCCCGCACTAACACATCAAAACTACAACTACATATAGAACGACCCTCACTGATATCGACTTGGAGACTAGCAGGACAGCTCATCTACAACCAAGGCTGTAAAAGATCCACACAGAGTCTGGTAGGAAGAGAGGAGAAGCTATCTGGTTGGGACCCGCATCCCTAGTGGTGGACACAAAAGAGGAGAGGAGTATGTCACAGGCTCAGAGATCATCCCCAGTGAGGGTTTAAGACATCTATTAAGCACCCTAGCTCTGGGGTCCAACACCAGGAAGATGAAGCCTCTTAGCTGGTTTGAAAACCAGTGGGGCTTACTGGAGGGCTGTAAGAAACCAAGACTCCACTCCTGAAGGACTCAGACTTGCTTACTCCTAGTCACACCTGGAAGCAGAAGACTGAAAACTGACTGGGGCTCTGGCTGGCTTTCCAGGACCACCCCAGTGCATCACCCCCCAGCCAGCACCAGGCCTTCTTTCTCCAGAACTTCTCCCTACTAAGGCAGAGGCTGCCATTGCCAATAAGAGTACACACACTAGGAGGGAATACAGCCTATTCGGATCCTGGCTCTGCCTCTGACCAGGACAGTCACTGCTATTGCCAGTGTACTTGACAGGGTACATGGTGGAAAGGAGCAAAACCAGCCCAATAGTGTGGCACCAACCCCTCTGGCCCTGACCCAGCCTCTAACTAAGGCACACAAACTGGGGAGGAGGGAGTGAAACCAACACAGAATTGCAGCCCCAAGCCCTCAGGCCCTAACTATGCCCCAAACCAAAGACAGAAACTGCCATCACACCTGGGAACTCTGTTAAGGTTACTGCTCCAGCCCCTCAGGCCAAACGCCACACCCAATAGGGTGGTGACAGCCACCGAGCATAGGAGAAGCCCCTGTTTGCACCTGACTCTGGCTCTAGCCCCTTCAACTCCATCCAGCCTTAGCTCTCACCAAGGTAGTTGCTACCAGCACACCCAAGGGGGAGACATGGCCCATGCTCACTTCAGATCCAGATCTCCCACCAAAGCCACAGGGCACACATAGACTGCATGGGACATTGACACACAAGGAATGCCTTCAAGAGTGGGATAGGTAGCTGTCTCACCTAATTTCATAGAAACAGAGAAAGTTAAGTAAAATGAGGAGACAAAATAAAATGTTTCAAATGAAAGAACAAGTAAAAAAAAAAACCCTGAAAAAAACCCTAATGAAACAGAGATAAATAATTACCTGATAAAGAATTCAAAGCAATAGCAATAAGAATGCTAAGTGACCTTGAGGAAAAAGGAAAAAATAGATAAACACAGTGAGAATTTTAACAAGGAACTATAAAATATAAAAAAGAACCAGCCAGAGCTGAAGATTACACTAACTGAAATGAAAAATACACTAGAGGGAATTAACAACAGATTACATGATGTAGAAGAATGCATAAGCAATCTGGAAGATAGAATAATGGAAATCACCCAATCAAAACAGCAAAAAGAACAACTTTTTTACTAAAATTGAGAATGGTTTAAGGGACCTCTGAGACATCAGGCATACTAACAGTCACATTATAGGGGTCCCAGGAAGAGAAGAGAGAGTGATAGAAAATGTATTTGATGAAATTATGGCTGAAAACTTCCTGAACTTGAAGAAGAAAACAGATATCCAGGTGCAGGAAGCACAGAGAGTCCCAAACAAGATGAACCCAAAGAGACGTACACCAAGACACAGCATAATCAAAATGTCAAAAGTTAAAAATATATAGATAATTTTAAAGGCAGCAAAATAGAAAAACAAAGAGTCACATACAAGGGAACCCCCAAGAGGCTATCAACTGATTTTTCAGCAGAAACTTTATAGACCAGAAGAGAGTGGCAGGATATATTTAAAGTGCTAAAGGGAAAAAACCTACAACCTAGAATATTCTACACAGAAAGGCTATTATTCAGAATTAAAGGAAGAGAAAGAGCTTCTCAGACAAGGAAAAACTAAGAGTTCATCACTACTAAACTGACTTTACAAGAAGTGTTAGAGGGTCTTCTTTCAATGAAAAAGAAAAGTTTACAAGAAATAAGAAATTAGAGGAAGAAAAAAATCCCACTGGTAAAGGCTGTGGATCAACAACTTAAATAAGCTAGTACAAGAATTAAAAGATAAAAAATTTAAAATTAACTATTACTATAATAAACAGTTGAGGGATAGACATGAAGATGTAAACTATGACATCAAAAACACAAAATGGGGGTGGGGTAAAAAATGTAGAGATGTTTAGAATGTGTTTGAACTTAAGTGAATCTCAATTTAAAATAAATATAGTTACAGGTCAATATATATGAACTCCATAGTAACCACACACAAAAAACCTATAACAGATACATAAAAACTAGAGAGAAATGAACACAAAAAACACTAAACAAAATCATCAAACTACAAGGGATGAAACTAAAAAAGAAAAAAGAAGAGAACAGAGAAGAACAACAAAAACAAGCAACAAAATGTCAAGAAGTACATACCTATCAATAATCATTTAAAATGTCAATGGACGGGCTTCCCTGGTGGCGCAGTGGTTGAGAGTCCACCTGCCAATGCAGGGGACACGGATTCGTGCCCCAGTCTGGGAAGATCCCACATGCTGTGGAGCGGCTGGGCACATGAGCCATGGCCGCTGAGCCTGCGCGTCCGGAGCCTGTGCTCCACAACAGGAGAGGCCACAACAGTGAGAGGCCCACATACCACAAAAAAATATATATATATAAATAATAAAATAAAATAAAATGTCAATGGACTAAATGCTCCAATCAAAAGGCAAGGATTCCTGATTAGATGAAAAACAAGACCCATCTATATGCTGCCTACAAAATACTCATTTCAGAGTTAAAGACACTCACATACTGAAAGTGAAGGGATGAAAAAGGTATTCCATGCAAATGAAAACAAAAATAAAGTTGGGGTAGCAATACTCATATCAGACAAGTAGATTTTAAAACAAAGTCTATAATAAAGGGCAAAGAAGGACATTGTATTATGATAAATGGATCAATAAAAGAAGGGGATAAAAACTTTGTAAACATATATGCAACTAATATAGGAGTACATATATATGTAAAGCAAATATGAACAGACACAAAGGAAGAAATTGACATAATACAATAATAACAGGGGACTTTAACACCCCACTTACATGAATGGACAGATCATCCAGACAGAAAGTCAATAAGGAAACAGTGGCCTTAACTGACACATTAGACTAGTTGAAATTAATAGGTATCTACAGAACATTTCACCCCAAAATACATTCTTTTCAAGTGCACATGAAATGTTCTCCAGGATAGTTCACATACTAGGTCACAAAACAAGTTCCAACAAATTTAAGTGGTTAGAAGTTATATCAAGTATCTTTTCAGACCAAAAGAGTATGAACCTAGAAGTCAATTACAAGAAGAAATATGGAAAAAACACAACCACATGGACACTAAACAGCATGCTACTAAAAAAAACCAATGGGGCAATGAAGAAATAAAAGAGGAAATCAGAAAATACCTTGAGACAAATGAAAAAAACAAAAAAAAAACCCACAACTTTCCAAAATCTATGAGACACAGCAAAATCAGTTCTAAGAGGCAAGTTTATAGTAATACAGGCCTACCTCAAGAAACAAGAAAAATCTCAAACAATCTAATGTACCACCTAAAAGAATTAGAAAAAGAAGAACAAACAAAGCCCAAAGTCACCAGAAGAAAGGAAATAACAAAGATTACAGTGGAAATAAATAAAATAGAGAAAAAAAATTTGAAAAGATCAGTGAAACCGAGAGGTGTTTTTTTTTAAAGATAAACAAAATTGGTAAGCCTTTAGCTAGGCTCATTAAGGAAAAAAGAGAAGGGACCCAAATAAAATAAGAAATGAAAAAGAAATTACAACAAATATCACAGAATACAAACATACACACAGTTACATGCCAACAAATTAGACAACCTAGAAGAAATGGATAAATTCCTAGAAATATATAATCTTCCAAGACTGAATGAGGAGAAATAGATAATCTGAAAAGACCAATTATTAGCATTGAAATTGAATCAGTAATCAAAAAACTACCAACAAACAGAAGTTCAGTACCAGACAGCTTCACAGGGGAATTCTACCAAGCATAAAGAGGAGTTAATACCTATCTTTCTTAAACAATTCCAAAAAAATTGAAGAGAAGTGAACACTCCCAAATTCATTCTGAGGCCACCATTACCCTGACACAAAAATCAGACAGAGACTCTACTATAAAAGAAAATACAAACCATTACCTCTGATGTACATAGATGTAAAAATCCTTGACAAAATACTAACAAACTGAATTCAACAATATGTAAAAAGGATCATATGTCATGATCAAGTTGGATTTATTCTAGGTATGCAAGGATGGTGCAATATCCACAAGTTAATCAATGTGATACACCACATTAACAAAACAAATGATAAAATCACATGATCATTTCAATAGATGCAGAAAAAGCATTTGACAGAATTTAACACCCATTCATGATTAAAAAACTCTCAAAAAATTTGGTATACAGGAAACATATCTCAATATAATAAAGGCCATTTATGACAAACCCACAGGTAACATCATACTCAGTGGTGAAAAACTGAAAGCTTTTCCTCTAAAATCAGGAACAGGACAAGGATGCCCACTCTAACCATTTCTATGTGACATATACTGGAAGTCCTAGCTACAGCAAGCAGGCAAGGAAAAGAAATAAAAGACATCAATTGTAAGGGAAGAAGTAAAACTGCAACTATTTGCAGATGAGAAAACCCTAAAGTCTTCACCAAAACAACTATTAGAACTAATAAATGAATTCAGTAAAGTTGCAGGACACAAAATTAATATACAGAAATCTGTTACTTTTCTGTACATTGATAATGAACAATCAGAAGAAGTAAGAAAACAATCCCATTTACAACTGCATCAAAAAGAATAAAATGCCTAGGAATACATTTAACCAAGGAGGTGAAAAACTTATATGCTGAAAACTATAAGACACTGATGAAGAAAATTGAAGAGGATGCAAATAATTGACACATATTCCACGTTGGAATGGATTGGATTCATTCCATGGATTCGTTCCATGGATTGGAAGCATTAATATTGTTAAAATGTCCATACTACCCAAAGCAATCTACAGATATAATGCAATCCCTATCAAAATACCCATGATATTTTTCACAGAACTCAAATAATCCTAAAATGTACATGGGAAGACCCCCAAATAGCCAAAGCAATCTTGAGAAAGAAGAGCAAAGCTGGAGGTATCATGCTCTCTGACTTCAAACTATACTACAAAGCTACAGTGATCAAAACAGTATGGTACTGGTACAAAAACAGACACATAGATCAATGGAACAGTATAGAGAGCCCAGAAATAAACCCAGTCACATACAGTCAATTAATCTACAACAAAGAAGGCAAGAATATGCAATGTGGAAAAGATAACTTCTTCAATAAGTGGTGTTAGGAAAACTGGACAGCTACATGTAAAAGATTGAAACTAGAACATTTTCTCACACCATACACAAAAATAAAATGGATTAAAGACCTAAATGGAAAGACTGGTAACCATAAAACTCCTAGAAGAAAATATAGCCAGTGCACTCTTTAACTTAAGTCTTAGCAATACTTTTTTTGGAGCGGTCTCCTCAGACAAGGGAAATAGTAAAATAACAAATGAGGCCTAATTAAACTCGAAAAGCTTTTGCACAGTGAAGGAAACCATCGACGAAATGAAAAGGCAACATACTGAATGGGAGAAGATATCTACAAATAATATATCTGACTCCTTACAGTATATAATATATACACTATATATAATATATATATAGTATATATACTATATATAGTATAAATATATAAATATTTATACTATATATAGTATAAATACTATATATATATGTAGTATAATATAATACAGTCAATATATTGACTCCTTACAGTCAATATCCAAATATATAAAGAGCTCACACAACTCAATATTTTTTAAAAAACCTAAGTAAGAGTGGGCAGAATACCTGAATAGACATTTTCCCAAAGAAGACATACAGATGGTCAACAGGCACATGAAATGATGTTCACCATCACTAACCATCAGGGAAATACAGATCAAAACCACAATGATATATTAGCTCACACAAATGGCTGTCATCAAAAAGACAACAAATAATAAATGTTGGCAAAGATGTGGAGAAAAGGAAACCATGGTACACTGTTGGTGGGAATGTAAATTGAAGCAGCCACTAGTTCCACAGTATGGTAGTTTCTCAAAAATTAGTAACTACCATATGTTCCAGTAATTCCCCTCCTGGATATATATCCAAAGAAAATAAAAACATTAATTCAAAAAGATATATGCACCCCAATATTCATAGCAGTATTATTTATAACAGCCAAGATATGGAAGCAACTTAAGTGTCCATCAACTGATGAACAGATAAAGAAGATGTGGTATGTATACATACTATGGAATATTACTAAGCCATAAAAAAGAATGAAATTTTACCATTTGCAAAAACATGGATGGAACTGGAAGGTATTATGCTTAGTGAACTCAGACAGAGAAAGACAAATACTCTGTTATGACTTATACTTGGAATCTAAAAACTAAAACAAAGAAATGAATATAACAAAACTGAGACAGACTCACAGATACAGAGAACAAACTAGTGGTTACCCATGGGAAGAGGGAAAGAGTTAGGGGCAAGATAGGGAAAGAGGACTAAGAAGTACGAACTACTAGGTATAAATTAAATAAAATACAATGATGCCATGTACAACACAGGGAATATGGCCAATATTTTATCATTTTAAATGGAATATAATCTATAAGAAATATTGTATCACTATGTTGTACACCTGAAACTAATATAACACTGTAAATCAACTATACTTCAACTTTAAAAAAAAAAAAAAGTAAAAAGATTAAAAACAAACTAACCAAAAGCAAATGCAGGCATTAAAAAAAAATTGGACATGACAGGGGAAAAAAATGGAAGAAATATATCTAAATGCTAACGGTGATTATGGCTAAACATATATAGGATTTACGATTACCTCTAAAGCATAATTTGTTATATTTTTGTAATAAAAATATTTGTTATATTTTTTGTAATAAAATGCATAGATGAATAAAAGAACTGGGAGAGATGGTTTTTTAGAGATAATTAGAGAGTCCAGCCAGAAATGGAGCAACAAGGGCCATGCACAGTTAGCACTCACACCAGCCCAGTGATGACGTTATTAGAAATTAAAGCATGTCAGAGACAACTTTCCTTTCTCCCTAAACAGGCCCCTAGAAACATTTTTAAATGCCCAGGACCTGGTAGGCAAACTCACGCTTGACGGATCCTTAACAAATCAGTCGTGGAACAGTTTTATTAACAGAAGTTTTACAGGAACATGATCTCATTCCAAATGGTGCTTATGGACCCAAACTCTGAAGTAAGGGAAAACCATCATAACAGAAATACTTTATGGAGTTATAAATTAACCAGTAACACCTACGCTGGAAACGCAGATGAGATGAAAAGAACCCTGGCGTCTGACTCCAAGACTCTTCTGCCCCATGATAGAGGTGTCCTTGGACAAGTCATTTACCTCTGGGGGATTAGGGTCCTCATCTGTGAAATGTGGATTATAACACAGCCAAGCTCCTTTCACAGGACTATTATAACAACAAAAGGCAAAACGCAAGTGAACACGGTGCTCTGCAAACCTAAGTCATCACTGCACTATTCTATTAATGAGAAGGGTGTAAGGAGTCGGATTTCATGATCTGCAGCACAAATGCTATAGTATTTCATGGTACCATACTTTCCCCTAACAATAGCACTAAATGCATGTAGCCCTAAAATGAAGAACTTGAAAGATGATTATTTTACCATTTTTCATTTTTTCAGAATACTCAAAATATTTTTCATATTTGGAATCAGTACTTGAAACATACTTTCCAAAGATAATACTCAAATGTGGAACAAACTATAAAATGTCAAAATCAGCATATTTGCAGATGTATTTTGTCAGCATTATAGGGAAGGAGAACTTCATTTTCCTAAAATATTTACAGTCATGAATATGAATGCCTGTATATGGTGTGTGTGTGCATATGCATGCATATATGTATATTCATGCACATGTGTGTGGACCCACTGATGTACATGTATATTATAGTAAGCTGTAAGAAGGAGAATAACTCAGTAAGCTGTAAGAAGGAGTGATGGAAAGTGATACCCAGATCCACCTCCCCTTCTGCTGACCCTTCAAGGTTGAGGCTAAGTTTTGTAGAACGGTAGATCACTAATGATTGGTTGGGGATGGTTAAATGTATTTATAGTGGGAGGAAGACATGTAAGACAACAAACAACTGGTTTAAGTTGCACAAAATGTAAACTGCCTGTGGATAAGAAGATAACATGCACAAAATATATGTCATGCTTGTAACATAGAAAAATCACAGGTCTACCAAGGGGAAAGTGGTTAAAGTTCACCCATAAAAGAATTCTGTGGGACCGTTTCAAAGTATGATGAGGATCTGTATTCAGATATTGAAAGATATGCATGAATTAGCACAGAGTGAAAAAAGAAGATTATGTGTATCCTATAAATAGTATAATACAACTTTTATAAATATAATCTGTAAGCATATTATAGATTATGCAATGTATGTATTGCATAGAAAAAAACCTGAGGGTATGTACCATAAAACATTAACACTAGTTTTCTCAAAGTGACCCATTGTGAGATATTTTTATTTTAAAAATTTTTTCTTTTGGGAGTGGGATATCTTAATTTCTTTGCTATAATTGTTGGAATTCTTTAACACTTTGTAATTATTTTAACAACCATAAACAAAACATATTTTCAGTTTGAGAAAAGTAGCAAAACATATTGTTCACTAAAAAATGCTTAGACTTCAACCTTAGGAAGTGATTAAGAATAAGAAGTGATTATTAGGAAAAAGAAGAGAGTAACCATTAGCTTCATCTCTTCCTATCATGAGTTCAGGTAACGTGGTACCTCTTACCCAATGCTTTAACATTGAGAAGTTGCAGAGCTTAAAAAGGAAACAGCAAGCCTGCCCAACAAGCTCAGGAATATAGCTTCAGGTCATTGATGTGAAAATTCCTAAATCTTAAAAAGAAACCATGCAATCAACACATGCTATTTTTCTCCGTGAGCTTTCCCGCCTAGCTGGTGTAATAGCAGTACCAGTGGCTTTGATAACTTTTTAAAGGCACAGATAAAGGTAAAGCTTGAGTGGAAAGCCAAGTCATTATTTCTACAGAATTAAAATCATTGTGGGTAAGCATACTGAGTCAACTGAAGTTGATTTAAAGGAGGTTTAAATCAGGATCTCTGGTAGGAAGTACTACTTTGACAAATCTATTACATCTAATACATTAGATCAACAAAGATTTCATGTCAAAATAGTATTAACTATAATGTTTGGTGAATAGAATGAAATGTTTTCCTTCTTCTAATCCTTCCTTTAAGATAGGCAGCAACCACAGGGACCTATTATGGAATTTAAATTAATTCATATTTTTTAGTTTTTGTATGTAGCCAACAATTCCTCTAAAATCCCCCAGGCAGTCAGGCATTACTTTCTTTAAAAATGTTAGCAAAGTAAGGAAGTGTTATAAATTCCAAGAAGCATTCTCTTCCACACTGCAACTCTTTTTTTACCTGAGTTATGCTGATCTGTGAAGAAGCTTCATTGGAATCCACAGGTTTGTGCAGCTAGAGCTGAGGCTGGTTTGTAGCCTGGACAAAAATGCAAGACGGGAGAATAGAGATCAGACATTTAATGCCCCTTGGTGAAAAACATTACTGCTCACAGCAATCCAGCCAAAAAAATTAAAACTGTTTAAGTTCTCATGGGCTTTAAGAAAATCTGAATATTTTTACTCTCCCTTTCTAATAATGCTGGTTAGTTTTGATGGGAGTGTGTGTTTTAAAGGAAACATTTATAGACACCCCTGGGCTCTTAGCTGTGTGATCTGGGGAATCTGGGAAAGATGTGGAGGGTCGTGACTGAAGGCAGTTTTGCTCCATTTACATTCATAACCGCCCAGGAGAATGTTGGGAATCCTCAAGATTTAGGGAAGATGACTTTGCAAAATAATGTCTCTCTGTTTATTAAAGCCTTCTGGTAACCCCAACTATATTTCTTTTACAGTTAAACTCTGTCCTTTTTCATGTTTTGTAAGCATGCTCCATCCTTACCAGACAGCCCACGTGGATGGAGCCAGCAAGATCTGACTACTGTGAATTGCCAATGCTTTTCACAATAAAGAAGACATTTCTCTCTGAGGGCCTCTATATTGAAACCCCACATTTAGGGATCCCTGGATTTTGAGGCTGCCCTTTACACCTCCACTGGAAGGTGATACATAGAGTGTTGATAAGGTGCCTGGAATGGTGACCACCTCTTTCCAGGGCCTATGCTTCCTCTTGCCAGCTCACAGCCCACAGTACTGAACTGTACTGGGTTAAATATAAATAGTGTCCCTCCAAAAATCATGTCCACCTGGATCCTTAGAATGTGACCTTATTTGGGAATAAGATTTTTGCAGTTGTAATTAACTAAGATGAGGTCATACTAGATTAGAGTGGACCTTAATCCAATGACTATTGTCTTTATCAGAAGGCCATGTGGAGACACAGACACACAAGGGAGAACATCATGTGAAAACAAAGGCAGAGACTGAAGTGACGTGTCTACTAGCCAAGGATTGACAAGGATTGCTGGCAAACACCAGAAGCTAGGGGAGAGGCATAGAACATTCTCCTGCAGAGCTTCTAGTAAGAACTAACCCTGCCAACACCTCGATTTTAGACTTCTAGGCTCCAGAACTATGAGAGAACAAATTTCTATTGCTTTAAGCCCCCAGGTTTGCAGTACTTCATTACGGCAGCCCTATGAAACTAATATGTGGAAAAACTGGAGAGGAAGTTCTTAAGAAATTCAGAGAAATAAGATAGACACTTTCAAAAACAGACACCCGAAGCTTTAAAATTAGGCTTCAGGAAGATATTGTTAAGCCTTCACTTAACATGCAAGATTGTTTTTATTTGGCATTGACAACCTGGGGAAATATATAATTTCCTTGGTTCCCTCCAAGGTCAGATAGCTTTATGTCCTTCGTAAAACAGAAACTTCAAGATGAAATGAACTGCCAGGAGATAACTACTCTGTTCCCTGGTTTAGACAAGACTATGGCTTGTCTAAGTGTGCTATATTATTAAGATCTTTAGAAAAGATCATTTCTTCTGGCCATACAACCCTTAGGATACAAAAGTGTTCGTGAATTTTAATGCATACCTTTTTATTACTAAAACTATTAAATGAAAGATGCAAAACATTCCATAAAATCCATCAATCACTATGGTATTATTTCCTAGAAATTTACCGTGTAGTAGAGTACACCACAAGTCAAGAAGCTCAAAAAAGCCATTGACCCTGTAGAAACATTCAATGTGACCTTTAAAATTTATCTTAAAGTATACTTTATCCCTATAAAGAAATACATTACTCTGTTCAGGTACTAACGCTGGATCTAGTGGTAAGTTAGCTCACATTTTTAGAAAAGCAACTGACATTTCACATATAAAAGCACACATATGAACTCACAGATGTGGACATACTGATGTCTGATAAGTATCAGCTGCTTATGTCTATCTGTGTTCCCAAGCACATTGAATATCCTGCAAATCCTCATGCTATAGAACACTCAAAAATTCTAAATAAAATAGAACAAACATACTTTCTTAAATGCATATGTGATTACATGCCTGTATAAGACAAGGCACCAAAAATGAAGAGTAAAATGAAAACACAAGTGTCCCAGAGGACAGTGTAAGGTCCTAGTTTCAATGTCTCCAAGACCAGGAGTCAAGGACTTGGACCTGCATGAGTCAGAAAGTTGCAGCTGAGACACTGGCATATAATCCAATAACCAAACCCTCAGGGAAAGGGTGAAGGGGAGAAAAAAAAAAAGTGAGAAAATCAAAACAGGCAGAATATGAGAAAACATCTGTCTCCTCCTACACTCTAGTTTGAGAGAAAAAAATAGTCTTTTGTGAGAATTTTTAACCACAGACTTGCATTTTCACAGGTTTGGTATTCATTTTTACACCACAGCATGTTTCAGGAAACTCCAAACCAAAAAATTAACCTACGAAAGAGCTGTCCTGTGTGCCAACCAGGAAACCTCAATCCAGAACATACAAGAGTCCCATAAAATATGAGCTCAAAATCCAAACATAAGAGGAAACAGGGCAAAATAGACATGAATCACATAATCTCAAAGCACCTGATTCAGATCCTTACGATTTTCAGGTTATGGAAGTATTAGAAGCTAACTAGAAGGTATGTTTAAAATAAAGTTAAATAATGAAATAAATGTAAGAGAAAACAACTAGATCAAATGCAATTGTCCAATCCAACTTGAAATAGAATCAGATAGAACTTATTGGAAGAAATGTAGTCTTTGACATTGAAAACTCAGTGGAAACAGATGAAAGGAAAAATTAAATGTGATACATCCATGCAGTGGACTACTGTTCAGCAATGAAAACATCCAGATACTGATGCAAGCTACAACATAAAAGAAGCTCAAAAGCAGTATACTAAGTAAAAGAAACCAAACACAAAAGACCGTGTATTGTATGACTCCATTTATATGATATGTCCATAAAAAGCAAATTTATAGAGACAGAAATAGATTAGTGGTTTCCTAGGGCTGGGGGTGGGAAAAACGATTAACTCTAAATGCTCATGAGCCATTTTATGGCAAGATAGAAACATTCTCAAACTAGCTTATGATGGTGTCTGCACAACTGGTAAATTTGCTAAAAGTCACATTGAACTGTAAATTTTAAATGGTTGAGCTTATATGCATAAATCGTATGCATTTTTGTAAATTATTCATGTAAAATTTATCTCAATAAATTTTTTTTAAAAGCTCAGTGGGAGGGCTCCCCTGGTGATGCAGTGGTTGAGAGTCCGCCTGCCGATGCAGGGGACACGGGTTCGTGCCCCGGTCTGGGAAGATCCCACGTGCCGTGGAGCTGCTGGGCCCGTGAGCCATGGCCACTAAGCCTGCACGTCCGGAGCCGGTGTTCCGCAATGGGAGAGGCCACAGCAGTGAGAGGCCCATGTACCGCACAAAAAAAAAAAAAAAAAAAAAAAGCTCAGTGGGAAAGTTAAACAGCAGATTTGACAATATCAAAGTTGTAATATAAATCCAAATAAATTATAGTGAATACAGGACAGAAAGAGATAGAAAATGTGAAAAAGAGGTAATGAAAGTTGAGAGGAAGTATAAGAAGGCCCAATACATATCTAACAGGGGTTCCAGAAAAAGCAGTAGAGAAAAAAAGAAAAAGAGGAGAGGAGAAAATGTTTTCAAAGAAACAAAGCTTAAGAATTTTCTAGACCTGATGAAAGACATGAGTCACAAGCTAAGTAAATAAAAAGAAACCTACACTTAGATATATTGAAGCTACAGAACCGCTAGCAAAGAAAGGCTCTTAAAAGCAATAAGAGAGAACACTTATAGAAGCTAAAGGGAGGAAGCAATTTTTATCAAGAAAGATGTCACAAAAGAAATAGAATTTAACTGGAGCCTGGAAAGAAGGTTAAGGTTTCGATAAATGGATTTGAAGAAGGGAGGATCTAATCACAGGTGTGAGAAGGAGATCATAAGCAAAGATGAAAAGGCCAAATGTACAGTGGTGAGGCTTCCAGTATGTGAGAAGGACAGTTGGCTAAAGCAAAGAATAAATGTAGGAAACTGGTAGAAGCCAAGCGAGAGTGGAGTGGACATTGAAAGGCCCTTTCAAGACTTAGACTTATTGATCCCCCACAATTAAAAATATTCCCTGGCTGATTCATAATAGATCCTCTTTTTTATCATGTAGAGCCTTGTTTCATAGTAACCAGAGAAATTCTATGACTTTGAAACTGGAAAGGCAGCTTTCTAAAAGTTGGAGTGCATTTTCCATTGGAACCCTTCGGTGGCCTGAGGTCCAAGTGAAACCTGAACTTGGGGAACACAGGAGTTCCAGGTCGCCACTGGACAACCGTGCTCAACAGGCAGGCGATGGGGACTGCCACAGCCTTCCCTGTGTATTTTCTCTAAACTCCTATAAATTTAACAGGCCTGGGAAAAAGGTGAGTCATAAAGGTGGAGAAATATTTTGGCTGTAGCTTTGGTAAAAGGTGAAATGCATTAACCTTGCAATGAGTCATCATCACCTCAGGGGGCTTAAAAGAAAAAAAACTCAACCACCGTGGCCACAGATCTCTGGGAGCTTTTCTGACAGAGTGTCAGGATTTGGTAACTTCTTATCTGGTGTGGGTGCGGCCTGGTGTGAGTTTAGTTTATCCACAAGAAGTTCTGAAATGCCTCGTTTCCAACATGCAGCCTGTAAGGCTGTCCCACCTTCCTTCCAAACCTCAGCGGGAGACACAGCTGCAACCCACCTGCTTCCATGGGGCCAGTTTCACTCCACGTGAAGAAGTGCTAGCTACTGGCACCCACAGAGTCCCTCAAATAGACATATTTCTAAAATCAGACATTGCCAGTTACATTCCAAGAAATTACATTGGTAATAAGATTATGTGGAATTTATTTCTCTGAACTGTGGCTGCCAGATCATTTGAAATAAACCCTAACGACTCATTAGTAGGTTTCAATATGAACAAAATTAACTATTCCTCCACTATATAGCTTTAGAAAAATAATCACAAATCCTTTACCTTATTTCCAAAAAATGAAAACTGCCTGAATATTGTGTTCAGGCATCTATTATCGGCAAATGTTTACAAAGGAACTAATGTCCTCTGATAACCATTTGATGTGGAAAAGGATTTGAAGGCCTCTCCAGCTGTATCAGTAAATAAATGCTGGTTTACGTGTATCATCCTTAGAGAAGAACTGCACCCCTCCTACAGGCAAGGGAGGCAGCAGGAAGTACCGCACAGACCTGGACTTGAATCTGAAACCAGTCGATTAGTAGTGTGTGACTTGGCCAAGTTACTCAGCCTCTCTGAACCTCATCCTTCTCATAAGTACAATGAGGGGATGGCACCAGGGTGGGGATGAGGACAAAATGATGACAAATATACCATTCCTTGTGGTCGGTAATGTCAGCTCCCTTGTCTCTCCCTTCCTATAGCATTACCCCTCAAGGAACTGGCAGCTGGGAAAGTGAGCTAGTTCAAGTCTATAAATGGAATGAGTAACATTTGGACTGGCAGAGGGAAATGTGTTCTGGACAGCAGGAAAAAAAAACATGAGCTCTTTTGAGGGGTGATGGGGAGACAGTGAGGCAGGCAATTGGTTGAAGGAGATACTACTACTGGTCCAGCTGCAATGGAGAGTCAGGTGTGGCTGGAGGAAGGAGGTCATCAGTATTACACTGAGGCATTTGGACTTTATGCCTTCAAGGACGATGCGTCTGGGAAGGTTTCGGAGCAGGGAACAGTTCATCTGACACTGACCACTTGATTCTGACCACCTCATGCTCTTTTGCTGTGAGGCAACGGGGCCTCGTCACCAGAACTGAGGAAGCTTCAATACTACCTTGAACTGCCCTCTCACTTCCCAGTGCCTGAGTCTGATAGAGCCCCCGGCCCATCACAGCAAGTCTGTTCTGTGGGTGAAGAAAGTAAGACCCACGGAGACGAGGTGACTTGCCACAGGTCTGCATCAGCAACTGGAAATCTGTCTCCTCCCCTAAACTTTGTGCTTCTCCTACTATATCTCACCAATATTATGAAAATTCTATGAAAATGCTTCAAAATCATTAAACAGGAGAAAGGGATACCTTGGGAAGCCCTTGCAGCCTGTGCCATATGCACACAACAGATGCAATGAGGTTTTAGGATTCCCCGTGTCCCCATTATTCAATTCTCTGCCTTAAAACTTAATGATTTCCTAAACTATTAATGTATGGAATTTAATAACTTAGAGATGAAGTTAGATTTAATTCTAACTTATCTCTAAAGAAAAGATGTCGGTAGCTTTGATTAAATAGAAGCACACTTGTGTTGGTAGGAGCTCAGCAGTTAGCAAAAGATTTCTTGCTTTAGGAGATCAGTCCCGATTATTCAGGCGTTAGAACATGACCAGAAAACCATGTCATAGTGCTAAAAGCCTGCACTGAAATTCATAACCCAGCAGAGAAGCTTGGCGTCTGTTTGACATGGTGGTCAGTTTACATACTTGGCTAGCACTCAGACGCTCTGACGGTATAGTCAATGGGCCCTAAGTAGTCGTCCCAAGATATTAGGCTACAAAGGGTTGCTTAAAGCTCTTTCTACCAGGGGTCTGGACATTGAGCTCACCAGTCACCTCACCCCTGACCCGAAGAGGACACTGACAGTCAACCCCTCCCTTAGATCATTCGTGGTCTACCTTCAGACCATGTTCTTTTTGCACCCTCCCTCTCCTTGTAGGCCTTAGTGCTTCTCAGCTTATGTTGTACAGAAGCAAAACCAAAAAAGTGACAACCTCTCCATCCCTCAGTGATTTGACATCAAATTCCCATATCATTCTGAGAAATTTAGGATTAGCTAGAAGTTGCCAAAGGAAAGACCAACTATGCTTCATAGATGTACTATCGACAGGAGACGACAAAAGTCCCCCTAGACTATTTACATAGGAGAATAGCTCCTTTCATTCTTAAGAGTTATTTTTAAAATGCTAAGAAAGTATACACCTAACAACTTACTGTGTACTCAAATCAGCATTGGAGGTGAATACCACAGATTATCAGAATATCCTGAAAAAAGATTATGTGTTACTTCTGTTGTTTAATTTTCTCCCATTTCCTGTCTGACTATAGGGAAAATGTTCTTGAGTCAATACATGGTCTTTAGCAAGAGATAAAGATTCTCAAGAGAAAATTGGATACAGCGATAATATACGTCTGCCTCAAGTGCAGTTTGAAACAAGATAGATTTTAAAAGAAAAAAAATAGAGGCACTATCAAAGACCTTTACACACGTTTGATTTGCCCTGTGCGCTTCTAATTCTGGATTATTTTCAGGCTTGTGAAATGGATCAAAAACAGTGCTCTCCAGTGAGTCCTCCGTGATCCTATTCTGTGCTTAGTCTATGAAAGTCTAAGAAAAGTCTTTCAAAAAGGACATATGCTCCATATAAACACCTGAGCGAGGATATACGCTGTTATTCTCCACCCTCCCACCCCTTCCCCCGACCTGTTCTCAGCCTCTTTCTCCTGAGGCTCAACAGCTGGGCTGTGCTGCCAGCGGCTGCCCCACTCCCAACACCTGCGGGCTTCTGCCTGGTTTCAGCCAGCAGGGGGCATGGTCACGAGCATGGAGGGTGAGAGAAGAGAGGAGTCCGAGCATTTCTCCCCCGTTTCCTCTCTGTGTGGTGCCACATCTCTGGAACCGTCTGCATCTCTCCGTGACCACTGTTCTCGGTGGAAGAGCCACGTCTTTCCTCCAGCCCTCAGTGGGCTCCAATACTCCAAAGCGCTGTTTCTTCTCCCAGGACCGTCCGGTCCTAAGGGAGGTAGTAACGGCGTCCTGCGGTTACGGGTCTCTAGGTTTCTCAGCATCTCTTCTTGGTGTCCTTCATCTTCCTTCTCTGCAAGTAGAGCCTAGATTAAGTCTCTTTACTTGAACCATCAGGGTGAACTTTTCTTTCTTGCTGGGACCGTGGCAGATATGAGGTTCTAGTTGCCATACCTGCTATGGTGGGGCTGTCAGCAGGAGTGACAGTGGTTGTAGAAATGTCCCTATCGTGTCCTCTCACATAGCGCCTTCGGGTGAGGTTGTTTTATTACCTTTATTCTATGCTCTCCGTTTTTTGGGAAAAAGGAACTTTAGAAGCCTTCTAGTCTAATCTTCTCTTTTGTAATTCAGGAAACATTAGCCCTTTCCCAGTTAATAATGTTAATGGGAATCAACATTAAGTACTTATTAAATAAATCGTCCTGTTTTAGGAATTTTACAGTCTTCTCAGTCTATGGCAAAAAGATGTTAGTCCTCATTCTATTAGCCTCTTTAAGAGCAGTGGAGTGAAATACCCAGGATCACACAGCTTGGGCCAGTGACTAAGGAATGCCTATCCGTCCTCTGGTTCACTAAGATCTCCCTGCTTCAGCTGTCACCAGGCCTACCACCTAAAGGAATCCTCGTGCAGACAATGATTGTAAGAAACCACGAGACACACAAAGCAATTATGAGCCACCACTCTGCCTCAGGGAACAGTAGGCATCTTAGAACTAAATGAAGCTTAGAATTTTGGGCAATAGGGTTCCAACCTACCCCAGGAGAAGCAAAAGTGATGGACATTGCATTCATACATGCCCCTCCTGGGCCTCCTTGAACTCGAGTGTCAGTGAGAGTGACAGAGGGAATCTCTTCCAGTTTAAGATTTCTCCAGTCCTATTCTGAAATATTTGATTTTAGTCTGTCTGCCGTGGAGGCCGAGAAGCTATGTTTTCATAACCACTCCGGTGATTCTGAGGCAAACAGTTTAGAAGCACATTGAGAACAGCCCTGGAGACTGCCAGCTCCGCAAAGGTAGAGAAGACACCCGCCTCCGTCACTGCTGTGTCCTAGTTCATAACAAGTGCACCAGTTCGTGGTTTTGAATGAATGAAGAACATGCAGAAGCTCATTAACATCCGAACTCCCTTTTCTACAAGGCCTTACTCACATGTACTGAAATAACGGGCTTCTTCAATGTGGAAGTGCTCAAGATTGTTGAAAGAATCCCATGCGTTTTGCCCTGGAGGACAGCGGTCTGTGGTCTGTGGTCAGTCCACTGAGCACATGGCTGGTTTTGAGGGGGCACAAGTGGGTATTTGGCAGAACATTCTGGTTTTTTATCATAGTAATCTCTTAATACAATGTTTTAAAACTGAAAATGGTTACTATGTAACTTTGTAGTAATGGTCCACCCATTTTTTCATCAATATTTATTAAGAGTATTTAGTAATTGCCTACTATGTGACAGGCACTCCACCAGATATCAGGGGAGCAAAATCAAACAAAACCCCTGCATTTATGAGCTTACAGACCCCAGGTAAAGACAGACATTAGTCACATGGTCGCATAAATCAACGCGGCATTACAGCTGTGATGTGCAAAGGAGAGGTAATAGTGGGGGCGGAGTCTCTGCCCTAGGGTTCAGAAGGCCCAGAAAGCTTTTGCTGAGGCAGAGAGGAAGCTGCTGAAGGCATAAAGGATGAGAAGGAAGGCGAGATGGAAAAGGCAGAAGAGCTTTGCAAGCAGAGGAGCCAGAGAAAGCCAGGGGAATCTGGGGATGTCTGGGCAAAGGAGACGAAGTGATGAGCTCATCTTGAGCTGTTAAACACGTTACCCAGAAAGCATTCAAGGGCTTTGATCAGAGCTAACTGTGGTCATGAAGAGCAGCGTACAACGTGCTCTCAGCAACAGACTCTGCACACAGAAAACTGCTACAGCTGGAGTGAGGTTTGTTTGTTCCCATCAGCCTCTCAGAGAACTTCAGTGGTGTCACACGATGACAGAACTAAGCATTCCCTTCAGACAGCTAAAGTGGGTAAAATATTTAATGCTCCTTTAGAGCACTCGGTGATTAGATTGCTGAATTGGCAAGACTGCTTTCTTATTCCAAACCATCTCGTAAATGACAAATACGCATATGGGAAGTACTAAGTACATTCATAATATTCTAGCTGCATTGTTAAAAGACACCGAAAACTATTAAACAAAAATTTTAAAAGAAGTGTTTATATTTTAGATGAGCCTAGAAAGCCAATGTAAAAATTGTCAATTTCAGAACCTAGTTACAAAACAGAAATAGACCGACTCACAGACATAGAAAACAGATTTATGGTTACCAAAGGGGTGGGGTGGAGAGATAAATTAGGAGTATGGGATTAATAGATACTACTGTATATAAAATAGGTAAACATCAAGGATCTACTGTATAGCACAGGGAGCTATACTCAATATCTTGTTATAACCTATAATGGAAAAGAATCTGAAAAAGAATATATATATATATATATAAAACTGAATCACTTTGCTGTACACTTGAAACTAACACAACATTGTAAATCAACTATACTCCAATAAAAAAATTTGTCAATTTCACAGTGTTATGTTGGTAGAATTATAAGCAATTTCCCATCTCAATTATCTCAGGCATAGAAAATTGTGCAACTCTACAGTAAAATATATATTTCTGTATTGCTTTTACACAAAAATACTTGTTTTCAATGAAGAGAAAAATAATATAGGCATCTATTATCTTAAACTTTTAACACGTAGAAAATTAACAAGTTTTCTACATGTTAAAATAGAAACAAAGGATTATCAAATTCTTTGATATTCAGAAATTTCCATTTAAACTATAAATTTTTTAAAGTATACAGAAATATTCCTGTAGACATTTCAAGGTGAAATACTACAAAATACTCAGGTTTCACAAGCCCTATTTTCAGAATAATCTGGCATCACTGGAAGTATTAAAGGCACTAAATTGAATATAATCATTTTAGCAGTGCTTTTCTTAGTTTTTGCTCAATTCAAATGTCTTTGGCTAAATCCTAGACTCAATGAGCAACTCTCATTAAACCTTAAAGGTTGTGACACATGGCACAGTGGAATAAAAGGACCCTTTTAATTGCCTCTCCAGTTTGCAAATTATTTCTAAATGCATTACTTTATGAAACTGGATATTTAAAGGTCTGCTTTTTCTTTCAGTGCTCGTGATTTTGAACTATTCATTTCATTTATATATGTGGTATGTCACGCACTACATCTCAAGCTGTGTTTTAGAACTCATTTCATCATGCATACATATGCAAGGTGTAGAGAACGATCCAGAATGAGATGGAGATCACATTTCTCCCTGTCACACAGGCTATAAAATGCAGCCAGTTAAAATTCTGTCATGCTCTGGGGTACAGTTTGAGTTATTCAGTGTTTTTCATTTCTAAAACAAACTGGGAAAAAGTCTCAATGCTAATTACCACTTTTCCTTTTTGACAGAAACAAGTTGATTGCAAATCTAATTTAACAGATGAGTCTTTTGTTGGGAGATGGGGCTCACGGGAAAGGCACACTTTGTACGCAGGTCTATGCAGTATGCTCATCCGTCCAGGACCAGCCCAACTGACGTCTTTAAAGAGGGGACCTCCCAGCTCATCCAACCTGCAGCAGCCTCCAGTCCTCAGCCTCCTCAGCCGATCTTAATTCTGATAGTTTCTCGTCTCTTATCTAACATACAAAAGGGGACTGTATTAATTTGCAAGGGCTGCCATAAGGAAGTACCACATATTGAGTGGCTTAAACAACAGCAATGTATTGTCTCACAGTTCTGGAGGCTGGAGGTCTGAGATCAAGATGTCGGCAGTATTGGTTCCTTCTGAGGCTGGGAGGGAGAGTCTGCTCCATGCCTTTCCCCTGGCTTCTGGTGGTTAGCTGGCAACCTTTGGCATTCCTCGACTTGTAAATCATCACTCCATCTCTGCCTCATCTTCACGTGGCATTCTCTCTCTGTGTTATCTCTGTGTCCAAATTTCCCTTTATATAAGAACACCAGTCATATTGAATTAGAGGTCCACCCTACACCTGCATGACCTCATCTTAACCTAAATAATTATATCTCTAACTACCCTATTCCAAAGTAATGTCACAGGCTGAGGTACTGGGGGCTAAGACTTCAACACGTAAATTTTAAGAGGACACCATTCAACTCATAAAAGGTACCATAGATGTTCTAGGGGATCATAAATTGTAGGTTAATATATAGTAAAAGTTTCTGGAATGACACATACTAAGCAATTAACAATAGTTACCTCTAGGATGAGGGTAAGATAGACCAGGTAGGTATGGAAATCAAAGGAGATTTACTTTCAACTGTAATACCTTCATTTTTCACAAGGAAAGATAGCTGAATATTGCCTGTATAAGTAAAAATTAATATAAATAAATTAAGGTAGTACAGTGATTCACCATGGAAATGCTACCAATAGCTAAGGTACATTTTGGAAATTTGTGGAGGGGTTTGTCAGCTATTGCAATGACTGGGGGCTACATGTCATCTCCCATGATGAATGGTCCAGTGTCCTGCACTATTTTAAATGTCCTGCTAGACAGTTACATATAAAAACGAAAGGACTTTTTGGCATGATTTTAATATACACTAAATTTTCCAGGGATGCAAACTTCACACCTGTAAATTAAGGGAAGATTGTACTTTGTTTGGTTCAGAGCTTTACCATGAGTTTCCACCTTATTGGAAAATATGTCTCCAGCAGCAACATCACTCTCAATATCTGAGCCTTCCCTTGGATACATCTATGGTGGATGCCTTTGTAGTTGTCACGTCCCTGATGATTCTTCCTACAGGTGCTGTAACTGAACACTTAATTCTGAGTTTCAGGGTACACCATGCCTTCTTGTGCTGAAGCATGTATTATGTTATTACAAACTTCTTTAATTGTAATTTTTCTGTTCATTAAAGTTTGGGATCTATATAAATTTTCAAAATATATGTTGCAGTAGATTGTGTCATTTCTGAATTTCTTCTCAGTGTATTAAAGGGGGTGCTAAAGAACCTCTCTGATGCAAAGGAGCATTTGATCTCATGGTACTGGGCACTACCAGGCTTCTCTGATAGTCTAACAGAGAGATGCTGAAGACCTCAACTAAAGCTTTGGAAGTGGAGGAGAGGCAATGAATTCAGGAGATACACTGAAAGCAAAACTTAAAAGGACACGACTGTGTATCTTATTTTAGATTGAGAAAGAAAGGGCCTTCAAAAAGGCCTCTGAAATTTTTACCTTGGGCTAATAGGTGGGTAACCGAAAAGCGTAAATGGGAAGAGGATGCTGCCCCCCGTGTGGGACATTTCCACTCAAGGCATATATGGGAAAGAGGGAGATGCCCAGGGACATCAAGTGACAGATACATGGGTTTAGTGACTGAGAGATCCTGAGTTGGGTGTGACTGTACCACCAGGAGTGCTGGGACCTTGGAAATGGAAAATGCACAGAATAAGGAGGGGGAAAGGCTATAACATCCTGAGGGCAAACCCGCAAAAGACATGCACATCTGATGAAGGTCACAAAGAGACTTTTCATTTTCAGCCTTACCTCCCCACTGAGCTTGAAGCTGCTCAAGATAAAAGGCAAAAAGCAAAAATTTAAAAAAATAACAATGAAACATAAACCCTGTGACTTATATCACTTTGGTGTTCTTCATATTGCCCAACACAGGGCAGGGGACCCTATAACATCTAACAATACCATTCAGATTATTTTCCACAGACCTTTTCTCCCTGGAACATTTAGGAAGAGGTAAGAGTGTTCTTACCAAGTGGGCTTCCCCAAGCACAGATGTCATCCCGATCTGTGGATCTCATTGCATGTGCCAAAGCTCCGAGTTCTCTGGACGGCAGGGAGGAGACCATCTCCACATGACCACAGTTATGCCTTTGCTAAAGGGTGTCTGCTTCATCCAGAAACTGCCTTCACAGTGCAGGGAACTGAGGACTTGTCACTGGGAGACAGGCTAGCACCCCCCAAACACACACTTTCCCTTGCCCCTAATACTGGACAAAACCATAACTGAACTTAACTGTGGAGGAAGTGTCATTCCCAAAAGGCTTCATCCAGCCCAAATCCAGAAGAAATGCCACAATCCTATTTCACACCCAGGACACTCCTTCTTCTCCTGATGGTGACATCCAAACCTCGGGGACACTCCCTCTGGCTCCATCCCACATCCCACTTGCCTGCCAGGACATACAACATGGAGTAGGGGCTCTGTCACTGAGGGTACATACCTGTGGTCACATACACACATAAACACTTTCACTAGCAGCCACGTTCTCAGGCTCTGGCCAGGGTGGCAGTCGACAGCCAGACAAGAGAGACTCTGCTCAGTGCTGACTGCAGCCCGGCATCCACCGTCCACCCCGGCAGGAAATGGGTTCCAGATGTGTCCTCAGCTGAGCCTGTAATGGAGTCAAAGCGTCATAAATGGGCCTCCTAGCCTCGGTCTCCATCCTTTGTCAATCTCCCTGGACAATGCGGAGAAAAGTGAAAGGGAAAGGTGGGGAAAATGTAAGAATACTCTGCATTGTCATGCATAGTTTCAACAGAAAGATGACGATGTGTTTTGAGTTTCCAGGTCCTGTTTTAGTTATGTATTTTGAAGATCACATTTTGTGTGTGTGTGTGTGTGTGTGTGTGTGTGTGTGTGTGTACACAAGGGAGGAGGAGAACAAAGGAAATGGGGGAAGGGAAGAGGAGATCCTGTTTCAGTTACAAAATAATACTGCAAGCCATGTCAACCCAGGAAATCCAATAAACGTAAAGGAAAGATTAATATGTTCTCCTCATTTCATCTTTGCTGTGAAGTAGATACTTCAGAATTGTGGGAAAAGGGCACCTAACACAACATGATAACTGATTTTTATTAATAAGTATTCAACTAGAATAGCTTTTGCTCTAAATTTCCACAGTTTACACATGTGTAAACTTGACATCTCCATACTTGGATAACTTAATTTCTTCTTTGTTCATAGGGACGATAGCTTAAAAGTCTCACTTGAAAGTAGAATTTAAACAATACAAGGTCATGACAGCCTGAGAAAAGGAAACAATAAATAACCTCTGGAGTTTTCCATAAGTAAATAATTTTATCTGGGGACTCTGAATCTAAAAACTCCTGTTCAGGATTGATCATCAGCCAGAATTATCATGAGATAAGCAGGCAGCTCTAGACAAGTCCCTCCGATGAGCAGCCCCTGAGGAGTGCCTGGGTCCTGAGAGAGGCTGCACGGGTGATTTACAAACTCTTTGGAGCCACCTGAACATGAGTCACTGTCAAAGTCACTGAGTGACCTTGATAAGACACTTAACCCTTCTGGTCCTCAGTTTGTCCCTTTGTGACATGAAAGATTAGACTACAGTCCATGGCAGCTCAGAGTTTAATTTTTTAAAGCCTTATATTATTTTAAGCAAGATTCAATCATCACAGTTTGTAGGGTTTGAGGCCCTCACCATCTTTATAATTCTAAAGATATTGACACATTTTGTAGGATCATACTGTTCATTCTATGCCTCCCAGGCTTGCGATACCTAGACAGGTACATGGGATACTCAAAAGCAAGAGATCTTTTCAAGCTGAGAGGGTAACATATACCTAATGAAATGAGGAGCAAGACCTGTTCCAGACAGTTCCAACCACCTTCTGCCTGTCAGTACTGTCTACTGAGAATCCCTCACTATTTTAACTGAAAGGGGTATCAATGTTCCCCATGGCAAAGAAAAGAGATTGGCTCATAGCTCTCAGTTGTTCATTTCACTGTAGACATAAAGTTTCTCCTTAAAAGCTGAAGTTTTTTAAGTTTTCTTGACGCAGTCGTCAACCAATAGATTTTGCTATGTGTTGGCCTGTCTTTTAAATTTAGAGAATTTCATGATTTCATTAAAAACTATTGATATGATCCAATCTATCTAAACAGTGAAAATCAAATCATACTAAAAAATCATACTAAATATTCAGCCACTAGTCAAATATAGGGTCATCTCTTTTTTAAAAATATTTTAATTACATAGTAAAATATGAATTCATTTCTGATTGTAAGAAATTGAAATAATATAGATACAAGTAAAGTCACTCTAAACCATTACCTCCAGTCCCAGTTCTTTTACTATGTATAATGTCTGCCATGAATTTAGTGTGTTATCCACTCAACCATTTTTCTATTGACATATGTGTGTATCCACTCAACCATTTTTCTATTGACATGAAATTATACAAATATTTTTGTGTAAAGTCAGTATTTTTTACACAAATAGAATAATTCTTCACTTCTCTGAATGTTTTTAACTGGCAAGAAATCTTTATGTATTTCTATAAGTGTAAATATGGATTTCTTGCATTTTAAAAATTGTTGCATAGTATTCCATAGGATGCATTATGAAATTGTAACCCCATTAGTGGAAATTCAAGGTTGCTTTTCTTTAAAAAAAAAAAAAAGAAAGAAAGAAAACTATTTAATAAAATACTACAAGGAACAATCTTGTACATGCCCCCTTGCACACCTGTGGCTGTGTTTCTCTTGGGTCAATACCAAGAAGTGGGATAGCTGGTTCAAATGATAAGTGCAATTTTAAATGGCTTGGCAAAGTGCCTTATAAAAAGGTAGTACAACACTGACTCTTGACCAGAGATTTCCTTTAAAGGAAGAGTTACCTTTCCCCATGCCCTCATCAATATATAATATCATCTAATTTTAAAATATTTTCTAATCTGATAAGTGAAAAAGAAAAACTCATTTTAACTTGCATTTTTTGATTACTACTGTGGTTATGTATTGAAAAATAATTTACTGGGAGAGAGAGACCTTCAAGATGGTGGAAGAGTAAGATGTGGAGATCACCTTCCTTGCCACAAATACATCAGAAATACTTCTACCTGTGGAACAACTCCTACAGAACACCTACTGAATGCTGGCAGAAGACCCCAGACTTCCCAAAAGGCAAGAAACTCCCCACGTACCTGGGTAGGGCAAAAGAAAAAAAAAGAGACAAAAGAATAAGGACAGGACTTTAGGGGAGGAGCTGTGAAGGAGGAAAGGTTTCCACACACTAGGAAGTCCCTTCACTGGTGGAGAAGAGGGGTGGCAGGGGTAAACTTCAGAGCCACAGAGGAGAGCGCAGCAACAGGGGTGCGGAGGGCAAAGCAGAGAGATTCCTGCACAGAGGATCGGTGCCAACCAGCACTCACCAGCCTGAAAGGCTTGTCTGCTCACCCGCCGGGGCGGATGGGGGCTGGGAGCTGAGGCTTGGGCTTCGGAGATTAGATCGCAGGGAGAGGACTGGGGTTGGCTGCATGAACACAGCCTGAAGGAGGCTAGTGTGCCACAGCTGGCCAGGAGGGAGTCCGGGAAAAAGTCTGGACATGCCTAAGAGTCAGTAGACCATTGTTTCAGGGTGTGCGAGGAGAGGGGATTCAGAGCACTGCCTAAACGAGCTCCAGAGATGGGCGCGAGACACGGCTATCAGCACAGACCCCAGAGACGGGCATGAGACACTAAGGCTGCTGCTGCCACCACCAAGAAGCCTGTGTGCGAGCACAGGGCACTATCCACACCTCCCCTCCCGGGAGCCTGTGCAGCCCGCCACTGCCAGGGTCCCGTGATCCAGGGACAACTTCCCCGGGAGAACGCACGGCGCGCCTCAGCCTGGTGCAACGTCACACCGGCCTCTGGCACCGCAGGCTCGCCTCACATCCGTGCCCCTCCCTTCCCCCGGCCTGAGTGAGCCACAGCCCCCAATCAGATATTACATTAACCCCGTCCTGTCTGGGCAGGAACAGACGCACTCAGGCGACCTATACGCAGAGGCGGGGCCAAATCCAAAGCTGAACCCCGGCAGCTGTGCGAACAAAGAGAAAGGGAAATCTCTCCCAGCAACCTCAGGAGCAGCAGGTTAAATCTCCACAATCAACTTGATGGACCCTGCCTCTGTGGAATACCTGAAGAGACAAGGAATCATCCCAAAATTGAGGTGGTGTACTTTGGGAGCAACAATATATATATATATTCTTTTCCTTTTATCCTTTTGTGAGTGTGTATGTGTATGCTTCTAAGTGTGAATTTGTCTATATAGCTTTGCTTTTATTTGCCCTAGGGTTCTGTCAGTCCTTTTTTTTTTTTTTTTTTTTTAGTATACTTTTTAGTGCTGGTTTTCATTGGTGGATTTGGTTTTGGTTTGGTTGCTCTCTTCTTTCTTTCTTTTTTTTTTTCTTTTTTAATTACTTTAAATTTTTTTTATTTTTAATAATTACTTTTTATTTTAATAACTTTATTTTAGTTTCTTTTTCTTTCTTTCTTTCTTTTTTTCTCCCTTTTCTTCTGAGCTGTGTGGCTGACAGTGTTTGGTGCTCCAGTCAGATGTCAGGTCTGTGCCTCTGAGATGAGAGAGCCAAGTTCAGGACACTGGTACACCAGAAACCTCCCAACATAATGTAATATCAAAGAGTGAAAGCTCTCCCAGAGATCTCCATCTCAGTGCGAAGACACAGCTCCACTCAATGACCAGAAAGCTCTAGTACCGGACACCTCATTGCAAACAACTAGCAAGACAGGAACGCAACTGCACCCATTAGCAGAGAGGCTGCCTAAAATCATAATAAGATCACAGACATCCCAAAACACACCACCGCACATGGTCCTGCCCACCAGAAAGATAAGACCCAGCCTCATCCACCAGAACACAGGCACTAGTCCCCTCCACCAGGAAGCCTACACAATCCACTGAAACAAACTTAGTCACTGGGGGCAGACACGAAAAACAACCTACAGCCTGTGAAAAGGAGACCCCAAAGACAGTAAGTTAGGCAAAATGAGAAGACAGAGAGACACATAGCAGATGAAGGAGAAAGGTAAAAACCCACCAGACCAAACAAATGAAGAGGAAATAGACAGTCTACCTGAAAACAAATTCAGAGTAATGATAGTAAACATGATCCAAAATCTTGGAAATAAATGGAGAAAACACAATAAAAGTTTAACAAGGACCTAGAAGAACTAAAGAGCAAATGAACAATGATGAACAACACATTAAATGAAATTAAACATTCTCTAGAAGGAATCAATAGCAGAATAATTGAGGCAGAAGAACAGATAAGTGACATGAAAGATAAAATGTGTAAATAACTATTGCAGAGCAGAATAAAGAAAAAAGAATGAAAAGAATTGAGGACAGTCTCAGAGACCTCTGGGACAACATTAAATGTACCAATATTCGAATTATAGTGTTCCCAGAAGAAGAAGAGAAAGAGACTGGGAAAATATTTGAAGAGATTATAGTTGAAAACTTCCCTAATATGGGAAAGGAAATAGTTAATAAAGTCCAGGTAGCGCAGAGAGACCCATACAGGATAAATCCAATGAAAAACACACCAAGACACATATTAATCAAACTATCAAAAGTTAAATACAAAGAAAAAGTATTAAAAGCAGCAAGGGAAAAACAACAAATAGCACACAAGGGAATCCCCATAAGGTTAACAGCTGATCATTCAGCAGAAACTCTGCAAGCCAGAAGGCAGTGGCAGGACGTATTAAAAGTGATGAAAGGGATAAACCTACAACCAAGATTACTTTACCTGGCAAGGATCTTATTCAGAATCAATGGAGAAATTAAAATCTTTACAGACAAGCAAAAGCTAAGAGAATTCAGCAACACCAAACTAGCTTTACAACAAAGAGTAAAGGAACTTCTCTAGGCAGGAAACACAAGAGAAGGGAGGGGCCTACAATACCAAACCCAAACAATTAAGAAAATGGTAATAGGAACATACATATCAATAACTACCTTAAATGTAAATGGATTAAATGCTACAACCAAAAGACATAGACTGGCTGAAAGGATACAAAAACACGACCCGTATATATGCTGTCTACAAGACATGCACTTCAAACCTAGGGACACATACAGAATGACAGTGAGGGGATGGAAAAAGATATTCCATGCAAATGGAAATCAAAATGGAGTAGCAATTCTCATATGAGACAAAATAGGCTTTAAAATAAAGACCATTACAAGAGACAAAGAAGGATACTACATAATGATCAAGGGAACAATCAAAGAACAAGAAATAACAATTGTAAATATTTATGCACCCAACATAGGAGCACTTTAATACATAAGGAAAATGCTAACAGCCATAAAAGGGGAAAAAGACAGTAACACAGTCATAGTAGAAGACTTTAACACCCCACTTTCACCAATGGACAGATTGTCCATAATGAAAATAAATCAGGAAACACAAGCTTTAAATGATACATTTTAAAAATTGGACTTAACTGATATTTATAGGGCATTCCATCAAAAAACAAAAGAATACACTTTCTTCTCAAGTGCTCATGGAACATTCTCCAAGATAGATCATATCCTGGGTCACAAATCAAGCTGTGATAAATGTAAGAAAATTGAAATCGTATCAAGTATTTTTTTCCAACCACAAAGCTATGAGACTAGATATCAGTTACAGGAAAAAATCTGTAAAAACTACAAACACATGGAGGCTAAACAATACACTACTAAATAACCAAGAGGTCACTGAAGAAATAAAAAAATAACTAGAAAAATAAGACAATGAAAACACCAAGACCCAAAAAATATGGGATGCAGCAAAAGCAGTTCTAAGAGGGAAGTTTATAGCAGTACAATCCTACTTCAAGAAACATCTCAAATAAACAACCTAATCTTACACCTAAAGCCATTAGAGAAAGAAAGACAAAAAAACCCCCAAAGTTAGCAGAAGGAAAGAAATCATAAAGATTAGATCAGAAATAAATGAAAAAGAAATGAAGGAAATGATAGCAAAGATCAATAAAACTAAAAGCTGGTTCTTTGAGAAGATAAACAAAATTGATAAACCATTAGCCAGACTCATCAAGAAAAAAAAGGGAGAAGACTCAAATCAATAGAATTAGAAATGAAAAATGAGAATTAACATCTGACACTACAGAAATTCAAAGGATCATAAGAGATTACTAAAAACAGTGGTATGCCAATAAAATGGACAACCAGGAAGAAATGGACAAATTCTTAGAAAAGTGCAACATTCTGAGACTGAACCAGACAGAAATAGAAAATATAAATAGACTAATCACAAGCACTGAAATTCAAATTGTGATTAAAAATCTTCCAACAAACAAAATCCCAGGACCAGATGGCTTCACAGGTGAATTCTATCAAACATTTAGAGAAGAGATAACACCTATCCTCCTCAAATTCTTCCAAAATATAGCAGAGGGAGGAACACTCCCAAACTCTTTCTACAAGATGACAATCACCCTGATACCAAAACCAGAAAAAATGTCACAAAGAAAGAAAACTACAGGCCAATATCACTGCTGAACACAGATGCAAAAATCCTCAACAAAATACTAGCAAACAGAATCCAACAACACATTAAAAGGATCATACACCATGATCAAGTGAAGTTTATCCCAGGAATACAAGGAATTTTCAGTATAGGCAAATCAATCATTGTTATACCATATTAACAAACTGAAGGATAAAAACCATATGATCATCTCAATAGATGCAGAAAAAGCTTTTGACAAAATTCCACACCCATTTATGATAAAAACCCTCCAGAAAGTAGGCACAGATGGAACTTACATCAACATAAAAAAGGCTATATATGACAAACCCACAGCCAACATCATTCTCAATGGTGAAAAACTGAAACCATTTCCACTGAGATTGGGAACAAGACGAGGTTGCCTACTCTCACCACTATTATTCAACATAGTTTTGGAAGTTTTAGCCACAAAAAACAGAGAAGAAAAAGAAATAAAATTAATCCAATTTGGAAAAGAAGTAAACCTGTCACTGTTTACAGATGACCTGATACTACACATAGAGAATCCTAAAGATGTCATGAGAACACTACTAAAGTTAATCAATGAATTTGGTAAAGTAGCAGGATACAAAATTAATGCTCAGAAATCTCTTGCATTCCTATACACTAATGATGAAAAATCTGAAAGAGAAATTAAGGAAACACTCCTATTTACCATTGCAAAAAAGAATAAAATACCTAAAGAATAAAATACCTAGGAATAATCCTACCTAAGTAAACAAAAGACCTGTATGCAGAAAACTATAAGACACTGATGAAAGAAATGAAAGATGATACAAACAGATGGAGAGATACTCTATTTTCTTGGATTGGAAAAATCAACATTGTGAAAATGACTATGCTACCCATAGTAATCTACAGATTCAATGTAATCCCTATCAAACTACCAATGGCATTTTTCACAGAGCTAGAAGAAAAAATTTCACAATTTGTGTGGAAACACAAAAGACCCCGAATAGCCAAAACAATCATGAGAAAGAAAAATGGAGCTGAAGGAATCAGGTTTCCAGACTTCAGAGTATAATACAAAGTTACAGTAATCAAAACAGTATGGTACTGATGCAAAAACAGAAATATAGGTCAATTGAACAGCACAGAAAACCCAGAGATAAACCCACGCACATATGGTCACCTTATTTTTGATAAAAGAGGCAAGAATATACAATGGAGAAAAGACAGCCCCTTCAATAAATAGTGCCGGGAAAACTGGACAGCTACATTTAAAATAATGAAATTAGAACACTCCCTAACATCATACACAACATAAACTCAAAATGTATTAAAGACCTAAATGTAAGGGCAGACACTATAAAACTCTTAGAGGAAAACATAAGCAGAACACTCTATGACATAAATCATAGCAGTATCCTTTTTAACCCACCTCCTAGAGAAATGGAAATAAAAACAAAAATAAATAAATGGGACCTAATGAAACTTAAAAGTTTTTGCACAACAAAGGAAACCATAAACAAGACGAGAAGACAACCCTCAGAATGGGAGAAATTATTTGCAAATGAAGCAACTGACAAAGGATTAATCTCCAAAATTTACAAGCAGCTCATGCAGGTCAATATCAAAAAAACAAAAACCCAATCCAAAAATGGGTAGAAGACCTAAATAGACATTTCTCCAAAGAAGACATGCAGATTGCAAACAAACACATGAAAGGATTCTCAACATCACTAATCATTAGAGAAATGCAAATCAAAACTACAATGAAGTATCAGCTCACACCAGTCAGAATGGCCATCATCAAAAAATCTACAAACAATAAATGCTGGAGAGGGTGTGGAGAAAAAGGCACCCTCTTGCACTGTTGGTGGGAATGTAAATTGATACAACCATTATGGAGAACCGTATGGAGGTTCCTTAGAAACTTAAAAATAGAACTACCATATGACCCAGCAATCCCATTACTGGGCATATACCCTGAAAAAACCATAATTCAAAAAGAGTCATGTACCGCAATGTTCATTGCAGCTCTATTTTCAATAGCCAAGACATGGAAGCAACCTAAGTGTCCATCAGCAGATGAATGGATAAAGAAGAAGTGGCACATATATACAGTGGAATATTACTCAGCCATAAAAAGAAACGAAACTGAGTTATTTGTAGTGAGGTGGATGGACCTAGAGTTTGTCAGACAGAGTGAAGTAAGTCAGAAAGAGAAAAAGAAATACCATATGCTAACACATATATATGGAATCTAAAAAAAGAAAATATGGTTATGAAGAACCTAGGGGCAGGACAGGAATAAATATGCAGACATAGAGAATGGACTTGAGGACACGGGGAGGGGGAAGGTTAAGCTGGGACGAAGTGAGAGAGTGGCATGGACTTATACATACTACCAAATGTAAATACATAGCTAGTGGGAAGCAGCTGCATAGCACAGGGAGATCAGCTCATGCTTTGTGACCACCTAGAGGGGTGGGATAGGGAGGGTGGGAGGGAGACACAAGAGAGATGAGATATGGAGATATATGTACATGTACAGCTGATTCACTTTGTCATAATGCAGAAACTAACACACCATTATAAAGCCATTCACTCCAATAAAGATGTTAAAAAAATACAGAAGAACAAAATATAAAATGCCACAAAAAATAATAATAATAATTTACTGGTCATTTCCATTTTTTCTTCTATGAATTGCCTATTCATATCTTTTGCCCCTTTTTTCTGATGTGTTTTTTTTATCAATTCATATACATTCTTCATATATTCTGAAAGTATTCTTTTCCCTGTAACACATGTTAAAACTATTTTCACCTGGCTTGATGACAGCTATTTGACTTTGTAAGAACTTTAGCAGTTGGAAGTTTTCCTTTCTCTTTCTTCTTTTAGTATTCTTTATATATATATATATATATATATATATATATATATATATATATATATATATATACACACACACACATACATATATATATATATATATATATGTACACACACAGATGCATAGATACATTTGCATAGTTAGTAAACTATAGATGCTTTTTGTTAATGCATCTTTGTCCTTCCTTTCCCTTGTCTCAGTCCCCTCTCTACTGATCTTGGCCCACAGTAGTCTCCTGTTCTGCCCCCCTCCAATTCAGCTATATGGAAAGTAAAAAAGAAAAACATGGTAAGATTGAAAAAATAAAAATGGAACAAAATATAACAAGCAAATACTACCAAGTAAATTGTTGCAGATATGTTATTATCAGACAACATATACTTTAAACACAAAGCATTATTAGGAATACAAAGGGTCACCACATAATGCTAACTGATTCAATTCACCAAGGAAGTATTCTAAACCCATATGCACCCAATAACAGAGCATTATAATACCCACAGCAAAATTTTACTAGATTAAATGAAATAATTGCTTTCTCTTGAGTTTTCTTTTCATTCATTTTCCTAGTAGCACAGAGTTGCTTGTTACAGACGCAGAAACGTAGAATGAGGACAGGGTTTGAGGTACATGGGAAGAAAAGCAAATGACTAAAATATATTTTACTAATAAATCATATCCATGTTTCTTGAGAGACAATACCAATAAAAGAAATGAGAAGAGATTATTTTATTTATGGAAGAGTAAAGGAAATCAAGGTAGATGTAGAGGGAAGACACTTGAAGGAAGTGAAAAACCAAACTTTCAAGGAAAATTCCTGAAAAATAATTTTTCTATGGTTGCCAGTTTGTGTGTGTTTTGCATTTTAATTACACAGTGCAGTGTTTCAACACTTGGTTAGGGAATCATTCATAATTGGGACTTTCTTGACCACAGTCAGAAAATCTTCCTTCACCTCCAGGATGTTTGGGAAATGAAAACAGAGCCTATCTGCCAGAGAGCTGTGGTTCTCATCAAATAAAGCCACTCCATGATTGGCACAGTGGCACACTTGTGCTTAAGGGATGGCCTCAGCTACCAGAGGCTGAGATTAAAATACCTCTCAGGGCTTGTTGGAAAGTGGGTAAATCCATAGTACAGAAACTGGCCTGTGTGAAGACCTTTCACTTGGAGCCAGTCTGCATGTGGCTTGTGGAAAGAAGAGAGGTTTAATTGCTGTTTCTTTCCGTCCCACATCATAAGCCCAAAAAGTGCTGTTGAATATTCAGCTAGTGGCTGTAGTACCTTTCTCATTCTGAAATGCATAGGGAGGTATGTATACACTCTTAAAAATTACTCTGCACAAAGATTTCTCCAAGGGGAAAAAGAATACATACATTTGAAATAAAAAGAATCATGACTGAAAATTGGAGAAAGGAAAAAATAGTTAGTATACAAAAGCCACCAGGCCAGAAATTAAAGACTTTCATCCTAAAGAACACTTTGGTGACCTTAGAAAGCTTTAATCACACAAATTTTTAGACAAAGTCATACAGATTTTTATTGTCTCACCTTTCTAGAACATTATAGAATCTTTCCTATCTTCCTTAATGCTTTGAGTTCACTTGTTGAATATCACTGAGATATCTCAGGTCTTTGCCTGTGAGAATTCCAGCATATACTATCATGCAGAACCAAGAAATGGACTTTGAAAAGGAAAACTGACGCTCTGGAAAATCATTATTTTGTATAAAGAAGAATGTGCAAAAGTGAGGCCCAGGGCACTTGGTGTTAACCCCAGCTCATCTCCAAACAGTGTCGGGACTTTTGATACTTCTCTGGGCCTCAGTGGACCTCTGCTACTCTAGCAGAATAATAAGTCCTTTGTAGCTTTCTAGATGATCTCCATGGACCCTTCCAAATACAAAACACTATGATTCTCATCAGACTACATCTTGCCTCTCTCTCTTCTCTTGATGGTTGAGGTCAATTGGTCCCAGAGAAGATTGGTCCCTCTCCCTAGGGACTCTGAGACACAGTCTTAGGTTACTCTGGCTACTGACCTAGCTCTGACCTTTGTACCCAGATCTGGAAATGACCTCTCTATTTTTTTCCTAAGACTTAGCTCCTACTTTGACCTTTGATCTGGAAACTAAATCCTTGATTCTCCCTACCTACCCCCTTGCCCTTGCCTACCCCCAATTGCATTTTTCTTCAACATGCCCCCACAGTATTCTGTGTTTCCTCCTATCAGAGAACTCTCAAACAAATACACACACACACACACACACACACACAAATAAAATAAAAATTTCAATGACATATAGCATGTGACATATTAAACACTTGTGTAAAAGATACTAGGAGCCCCCCAAAGATATTATGATGGTGTACTTTACAATATTTATTTCAAAATTAGCAGTTCTTTAAAAAATTGGTGTTAACTTTATTTTCTACCCTCCCTATTTTTCCTTTTATCTTTCCTTTCTCTCTCTTTTCTCTTTCAAAAAAAGGACTCTAAGAATTTTCAGGGGCTTATCTCCCATACTGTATCAAATATGTTTTCTGGATTTTTTTTTCTTGATGTTTTCTTTGGCTGACTTGCTTCAGATTTTGTAACTTACTATTTTTATTTACTTCAGTAAGAACATATAGAGGGGAATCTGCAGGAAGCCATACCTACATCCTCCCATTTTATTCTGATTAGTTACTGTCCTTTAAGTGTGGGCCACCTTGATACCTATGCCCTCCCATCTTTCAGCAGCTTATATGGCATTCCTATTTTCCTGCAATATAAAACATACATTCTCAAGAGGTCAATATCATTTCCAAGGGATCAAAAACTAGTTCCTCAGAGGGGTAAGAAAATCTTACTCAAAATGTATAAAAGATATACTATACATATAATACATAAACATGTATATGGTCTGTGGTATTATAATTTCACTGGGGGGGTGATTGGGGGAAAATGTGTAAAAGGCTATTTAGGGAGCAATAGAGAAAAAAGGTTTAGAAACACTGCTCTAAAAGAAAAAAGTATGGTTTGTTTCAATGAATGCTCTTGCTTGAAATAAATCATGAAACATGATAAAGCAGAGGGGAAAATGGATATTTTTGTCCATATATTCACTTTTTTACTTCCCTTGATGTGTTTTACAGGACCTACTTTCTACCAGTCTTATGACCTTTTCTAGTAATATTTTTCCAAAGAGCTTGATTCCAGGATTTAGAAATGTGAGTAGCCCTAGTTTGTAATACCCTCTATCTTTTGTGAAATTACACTGTGGACATTTCTATTTAATTGCATGAGAACCTGTTTGTGTATTTACCTTCTTCCAACAAGCCATTGTAATACATGGCTAATACAGAAATATACGAAGTTCTATAAAGAACAGCTAATAAACAATAAATATGTAATTCTCAGGAATTTGAGGAATGTCCTCTCTTGAAAGAGAAAACAGGGAGAAAGGAAAGATAAAAGGAAAAATAGGGAGTGTAGAAAATAAAATTAACAAGGATCTTCAAAATTTTTATTTATATCAAGATTTTCAGATTCCAGCTTTTATATATGGAAGTTATATATGACTCCCAGAGAAAGAGCCCCAGTGGTGTAGTCCACAGCGAGAAAGGAGGACCCACATCTGGAGGAAGTTGAGAGCAGAGAAAGGAATGGAGACTGCACATTCAACACAGAGCCTGGCATGATAACACTGCATTTTCACACTTAACACTGCATGTTTCAATGTTTGGGATATGTGAGAAAACAATGGCTCAAGGAAAACTTAAAGTTTTTTTTGACAACTTAAATTTTACTTGTTCATATTCAAAAATAGCACAAAACTAAGGAATTGTCTGGGGATGTTCCATAATATATATAAACATGTTATAAAACAAAACTCATGAGCATTAATTAATAGAATAGATGAGAACATGATCTGAAGATCTAAAGTGCAAGAAAATCCAAGATAGGATTGTGTACAATGGTTCTGGGCTTGGTCATTCTCTTCAATTTCTCCTTGACTGTCACCTTTGCTGACTCAGCTCCATTCCTGTGCTCCCTAAATGAGGCAGGTGCCATGATCCATTTTTATCCTCCTTGTCTCTTTGCCCTATCCTTGGCAAGTCCCTGAATTCTCAGTTCTTCAGCTATCATCTCCAGGCAGACCTCTCCCTGAACCATCATTTTGGCCTTGTATGTCTCCTAAGCACAAAATATAATTTCCAACTGCCTGTTAGATATTTTTATGTGGATTTCCTTTCAACACCTTAATATCAAGGTGAAGAAAGCAAAGTTCATCATTATAAAACTTTCTGGCGTTCTCATTTCTGCTAAATAAACGTCACAGAAATGTATGACACACAAGCTTCTCTGTCCTCACTCAGGTGCCCAGTTGGTTACCAAGGCTGTACATCTACCTTCAGATGTCACTCCAGCTGTTTTCTACACCCCAGTCAGACCCTGTATGTCTCAACCAGACTACTGCAATTGCATTAGCAATGGTGTTCTCCAATCCCTCTCCCTTGGATCCATTTTATGGGCTCTTTTCAGAATAGGTCTAAGACACACATCATATCTGACCATCCAATAAAATAGCTTAAATACCTCTCAATTCCTAATCATTTTCAGTCAATATTGAATCCCTCTCTACTTTTCTTCCAAACTATTGCCCAGCTAAGTTCCCACTGTTCCTTATAAGCAGCTGATGGGCCCAACTAGTGGCTGTCCATTAACACTCCTTACATCTTCTTGCCGCAACGACTTGTTCAAATTATTCCCTCTGCTTTAAAAGTTCTTCTCTCTTCTCTCAACGTCACCCAACACAGTCTGACTCTCTATCAAAGCTAAAGTCAAATTCTACCTCCATCCATATTAATGCTTTTCCTGAATATCTGCTCTGAACTTCACACTACTCTGTGCCTCCCTCAGTGTGCTTTGTCACATTTTATCTTTATTGATAATACTAAACCATGGGTTGTTAATATGTTGATATACGCCATCATTCTTCCCTCCTGTGCCCAAAGCAGACATTATTAATCAATCATAACACTCTTTGTCACTAATTCCAGACATGGTCTCGGAATCCATCTCAACACCATGCTTCAGGCAGCCACTGCCAATTAATTAAAGTTGATACATAAAAGCAAGACCTGAATCATAGTAAATAGCCAATAAGTGTTAGCTATTATTATTATTATTATTATTCATTATTATTATTATTATTCATTATTATTATTATTCATTATTATTATTAGTATTCATTATTATATTATATTATATTATTATATTATATATATATTATATAATATATTATATATTATATTATATTATATTATTATATTATTTCTTTAATATTTTATTATTTTTTATTATTTTAATATTTAATATTATTTAATATTTAATATTTTATTATTATATTATTTAATATTTATTATATTATTAATATTAATATATTATAATATTATTAATTAATATTAAATTAATAATTTAAAATTTATTTAATATTTATATATATTTATTTATATATATTTATATTTATATATATATATTATATAATATATATAAATATAAATATATATATATAAATATATATATTATTATTTATATATTATTATTTATATATTATATATATATTATATATATGTATATATATAATAAATATAAATAAATAAATAAATAAATAAATAAATATAAATAAATATATAATATATATATAATATATATTTATATATTATATATATTATATATAATATATATTATATATATATTATATATATAATATATATTATATATATAATATATATAATATATATAAATATATATTTATATATATATTATATATTTATATATATTTATATATTTTTTATATATATATTATATATATAATATATATATTATATATATTATATATATTATATATATAATATATATAATATATATAATATATAATAAATATATAAATATATAAATAAATAAATATATATATTATTATTTATATATTATTATTTATATATATTATATATAATATATATAAAATATATATAAAAATATATTATATAATATATATTTATATATATATTTATTTAATAATAAATATTATTTAATATTTATTTATATTAATTTATTTAATAATAAATTTATTAATATTATTAATAATATTAATATTTATTATAATATTTAATATTTTATTATTTTTAATATTATATTATTTTTATAATAATTATATTATTATATTATATTATTATATATTATATAATATATATTATAATATATTATATTATTACATTATTTTATTTATTATTATATTATTACATACATATTATATTATTACATTATTATATTATTATATATTATTATTATTCATTATTATATTATTATTTCTTAGCCTGATACTCCTTACATAAAATATTGTTGAAGATAAGATTGCTAGTTAAATAGACTGTTGCTAAAATGCTACTTGCCGACATTACTTCACTTTGTACTTAATGAAGAAGGCAGAAAACCTGTATTTCTTTCAAGTCAGAGTTTTTCTGTTTTGCTGACGAAAACTATGCTGTTTCCCAAAGTGAAATATCATCATTACTCTCCCTTAATGCACATATTGATTCGTAACAAATGCTATTAATCCTCCAATTCAGAATGAGTTGCAATGTTATCAACCCCAGAGAAATTCAAGGAAATAATTTCGTCACTGAATCTTTAGGATGGTTGATGTTTTAGCTAGCCATAACGACTGCATTCCAGTAGAAAAGCAGGCTAGAAGTGTTGTGTGTGGAGTTTGTCTGTCTGGGGGTTTCACCAATCAAATGGGTGAGGAATGTGCACGGGAGAGCACATATGGAGACAGCTGTCCTTGGATGTCATCTGCTCACTCAGGATGCTCTCAAGTTTACTCTTCCAAAGCCTAAGTCCTTCTGCAGTGATTACTGTTTCTTGTCACCTCTAAGTAACAATGACCCTGATAATGATGATTGTGATGCTGCTAGTAATGGTTGTTGAAGATGGTGGTACATCACATCCGCATAATCTTCTAAGAATTTCAAACGTGAGGTATGGCTGGCAGAGGAAGGAGGGAAGTAAGGCAGGGACACTCTAAAACTAAAAATTACACAACTTTTGATGGAAGGAAGGTTCTAAGCCACATTGCAAGACCGGAACCAGGAGCTATGCCCCACTCTTTTACAGCCTCATTCCAAGTTGGGTGGTGAGTCTCAGAAGAAAATAAAGGCCCAAATCATGTGCAGACACTCCATTTGTATGGGAGAGTTCAGATTCAATGTTAGAAGTTCCAAAGTCTCAAATTTCTAGTCTCAATTTTAGACTTTTTAGAACATCATTTCTCCTTGCCTGTGATGTCTTTAGGGAATGGGATAGTGTGCCTACCCCCAAGATCCCTTAGATCACTCATTCCTCTGAAGCAATTAATTACAGCTTCAGTCATATTTGTGTTATTTTGATGGACTGTTTCTTGGTGGAAGCGAGTCACGATTTCATAGTGATGACAGAACAATCCAATGTGGTGTCTTGGACCTCTTAGGGCACCAGTCACAGGCATGGAGCAGAAGACCACCACTGGTGCCAAGCCTGCTCCTCGGCTCCATCTGTGTGGATTTTATTACCTATGGAGCCAGTGAAGATGGTCATGTCCCCGTGGTTAAGCTTGAAGTTGGGCTGATCATAAATGTCTTTGTTATTCTCATTGACGTGCAACTTCAGATATTGATTTATTACATTTTCTCATCTTCATCCCAGAATCTAACCTGTGAGAAGCTGACTAGCATGTGCCCATCCCTGAAATCATACAATTCCTTGATCATTGAGGAAAATACTGTAGAAATGTTTAGAGTTTTTTTCTGTTTTAAATTAGGGTGTCCCAAGAAAACAAATTAATGAAAATTAGATTTGGTAAAACAGCTTTTATTCAGAAATCTAAAAACATGGAGCTTTCAGGTGACAGAATTGTCTGTACAGGACACTTATTGTGAAATACCTCACTTTAAAAAAATCATAACAACCTGAATAATGACAGTATCAGAGGCCTGGCTTTAAACTGACCAGCGGGTGATGCTGTGACAGCCTAGGCAACTCAGTTAGAAAAAGAAATGCAGATGAAGTAAACAAAAAAACAAAGCAAAACTCTATAAAGGAGCTGATATGAAAATCTCATAATTTTCATAGACGATATGACATTTATTACTGAATCAGAGACATTTGAAAAGGAAAGAGAATTCTGAAAAAGTAGGTTAAAGCAAGACCAAGAGATGACACTGCAGGGTACCCTCAAGAGAACCATGGCATCCACGTCAGCTTCAGTTCCTCAGACACTGTTGCAGCAAATGCTTGACAAGAAGACTGTTGTCCCACCATGGCCCACAGCTTAATGAGGATTTCCTGAAAAATAAAAATTATATAAATAAAAACATGTAATTGAAAGATGTTTTCTTTTGTCATTTTTAAGGAAAAGTGTTTGCATATTGCAAATTCATTTTCAAACTGTTTAAACTGATAAGAAAAAATTACCCACTGAGCTTTTTAATCTAATGTGTTTTTTTTTCCATTTTCTGGTAACCCTGGATGCTTGAAATTATTATAAAATGATAACAAATGCTTAATATATTTTTGCATCATACACTTATAATAAATACAATATTTACTGAGACTAATATTCTCTTAAAACCAAATTGTGTCTTACCATTTCCTTATAGCTTACATTTGGTACTAGATGATATGATCACAAAACCTATGTCTTTTGGGGGTCACTGCTTTTCTTGGAATAGAAGTACTTGGTGGTCTTTAGATATGTGAGTCACATCCCAGATGCTGCAGTATTTTCACCTTTATTACATCATTCTACTGTTTGTGAGATGAAAAACGTTAATGTATTTGTGCCCACAAATGCTCACATTTGAAAGAGAGCATGTAATTATTTTTAGGTCTAATAAATATAATTTCTAGACAACATGAGATGCCCTGTTGGTTTTGCATCTTTTGTGTAGTACCTGAGTCTCCGTCATCGTATATCTTTCGGTCTCTGCTGTGTCATTCAGAAATTAATCAATGGCAACCTCCTAGGTTCTAGCAGATACTGTAGACAGTTAACCAACTGTTTTTTTCCCAGAACGTACCTCTGGACAAGAAAAACTTCTCAGGCTGAGTTCTTGTCGATGCAGATACAGCTGTTGACAGACCTGTTCGTATGTATTAGTGTCTTGCTTTCTTTACTCCTCAGAGTAAAAGTAAGGCATTTACTTATTCTCTAAGTAACCTCTTATGCCAAGGAAAAATTCCCAGAAAAGAAACAGGGGTGATGGACCTCAAAAACATTCTGCTAAGTGAAAAAAGCCAGATGGGAAAGACCACATATTGTACGATCCCATTTATATAAAATGTCTAGAACAGGCAAATCTATAAAGACAGAGAGTGTTTTTACCTGTGTCTGGGGGTGGTACAGGGATTTACTATAAATGGGCCCAAGGGATCCCTTTGGGGTGATGGAAACATTTAAAAACTGGATTGTGGTGATGGTTGAACAACTCTATAAATTTAGTAAAGTAGTTGAATTATACACTTAAAACTGATGAGTTTCATGGTATGTAAAAAAGAGAATGGATATTTAACAAGGTAATTATCACCTTCTAATGTATGGAATATACTATGTTCAGAAAAAAGCAGAGTCACCCTGTAATTGCACACTTGCATACAAAGGAAATTCAAAATTCCTTAGTTTGGTTTCTATTTCAGTGAAAGCTATGAACTGACTACATAGTCACACCGTACTTCAAATGTACAATAACTTCTCTCCGAGCCTGAATAGTTTACTCTATTATATTTCAAATCTACGATTTTTAAGCAAAGCCTACAATCTGTCGTTGGGATTCCTAGGGAAATTCCAAGCAAATTTATTGGAATTACCCATTTTAAACATTACCCAAGAATTATATGTCTTATCTTCTTATGCCATTATTGTAACTTCTTATTCTGATATAATTTCAAACTTACAGAAAAGTTGCAAAAGTAGTACAAAGATTTCCAAATGCCATTAGCCAGATTCACCAATGCTTACATTTTTCTCATTTTTGTCATTATTTCTCTATATATATTTCTTCAATCTTTCTCTTTTTTAAATACAAACATACTGTATGTGCACTGGAAAAATATATATATTTTTATATAAGTGCAATTATTTAAATAAGTGTAATTTCCCTGACTCCCTAGAGAAAACCAATATTAACAATTTCTTGAATACTCTTCATCAAGTTTTTGAGAGAAACAAAAGAAATAATCTATTTTAAAATGCTTTGCAAATTGTAAAATGAATATACAAATGTAAGTTACATCAAAAACAAAACAAGACAAAAAACTAGCTAATTCTAGTATTCCCTTGCAGTTGAACTGGCAATGACCTTGTACCCTCTCTCCTTGTATGCAGAGCGACTTCTTTGGAAGACAGTGTAGAAGCTTGGGGTGTTTAACAGCTGAACTGACTGAGTACTGGACCCAATGAAATAGCTAAGTGGAAAGTCACAGCAAAACAGAAGCAATGTCCACATTTCTATGATGTGTATCACAGGACATTCAGAGAAAAGCAGAGGCACCTGTGTGCTCACAGAGCCACACAAAGGAAATGAACCTACATTGCTAAGTCTCTTTTGTAATTGTTTTTCCTGGCCCTCCATTTCTAAGCCATTGGCCTCCCATCAATGATCACATTTACTTGGAATCACAACAGAGACAGCACGGCTGAGCCAATTCTAATCAGAGGCAGTTCATAGACAGGACCCCTCACTGCGACCCTGCTGACAATGGACAGAGAGAAGTAAAAAATAACAGTGAATGAAAAGGAGCTATGCTAACAAAGAACATGTTAAAACAACAACCACCACAAAAAGTGTCCCACTTCCATGTTTACAATGTGCTTTTCTTCCTGCAGCCACCCTAGCCTGAAGTTTCTCACAATGAACCCTCCTAGCCTCATGGGACCTCACAGATGCCCAGCAGGTTTGTAGACTGCAGCCATGGCTGTAAACACAAACAGACCCTTAACTCTTCCTGGGAAGTGGCTTGAGACGGCTCCTGTGGAAGGGCAAGGTCTTCCAAAGCTGCGGGGAAGCCTTGCTCACAGAAGGAGTGTGAGAATTTATGAGTAAATATATGCACACCTGTGTGCTAGGACATTAGCAGGTATGGAACTTGGTTCTTGTCTAAACCATGACTGTTACGGAAATTATCCACACAACCTCAGTATTGGCCTCAGTCACTAAAGGAAATAGGTGGGCAACATTCTGGGCCAGATCAACATTTGGTACAGACAAGCAAAGATCTTTCTGGATGCATGTTCACCTCGATCCTTAGTTGAGTGGATTAAAGAGACTGTTGATTTTGACAGCAACTCATTGCTGGGTCAGACATGCCTGCTCGGTAAGTATGGGGCCTGCATCATGCCTATAACTCATCTCTGTAGCTATACTCAAAGCAGCATTTTATATCCATTGGGTCTTAGCTGGGTTTGAAAATAGCTTTCAGTAGAGTGCACTGCTTTATCATTTCTCCTACTTTGTTGTTGTGACCTTGTCCCAGTGAGATATCTGGATTGGTTTATAGCCACAACACAACCTGGCCCACTGACTAAGACACATTCTTAATCTTACTTTGCATTTTTTATTTGTGCTTTTTTTTTTTTTTTTTTGCGGTACACGGGCCTCTCACTGTTGTGGCCTCTCCTGTTGCGGAGCACAGACTCCGGATGCGCAGGCTCAGTGGCCATGGCTCACGGGCCCAACCGCTCCGCAGCATGTGGGATCCTCCCGGACCGGGGCACGAACCCATGTCCCCTGCATCGGCAGGTGGACTCTCAACCACTGCGCCACCAGGGAAGCCCTATTTGTGCTTTTTATAAAAGTTATTTTATGATTGTTCTTGTTTTGTTATCTATTATTATCATTACCTGTCTCACCTTCCTTAAGATTCTTCTTGAGATTGTTTTTCTCCTTACATCCTTGCTCTCCTGCACCAGTATAAGAATCATATACTCTGTTGCTATCCTTTCGATGACTGCTCCATAAATGTTAACATGCATAATTTAACCTTAAAAAATCTATATTTGCCAACATCTGAATAATACAAAAAACTTGATATGTTTTCATTATAATATTACCTCTCCTCTGATTTACATAGAACTGTTGTTATATATTTATTGCCATCTTGAATTATTATTTCCACAAATTAGACACTGTTTTAGCCAATGATTATTCAAATTTATCCATATGTTTAACACTTTTCTTTCTTTCTTTATAGCATTCCTTCTTGCATCTCCTACCTGTTTTCTCTTCTTAGTGTACTGAGAGTTTTTAATCATAAATAGATGTTGAAATTTGTTAAATGTTTTTTCTGCATTAATTTATATGACTGTATGGTTTTTCTCCTTTAGATTGTTAAGATGGTGAATTACATTTATATTTAAGTATTGAACCCGCCTTGCATTCCTGGAATAAGCCTCACTTGGGTGTGGTGTTTTATTCTTTCCACCTATTGCTAGATTCAATTTTCTAATATTGTGTTCCTGAAGGATATTAGTCCATGGTTTTCTTCCTCTGTACTATCTTTGTCTACTTTTGGTATTAAGGTAAAGCTGGGTAGCATAAAAAGAGTTGGAATATATTCCTTTTTCTTTATTTTATGGAAGAAATTATAAATTTGGCATTACTTCTTTAATGTTCAGAAGAAACCACCAGTGAAACCATCTGGTTTTGAAGATTTCCCTTTTTTGGAAGGTTTTTAACTATGAATTCAATTATCTATTTTATCTTGAGCAAGTTATGGCAGTTGGTGATTTTTGAAGAATTGGCCCATTTCAACTAAATTATCCAGGCATCTAGTGTTGTTTGCTGTGTTCTTTTATTATTCTTTTAACATCTGTGGAAACTTACTAATTTTTAAATGTGAGCATCTTTTCTTATTTGCTCCACCCAGAGTCAAGGCCGAAACAGGAAGACAGCCTCTCATAGCACTTCGCCAGGCCAGATTTTTTTTTCTAGTTATCACAAAAGGAGGTAGTCCTTTAGTGGTTTCTGACTGATAGAGGGTCTCACTCTCTCTCTCTCTCTCTCTTTTTTTTTCTTTTGCCTTTTCCCTGAACATGTGATCTATTAAACCCTAGCTAGAGACCACCTACAACTGATAAAAGAAACCAAGAAGACACAATCTCACTTATTCTGTGGGTTCACATTTTCTTTTTTTTTCTGGTCTCTGTAGAATTCTCTGATTTGCTTTCCAATTCAGCCATGCATTGAGAGGTTTTTGGTTTTGTTTGTTTACAATACTTTATCCAACATTTAAAGTATACTACTTTAAGAGGGATTTCTCCAAACTTCTAAGTCACCATATTTCTAGGAAAAATGATGAGGTGGAAATTTATGCACAGGTTTGGACAAAAAAAATTTGTGTGAAAATATTAAACTTAACTGAGGAAAACCTAGACAGTGATGTGGTGAAGAATGTGATTTTCCATATGTACAGAAGTGTTTAAAACTCTACGTCCTATGAGGCAGCAACTCCCTTTATCAATATCTATCCCGGAATAACTCCTGCAGAACTGAACAAGGATGTTTATAACAATCTAGTTTGTAAAAATGAAATCTGGAAAATACTTAAATGTTTATCAGTAGTGGAAAAGATTAAGTAAATTGAAGCACATATTTATTGTGGAATATTCCAAATACACTGACATGGATGGCCTTTAAGAGTTCTTGTGAGTATTAACCATGCAAGTAAGTGCTTAGCACAGACTATGTGTTCATTAAATGTTAGCAACTGATATTTTTTTGGATGTTCCCTGTCTTCCTAATCATTTTGATTGACAGAAATGTAATTGAGTTTATGTCAAATGGCACTCATTGAATCAGTTAATCAATCAATCAATCTCTCTCCCTGTCTCAAAAAAAAAAAACTGTCAGAGAAGTATGGAACACAAAACGTAAAAAGAAAAACATTTTTTTTTTTTTGCGGTACACGGGCCTCTCACTGTTGTGGCCTCTCCCGTTGTGGAGCACAGGCTCTGGACGCGCAGGCTCAGTGGCCATGGCTCACAGGCCCAGCCGCTCCGCAGCATGTGGGATCCTCCCGGACCGGGGCACGAACCCGTGTCCCCTGCAGTGGCAGGTGAACTCTCAACCACTGCGCCACCATGGAAGCCCAAAAAAACACATTTTTATGGTCTATTTTATTTGTTCTCTTCATTCACTAATCAGTTAGCAGCAAAACCCTTTAATCTTTGACTTTGGGAGAAAACTGAATATATATAATAATATGTTTACAAAAAAAAAAAAAAGAATACCAACTGAAGGGGCAGAGAGAAGAAGCAAGAAGAACTACAATTCTGCAGCCTGTGGAAGAAAAACCACATTCACAGAAAGACAGACAAAATGAAAAGGCAGAGGACTTTGTACTAGATGAAGGAACAAGATCAAACCCTAGAAAAGCAACTAAATGAAGTGGAGATAGGCAAACTTCCAGAAAAAACAATTCAGAATAATGATAGTGAATGCTGGCAGAAGACCTCAGACCTCCCAAAAGGCAAGAAACTCCCCACATACCTGGGTAGGGCAAAAGAAAAAAGAATAAACAGAGACAAAAGAATAGGGACAGGACCTGCACCAGTGGGAGAGAGCTGCGAAGGAGGAAAGATTTCCACACACTAGGAAGCCCTTTCGCGGGCGGAGACTGCAGGGGGCAGAGGGGGGAAGCTTCGGAGCAGCGGAGGAGAGCGCAGCAACAGGGGTGCGGGGGGCAAAGAGGAGAGATTCCCGCACACAGGATCGGTGCTGACCAGCACTCACCAGCCCGAGAGGCTTGTCTGCTCACCTGCCGGGGCAGGCGGGGGCTCGGAGCTGAGGCTCGGGCTTAGGTCGGATCCCAGGGAGAGGACTGGGGTTGGCAGCGTGAACACAGCCTGCAAGGGGCTAGTGCACCACGGCTAGCTGCTAGGGTGTCCGGAGAAAAGTCTGGACCTGCCGAAGAGGCAAGAGACTTTTTCTTCCCTCTTTGTTTCCTGGTGCGCGAGGAGAGGGGATTAAGAGCGCTGCTTAAAGGGCCTGCAGAGACGGGCGCGAGCCGCGGCTAAAAGCACGGACCCCAGAGACGGGCATGAGACGCTAAGGCTGCTGCTGCCGCCACCAAGGGGCCTGTGTGCGAGCACAGGTCACCATCCACACCTCCCCTCCTGGGAGCCTGTGCAGCCCGCTACTGCCAGGGTCCCAGGATCCAGGGACAACTCCCCCGGGAGAACGCATGGCACGCCTCAGGCTGGTGCAACGTCATGCCGGCCTCTGACGCCGCAGGCTCGCCCTGCACTGCACCCCTCCGTCCCCCCGGCCTGAGTGAGCCAGAGCCCCCGAATCAGCTGCTCCTTTAACCCCGTCCTGTCTGAGCGAAGAACAGACGCCCTCCGGCGACCTACACGCCAAGGCGGGGCCAAATCCAAAGCTGAGCCCCCACAGCTGTGCGAACAGAGAAGAGAAATGGAAATTTCTCCCAGCAGCCTCAGAAGTAGCGGATTAAAGCTCCACAATCAACTTGATATAACCTGCATCTGTGGAATACATGAATAGACAACAAATCATCCCAAATTGAGGAGGCAGACTTTGAGAGCAAGATTTATTATTTTTTCCCCTTTTCCTCTTTTTGTGAGTGTGTATGTGTATGCTTCTGTGTGAGATTTTGTCTCTATAGCTTTGCTTTCACCATTTGTCCTAGGGTTCAATCCGTCCGTTTTTTCTTTTTTTCTTTTCTTTTCTTTTTAAAAATTTTTTTTCTTAATAATTATTTTTTATTTTAAAAACTATTTTATCTTACTTTATTTTATTTTATCTTCTTTCCTTCCTTCCTTCCATTCTTCCTTCCTTTCTTCCTTCCTTTCTTCCTTCCCTCCTTCCTTCCCTCCTTCTTTCTTTCTTTCTTTCTTTCCTTCCTTCCTTCCTTCCTTCCTTCCTTCCTTCCTTCTTTCTTTCTTTCTTTCTTTCTTTCTTTCTTTCTTCCTTTCCTTCCTTCCTTCCTTCCTTCCTGCCTTCCTTCCTTTCTTCCTTCTTTCTTTCTTTCTTTCTTTCTTACTACTTTTTCTCCCTTTTATTCTGAGCCATGTGGATGAAAAGCTCTTGGTGCTGCAGACAGGAGTCAGTGCTGTGCCACTGAGGTGGGAGAGCCAACTTCAGGACACTGGTCCGCAAGAGAACTCCCAGCTCCACATAATATCAAACAGCGAAAATCTCCCAAAGATCTCCATCTCCACACCAGCACCCAGCTTCACTCAATGAACAGCAAGCTACAGTGCTAGACACCCTATGCCAAACAACTAGCAAGACAGGAACACAACCCCACCCATTAGCAGTGAGGCTGCCTAAAATCATAAGTCCACAGACACTACAAAACACACCACCAGACGTGGACCTGACCACCAGAGAGACAAAATCCAGCCTCATCCACCAGAACACAGGCACAAGTCCCCTCGAACAGGAAGCCTACACAACCCACTGAAACAACCTTAGCCACTAGTGACAGACACCAAAAACAATGGGAACTATGAACCTGCAGCCTGAAAAAGGAGACCCCAAACACAGAAAGATAAGCAAAATGAGAAGCCAGAAAAACAAACAGCAGATGAAGGAGCAAGATAAAAACACAGCAGACTTAACAAATGAAGAGGAAATAGGCAGTCTACCTGAAAAAGAATTCAGAATAATGATAGTAAAGATGATCCAAAATCTTGGAAATAGAATAGACAAAATGCAAGAAACATTTAACAGAGACCTAGAAGAACTAAAGATGAAACAAGCAATGATGAACAACACAATAAATGAAATTAAAAATACTCTAGATGAGACCAGTAGCGGAATAACTGAGGTAGAAGAATGGATAAGTGACCTGGAAGATAAAATAGTGGAAATAACTACTGCAGAGCAGAATAAAGAAAAGAGAATGAAAAGAACTGAGGACAATTTCAGAGACCTCTGGGACAACATTAAATGAACCAACATTCGAATTATAGGGGTTCCAGAAGAAGAAGAGAAAAAGAAAGGGACTGAGAAAATATTTGAAGAGATTATAGTTGAAAACTTCCCTAATATGGGAAAGGAAATAGTTAATCAAGTCGAGGAAGCACAGAGAGTCCCATACAGGATAAATCCAAGGAGAAACATGCCAAGACACATATTAATCAAACTGTCAAAAATTAAATACAAAGAAAACATATTAAAAGCAGCAAGGGAAAAATAACAAATAACACACAAGGGAATCCCCATAAGGTTAGCAGCTGATCTTTCAGCAGAAACTCTGAATCCAGAAGGGACTGGCAGGACATATTTAAAGTGATGAAGGAGAAAAACCTACAACCAAGATTACTCTACCCAGCAAGGATCTCATTCAGATTTGATGGAGAAATTAAAACCTTTACAAACAAGCAAAAGCTGAGAGAGTTCAGCACCACGAAACCAGCTTTACAACAAATGCTAAAGGAACTTCTCTAGCGAAGAAACACAAGAGAAGGGAAAGACCTACAATAACAAGCCCAAAACAATTAAGTAAATGGGAATAGGAACATACATATCAATAATTACCTTCAATGTAAATGGATTAAATGCTCCCACCAAAAGACACAGACTGGCTGAATGGATACAAAAACAAGACCTATATATATGCTGTCTACAAGAGACCCACTTCAGACCTAGAGACACATGCAGACTAAAAGCAAGGGGATAGAAAAAGATATTCCATGCAAATGGAAACCAAAAGAAACCTGGAGTAGCAATTCTCATATCAGACAAAATAGACTTTAAAATAAACACTATTAGAAGAGACAAAGAAGGACACTACATAATGTGTCAAGGGGTTGATCCAAGAAGAAGATATAACAATTGTAAATATTTATGCACCCAACATAGGAGCACCTCAATACATAAGGCAAATACTAACAGCCATAAAAGGGGAAATCGACAGTAACATATTCATAGTAGGGGACTTTAACATCCCACTTTCACCAATGGACAGATCATCCAAAATGAAAATAAATAAGGAAACACAAGATTTAAATGATACATTAAACAAGATGGACTTAATTGATATTTATAGGACATTCAATCCAAAAACAATAGAATACACATTTTTCTCCAGTGCTCATGGAACATTCTCCAGGATAGATCATATCTTGGGTCACAAAGCAAGCGTTGGTAAATTTAAGAAAATTGAAATTGTATCAAGTATCTTTTCTGACCACAACGCTATGAGACTAGATATCAATTACAGGAAAAGATCTGTAAAAAATATAAAAACATGGAGGCTAAACAATACACTACTTAATAATGCAGTGATCACTGAAAACAATCAAAGAGGAAATCAAAAAATTCGTACAAAAAAATGACAATGGACACATGATGACTCAAAACCTATAGGATGCAGCAAAGGCAGTTCTGAGAGGGAAGTTTATAGCAATACAATCCTACCTTAAGAAACAGGAAACATCTAGAATAAACAACCTAACCTTGCACCTAAAGCAATTACAGAAAGAAGAACAAAAAACCCCAAAGTTAGCAGAAGGAAAGAAATCATAAAGATCAGATCAGAAATAAGTGAAAAAGAAATGAAGGAAATGATAGCAAAGATCAATAAAACTAAAAGCTGGTTCTTTGAGAAGATAAACAAAATTGATAAACCATTGGCCAGACTCATCAAGAAAAAAAGGGAGAAGACTCAAATCAATAGAATTAGAAATGAAAAAGGAGAAATAACAACTGACACTGCAGAAATACAAAAGATCATGAGAGATTACTCCAAGCAACTCTATGCCAATAAAATGGACAACCTGGAAAAAATGGACACATTCTTAGAAATGCACCACCTGCCAAGACTGAACCAAGAAGAAATAGAAAATATGAACAGACGAATCACAAGCACTGAAATTGAAACTGTGATTTAAAATCTTCCAACAAACAAAAGCACAGGACCAGATGGCTTCACAGGGGAATTCTATCAAACATTTAGAGAAAAGCTAACACCTATCCCGCTCAAACTCTTCCAAAATATAGCAGAGGGAGGAACACTCCCAAACTCATTCTAGGAGGCCACCATCATCCTGATACCAAAAGCAGACAAGGATCACAAAGAAAGAAAACTACAGGCCAATATCACTGCTGAACATAGATGCAAAAATCCTCAACAAAATACTAGCAAACAGAATCCAACAGCACAGTAAAAGGATCATACACCATGATCAAGTGGGGTTTATTCCAGGAATGCAAGGATTCTTCAATATACTGAAATCAAACAACGTAATACACCATATTAACAAATTGAAGGGTAAAAACCATATGATCATCTCAATAGATACAGAGAAAGTTTTCAACAAAATTCAACACCCATTTATGGTAAAAACCCTGCAGAAAGTAGGCATAGACGGAACTTTCCTTGGCATAATAAAGGCCATATATGACAAACCCACAGCCAACATCGTCCTCAATGGTGAAAAACTGAAAGCATTTCCACTAATATCAGGAACAAGAAAAGGTTGCCCACTCTCACCACTCTTATTCAACATAGTTTTGGAAGTTTTAGCCATAGCAATCAGAGAAGAAAAGGAAATAAAAGGAATCCAAATCAGAAAAGAAGAAGTAAAGCTGTCACTGTTTGCAGATGACATGATACTATACATAGAGAATCCTAAAGATGCTACCAGAGAACTACTGGAGCTAATCAATGAATTTGGTAAGGTAACAGGATACAAAATTAATGCACAGAAATCTCTGGCATTCCTATACACTAAGGATGAAAAATCTGAAACTGAAACCAAGAAAACACTCCCATTTACCATTGCAACAGAAAGAATAACATATCTAGGAATAAACCTACCTAAAGAGACAAAAGACCTGTATGCAGAAAATTATAAGACACTGATGAAGAAATTAAAGATGATACAAATATATGGAGAGATATACCATGTTCTTGGATTGGAAGAATCAACATTGTGAAAATGACTCTACTACCCAAAGCAATCTACAGATTCAATGCAATCCCTATAAACTACCACTGGCATTTTTCACAGAACTAGAACAAAAAATTTCACAATTTGTATGGAAACACAAAAGACCCCAAATAGCAAAAGCAATCTTGAGAACGAAAAATGGATCTGGAGGAATCAGGCTCCCTGACTTCAGGCTATACTACAAAGCTACAGTAATCAAGACAGTATGGTACTGGCACAAAAACAGAAATATAGATCAATGGAACAGGATAGAGAGCCCAGAAATAAACCCACATACATATGGTCACCTTATCTTTGATAAAGGAGGCAGGAATGTACAGTGGAGAAAGGACAGCCTCTTCAATAAGTGGTGCTTGGAAAACTGGACAGGTACATGTAAAAGTACGAGATTAGAACAATCCCTAACACCATAAACAAAAATAAGCTCAAAATGTATTAAAGACCTAAATGTAAGGCCAGAAGCTATCAAACTCTTAGAGGAAAACATAGGCAGAACACTCTATGACATAAATCACAGCAAGATCCTTTTTGACCCACCTCCTAGAGAAATGGAAATAAAAACAAAAATAAACAAATGGAACCTAATGAAACTTCAAAGCTTTTGCACAGCAAAGGAAACCATAAACAAGACCAAAAGACAACCCTCAGAATGGGAGAAAATATTTGCAAATGAAGCAACTGACAAAGGATTAATCTCCAAAATTTACAAGCAGCTCATGCAGCTCAATAATAAAAAAACAAAAAACCCAATCCAAAAATGGGCAGAAGACCTTAATAGACATTTCTCCAAAGAAGATATACAGATTGCCAACAAACACATGAAAGTATGCTCAACATCATTAATCATCAGAGAAATGTAAATCAAAACTACAATGAGGTATCATCTCACACCAGTCAGAATGGCCATCATCAAAAAATCTAGAAACAATAAATGCTGGAGAGGGTGTGGAGAAAAGGGAACACTCTTGCACTGCTGGTGGGAATGTGAATTTGTATAGCCACTATGGAGAACAGTATGGAGGTTCCTTAAAAATCTACAAATAGAACTACCATATGACCCTGCAATCCCACTACTGGGCATATACCCTGAGAAAACCATAATTCAAAAAGAGACATGTACCAAAATATTCACTGAAGCTCTATTTACAATGGCCAGGAGATGGAAACAACCCAAGTGTCCATCACCGGATGAATGAATAAAGAAGATGTGGCACATATATACAATGGAATAGTACTCAGCCATAAAAAGAAATGAAATTGAGCTATTTGTAATGAGGTGGATAGACCTAGAGTCTGTCATACAGAGTGAAGTAAGTCAGAAAGAAAAAGACAAATACCGTATGCTAACTCATATATATGGAATCTAAGAAAAAAAATGTCATGAAGAACCTAGGGGTAAGACAGGAATAAAGACACAGACCTACTAGAGAATGGACTTGAGGATATGGGGAAGGGGAAGGGTAAGCTGGGACAAAGTGAGAGAGTGGCATGGATATATATACACTAGCAAATGTAAAATCGATAGCTAGTGGGAAGCAGCCGCATAGCACAGGGAGATCAGCTCGGTGCTTTGTGACCACCTAGCGGGGTGGGATAGGGAGGGTGGGGGGGAGGGAGATGCAAGAAGGAAGAGATATGAGAACACATGTATATGTATAACTGATTCACTTTGTTATAAAGCAGAAACTAACACACCATTGTAAAGCAATTATACTCCATTAAAGATGTAAAAATTAAATTAAAAAAAATCATCCAATTACTTTTTCCATCTATATTTATCATATATTGTTCAAAAACTTTGAGAACAGATATATACACAATATTATCTAAAACCATTTGAATATTTTGTTAATCTACTGACATTTTAAGAAATGGAGAAAAATAAAATATAAGTTTAGTAAAAAAAAAAAAAAAACAACCTAATTGACTTCTTAATCCACAAATGAGTCATGACGTACAGTTTGATAAACTCTGGACTACAGCTTTCATATGTCTAAAAACATAAAAGAGTAAATGTACAATTGGAAATAGTTATGTACTTCATTGTGTGAAATATTATAAAATAGTGTATTAAGCAGTCTTTATATTAAAAATTTGAAGGGACATTTCTTTCCTACATTTTCAAGTACAATCTGATGCTCTCAGAAGTTGTGTGCTGCAGACCCTGTGAACTTTCACCTCCTGGAACTGTGCTTCCCATACCTCTCTTTCCCAGAAAAAGAGGCCAGGACTCTTCCTGTGTAGGAAGCACAGGACAGTGGAACAAAGTCCAAGCTCCTTCACCAACTTGACTCAGCCTTCAGGACCAAGTGCTTCTTCATGATATTCTGGGGACACTGGAAAACCAGAGAGTAGAATCCAGACTTAAAGTTGTAGAGAAGAAAAGGCTGCTGAAAGTTATATGCATGGAAGTTATATGTTGAAATCCGTCGATGGGTAAATAATTCATTGGAGTTAGACCATGAGATCAGACTTTTGATAAATTTAGTTTATCAGAGAAAGAATAGTGGATGATTTGAGAAGACAAAACTAAGGGAAGAGCAAACAAAATTTTTTTTGATAAAGCATCTAGATGGTTACAATAGTGATCCAGGATTAAGACATAAGGACCTAGGCAGAGGAAACACCACGGAGGAGACTGTCACCTGGCATTCTGGGGCACCAGTTCATTAAAGTGATTGATTAAACTAAAATAATAGGCAGGGCCATCTTGGGATGTTCCTCTAGTAGATGGGGAAGGCCTTCAAAGCCAAGTCAAATTAGGAATGAGAGGAAGATCTCAGTATATTCAACATGAAGAAGAAAAATTCTAATGGGAAGAAAAAATGTCTTCAACTTTTAGATGGCTGTTAGAGCTGGATCCAATTAGCAGATATTAATTACAGACAGATTATTATTCAATATTAGAAAGACATTCTTAATTATTTTAGTAATTTTATTATCAAATGGGTGACTACCGGAGGAACAGAGTCCTCTGTCATGGAAGTTGTCCAACACTGACACTTATCTGGATTTACAACGCAAGAAAATGTTGAATTAAAGTCCAATGACAAGCAACCAGAAAACAGGCACTCCATCTGTATCCCACATCTTAGCACAGGCCCCATTATGTGGCTGGTATCCAAACACCACTGGTTAAATGCAATATGCCCAAGCGTCTTTTCCAACTGATTACTGATTCTACAAAGTCTTGGGAGGGACAGGAATGTGGGAATGAAAATACACCCTGGGGGAAAAAGCACATGCTTTTAGACAATACATAATGGATACAGTTCTTTAGAAAATCCCTTCAAATATTTCAAGACCACACTTCCATTGAGTAAATACAGTGGTCAGTTCACAGCCCCTCACTTAGGGTATTACCAGCTGCTATAACAAAGAAGCACTAACATTTCAATGACTTGATGCAACAAAAGTTTATTTTTGCAGACATAGAGGGACATGGAGGTGATCCTGGTGAATAAGCAATTCTCCTCTACCTGGAGATTCAGCAGCACAAGCTTTTTCCATCTCACAGTTCTGCCTTACTTTAAGGCCTTAGAGTCATTTGCACAGGAAAGGGCTTGAAGGGGCAGGAATGCAAAGATTTTATGGGCCAGGCTTAGACATGGCACATATGTGTTCTTTTCCCATTGCATGGAGAGCTTTCATTCACACCTAACTGCAAGGGATGCTGGGAGCTATAGTGTAGCTGGTATAAAGGTGGGCAGAAAGCAGTGTGGGTGGACAGCTAGTAGTCTCCTCTGCTATAACCATGCACACACACAAATCACACACAAGCCCTCCCAGAGCTCCATCTGTGATAGAAACAATTTCAAAGGTTAAATTTTTAAAAATCCATGCCCAAATCAATTAGCTAATGATATTCTGATAAACTTTGTAGTGATTCCACTACAATATTGAGAAAACTGCCAAAGACACATTGCAGGAGTTTATTTTCCAAGCAAGGTTGCTCATGACTGTGTCAGCTGGCATTCCGAAGCTAATGAATATACCTAATACTGGTTTAAATTCTTCCTTTGATCATTGAAAGGGATGGTATCTCAACCAGCACCTGAGATGATACATTCTAGTTTTTCAACTTCTCTTATTGTTTAAAAGGTTCTTTAATACCCAGCCAATGGTTCCCTCTTCTTGGCATCAAGCCAAAACATTTTGCTCATGTCTGTCAGCGGGCCCAGGCTGCCATGCCAATAAAAAGAATAGCAAGATCAAACATGAGAATTAATACCTTTGCATACCTGTCTCCTGCCTTTTCTGGTGCAGGGTGATGGACACAGTCTTGCTCTGTGACATCTGAGCTACATCCAGGAGAACAGTATCTTCAGCATTCTTGGAAAGTCAGCTGAGCCACCTACCTCTCACCTAACACCCCATCAGCTGAGGCCTGATAAAGCATTATTTTCTCTACACTAATGATCAATTACACTTTTATTACTAATTTATCAACCACCTCTCTTTTATTAAGATGACTTTATGTCTTTGCTCTTTGTTTTGAAGTCTCTCTTCCATTTGATCTTCCAGGTCAGTACTTTTTGTTCTTAACAACTATGCCCTTCTTTCACGGAGCTACTGAATTTTTAAATTAAAAGCTTAGTTTTCTCATTCCAAGATGTCTGGTTTTGTGTTATTTTTACTGTCCAGGTGTGACTGATTTGTCTCCTTCAATAGCTGCTTATTCTCAGAGTTCAGCTAGCTCCCCCACTGTCTGGGGTTCCCTGTAGATTTTCTTTGCCTGGTCCTATTTCTCTTCATCCCTGGGGCTCAAGTCAGATTAATGGGAAAACTTGAGCAGTCATGACATGACCTCATGGGGGTGCAGATTACTGCAGGTAAAGTGGCCAGCTTGTATGAGGCACCAGATGAAAACCTCTATTTCCACGGGGATGCTCAAGCAGAGAGATCTGCCTTCACCCAGCCTCATGGGAAGACAGGAAGTAGCTCACCAGACATCTCCTCCCACAGTCCCAGAGCCCAGGAAGCCCAGAGGTGCTCTTAGGATTACATGCGAGGGAGGCACAGCACACACTCTGGGGCCACAGATCACTGGGGGCCATGGAGTTCTACCACCCACCCTCAGACATCCAAGCTTGTACCCAGACTGCAAAGTTCTGCACCTGCTTGGCCTCCTCTGGCCCCTGACAGAGCCTGAGGGTCACAGCCTTCTCGTCCCGCTCACTCGCAAGCCTGGCAGCCGTGTACCCAGGACAGCTGGTAGGTGACCCCACGGAGGTGGACATGGAGGGCATCAGAAGTGCTCACTCACTGCCAACTTCCAAGAATCTGCTCCATTAGACACAATGTTAAGAATCTTAAAATTCTTTCTGATAAGATATCATTGTTCTCTTAGCTCCTTTAAGAGTGGCATTTGGCTGCTATTCAAATCTTTTAGCCAGGACTCTTGAGAACCACAAGATAATTTTTCAAGATTGAGGAATGAAGGACAAAAGACCTTTTCTTCTGACAGCTTGATTTTGTTTCAGGAATCTACAGGGCTCTCAGCTAGTCACTGGTGTTTCTGCAGCTCCACATCTCTGTCTCATGGAGTTGGTTTGAGAACATTAATTGCTTGGCCAGGGCCAGTTGAGGGAAAATAGTTACAAGAAAGCCAACCATCATTGTGCACAGGAATCCCATAGGGATCAATAATAATGATACTTTCACACTCTTGTCCATTACTATATGACAGACCTTCTTCAAAGGAAGTATTTTCTGCAAGGAATGCCATCAGATCATCACAACAATCCCCAATCCACCTTGCTGATGCACTAGCAAGGCTAAGAAATAGTTCTAAGAAAGACAGTGTGAAATTCTCAACGTTCTAAGATCAGTAGTAGGAGTGAATGCAAGCTCTCCGCCCTTGCTCTTCATTTTTGTTGCCAAGTATCTTCACTCAAAATCATCGACAATCTATTCTTATTACCATTTCTTAAAATGAAATATTAATTTCAAAAAAGGACATGATCTCATAACTTTAAAAGTGAATAAACACAACCTTTATGAAAATCTCACCAAAATATGACTATTCTACCATCAACTGACATCACATCACAGAGAAGCTTTGCTTTTGGAAATCAATTGTTGAGGGGCATGGGCTGCCAGAGGTGTTTCCCTCTGGAAAAGGAGAAGAGGAGTCAGAAGTAGGTTCAAAGCTAGAGCCCAGCCCACGTGGCCTGCTCATGTCCCTTCCGGTTTCAAAGGGATTCCACCTATCAGGTGCCATGTACCTCCTTCAAGTCTGAACAGGATAACAATCGAAGCAGCTACAGGCTGTGATGGTGACAAACGATCCCAGGCAAGAGTAAACCACAAAAACCCTGATCACTCAGCTTGTCAGTAGAGAGTTCTGTGCTTAACTTCTACAGCCAGGCTGCTGACTCTGACTTCTAGTTCCACATTTTACTAACTTAATAATTGGGAGCAGTTTACCTAATATCTCCAAGCCTCAGTTTGCTCAGCAACATGGGAATAGTAACAGCTCAAAGAGTCATGAAGGATTAAATAAGATAATACTGTACATGGAAATACTTAGGTTAAGTGAAGCTCGTTAAATGCCAGATCTTATTACTAGTAAGCAATCGCTATGTTCCAGGCATGTGCTAAGTGCTGAGAATAAATAAGACGTACCACAGGTGGCCACATCAATACCACCATCCCTCATGCTCTTCTGCAGCAAGGCTTTGCCATTCCTGCTATCAAAGGGTGGAGTCTAATGCCCCTCCCCTTGAATCTGGGCATCCCTGAAGTTTGCTTCAGCCAATGTGTGATTTTTGCCCTGTGGAAGCCAGCTGTCATGTGACAAGGCTCCAGCCAGACCACTGAATGATGACAGACAGCTGGACAGAGAGAAACCACAGGGAAGAGAACAAGATGCCCCAGTTAACAGCCAAGGCCAAGGCCCCAGATGGGGTCGGGGGTGGGGGGACATGGGGGATCCTCCAGCTCCAGCTAAGCCACCACCCTCACCCAAATTCCTGACCCCAGAATCGTGACCAGTTGGTTGCCATTTTAAGCCATTGAGTTCTGGAGTGGTTTGTGATGCAGCAATAGAGAACTGAAACATAAGACCCAACCCAACCCATAGTGGAAGGGAGCAGAGACCCAGAAACTACCCCCAGGTCACGTGGAAAATGCTCTGATAGAGGTGCTAGGTCTATGCAACCTACTACGGGCACACAGCCAGGCCATGGTTCATCCAGTCGGAGCCAGAGATGAAAAAGAGAAGTCTTGGGAGGTGGGAGGGGACCGTAAAGCTGCCTGAGTAGACACAGCCATGGGGAAAATTAAAAGACATTCCTTTCCTCCAAGAAGGGTATTTCACCTCCCAGGCAGGAGGAGCTGGCAGGCCTAGACATCTCAGAGGGAATGCATGTTCCTATGCTGTCTTAGTCACATAATTGGGCTTTTCTAATGAAAGGAACAGATATAAGTTTCACTTATTTAAGTCAGGGATAGTTTCCCATTGTCTTCTCAGGCGTGTGTACTTTGTGCCTTCCCAACAAAAGATTATAAGTTCCTTGAGAGCAGGCATTCTCTACTTTCTTACTGTCTACCTCCAGGGCCCACTGCTAACCACACACGCTAGCATGCTGCTTTGCTTCGGTGAAAGCTCAGTTAATACAGAGTGATTGATGGATTCACGGATTCTCATCCTTGGAAGGAAACTTCCTCTAATTTAAACTCCCTTCCAGACTCCGTCAAAGCTAGTCAGCTTCAGACATGGCCACTGCTGATTTGTCAGTGGATAAATGCTATACATCTCCTGTCCCACACACAAAAGAATAGAGTGAAAAGCTAACCCCCAGAGCCTTCCCAGACCTCCAGGCTGCAGTGGGTCTGAAGACCTTACCTCTGCCATGATTCCTTGTATTCCTTTATAGGAATTATCCAAATGCTTGCTAGATACTTGCCTCTCTGGACTGTAAACTCGAAGTGCTAGAAACACCTACCTTGCTCTTTCCCAGACTCTCAGAGCCTAGTGTAGTGCCAGCCGTGGAGTGTATATGTTGTATGAATCAATGAATGAATGAATTCCAATTATAAGACAAAGCCTCAAAGGACTAGCATTTAGTCATTTTTAACATACTAGACATGTATATACAACCAACGAAATAACCAAATTCATGTCAGAAAGAGACCCAAACATCTGTCTTCTATGTATAGTCTCTATATATTCTATTTAATGTCTATAATAATAATATAAATTAAATGCTTACTATATGAACGTTGTACTGCTCCAGGTACTTACATGTCTTTATCTCATTTTGTACACAGGGGATTTCTTGAAGGCAGGTCCAGTTATTATCCTGATTTATACATGAGGAAACCCGTGGCACAGAGAGATTCAATAACTTGCCAAGGTCACAGAGCTGGTAAATGGCTGAGCTTAGATTCAGACCCAGGCAACTGGAATCCAGAGCGATTTCCCTTTACACAACACAGCGATTCTTCTCTTAATAAGATTCCATTAAAGTTAAATGAATAAGAACATCAAGAGCAACAGGAGGCTCAGGTGACGAGATGTGACCACTTTTCCCCCGAGGGTTCTCGCCCAGTCCCGGCGAGGTCTGTGCTGAAGGCTGGCTGCATGCCCTCCACAGCCCACCAGAACTAACCTCAGGCCCAGAGGGCGCTTCTGAGTGGTCAGGAGCCCAGGCAAGACCATTGCCATTGAGTGTTCAACACAGTACAGAGGGGATCCTTTGGCTGGAGCTGTCTGAGAATCACAGTGATGGGCCAGGGCCTCCTTCAGGAGAAATGCCCTTCTCTCGAAAGGGTGGGGCCTCCTCTCTTGAGAGGAAGCCCTGATTCTAGGTCCAGCTCTGTCATTAACCCAGCACTGGGGACATTTAGGGTCATTCTGATCCCATAACAAGAACCCCAAGCTCCTTCCCACCAGCGAAATGCTACAGATTATTTTGGAATTCACACGGAAACCTAACAGTCCCAGGAAAAGCCATTCTAACAGCACGTGGCAACTCCTCAGTCTACTTCCAAACGGTGACCAAGTGCGTGTGGGCAGAAGCTTGCGGTCCTCAAAAACAGGGTCAAGTCTCGATCGGGATCAGGTCCTGTATCAGCAACACTACACCTATGAGACCTACAAGCACATCTTGCCTCCAGACCAGAACTCTCTTACACATTTTGCTTTTAATAAACGGAGACAGAGCCAGAGTTATCGCACTGCATTCAGTGTGAATTTTCTCTTAACGACGTTCTGGCAGACACCTCTTTAAAGTCACTGCACAGAAATAGCAGGAAGGAAAAACTTGCCATCACAAAGCTTTCTGTTTGTGTATGGGCAGACGTCAAAACATTCTGATAAGAGCTGTTCTCCAAAGTCACAGCTTGATTCTGTAGTCCTTTGCCCACATGAGTGAAGCCCATGATCAAACTTAAGAGTCCCCACTCACAATCTCGCTCCAGTGAGAGCAAAATTTAAAAATAAATATCTGCGTTGGATTTCCAGTCTCCACCGGAGAGCAGAGGAAATGACAGACTGACAAGAAGAAGCGGGGGGAGACTAGGCTTAGAGGAAAACCCACTCTCCACTTCTCTTCTCCTCCCAGCCTTCCAGCCTCAAGCCCCTTCTGCTTGGTGTCCAGTTGACTTTGACCCATTTGGAACTCACAAGAGTTTAAAATACAGTAACACCCTTGTGTGTTCAGCTTTGCTACATAAGAAAGAGACAAAGACAGAGAGAGAGAGAGACCCCCAAAGCCCTCACCGAGAGCTGCCTGATTCTGCTGAATGTAAACAATTTTTCTGGTAGCCAGTGTTAATACATCTGTGACCTCTGTCCTTCTATTCCCAGCTCCCTCCTGGCACACCCAGCCCCACCCCCACCCCCCCACCCCCCGCCCAGTACTGAGCTCGGAAAGCAGACTGGCCTCTAGGAAAACTGTGGCTCTGTCAACTGTTATCTGTATGATCAGAGGCAGGTTGGTGAACTTCTCATTGCCTTTATCCCCTCTTCGGTAAAATGAGGATAATGAGTGGTAAGAGTTGTGGAGTTGTTGTAGAGGATTAAATGGTTCGTGAGTGCAAGTGAAATTAGCATGGAAAGCATGTAGGAAACTCCAGTGTTGACTGTGAGCAATGTTATTCTTTTTATTTATCACCCTTATCTCACCATTCAAATCAGAAAGGATCTATTAACCAGAACTTCCACCAGGACAGAAGTTCATTGACACTAAAGTATACATCAGTGATGTATTTTCATGTTTGACCTTACATGTCTAACTGGGAAATGAAAGGCTGTTTCCCCAGGTTTCATTGATTCAACAAGTATTTATTGAGAACATACTATCTATTGGGTACTATCATGTATTTCTAGTACATGAGGAGGGCTTAGAAAATGTTGATGAATGAATGAGTGAATGAATGGGTGGGAATGACCCTCCCACAGATGCTCCTCTTGGATGTAGTTGCAGAGGCCACTGGGGCATAGAGGCTTGTCCGTCCCTTCATCCCAGCTCCTTCCAGACCTGAATGCTTTCCACTCCCACCTAGGGCTGCAGAGCCCCTGGCTTAGCCCTTCTCTTGTTTCCTTGCTTGGCTTCCAACCAAAAGGTTCTGACAAAGAAGCAGTCACTAGAACACATCCTCTTTGTATTACTATAGTCAGGTGTTATAAAGGATGCTCAAAAAGAAGGCATCTCACATGCATATGGAAAGTACCTTCTGCCTTTAATCCAATCAAGGATTTATTCTTCCCTGTATAACAAGACCATCTCCCAAACTTTAGATACTGAGCGAGAAAGAAATTGTTTGCAGAGCTGGCCTAGGTTGTGGTCAGCACATGGCATCTGTGCTTTCATAAGCTCTGGGAATAGTCTACCTGGACCTTATCTCCATGGAGCGGACACTGATTGATTTTTGGCCACCAATATCCATCCCCCCTTGTTTTGGTGATTTGAGGCATGCCCCCTCCTCTGGAAGTATGACTTGGGTGGGACTCTACCCCAGTCTCCAAAATGAAGCAAGTGTCAGCATGGCCCACAGGGATGGGTGAAGGGGGACTCCTGGCTCAAGTTGGTCCAATCAGAATGAATCGCAGGACTAAGAGCAGGAGATTCCAAGAGGAAACAGTCTCTTCCTTTACATTTAATATGGACTGGGGGAGAGTGACCTTGGACTTATGGGAGCCACAAGATAGCACCTGGGAATGAAGCAAGTACAGGCAAAGACAGACCTGAGTGCCAGGAATAGATTGCCCAATGATTTCACTTGAGCCCCTGAATCGTGCTTGAAGCCAAATTTCCTCTGGATTTTTCAACTCTGTGGGTTAATTCCTTTGTCTCTTAAGCCTGTCAAGGCTCCTTTTTTATTTACAACCAAGAGAATCCTAGGTTACCCACATATCTTGTCACAGTGCCTAAAGTTTCACATTGCTTATTTGCTTGTATTAATAGAGGAAATAAAGCTGAAAATTGCAAATATGCTATCAACCATCAGCCCAAAAGTGCTTTGTAGTTTGATAACTGTCATTTTTATTTACTTGGTAATACAATTCGACATTAAGCATTCCAAGGATAGAACCCAAAATCACACTGAACAAAAGCAGAAAAGTCCACCGTGAAGTTTCTTAGCCTATACCACTCCTCTTATGTGATGTCCCTCGGAGTTCTATGAAGAACAATAACTCAAACCCTGGGAGGTAATGAAAACTTCTTGAACGTGTGGAGCTTGCAATGAGCTGTGAATGGATAGGATGGTAGAGGCGAAGGTAAAAGGAAAAATAAATTTTTTGTCTGGCAAGCCTTTTGTTTCCAGTGACTTCCAGAGACACCATATACCGTAGAAGGAGAACCCAGAATTCTCTTCCTTGGATTCTCTGTTGGATTGTCTATGAGCCACTTTTTCAATGTCTTTATCCAAAGTTGGCCAATCAGGTGGAGCTTTATAAGCCCATGAGCTTGAGACTCTTTGATTCACTCCATCGATGCTATTTATTGAGCACCTACCACGCGCATCGGATCAGATGCTGTACTAGTTACTGACACTGGAGATTTAAAGATGAATGAGCACCCAAGGAGCTTAGAGTCCATGAGCAATGCAGACAATGCCCCCCAAGACTATAATAGAGTATGATTAATGCCATTACAGAGCTGAACATGTGGCAATGACTAGGACACCTGTCCCAGGCTAAGGGATGGAAGAAAGGACTCAGGACAAAGAGATTTTTGAGCAGGCATCAGCCAGCAGATGAGATGTAGGGACGGCCATTGCAGGAAGAAAGAATAACATTGGCAAAGGAACGGCGGTATGAGAAACTATGGGGCATTTAGTGCACTGGATTTGGTAAACTGAGCTCAGGTACAAGAATGGGAAACAACGCGGGAAGAAGCAAACACTTGGTCATAGTGGCTCCTTCTGGCAAGCCAAGGACTGCATTTGTCTGGGGAAGCCTTCAGTGGCTCCCTATTTGCTATGGAATAAATTCTAGAACTCCGGACTCCTTGAATCAAGACCAGCAAGACATGCTTTAGCTTTTTCACATTCTAATAGCCAAAAAAAAAAAAAAAAGCAACCTATATGATGAGGGCAGAGTCTGAAGGCACTCCCTGCCTGGCTTGGCATTTCTGTTCAGATCGGCTGTATCCTTTTCCTTATCTCCATTTTCCTCGTAGCCCTGGGCCCAGGAGATGAGAGGAGCCACATATATCCCCACCAAGTCCCACAGTCACCCCATCAGGCCCTACTCAGCTTAGCATCATTTTTCATTTGGTATGAAGTCATTTTTAAAGTGCCTGCTTCTCATTAGGAAGGTAACCCGATAGCCCCTGTGGGAGATGCACAAGAAGCAGAAGTGAAACAGCCTTTTTCTTCAGACTCTGGCATTTTCCCTCACTGGCTTTCTTTCTGAGCGTCGGTGTTGATGAGGCTTTTCTGTTCAGAAAACTCTGCCTAAATCTTAGACTCTGTGGTATCTGTTGTTACTGGTTTGTCTGTGTATTTATGCTGGTTTTGATGGACATCTTTTCATAAAACGGTTCAGGTCCCAAAACATTTTCCCATGTGAGGATCCGCCATGGTTCAAATATGTCCCAGGTGTGGCTCCTTGGACATTCAGTTTACACGTGATTCTCATTACACAGTCCCCAAGGGCTGTGAAAACATTTTCTTGAGCTGCCCCCAAACATCCACAACTGTGAACTGGTAAACGCCAATTGGAAAAGTACTGTTTATTTAAACTGCAGCCCGGGCAGTCCCCCAGCCTGATGTCTACTCAGGTTCTCCACAGCTCCATCAGCCTCCTGGCCAACACACCCAAGGTGGCTCTTGCCCCACCTAAGAGACCCTCAGGTCTCTCAACGTTCCCTTGGCCTTGCCCTGGATTTTCTGACTCTAGGACACAGAAGCAAAGAGACCCGTGCAAGCAGAAGTTGCTATCAGACTTTTGAAGCCCACATCCTGATCTACTCTCTAGCTCACACTTCAACTTGCACAACTGGACTTGCTTATTTAGCCTTTTAAAAATACTACTGTTTGATAATCCTTTAGCTAAAAGCAAAACACAGAAGGGACCTGACAAGATCACTAAGGGAAACGTAGCTTGCAGAAAATAACACCGGACCAGCAAGAGGGAAAAAAAAAGAGCATTCGTAAAGGAATACTTTAGGATGACTTTGGAAAAGTTATTTTCCTTTCTGTGCCTCAGTTTCCTCATTTGTAAAATTAGGACTTACACGAGATGGTCCCTAAGCTACCAAAACACTGTGATTGAAAATACCATGTTGAAATACTATGATTCTATTATACTGAATATGGGTCATTAATCAAGTAAATGTGTCAGTTTAACTTGAATAATAACATTCTCTTCTTTGCGAAGCATATGAGAAACCAAAATCTCATATTTGTCATCAATAAAAAGTCACCTTTAGAGTGGAAATAAAGGAGAAAAGCCTTAAACATGTGTAATACATGGAATAGGGATTAAGATAGTGGGGTGGGGTTTTTTTGAGCATTCTTTAAAAGTATTCTTATGAAAGGCAAACTTCACTCCAGAGGTTTAAAACCATTCCCAGCAGCAGACATGAAAATAAAGAATAAAGTCATCATCCAGGATGAGAGGTCTGGCTGAGCTCCACCATGCCCCACACCATCTCCAGATAACTTCGAGAGAGCTTTGTGAGAGAGCCACTGCACATGGGAACCCCGGGCCTGATCTAGGGGAGGTCCTTGGTGACAGAAGCAGCCCTCAGTCCCTTACCCTGGTCAAGCTCCTCTGCAGAGGAAAGAAAGAGAAATGAAAGGGCAGCTCAGTACAGACACTCAGTTACAGGAACTGAGATCTGAGTTTAATTTGAAGCCCTGAGGAGTGCCAATTTTGCAGGTGAGGCTAGAAAAGATGACAGCTATAAAAGAAGTCAGATTGGCCATGGCAGCTGAAGGTTCTAGGAAAGGAACTCTCAGGCCCAGGGTGCCACACTGGTGCTGAAGGTATGGGGTTAGGGTCCAGGATTCAAGGAATCTAGCCAGAGTGTCAGGATCCTGGTTCCAGCAAGAAACTGGATTGCTAACTCTGAAACCCAGTCTACTCTCCAGTGGCAGGTGGTGCAGGGCCTGGTGGTGAATCAAGCTTCCGGGAAGGATGGGCTCCAGAACCAGATGGTGGTATCAGACCTTAATGAGGTAAGAAAAATCTGACCTGCCTCCACCCCCTCCCCCGAACTGCTCCTAAAGCCCTCCTCTTCCATCTTCCATCTAGTTTGGATACTTGACTTGGTGACCTGTTTGCTGTCATGAGTTCCCTGGAAACCTCGGCTAACTGGCCTCACTGTTGCCTGGCTCATCACACACTATAGAGCCATGGAAGGTTATTGCATCCTTGTTGATCCTTGGGATATAGCCCTGCCTCTGGACCCCAGCCAACACTTTAGGAATAATTGTGGGATCCAGAAAAGATCCCAACTCCAAACGTACGGGTTTTTTTAGTCATTTTTTTTTTTTACACATTTGACATCACCAGTAGAGACTAGAACCTACTTCATAGACAGTTTCCATTAGGTTTTTCCACGTGAGGGCAGTGAAGAGCCGTCCCGGGTGTATCTCATACTTCTAGGAAGCCCTCCGTCATTAACTGGTTCCAAGGCAATCATTCGGGACACATATTCAGTTCTGACTGTTAGAGTTCTAAGTCCTTATCAGTGACTCTAAATTCTAACCTATCCTGGACATTTTGGATTTCCACCCCAGCTTTTCCTTCTTTGGGGCTTCATATCTTTCTAGAGAATTTAGATCTGCCTGCTGTAGTCATCTCAGGGAAGCATTAAAAGTCAAGAATTTTCCAGGCTACATCCATACACTGAGGCTTCAGGTTCACTTTAAAAAAAGGAAGGGGGAGATGTGGGGAGAGCGGCACACCCAGAAAGAGCATGAAAGTTTCGTGTCTCATCCCACATACTTTTCTCTATGCATCTCTCACATCTGGCTGTTCCTGAGTTATATCCTTGTGTAATAAACAGGTAATCTAGTACAATCATTCATACTACAGAACCACTTCCAGAGGACTTTGGATTTCACAAGAGAAACCATCAATGTGGACCCTTGGGAAACATCTGATTTCCCAGTCATGTGGCTGACAGGGTCTTGTTGCTCTGGCCTGGTGTCAGCCCTGAGCCTCTGAGGTGGGAGAGCTAAGTTCAGGACATTGGACCACCAGAGACCTCCCAGCACCACATAATATCAATCGGTGAGTGCGCTTCCACAGATCTCCATCTCAATGCTAAGACCCAGCTCCACCCAACAGCCAGCAAGTTCCAGTGCTGGATGTCCCATGCCAATCAACTAGCAAGACAGGAACAAAACCCCACTCATTAGCAGAGAGGCTGCTTAAAATCATACTAAGTTCACAGACACCCCAAAACACGCAACCAGACGTGGCCCTACCCATTAGAGAGACAAGATCCAGCCTCATTCACCAGAACACAGGCACCAGTCCCCTCCACCAAGAAGCCTACACAAGCCACTGAACCAACCTCACCCACTGAGGGCAGACACCAAAAACAACGGGAACTACAAACCTGCAGCCTGCAAAAAGGAGATCCCAAACACAGTAAGTTAAGAAAAATGAGAAGACAGAGAAACACACAACAGATGAAGGAGCAAGGTAAAAACCAGACAAATGAAGAGGAAATAGGCAATCTACCTGAAAAAGAATTCAGAGTAATGATAGTAAAGATGATCCAAGATCTTGGAAATAAAATGGAGAAACTATAAGAAAAGTTTAATAAGGACCTAGAAGAACTAAAGAGCGAACAAATGATGAAAAACACAATAAATGAAATTAAAAATTCTCTAGACAGAAACAATAGCAGAATAACTGAGGCAGAAGAATGGATAAGTGACCTGGAAGGTAAAATAGTGGAAATAACGAATGTAGAGCAGAATAAAGAAAAAAGAATAAAAAGAATTGAGGACAGTTTTAGAGACCTCTGGGACAACGTTAAACACAGCAACATTTGAATTATAGGGGTCCCAGAAGAAGAAGAGAAAAAGAAAGGGACTGAGAAAATATTTGAAGAGATTATAGTTGAAAACTTCCCTAACATGGGAAAGGAAATAGTCAATCAAGTCCAGGAAGCACAGAGAGTCCCATACAAGGAGAAACATGCCAAGATCCATATTAATCAAACTATCAAAAATTAAATACAAAGAAAAAGTACTAAAAGCAACAAGAGAAAAGCAACAAATAACATACAAGGGAATCCCCATAAGGTTAACAGCTGATCTTTCAACAGAAATTCTGCAAGTCAGAAGGGATGGCAGGACATACTTAAAGTGATGAAAGGGAAAAAGCTTCAACCAAGATTACTCTACCCAGCAAGGATCTCATTCAGATTCAACAGAGAAATTAAAACCTTTACAGACAAGCAAAAGTTAAAAGAATTCAGTACCACCAAACCAGGTTTACAACAAACACTAAAGGAACTTCTCTGGGCAGGAAACACAAGAGAAGGAAAAGACCTACAAAAACAAACCCAAAATAATTAAGAAAATGATAATATGAACATACATATTGATAATTACCTTAAATGTAAGTGGATTAAATTCTCCAACAAAAAGTGAGTAAACAAAAGTTATTTTATGTGATTTCATGAAGTTGGATCTATGGAATGAGGCAAAAACTTTACGTTTCAAGGTCAAAGAGCCTTTGGTTCTGTGATATGGTTTCAAAGGGACTACTGGTGCCTTTGACCCTCTGTGATGATTCACAGAGTAGCAGTGCAGTTCTGCCTCAGAGTGGACCACTGGGACAGGAGCCCAGAGGACTGGATTCGAGTCCTCCACTCACCTCAAATTATCCGTGAGACTCTGAACACTCACTTCCCCTCTGGGTCTCAAGTTCCCCATGTGAAAACAAAATGGTGCACTGGCTCTGCGACACCTTCCTCAGCCGCTACCATTCACAGGCTCCCCCAAGGGCACTGTTTACCAGATGCCTGACAACAGCAAGAGGTACCCAGTGACCGTGGGTCACAGGCAACATCCTGTCTGCCGGCACATGCACACTGAGGTCCTGGAAGGGGGCGGCATTTTCCAGAACCACAGGAAGCAGCACAATGGAGCCAGCAGAACAAAGCCGCCCGGGATGAAATGTGCGTTTTGTGCCCATGCTTCTCTTCATCCCTTCCCTACTGAGAATTTAACACTCAGCAGTTTAGTCACTCTTGGCCTTGGGAATAAATTCCTTCATGCTCTTGGTTGTTTCCAAAGTATGTTCTCATCTCAGATTCAGTAGAAATATTTTTTTAAAAATCGAGGCTGAAAGCCGAAAACCAGGACCCCTCATTTCTTTCTTTACTTTTATGCCCATAATAGAATTGAGGACCTTCTCAGAGCCAACAGCACACACCGTACCAGACCCAGCCCAACGTCTGGTGCCGCTAGCGTCTGTTCCTATGAAATTCAAGTTTAATCCCCACGCCAGAGGCTTAATCCCTGAACCCTGAATCAGTCCTTGGCAGAGAGACGGCTCTTGGCCGACTTGTAAATTTCCACCCTCCAAAACCCCCCAGGCTAGTCAACGACTCAGCAAGCTCTGGGGTTCTGGGGTGAGAACGTGTACCCAGCCCTGCTGTCATCTCAGGTCAGGACACTCAGGCAGGGAAGAGTGGAAGGGAAGGCTTGCCAAAGCCCTCATCTGCTCTAAGGCTCTTTCCTAATAACTGGCCATAACATCTGGGTTTGCCACCATTACTGTCATTCTTCTGTCTGTTGCAGAGGTCAGCAAACAACACTCACAGCCCAAATCAAGCCCATCAAATGTTTCTGCAAATAAAGTTTTATTGGAACACAGCCACACCTGTTTATTTCTGTATCATCAATGGTGGCTTTCCTGCTACAACAAACAGAGTTGCTATTGTGACAGAGACCCATGGCCCATAAAGCTGAAAATATTTACTAACTGGCCCTTTATAGAAAATGTTGGCTGACCCCTGGTCTTGTATTTTCTACCAAAAGCAGTTTTATGTTACATTAACCCATCAACAGCTCTGAAAATACTGTCAGGCTAGTTAGTCTTCAGGATGACTAATAGGGAACAAGACCCTAAAGATTACGGGACAAGTCAGATGAGTATGTTTGTGTGTGTGCAGTGTGCGCAGTGTGTGCAGTGTGTGCATAAATTAGATATGCCGTCTAGGGAAGGGAAAACTGAAAAAAAAAACTTGAATACTTAATAAGTTTAAGCAAAGCTTTTAAGAGAAGACTCTGGGAAGGTAGCAAATAGACATCAGAACACTGGGCCTTGGGAGAAAAAAAACAATTTATCATTATTATTAATGATATTACTATTAGAGCAGGCAAAGCGTTTCACACACACATCACCTTATTTGACTTCCCCTCTGAAACCACATGAGGTATTATGGAGGATGTAAACTTTATATTGGAGGGTCCTGAGTTCTGAAATGGTTCACCCAAGGTTACCTGGTGAATGGGACTAGAATCCCTTTCTTCTACTTCTGAGTCTAGTGCCTTTTACCAGGGACGTTTAAGACTTCCTTCAAGATTTGCCTCAGGCTGAACATACACCAGAACCAGATGTGCCCTTTGACAGGGGACCAAAAAGCCTAATAGTGCCTGATTGGGAACACAGCCGACACATGCCAACACAGGGCAAAGGAGGGGAGTGCCGGTTACAGCCTCCTCACACTCATGTCCCACTGCCACACCCGCGCCATACGCGCCCCAGTAATTCCAGACACTGCCTCCAGGGCCTCAGCTTCCTCTATATCTGACTTTGACTCAAAGCTCAAGATTTAAAATGATAATAATAATCAAAAACACCAGATGCCTACCTTTAACTTACAATATTTGAGCTAATTCTAACAACCCTCTGAGGCTGTAGTTACATTATTTTTTTTATAAGAATACTGAGGCTCAGGGAGGTTAAGTAACTTGCCTAAAGTCACACAGCTGATAAGAGAGGGAACCAGAACACAGATCAGCTCTGAATCCAGTCGGTGCTCCTCAGAATGGCGAGGACCAACGCCTCAGTGTGAACTGAGACACTAACAAGAGTGTGCAAGAGGGACACGGAGGGAAGCAAAGATGTTACTGGAAGAAGGAGAGAGCACGCCAGTCCTACAAATTTTGCATTGCCAGGAGTGTGTCCTTGTCCACAGTAACCTGGGAAGACCTGCAGCTGGGACAGCGATGAGAAAGCCAAGGAAAGAAGTCTAGCTTTCCCGCCTGAACCCCAAAGATTTCCTCTCTTCCCTTTTTTCTCCACAAAATCTATCTTTGGTTACTAATCGATGGCATTTTAGTCATTAACATAACTCTTCAGGACACGTGAGCCATGCTATAATTAAACAGGATTTATAGTCAGTAGGTTTGTAAAAGTCAAAGAACTATAGTTAGGCCTGATGGAAGTTAGGAATTCATGAAGAAAAGAGATTGAATGTCAAAACCAAACAATAGTAGAGAAAGTTTTAAAACAAAACATGACATTCGTTCTGCATTTTTCTCCTGCTTCCCACATCTTAAGCTGCCAGTGTGTGTACTGTGACAAAGGAGAAAAAAAAAAAGATGATACTGAAATGTACCTTTTAGGGCCATTACTTCGGGGCCTGAGCAATTCGTTAAATCCCTTCCATATTAATTTAAAAATTCAAAATAAAATCCCCAATCCTTTGAATTTTCCATGTAGCTTTTATTCTTCCTCTCTGGCTCTAACGAATTAGAAGGCATGATTTTTCCCCTATAGGAAAAGGTCTGTCTCGTACTTAAGCAGTCTGAAAAGAAAGTGTGAGACCCCATGTCTTGACTCTGTCTGCACATCTGGTGAGCCCATCAGAGTAAATCCAAACCGCAAAGGCCAAGCTGAATGTGAGCAGAGGCCCAAAGGGGAGGAAACACTCGTGTGATGCTCTGCGCTCTCTCAGAGCAGAGTGAGTTCTTCCTCCTCTGCTCTGAGCAGAAGAGAGATCTTTGCAACCACAAAGAGTTACAGACTAGGGAAGTTTCCATCTATCTCTTAGCTATATTTTTCTAAGCATATTTGCAGTGTGATTCCCTGGCTAGTGACTCTTAACAGTTTTCGTGTGTGTGTGTATGTGTGTGTGTGTGTGTGCTAACCACAGACTCTCCCCTCTTTTGACTCTGTTGACTTGCTGTGCCCCATTATCTCTGTACTTTGTGACTTAGAAGGTCAGAGACACTGTTCCCTGGAGAAGACCAAGGGAAGGAAGGAAGCTGAAACAAAAATGTTTTCTCAGTGAAGTGACCTGATTACACACAGAGTGACTATTTCTAAGCCGTCTCATAACTGCCCCCATTCAGTGCTGGAGGAAATCCACAAAAGCTGTAGAGGCCCCCTCCCGCGTCTGCTACTGGCTAAGCAAAAACTGCAGCTGCCTGGGGGAGGGGGCGTCAAAATGATGAGATTGTCCTTACTACTGGGGGCTGGTGGGTACCAGTGGGCACGGAGAGTTGGGAAGGAAGGATACACCTTCCCGATGACCAAGGGGTTCCCCTTGGTTAAGTGTAGTGCCAACTATAAATACTGCATCATTTGTTGGGGGCTGAATCTTGGCTCCACCATGGCAAGCTGTGTGACTTGAGACACTCTGCTTATTCAAGTCCCTGTGCCTCAGTATCCTTATCTGTAAAATGGGTGACCGTGAAGATTGATGCAATGAAATGAGTGAGTGCCCAGAATATAACATCAGCTATTATTATCATTGTCTGCGTTCCTTATCGACACCCACAAAGCCCTTACCCCTCTCCTCCTCCCTCCAGAACATTCCATCCTGTTCATCATTCTATTTCTCAATCAGGCCAAGATCTTCTCCCTCCCAGACTCCTGCTCTTGCTGTTCCCACTGCCTGGAGCATAAGCCCCCAGCTCTCTACGTGTCTGCATTCTTCTCATCCATTCCCACTGAGTGTGAATGTGATCTCCTCTGAGACCTCCTGAAGACCACCCACACTAAAGCCCAACTCTCTCCCACCCCCAAATGTGTCATCCTGAGGATTTGCTACAGAAAACTTGTCACTCTCCGAAACCATCTTGTTTTCTCATTCTTTAACTCCTTTATGCTCAGCCTCTCCCACTTGGTGTGACCCACTGATCCCAGTTTACCCGGGACCTTCCCAGTTTTATCAGGAATCCCAGGACAGGGGGGTCACTATTCCCCCACTAGAAGATCTTGGCATTGTCCACCTTAGTCACTCCTGTATTTTCAGCTTTAGAGAAAAAAAAAGGGCCTGACACAGAGTAGGAGTCTGGCAACATGTGTGGAATGAAGGAAGGAGGGAATTCATATTTTTCTCTTAAAAATTTCAAATAAGTCATTCTATTCAATCACAAGAGACTCGCGAGTCCTCTCATTTCTAACCTACAAAGCAGAGAGAATTAAAAGTAGAAGTTACCAGTCCCAGAGGGTTTTTTGAGCTAGAAGGAGCTTTGCTACAAGGATGACCCCAAGCTACTCCTCCCACCTTCCAAGGTGGGAAATTAAAGACCCTGAACGAAGAGGATATTGCCAAGGTCATCAGCTGATCTATAGCAGAAACAAGATCTCTCAGGGTATGATTTATCTGAAAGTGTTACAATATATGAACTATAAAGAGGTATTTTGATATAACATATTTACATTATTCTTTAGTTATGTCTGTGAGTATTTTCTCTCAGTAAGAATCCAGAATACGCTAGGCATATATAAGGAACTAATAATTTATTTAGACCTCCTATGTTGTTTTGAACTAAAAAATTACCCCCACCCAAGTGCCTAATCAATTCAAATTGCTTAAATATATTACCGGTTTTCCATTCCTTTTTATTAAGTTCAGCTTTAACACTCACTCAGGTTCACCATTTGTCACAGGTGAGACCAAAGAAAAATTAACATCTAAGGATAAAATCATCTGTGGACAAAAATCACTGGATGCCCACAGGCAATGAGGTCTCCGTAGAAATTTACTGACTGCTTCGAATAACCAGAAGAGAACACAGAAAGGGATATACCTCCATCATGAGTCTTCCCAGTTCTGTTAGCTGCGACCCCATGTGGTCAACCAGGTAGGCAGCAGTCCTGGCACACAGAGGATCTCAGATGGACAAATGGCAGGAAGTTTATCCTATTCAGTCTGAGGTGCAAATTCCATACATGCAGATTTTTTAAAATTTACCTTGAAATAAATTTCACCCTGCCGAGATGGAGAGTGCTCATTTCCTATTACTCTAGTCACCTCTACCATGTATTTAGAAAGCACCTCACAATTGGAAATGGAATTTCAGAAACTTTCTTCTTTGAACTCAATAGCAACTCAGAGGACTATTTTTCTGGTTATACACAAAAATCTCTGTCATTTATCAAAAGTGTGCTTCGCATGTGCTTTGATGCTGGAGCTAAATGTGAATAAAATCTCAGTGAAGCAGGCTGACTTCCCCAAGTTTACCCAGCATCAATGTTAATGGAATTTGAATTTGGATATCTTTATATAATTCTCTGTCTATGAGTTTGTCTATCTGTAGGCATGTGTGTTGTACACACATAAGTAAAATGCCCAGATGTGCATTTTATTTCCCAATTTTCTATTGTCAGTGCTGCTTTTGGGAAGAAGAGAGAAGAAAAGGAAGAGAAGAACCTCAGACCAATGTATATATATTTTTTTTTTTGCGAAATGCACACCCAATGCAAATTACACAGTAAAGTTAGCTGAGGGGCATAATTTGTTGCACAAATAAACAAACACTATTTGGTTCAGTCTGTGGCCACTGAAGTTATAATGAAAATCTAAAAACAACTGTAATGCTTCTAACCATAAAATTATAAGGCAAGAAAGTGGATTTAGATAACTGTAAGAGCCTAAATTGTATGTTTGTAAACTCACAGACGAAGCTTTTACTCAAATTTAGCTCCAGCTCAAATAGCACATCCAAAGCATAATTTTTATTTTGCCCTTTCTTCTGTCATATGAGTTGAAGACCCCAAGCATTAGAAAGGTCCATCCTGGCCAATAGGCTGGTGAAAAGATGCTCATCATCACTAATTATTAGAAGAATGCAAATCAAAACTACAATGAGGTACCACTTCACACCGGTCAGAATGGCCAACATTAAAAAGTCTACAAATAACAAATGCTGGAGAGGGTGTGGAGAAGAGGGAACCTTCCCACAATATAGGTGGGAATGTAAATTGGTGCAGCCCCTATAGAAAACAGTTATGGAGGTTCCTCAAAAAACTAAAAATAGAATTACCGTATGATCCAGAATTCCACTCCTGGGCATATACCTAGACAAGACTCTAATTCAAAAAGATACATGCACCCCAGTGTTCATAGGAGCACTATTTACAATAGTGCTAATGTCCACCAACCTAATGTCCATCAACCTAAATGTCCATCAACAGATGAATGGATAAAGAAGATGTGGTCCATATATACAATGGAATATTGCTCAGCCATAAAAAAGAATGAAATAATGCCATTTGCAGCAACATGGATGCAACTAGAGATTATCATACTAACTGAAGTAAGTCAGAAAGAGAAAGACAAATATCACATATATCACTTATACATAGAATCTAAAATATGGCACAAATGAACCTAAAACAAAAACAGACTCACAGACATAGAAAACAGACTTGTGATTGCCAAGGGGGAGGGTGGGGAGGGGAGGGATGGATTGGTAGTTTGGGATTAGCAGATGCAAACTATTATATATAGGATGGATAAACAACAAGGCCCTATTGTATAGCACAGGGAACTATATTCAATATCCTGTGATAAACCATAATGGAAAAGAATATTAAAAAAAGAATGTATATATATGTATAACTGAATCACTTTACTGTACAGCAGAAATTAACATTACATTGTAAATCAACTATACTTCAATTTTTTTTAAAAGTCCATTCTTAAAAAAGAGTGTGGTGGGAGTAGAGAAGAAGGAAGAGAGAAATGCAGCTTAATATGGCAAAGTTAGCCATAGAGACAGGGTTTATTAAAGATGGGGTGCTTCCAGGTACACTTTACCTGTAAGTGTTCAATTACGTGCCTTATCAGAGAATTCTGTCAGAATTCCAGAGTGTCAGAACTGCGAGGACTCGGAGGTCCAATATCCTCCTCTTACAGAGTCTCAGAGACGCCAGGTAATTGCAGAGGGATTCCAGATACAGAAAGGGAGAACTCAAGTTCCCAGAACCGCAGGCCCATGTTGGCCTTCTCCATGTTGGGCAGCTCCTGGTGGCCGTGGCAGCATCCATTCCCGGGGCCAGTGTCGGGAGGGGTTTGGCCCAGTGGCGAGTGGCGGTGAGCTGGCCGTTCTCTTTAGCTGCTGCTCCAATCACTTCCCCTCCTCCAACACCTACAGGAGGGTGCGGAGAGGACAGCCATCCACACTGGCTCCCCGCTCCAGGCCCTAACTCTAGCCAGGCCGGGGCCTGGGAACTGAGGAAACAGCAGGGAGGAGACAAAGGTTCTGCCCTGGGAGAGCTGAGGACGGCAGACCATAAACAAAAGAGAAAATGTCAGAGAGCTAAGTCAGGCCATCGCGAGGGCTGTAGACAAAATAAAGCTGGGAGGAGAGGGCACAATGGGCAGCAGTGGTATTTTAGATGGAGGGAAAGCTCTGAGTTCCTTACAGGCGACATCTGAGCAAAGAGTTGAGCCATGAGGAGGGAATGAACCCATATCTGGGGTAAGAGCGTTGCAGAGGGAGGAGAGGACAAGATGACAAGACAAGCGGAGTCCTAAATGAAGGTGGCATAACCCTTTTAATGCACTAAAAACCATTAAATTGTGCACTTTAAATGGATAAATCATATGGCGTGTGACGTATCTCAATAAGGCTGGTAAAGATTAAAAATACATTTTAAGCAATGGATAAAGTCACTTGGGTTTTTCAGGGGCATATTTTCATGAACCTTATCTATTCCTTTAGGACAACATAAGGGAAATCATGTGACTGGACAATTCAGGTCCTTCTCCTTTACCCCTTCCCTCTTCCTTTTATTATCCTGCTCAACACGGCCTTCCCGTGACTGGGTTAGTCAATAAGTGAGTTCCCAGTAAGGCCATCACGGCTGCTGGTGGCATCGTGCACTGCTGCCCCTCCACGACCACCACCAAGATTGGTATTTAGACAAAAGCCTTTAAAGTCTTAACCCAATTGTCACCATTTTTGGCCAAAAAGCCTGAATCTGGAGGAGAGAAGCTGGAACTGTTAAATAACCTTCTGCGGGTTTTTTAATTTCAACTCCTATAAACCCACATGCCACAATTAAGAGTGTGTGGTCTAAAGGTTGGGACTTTTAAGTGTCCCAGTAGGCCAGTAAGACAGAAATGTTTAATTCAGAGCAACTTTTCTGTTACCCTGAACCAAACCATATATAGATAATGGTCTATTTTTTTTTTCCAGGCATCTGTATACTAAAAGAGCAGAGAACAGGCAAAAGAGAAACTTTCAACGAATTTTTCTTTTACTATTTATCCAAACTTCCTTTGTTCTGCGTCAGTCCACAGAAATTGTTAAATGTATTCAGAATACCTACTCATGTTAGAGGAAAAATGAAGACAGATGTTGAAAACTATATAAAATGGAAATGGAGTTGGCCATCTTTTTAAAGACTCCCTTTGACATAAATAGCACTTAATTCCAAACATCGTCAATGAGACCCAACCTCCTAGGAAAGTATTCATTCACCAAGGATTCCCAAGAACCACACTGATGAAGGACAAATAACTTGGCATCTGTGTTGACTCAAACAAAGCAACGTCAGCATCTCTTCAGTTTTTAGATAACATATATCTGTGATGTGATAACCTTAGAGCCTATTTTCTCATCTCTCAGTTTGTAGGCCAGCTTCAAGTTGTTGAAACCCAGGGTCACAGAAGGGGAAAAGCAAATTACTTCAATGCAAGAAAAAACAAACGGCAGCATCAAGCTCGTGCAGCTCGGCTCACATAAAATATGAATGTGGCCGAGGTTAGTGAGACCTCCAGGGGAATCCTGAGGGTGGTAAGGTGAGCTTACCACAGAAAAATGCAGGCTCCAGCTTGAAACGCCTGTAAAACTAACTGAAACAAAAAAGTACAGTTTCGTGGGGTTTTTTAGCATACTGGGAAGAATCACCGTCAGACAACTGGTGTCCATCAGGGCTCACACTGGCTGTAATGGTTTCCTGACAGCTGCTGTGGATAGGTTGTCACCTTGTGTCTTTGCTTACAAACCGAACGGGAGGAAGGGAATTAACATGTCAAAGTGCAGAGATGAGATTTTAGCAGGAGAAAAATAAACTGGCAGTGGTCATTCAAACAACTTGGCTGCAAGCATTGATCTTGTTTTCGTGCTGTTGTTGTTGCTTTAGTTGTTTAAATCATAGTTTCTCATGCATGAGTTGAAAAACCGAATGACCAATTGAGACTCATGTTCCAACGTATTGTTAGCCAGATCGATGGATGAGAGAGAGACAAAGCTACTCGGCCAGCTTTTCTCTGGAATAGACCATGCCAAGTCCTCCACGTGACCAATCGAGGAACAACCATATGACCCAACTGAATGTGGAAGCCAAGCAAGGCTTTGTCTTCAGCTATGCCCCCATCTCCTTGCAGTAGAAAGAAATTAGAATCAAGTTAGAACTAAGTTATCCGACTCATACTGTGTTAATGAGTTAAGATAACTAAGAAACAGTCACCAAAGAGTAGATATCCAGAGTGTCCAAAGAAAGTACTCCTAATAGATTTTTTTTTCTAATAGATTTTTTTAAGCCTTCTCTTCTCTACTGCAAGGCTCCCATCACTCTCCTTTATAATAATATCTAAATGTTTCAGCTGCAAAAACTGTATTTGGTTCTTTTCAACCTGTTTCCTTTGTATCTGTTAGAAGCATATCAAAAGTGGGATTTAATTTGTCGGGAAGCCATCCTGCTAACCCAAACGTTCCTCTGAGATATCGAACCTTGAAAATAATTACCTTTGGGAACTGTTTTGGGGTCGTATCAGACCCGTGTTTCTCAACCTTTGTTTAACTGGGGTGATTATATAATTTCATATCTAAACCAAGATACTTGAAGAGCTAAAAAAAGGTGCTATAGATAATTATTCCTGAACAATAAGTATAAACTGGGACAGAATGAGAAAACTGGACATATGGTCATCCTTGTGTTTAACTCATGCCGATACAATATTTTCTCTCTCTTTTTTTCTGTTTGTCCCCGTCAGGCTAGGAGCTCTCCTAGCCCACCAAAATAGGAGTGTCTAGCCTCTCTTTCTTGCAGTTTATATTGTGGAAAAATAATTATATTGTATATATTTTTAGCCCTATAAGCACCAGTCAAGAGATCCCAGTATTTCTCCTATGTGGGTATATGTGTCCCTGCTGAATCAGTTAAAATGAAAATCGCTATCTGTTGAAAACTGTGATGGGTACTTGCTAGTTCCCCCAGCTCCAGCAGGTCGGTGTGCTGCCATAGAGGAAAAGGAGGCCCTGTGGTGCCTCTGTACCAACAAGTAAGAGGACCTCAGAGTACAATGTCACTTTACAGCAAGGAGAAGGGACAGCTTCATTCTAAATGTGGGGTCTGAGTGGGGTCCAGAAAAATGGAAAGTATTTGGAAGGTTTCAATGAGTTTACTGTTAACTGGCGATTGAACAAATCCAATCGCCAATATCCTAGGCCTGGTTACTAAATCAGCTACAATAGAAAAAGAAATATTTCTATTTCTAATAGAAATACAATCAAGGAGAGTACAAATGTCCTACACCATGTGGAGGACAAATGCATGTCAATTTCTTGGTGGTTTGGGAAAAATGGGCTTAGAAAGGGCAGGGATGAAAAGGCATTTATGTGCCAGAAAAGGAATATTATTTCCACAATGCAGCCTTGAGAAAGATAAAGGTGGCAACAGACCAGGTCCTTGAGACTGGTCTTGTGTGAAACTGTCACTGGTGGGGCAGGAAGTCCCAAGACAATTCAGTTTTGCTCTTGTCGTGCCCTGGAATGGAATTGTACTAGTCAGAGCTGCCTTTGGCAAAGGAAAAGACAAATGCCACAGGCATTGGTATGCTCTAACAGTTTAATAAGACAGGGTGCCCCAGTGCATAACCCTTCAACAAGAAACACCAAGTTGATGTTCCTCATTCAAGCAAAAGGAGTGAACAGGTGATAGAAAGTGTTTAGCATCCCGTAGGACGCTGGCTGGAAGGTCATTGAGTTGGGGGTACAGGAAGAAATCTTTTAAACTGCTTCTAGTCTAGCCATTCATCTTGATGATGATCAACTTAAATTTGAGTAGTTCTATTCTAGAATAGCAGCTTTCAGGGCTCTGTTGGATAACCGGGGCTGGGTAAGAATTTTTACCTGAACATCATGTCTGGAAACTACTTGATTGTATGAATTATTTAGGATGGTCAGGGAAGAAGAAGGAAAGAGGAGAAGAGAGGTAAGACACTTGGGCCTTCAAGGAGTCCCAGAATTTTGAAAGGTGATAAGTGGTCATGTAAGAAAAAAAGTATTTTCAATCCTTAAAATAATCACCAAGGCCCGTAGGAAGCTGAGAAATGCCTTTGAGCTGCATTAGGAAAATCTCAATGAAAAACCTCACCCCACTTTCTCAGGTGTTGGGAAGGCAGGGAAGCTTCTCGGCTGCCCTTGCTACTGATGTTTCTACAATTTATGAGAGAAGATCCAGGCTAATGTTATTTATTTGGGGGGGAGGGGAGCAATACTGTGGTATGTTCTTTCATCTAAAGCAAGTAAATGGACAAGAATGTGTAGCTTCCAGTAACCAGGCATCTTCATTCCCCTTCCTGACTCATGAATGAAGTCAGGAAGGAGTACGCTTCCTCACCACGTCGTTCAGTTACCACGGCCGGATGCTTCAACTTCACAGCCCCTCCTCAACAGCCAGGCTCCATGGAGTAAAATCAACAAGAGACTGGGGATGATGTGATTCTTTGTCCCCAGAGGGCTACATTAATAACATTAAGGGCATTTTACATTTCTCTCTGGGAGGATATTTTAACCGCTCAAGGTTTGTAGTCTGTTTGAACAAGAAATCGTTTTACACATGAAAGGATGCTCAACATCACTAACCATTAGAGAAATACAAATAAAAACTACAATGAGGTATCATCATCAAAAAATCTATAAACAATAAATGCTGGAGAGAGTGTGGAGAAAACAGAACCCTCTTGCACTGCTGGTGGCAATGTAAATTGATACAGCCACTATGGAGAACAGTATGGAGGTTCCTTAAAAAACTAAAAACAGAACTACCATATGATCCAGCAGTCTCACTACTGGGCATATACCCTGAGAACATCATAATTCAAAAAGAGTCATGTACCAAAATGTTCATTGCAGCTCTATTTACAACAGCCAGGACATGGAAGCACCTAAGTGTCCATCGACAGATGAATGGATAAAGAAGTTGTGGCACATATATACAATGGAATATTACTCAGCCATAAAAAGAAACAAAATTGAGTTATTTGCAGTGAGGTGGATGGACCTAGAGTCTGTCATACAGAGTGAAGTAAGTCAGAAAGAGAAAAACAAATACCATATGCTAACACATATATATGGACTCTAAAAAGAAAAGAAAATGGTTCTGAAGAAACTAGGAGCAGGACTGGAATGAAGCAGACGTAGAGAATGGACTCGAGGACACGGGAAGGGGGAAGGGTAAGCTGGGACAAAGTGAGAGAGTGGCATTGACATATATACACTACCGAATGTAAAATAGATAGTGGGAAGCAGTCCCATAGCACAGGGAGATCAGCTTCTGTTTTGTGACCACCTAGAGGGGTGGGATAGAGAGGGTGGAAGGGAGACACAAGAGGAAGGGGATATGGGGATATATGTATACATATAGCTGATTCACTTTGTTATACAGCAGCAACTAACACAACAATGTAAAGCAATTATACTCCACTAAAGATGTTAAAAAGAAAAGTCAAAGATAAAAAAAAAATTGTTTTATACTCCTGAATAACTCATTCCTGTCCAACTATTTCTACATAACTTCCAGGATATGAAAACCACACAAGTCTCCCAACATGGCTGCTTTCTTTCCTCTCACAAACAAACTCAGCAGTAATCATGCCATGTGGTCACTCTGGAGCTGAGTATTGCTTAAGCTTTTTCCTTCACTCTTTTGTTCTGCCAGACAGTGATTATGACATTTCTCCCCACATCTAGAGAACAGAAAGGCTCTCGTCTCCTGGCCTCTTGCCCACAGCCTTGTCCTTTGTCAGCCATAAATAAATGATGTCAGCATGATGGATCCAGGCTCAGTATATGATGGGCTCCATACCGGCCCCAAAGATATCAGGTCCTAATCCCTGGAACCTGTAAATTTCACCTTATCAGGAAAAAGGGTCTGTGGAGGTATGATTGAGTTAAGGATCACAACATGGGGAGATTATCCAGGATTTTCTGGGTGGACCCTAAACGTGAGCACATAAGAGGGAGGTGGAGGGACATTTGACATAGACAGAAAAGGAGAAAGCAATGTGACCATGGAGGCAGAGACTGGAGTGATGCGGCTACAAGCCAAGGGATCCTGGCAGCCACCAGCAGGAACAGGAAGGAAGAGGCAAGGAACAGATTCTCCCTTAGAGCCTTCAGAGAGAACAAAGCCCTGCCAACACTTTGATTTCAGTTAAGTGAGACGGATTTCAGACTGCTGACCTCCAGAACTATGAGATAATAAATTTCTGTTGTTTTAAGCCATTTGTTGTTAAAGCCGCCACTGGTAACTACTAGACGCAGTTACCTGGGTTCGACCTTCGGTACCTGGCAGCTGCATGCAGTCACTGCTGTGATGCCAAGTGCATCTCAGCACACCAACTTCTGTGACTTTTCCAAGGAAGAGCTGACTCTTTCCTCTCCTCAGCTGACCCAAGGAACTCAGTATCTCTGTGCCATTCTGACCTCTTGAGAACCAACAGGAGGAAACAAAAGCCCTAAAGGGATATTCAGACATGAACTTCTAAGCTTGAGTGTTGGCTCCAAGGAAGCTCCGCCCACCCTTACCCGCACTGAGCTACTCTCTCATCTAAGCTGAAATGTCATACAAAATGTCCTCCAAGCCACTTGATGGTCATAATGATTAGGGTTTAACTGTGTGAATTTGGTTACTTTATTTTTCTGGGCTTCAATTTCTTCACCTGAAAATGAAGATTGTAAAACACCCATCTCTTTTGAAAGAGAAAAGAAACTTCCCTTGCAGTAGGATATATCTGAAATGTATCAATAAAATGTTTTCCCAGGATAAATATTACCACCAAATTCTTTCTTCAATGCCTGTGGCCTTGACTAAATCTGATGGATTCAAAAACATGGACTTTTCTCCCAAAACAATATCTCTCCTCCCAGAAAAATTGGAGGAGGAATCTCCTAAGAGATATATTATAAAAGAACTTTATTATAACCAGCTCAGGAAGCATTATTTCAGATTAGGTTATACTATGATCCCCAAAGGGATTTTCAGGTCAGTCATGAAAACTATGTTCTAGAGTAAACTTCAACCAATGACTCAATTATATAAAAAATTTATTTTTATAAATCTTAAATAAGAAATGTCTTATTGAGTTTATGGAAACCAAAGAGAAAAAAAGAATTCTTTTTCTTTTTAGACTTCGCATTTCATAAAATTTTATAAATGGCAAAAGATTTGCAATGTTATTTCATGATCTTAAATATGCTTCAGAGCTTCAGGGCTTTTAAAAAATATCATTAATATAAGCCAGGTTGAAAAAAAGGAGCAATTTCTGGAGTCTAAATTAAATTGGTTGCTGTCCAAGATTTTTTGCATTAGGAGATGCCAGGGGAAAAAAAAAAAAAAAAGACCATTAATCACTTTCTGCAGATATTTGGAATCTCCTATGCACCCAGGGATGTAAAGTGCTTCGGAAACAGGCTGCATGGCCTCTGAAAGTACAACTGTGCCCCCTGGGCTTCTGCTTGGTTGCCTGTAAAATGAGAGAGTTGAATGAGATGATCTTGAAAGTTCCTTTCGGATCACATACTCCACTCTTTTTTTTTTTTTCTTTTTTTGCGGTACGCAGGCCTCTCACTGTTGTGGCCTCTTGCGTTACGGAGCACAGGCTCCAGATGCGCAGGCTCAGCGGCCATGGCTCACGGGCCCAGCCGCTCCGCGGCATGTGGGATCTTCCCGGACAGGGGCACGAACCTGTGCCCCCTGCATCGGCAGGTGGACTCTCAACCACTGCGCCACCAGGGAAGCTCCACATACTCCACTCTTGTATGAAGGCCAGGAGAAACTGGGGGGTCCGGGGGTCCACTTACAGAGTCAGCATGTAAGGACAAGCCCTCAATGAGCTGGTGAGGAGATTGGCTTAGTTCTAGACAAGACGTGAGACTCATAAGGACTCTATACCTAGGGAGGAAAACCTCAGCTCCTCAGAGAGGCCTTCGCTGAAAACTCAGTAGCCGGGATGATAGCGCTGACTGCCAGCAGTGCCCCTGTGCTGTCCGCCAGATGCCCCTTGGTCGATTTCTTTCATTGCACTTAGTGCCATTGGAAAGAATTTTTTCTCTTAATCTGTGTGTTTGTTTATTATCTGTTCTCACTCACTCAACAATAACTTCTGACAGAGCAGGGACCATCTCTTTCCCTCTCACCACGTGTCATGAATGAATGACTGGCTGGAACTACCCTGGCCTTCTGAGCATCTGTTCTCTACAGGAAACAAGAGCAATCTTCTCAAAATGTAAATTTAATCCTGCCATTTTCCAGTGTAGAACCTGTCAGTGGCTCTAAGGCTTGAGACTAAATCTCCCATCCTGTCCTAGAATCGGGCTAACTCTCAGGTTGCTTTTGCTCCATTCTCCCTCTTGCACTCAGAAATCCAGCCTCTCTGGCCTAGGTTCATTTCTCCTCGTGCACCATGCTCATCCCTCCATCTGGCCTGTGCACCTTACCCCCTCTGTCAGATCGGGAACATGATGCACTAAAAGCATACCCTACCTGGCTCCCAGCCATCGCCCAGTGAACTTGCTCTCACCTTTCAGATCTTAGCTCACTGATCTTTTCCTCAGGAGTAAGCCTGCCCTGACACAGACACAAGCATACACGTCCTAGGTGAGACCTTCTGTTATCTGCCCTGGAAAGGCCCTCCTCTCCTGCAGTGAGCTTATCTCAGTTTGCAGATGTTCACTTATGCATGTGATTATTTACTTAATATTCGTCACCCTAACTTCCTTGTAAGATCTGAGAGAGCAGGGGCCAGTCTGTTTTTTGCTTGCCTTGGAGCCCTCAGAACCTAGCACAATGCCTGCTGCATAGTAGCCATGAAGTTAATATTTGCAGAAAAGATCAATGAATGAGCTAATGAATGAATGAAAGAATAACACCTTCATATCTGGATAAAGCCAACATCTCTGTGTTGTCTCAAATATTCTAAGAAATTGTTTGTAAAACTCAACTGTCACAGGTAATGAGAGCAGACTTCCTTTCAAAACCGATCTCCTCAAATACAAAGCTATGGTCCTTTTGGCCGATTAATTGTATCACAAACCAGTGAGGAAGGCCTCCCCAAGATCTAATCCCTCTGTACAGCCGGAGCTCCCTGCTGCCCTGTCTCTTTATACTCACTCATTCCAACCAGAACGTTTTAATTTGGAGAAAATAATGAACCTCAAGAGGAAAACGGTGGGCGGGGGGGGGGGGGGGGGGGGGGGCGGGGAGCGGCATGCAATGGGGCCATGGAATTTGAGTCAGTGTCTGGTTACCATTTAGGGCCTAGAAGGAAACAACTAGGGCCAAGGAACTGGCAGCTGCAACTGCTCTTTGTTCTGTTTCTAAAAAGAAAATTCCACAAAATAAAGTTCTGGGGCTCAAAGCAAAAATGTTTTCTGTGTTATAGAGGATCTCCCGGAAGTGTGCTTCAAAACTGCTGAAAACTCAAAACTGTAGGAAAACATTTGCTAATTGGAAAGAAAAGACTGACTATGAGGTCAGGATTAAGAAACTGGAGAAAGAAGTCTTTTCCTCCAGAGAGAGATAAGGATCACAAATGCTGATCCCCAGTGTGCACGACTATTTAGGAGATAATCTCTGCACTGACCAGAAAACAAAAGGTGGAGAATTACACAAAAAGCCATGCTGGCAGAAAACAGGTAACTCATAACAAAGGAAACACAGAGCCACAAAGAAGTTGAAGGGAAAGTTGTGTGGACACGAGAAAGAGTCAAATGGCAAAAGCTGATCCCCGGAGAGCAGACCAGCCAGCTGGACCAAAACGATGCTGCCGAGATAAGAGAAAAATGTAAACACAACCTGATAATCCAACAACATTAGTTCCAACTGAGGAGAAAACAACCATAAATCTTGTAGAAATGTGATATGTTGGAAACCGGGAGAATGGATCTTAACCAGATCTTATGCTGACTTATGTTTCATTCTCAGGTCCTGTGTGGAGGTGGATATCTGGGTTGGAGTTAGGATTCCTGCCATCACTGGGGCGTCCATCTCACCCTCTCAGAACCCCGCTTTCTCACGTGTGGAAGGAGGGTGTTTCCTGTCCCTTCATGATACACTGGGGTCCCTGACATCTGGGCAGTATACGAGCTTGTGGGAAAACACAGGATTTCATTGGTGGAAGATCGCTATCTCTCTATATCTATGACTCTTCTCTTGACTATCTGTGTGACTTTGGGCAGGTGGCCCAACTCCATTCAGATTCAGTTTACTCATTTGAAAAATGGGGAAAACTATGGAGAATTATTAACTGTGGTTGGGAGGCATTCACTAATGTGCTCAAAGTTATAGAGTCAGGATTCAGACTCAGTCTCACTGATGCCAATGACCCTATTCTTTCCCCTATGGCACTGCTTCCCAATGAAACCACAGGGAGTTTTGTATCATGAAAGACAGTTATTAATGGTCAGGACTAAAGATGATAATAAGCCACATAAAGTCCCCACACTTGAAAAATGTTCAGCAAATATGAACCGCTATTATAGTTGCTCTTTGTAATTGCAAATCCCTTGAGCTCAGGGTCTTGATGAATAAAAGAAGGAAAATGAATAACAACTTAATTTCTCACAAGGTAAATTTTTCTGTACTGTTTCACCTCTCTCTCCCCAAAGTCTTTCTTCTAAATATTGATTTTATGTCATGATCCGCAAATAATACATGTTGAACAAACTCAAATATGCTGACCATTTGAGAGTTCACACAGTTGAACAAGTTCATCAAGAGATAAGCGAGAAAAGATGTACTGAAAAGGTTCAGGGTCTGCCTTGGGCAAAATACATGCTTTCTTGTTGTAAATAACTTATTGACTTTAAATATTTTCAAGTACTTGGTCTCACATCTATAGGACATATGAAACTAAACTCACAAGGAAATAAGCCCCATTTCATTTCAGTTTTGGGGGTCTCTGTATACCCTAAACCATTCTGTTTCCTGGAGAGGTACAAGTTTTTCCAGATGGAATTTCAAAGTTTTGTTCCAGCTTCCAAATACTGACCCTGTCCACCAGACCCAACTCCAGCCCTTACATCTGGTTTTGGATGGTAATCACCAAACCTAACCATGCCACAAAGAAAGATTTCAATTTGGTTTCTTAATTGAAACCTTGTGATGAAGGTTTCAATTCACTCACTCTCCCCTGGTTAGTACCAGTAAGCTTTTAAATGGATCAACCATCAGTCTTTCTGAAGCTCAGCCCTGAAGTCATAATTCCATCTGGGCCAAACTCAGAGAGTCAAAAAGCTAAATGCTCAACACAGTCTTGACATACAGTAGATGTTCAGTAAACATCTGTTCAGTGAAAGGATGAGAAACAAGACACAAATGCAGGAAAATGATCATATATGGTACCAGATACTTCACTGGGTCCCTTTGATATGTTATTTTTCAGATTCTTCCTTTTTAACCTGAGGCCTTCCTCATTTTATACATCAGAAAGGCTGAGAAAGATACGATAATGGGTTTACAATTACACAGCCTGTTTAGAGAGGAGTCAGGATTCAAACCCAAATCCCGATGCCAAAGTTCCTATTCTTTCCACTGAACTACATGCCCTTCCCAGTGAAATTTCTACTAACATAGGTTTCACATGCAGATAATGACAACTAAGCCAAAGTAATGGGATTTTTCCTCAGGCTATATTAAACTTGAAAAGGATGCAGCTTTTGTTTTTTAATCTAGGCCTACTTGATGCTATATAGGATTTATAGAGATAAGACAAGCCCCATCTTCAATATTTAAAGTTAGAATTTCACCAAAACTATTTTGTGTAAAAAAATTTTTTTCATGTCAAATATTCATTTTTCTGTTTTATCTCTAAGTAAAGCAATCTGAAGGTTGAGTGTTTTATCAGTTAAGAATTGAGTTTTGCTGCACTGTAACAGAAAACATAAGGAACAGTGATTTAAAAGAAGTGTAGAGATGAGAAATTGATGACTGGTATGAAATTTCCACAATGTCATCAGGATGCAGGCTTCTTATATCCTTAGCACAATCTTATTGTCTTCATGGTCCCAAAATGGCTGCTGGAGCACCAACAATTACAAATGGCCATTCCAGACAAAAGGAAGATAGAAGGGCCCAGAGCAAGAGTGTATGTCAGTTGGGAAAATCCCTTTAAAATTCCTTTCCCAGAAGGCTTATCCAGTGATTTCTGTTAACATCTCCTTGGCTACAACTATATCACATACAAGAGGGGTAAGAAAAAGTACATATGTAAGGCAGGTACATTGCCAACCCAACAAAGTGTGATTCTCTTAGTAAGAAAAAGGAAAGACTATTAGATAAGCAACTACAGGGTCTGACACAAGTGCCTGAAACATCATTTAAACATCTAGCATATAATGTGTCCTTTAGTTTCAAGAAACTACAAACTCAGAGAGATTGAGTGGTGTGCAGAAGGTAGAATCCTTGCTTCTATGAAGTATAACAAAACAATTTCGTAGCCTGTTGTCTCAAATGCTGGACAATAAAGAGGTTAAAAGTTGTCCAGCTTATTTAAAAAATCAATCTAAATGAAAAGAAGGCATGATTTTATCAAGAATATGTGAGCCATTAAATACCCTTGGTTTCAAAGTCTCTGAAGTGTTGATCTATGATCATTCCATATTCCATATATGGAATTCTATATCATTCCATATTCCAATAACCTAAAGGCACATGTGTCTGATCTTATGGCTAAAGGTAAAACACCCCTAACTATGGAAGACATCACACGCAAGAAAACCAAAGATTTCCCTTCTCCTCCTACAGGGCTCAGCTCAGGGAGCTGCTGGGAATGACCCTCTGTCCAAGGTAGGAGGAATGCAGAACCAAACTGTGTGATTGGCAAGAATACTGGGTTCTCATATTGGAATCTGTTTTAAAGGTGCTTAAGGTCATTGTCTCCCAACCCAACTCCATCTGTGCAGAGCGAAGGAGAGGAGAAAGAGGGGCTACGTGAACAACAGATGCAGGCTAGTCAGCAGGAACCAGAGTCTGACGCCCAGACTTCCAGCTGGAGGCTCAGTTCTGGCCCCTAGTGAAGGTGCCCCTCTCCCAGTAACACTACTGGGGAGTTGTTCTCAGAGACACTGCCCCACGTGTTGTGACTTGAGATTACTTTAATGTGCTTCTTTAAGGCCTTGTGGTTAGCTGAGTAGATGTTGGCCAACATTCAGGTGATTGATGGAAGTTAGAACCAGGGATGGTGCAGTACAACCAAAGGGCAACAACCATCTCAAGAACAAGACTTCACAATCTCATCCTTGTGTTCCCATCTCCAATGTTCATATCTATTCTTACCACTTGCTTTCTTCAGACTATGTTGGTTCCTTTTTTGATTCATGATAATGCCCCAGAAAGTGCTGACTTATCCACTCTTCTAAAGAAGGACACATTACAGAGCAAGAATAGGTGGAGGAGAAGTATATGGAGAAAACCATTTGATGTGGAGTGTAATGACAAGAAAGACTGAAGATCACGTCGACTCTAACATTGTTCCCATTGACACATCTTAACATTGATGTGCTATGGGCATTTCAAAAGATACAGATCATTATTTTTAAATACAAAATGCACATTAACTTGAAGTCCTTAGATTTGCTTTGTATTTGTGGTTATATCATTTCTTATCTGCCATGGAACAACCACAACTAGAAGGAAAAAAAGGCAGAAGGGACCAGAAATAACTTCTGGAAAACTGAAACCACATAGGCTGAAGTCAACTGAAAATTTTTGTCTCTTTGTATATAAACTTACACACATCCAGGTGTTATAGACAGCTGCAGGGCCAAGCTCAACCTTCAGAAATATTAGTCTGTAGCAGCATCTCATATCTCTGAACTCCTGTTAGAATTGCAGTCTATCCCACATCACACAACCCTTACAAATGCCATCTTTGGCTGATTTTACCTTTCATGCAAGTTTGTCCTTCAAGGAATTTCAAACTATTTGAGAAATGTTTTTGTTCTTTTGAAGTTACACACAGTCTTTAGTGCAATTTTGCACATAGCAGGCATGCCATAGGTGTTCACTGATTTATGTATGACATGCAATATATCAGCTATGTATCTGTTGGAATCCAAGGGATCGATAAATATTTCCATGGTCCATCCTCCCACACTCTAAGTTAAGAACCGGTTGAGAGACGCGGGGTCATGCAGAAAATGAAAATGTGAACTCCATCACTAATCCGAGCTGTTTTGGAGGGTGTGGCTTAAGTGGTCAACCTCAACCGGCTTCCCAACACCTCCTTCTGGAATTGGGAATTAGACAGATTCGTCCACCAGTCACTGGTGCTGTTGGCCTTCCACAGACCTCCATAGCATGGCCAGCTGGCAGCCCAGGAGACAGCCAGAGACACCCTTTTGAAAGTGAGACGATCAAGAGGGGCAAACCAAACTTACACAGCTCCTTTTCCAAATACGCTTGAGCAGTTAAATCTCTCCTTCTCCCAGGAGAAGGAGTTAGTAAGGGGTTTAAAAACAAATATCACAGTCCTGTCTCCTGGGGATTGGAAGCCCTTTTCTCTCTGAGAAGTGTAGGACATCTTCCCATTTAAATTCCACAGATGCCTGATATTTCTTCCCCCTGGATGTTAATCTACTGTCCTGAGAGGATCATTTATATTTATTATGTGCCAAACCCAACGCCCAACACATAATTCAAAATAACCCCCCTCATAAATTCTATGTATAAGATTTATATACCCCAGATGGGTGGAGGTTTTGATCTTCAGAACTGAACATATTTTTGTAATTCATGAAATGCCCCGCAATGCGCAGAGCTCTGTTCCTCGTGTTTCCTGTGTTGTCTCCTACGTGCTGGGAGATTATGAAGCAAAGACAGTGCAATAAATACTAAGCTTGAAGAATTTTTTATAAGGATCTTGATAAATGTTTTTGGATATATGTGATTTATTCCATAACAATTCCCTCTCTGACTCTTTCCAACAAAATGAGAGATATAAGTTTAGGAAAGATCTGTTTTTAGACCGCTTGGAACTAACGAAAATGTGTGCTAGTGCCATGTGCAAGGGAATCATATTAAAGGAATCATGATTCTTAATTCTTAATCTTGGGTGGGTGGCCAATCTAAGACACCTTAATAAAATGATAACGCATGATCAGAATCCTTGATACATTAGGGATATGCATGATCATGGGCTTTCACAGAGTATTTTAGTAGGAAAGGTAGCTAGGACTAGCTGATGTAGTGGACAACTCCTAAATCTCAACAAACATTTGTTCAGAGCCCAGGGCACAGTCCAATAGGAGTGGGGTTTTCCTCCTATTTCAGGGTCCCAGGCTCCTTCTACCTTGTGCTTTCACTTTCTTCTAGGTCTTCAGAATTCTCCTCATTCAGTCCAAGTGTGAGAAAAGCGTGTGAGGATGGAGGTTAGGATGTTTGGCCTGGTTTGGCTTTCAAAGATACAAGCCTAGAAATGGCACACACATCACTTCTGCTTGGACCTCTTAGGCCAGAACTCAGTCACATGCCACACCTGCCTGCAAAGGGACTGGAAATGGAGCTTGCAGAGTGTCCAGGGAGAACAGGACAAGAGTGATGGTGGCTACAGCAGCCTTAAAACAACCAGGACCAAAATCAGCCAGTAACAAAAGACCACTGTTATATGATTCAATTCATATGAACTACCCAGGATAGGTTAATCTTTAGAGACAGAAGTGGATTAGCAGTTGCCTAGGATTTGAGAGGGATTATAGGGGAGAAGAGGGGTTATAACTAAAATGTACAGGGTTTCTTCTTAAGGTGATAAAAGTGCTTCAAACTTGACATTGTTGATGGTTGTACATCACATATATGTGAATACACTAAAACCCATTTAACTGTAAATGGATTAATTGTATGGTATATGAGTTATATCTCAATAAAGCCATTATTTAAAAAAAGAACAGGACCAGTTGGATATATGGGAATTCTCTGCACTATCTTTACAACTTTCATGTAAATATATAGCTATTCTAAAATATAAGATTATTTTCTTTAAGTCAGGACCAATTTCAAAGACTGAATTTTTCTTGCAATATCTTCTCTCTTACCTTTTTCTCTGGTGACGCTGCATACCAGAGGCTGTATACTTCAAGTGAAAAAGCTTTAACTTTGAGGGAGTTTTTCAATGTGTCTGAGGCTCAGTTTCCTATTTGTAAAATGGGAATAATGCATTGACCTCAACAGTTTGTTGTATGTTTAAGATATTAAATCTGAAAACCTGTGGCAATCCAGACATCTAATTGGCTCTTGATGAAAGCATATGAATCATTTCAGCTCTTCAAAGGAAAATAAAATATTAAAAATACAAATAACCCAATTAAAAATTGGTTTAAGACTTAATCACATACTTCACAAAAAGAAGATATTCAAATGTTCAGTGTTATGGATGGAATGTGTACCCCCCAAATTCATATGTTGAAATCCTTCAATGTGATGATATTAGGAGGTGGGAGCTTTGGGAGGTGATTAGGTGATGAGGATGGAGCCCTCATGAATGGGAAGAGACACAAGAGATCTCTTTCTCTCTCTCTCATTCTCTCTCTCTTTCTCTATCTCTATCTCTCTAGCATGTGAGGATGCAGCAAGAAAATGGCTGTCTACAAGCCAGGGATTTGCCCTCATAAGGCACTGCCTTCCCAGCCTCCAGAACTATGAGAAATAAATATTTGTGTTTAAGCCACCCAGTCTGTGGTATTGTTATAACATCCAGAATGGACTAAGACGGCCAATAAGCATATGAAAAGGTGCTTAACATCATTAGTCACCAGGGAAATGCAAAGCAAACCACATACCTTTACACACTCACCAGAAAAGCTAAAATTAAAACCGACTATACTTAGTGTTGACACAATGTGGAACAACTAGAACTCTCATACATTGCTGGTGGGAGTTTAGAATTGTACAATCACTTTGAAAACAAACTGGCACTCTCTGATAAATTTAAGTATTCACCTACCCTAAGACCCAGCAACAGCACTCCTAGACATATACCAAGAGAAACAACTGTATAGGTTCCTAACAAGCTGATCCACAAATAGCAGATTTATGCATAAAAAGCATAAAGTGGAAATAGCTCAGGTGTCCATCCATTGGAAAATGGATAAACAAATTGTGGTATATCCATACCAAAGAATAACACTAAGCAAAAAAAAAAAAAGAACAAATTAACATAGATGAGTCTCAAAAAAATATGCTGAGCAAAATGATGCATGAACAAAAGAACACAAATGTATGAATCCATTTATATGAAGTTCTTGAACATAAAAAAAGCAATCTGGGCTTCCCTGGTGGCGCAGTGGTTGAGAGTCCGCCTGCTGACGCAGGGGACACGGGTTCATGACCCAGTCCGGGAAGATCCCATGTGCTGCGGAGCAGCTGGGCCCATGAGCCATGGCCGCTGAGCCTGTGCGTCCAGAGCCTGTGCTCCGCAACGGGAGAGGCCACAGTGAGAGGCCCGTGTACCGCAAAAAATAAAAATAAAAAACAATCTATAGCGACAGAAAACAGATCAGTGTTTCCCTGGAGTTGGGGGTTGTTGGATAAGAATTGACCAGAAAGAAGTATGAGATAACTTTCTAGGATGATGGAAATGTTTTATGTTTTAATCAGCATATATAAATTTGTTAAAATTCATTGTGCTGAACACTTAAGACTTATGTATTTTACTGAATATAATAAAGTACTGTTAACGTGAAAAACAAGGAAATCGTACTAATGGAAGAAGAGCAGAAACTATTTCATCCTTTTTGCTTTCGAAATGAGAGGGTGTATGGTATATATGTGCTAATTGTCTACACATACCTCCCACCAGCTGCCTCCCCAGGTCACCAAGGTGAGAACCCTGGAAAATTACCTCTAGTCAATGTCATTTAGAGACAGCCCTGCAAATAGCCATGCCCAGTGCATACTCTGCAGGCCCATCTATTCCATATAACAGTAAAAATATAATAATAACCTCTAACCTAGACAAGTCTTGGATTGCATTTTTCTTAAGTTATATAAAGCTTATGAAAACAGGAAATAAGGCACATTGAAGACACTGCAGAAAAAAATATCCAAAATAGACTAAAATGCAGGTGAAGATTATGAGAAGAGGATAGATGTCGCATATTTTTTTTAAGTTCCAAAATTATGCCAGCCAAAACACAGGAGAAAAGGAAGTGAGACTCCTGGGATGGAATGGCAATCCAAGGCAAGGAAAACACAGAACATTGATAGCATTGTGCGTAAGCATGGGGGGTGGGGGGAAGAAGCTAGATCAGTCTGCGTGTTAACTTACAGCCAGCAACCAGTTAAAATGGGAATTTAATGACTCTTAAGGCTTATGTCTTAGACACGAACAGGAATTGAATGAAAGTCAGAGGCAGAATCCTATTAAATTGCTGGAGCAGATTTTATTCCTTCACTTTTAGGTTTTAAGACTTAAACTTTGGTGAGATAGAAACAATCAGCTATTTACTAATAAACTCGGAATTTTCTTCTAATAGCAATTGGGACTTTAGTGTTATTAGCTGTTTACACAATATATTTGTTCAGTAGCTAGTTTTTTTTTTAATGTTCACAGATTCTGAAATAAGAACAAATTATGTATATTTGCATAAACTCTTCTGTGTGTGTGTGTGTGTGTGTGTGTGTGTGTTTATAGAGCCTAAAGAATTAATGGATCCCAGGACATGGGCATTGCATTTTTTTTTTGATCTTTATTGGAGTATAGTTCCTTTACAATGGTGTGTTAGTTTCTGCTTTATAACAAAGTGAATCAGCTATACGTATACATATATCCCCATATCCCCTCCCTCTTGCATCTCCCTCCCACCCTTCCTATCCCACCCCTCTAGGTGTCACAAAGCACTGAACTGATTTCCCTGTGCTATGCAGCTGCTTCCCACTAGCTATCCATTTTACATTTGGTAGTGTGTATACTTCAATGCCACTCTCTCACTTCGACACAGCTTACCCTCCCCCTCCCCGTGTCCTCAAGTCCATTCTCTACGTCTGCATCTTTATTTCTGTCCTGCCCCTAGGTTCTTCAGAACCTTTTTTTTTAATTCCATATATATGTGTTAGCATATGGTATTTGTTCTTCTATTTCTGACTTACTTCACTCTGTATGACAGACTCTAAGTCCATCCACCTCACTACAAATAACTCAATTTCATTTCTTTTTATGTCTGAGTAATATTCCATTGTATCTATGCACCACATCTTCTTTATCCATTCATCTGTCGATGGACACTTAGGTTGCTTCCATGTCCAGGCTATTGTAAATAGAGCTGCAATGAACATTGTGGTACATGACTCTTTTTGAATTATGGTTTTCTCAGGGTATATGCCCAGTAGTGGGATTGCTGGGTCATATGGTAGTTCTATTTTTAGTTTTTTAAGGAACCTCCGTACGGTTCTCCATAGTGGCTGTATCAATTTACATTCCCACCAGCAGTGCAAGTGGGTTCCCTTTTCTCCACACCCTCTCCAGTATTTATTGTTTTGTAGATTTTTTGACTATGGCCATTCTGACCGGCATGAGGTGATAGGCCATTGTATTTTTTTTTTTTTTTTTTGCTGTACGCGGGCCTTTCACTGCTGTGGCCTCTCCCGTTGCGGAGCACAGGCTCCAGACGTATAGGCTCAGCGGCCATGGCTCACGGGCCCAGCCGCTCCGCGGCATGTGGGATCTTCCCAGACCGGGGCATGAACCCGTGTCCCGTGAATCAGCAGGCGGACTCTCAACCACTGTGCCACCAGGGAAGCCCAGTCATTGTAGTTTTGATTTGCGTTTCTCTAATGATTAGTGGTGTTGCAGTGATATTGGCCTGTAGTTTTCTTTTTTTGTGATATCTTTGTTTTGTTTTGGTATCAGGGTGATGGTGGCCTAGTAGAATGAGTTTGGGAGTGTACCTCCCTCTGCTATATTTTGGAAGAGTTTGAGAAGGATAGGTTTTAGCTCTTCTCTAAATGTTCGATAGTTTTCACCTATGAAGCCATCTGGTCCTGGGCTTTTGTTTGTTGGAAAATTTTTAATCACAGTTTCAATTTCAGTGCTTGTGATTGGTCTGTTTATATTTTCTATTTCTTCTTGGCTCAGACTCGGAAGGTTGTGCTTTTCTAAGAATGTGTCCATTTCTTGCAGGTTGTCCATTTTATTGGCATAGAGTTGCTTGTAGTAATCTCTCATGATCTTTTGTATTTCTGCAGTGTCAGTTGTTACTTCTCCTTTTTCATTTCTAATTCTATTGATTGAGTCTTCTCCCTTTTTTTCTTGATGAGTCTGGCTAATGGTTTATCAATTTTGTTTATCTTCTCAAAGAACCAGCTTTTAGTTTTATTGATCTTTGCTATGTTTCCTTCATTTCTTTTTCATTTATTTCTGATCTGATCTTTATGATTTCCTTCCTTTTGCTAACTTTGAGGTTTTTTTGTTCTTCTTTCTCCAGTTGTTTTAAGTGTAGGTTTAGGTTGTTTATTTGAGATTTTTCTTGTTTCTTGAGGTAGGATTGTATTGCCATATACTTCCCTCCTAGAACTGCTTTTGCTGCATCCCATAGGTTTTGGATCATCGTGTTTTCATTGTCATTTGTTTCTAGGTATTTTTTGATTTCATCTTTGATTTCTTCAGTTATCTCTTGGTTATTCAATAGTGTATTGTTTAGCCTCCATGTGTTTGGTTTTTTTACAGTTTTTTCCTGTAATTGATATCTAGTCTCATAGTGTTGTGGTGGGAAAAGATACTTGATATGATTTCAATTTTCTTAAATTTACCAAGGCTTGATTTGTGACCCAAGATATGATATATCCTGAAGAAAATTGATTTCCATTTCCATGGAATATCTTTTTCCATCCCCTCCCTGTCAGTCTGTATGTGTCCTGGTGGAGGGGACTGGTGCCTGTGTTCTGGTGCATGAGGCTGGATCTTGTCTTTCTGGTGGGCAGGACCATATCCCGTGGTGTGTTTTGGGGTAACTGTGACCTTTTTATTATTTTAGGCAACCTCTCTGCTAATGGGTGGGGTTGTGTTCCTGTCTTGCTAGTTGTTTGGCACAGGTTGTCCAGCACTGTAGCTTGCTGGTTGTTGAGTGGAGCTGGGTCTTAGTGTTGAGAGGGAGATCTCTGGGAGAGCTTTCACCATTTGATATTACCTGGAGCCCGGAGGTCTCTGGTGGACCAATGTCCTGAACTCGGCTCTCCCACCTCAGAGTCACAGGCCTGACACCCGGCTGGAGCACCAAGACCCTGTCAGCCAAATAATTCAAAAGGAAAGGGAGAAAAAAAGAAAGAAAAAAAAATAAAAAGTTATTAGAATAAATTTTTTTAATTATTAAAAATTTAAGAAAATTAAAAAGTAATAAAAAAAGAAAGAAAGAAGAGAGCAACCAAACCAAAAAACAAATCCACCAATGATAACAAGTGCTAAAAACTATACCCAAAAAAACAACCAAAAATAAATGGACAGACAGAACCCTAGGACAAATGATAAAAGCAAAGCTATACAGACAAAATCACACAAAGAAGCATACACACACAAACTCACAGAAAGGAAAAAATATATATATATATATAAAGAAAAAAAGAGAGCAACCAAATCAATAACCAAATCTACCAATGATAATAAACTCTAAATAGTAAACTAAGATAAACATAAAACCGGAAACAAGTTAGGTGCAGAAGGCAAACCCCAAGTCTACAGTTGCTCCCAAAGCCCACCTCCTCAATTTGGGATGATCCGTTTTCTATTCAGGTATGCCAGAGATGCAGGGTACATCAGGTTGATCGTGGAGATTTAATCTGCTGCTCCTGAGGCTGTTGGGAGAAATTTCCCTTTCTCTTCTTTTTTCGCACAGCTCCCGGGGTTCAGCTTTGGATTTAGCCCCGCCTCTGCGTGTAGGTCGCCTGAGGGCATCTGTTCCCACCCAGACAGGAGGGGGTTAAAGGAGCAGCTGATTCGGGGGCTCTGGCTCACTCAGGCCGAGGGGAGGGAGGGGTACAGAGTGCGCGGCGAGCCTGCGGCGGCAGAGGCCAGCGTGACGTTGCACCAGCCTGAGGCGCACCGTGCATTCTCCCGGGGAAGTTGTCCCTGGATCCTGGGACCCTGGCAGTGGTGGGCTGCACAGGCTCCCGGGAGGGGAGGTGTGGATGGTGACCTGTGCTTGCACACAGGCTTCTTGGTGGCGGCGGCAGCAGCCTTAGTGTCTCATGCCCGTCTCTGGGGTCCGCGCTGATAGCCGCGGCTTGCTCCCATCTCTGGAGCTCGTTTAGGAGGTGCTCTGAATCCCCTCTCCTCGCGCACCAGGAAACAATGGTCTCTTGCCTCTTAGACAGGTCCAGACTTTTTCACGGACTCCCTCCCAGCTAGCCGTGGCGCACTAGCCCCCTTCAGGCTGTGTTCACGCAGCCAACCCCAATCCTCTCCCTGCAATCTAAGCTCCGAAACCTGAGCCTCAGCTCCCAGCCCCTGCGCGCCGGTCGGCACCGATCCTCTGTGTGGGAATCTCTCCCCCTAGCCCTCCGCACCCCTGTTGCTGTGCTCTCCTCCGTGTCTCCGAAGCTTCCCCCCTGCCATCCCCCGTCTCCGCCCGTGAAGGGGCTTCTAGCGTGTGGAAACCTTTCCTCCTTCACAGCTCCCTCCCACTGGTGCAGGTCCCGTCCCTATTCTTTTGCCTCTGTTTTTTCGTTTTCTTTTGCCCTATCCAGGTATGTGGAAATTTCTTGCCTTCTGGGAAGTTTGAGGTCTTCTGCCAGCGTTCAGTAGGTGTTCTGTAGGAGCTGTTCCACGTGTAGATGTATTTCTGATGTATTTGTGGGGAGGAAGGTGTTCTCCACGTCTTACTCCTCCGCCATCTTGAAGGTTCTGCATGTCTTTGTATAAATAAAAAGTACATGTTGCAGCAACATGAATGGATCTAGAGATTATTACACCAAGTGAAGTAAGTCAATCAGAGAAAAACAAATATCATATCACTTACACATGGAATTTAAAAAAATGATACAAATGAACTTATATACAAAACAGAAACAGACTCACAGACTTAGAAAACAAACTTATGGTTACCAAAGGGGAAAGGTTGGGAGGAGGGATAAATTAGGATGTTGGGATTAACATATACACACTACTATATATAAACTAGAGTGACTTCCCTGGTGGTCCAGTGGGTAAGACTCCCTGGTCAGGGAACTAGATCCTGCATGCATGCTGCACTAAGAAGCCCATGTGCCACAACTAAGGGTCCGCAGGCTGCAACTAAAAGATCCCACATGCTGCAACTAAGACCCAGCACAGCCAAAATAAGCAAATAAATACATAAATATTTTAAAAAATAGATAATCAACAAGGACCTGCTGTATAGTACAGTGAACTCTTTTCAATATTCTGTAATAACCTACATGGAAAAAGAATCTGAAAAAGAATAGACATATGTATAACTAAATCATTTTGCTGTACACCTGAAACTAACACAATGTTGTAAATCAACTATACTCCAATATAAAATAAAAACTTTTTAAAAGTACATGTATAACTGCTGTTTATGAATTATGCCTCTTATACTCTCTTACACTATCTCACTAATGTTTGCCAACATGATTGTGAGTTTGTTTCTCTTAATAATTTGACTTTATATATATATATATATATATTTCAAATCTACATTGTTTGGAACATAAAGATTCATCACGATTCCATCTCCTTTGTGGACTATAAATTTTACCAAACAGAAATAAATCTTTTCCTCCTTTAATGTTTTTCCCTGAGACATTATCTTTACAACTTTTTTTTTTTTTTTTTTTTTTTTGCGGTATGCGGGTCTTTCACTGTTGTGTCCTCTCCCGTTGCGGAGCACAGGCTCCGGACGCACAGGTTCAGCGGCCATGGCTCACGGGCCCAGCCACTCCATGGTATGTGGGATCTTCCCGGACCGGGGCACGAACCCGTGTCCCTTGCATCAGCAGGCGGACTCTCAACCACTGTGCCACCAGGGAAGCCCCTTGAGACATTATCTTTATCAGCCATCCATATTCCTGTGCTTAGCTTTCCTCCGGCCAGAATTTGTCTGTTCTTCTTATTTTTAGTGTTCTTGGGTTTTTTTGGGGGGTGGCACATCCCTGTTAAACAGTCTATGGCTGTATTTTAGTGGTGGTGCTGATGGGTTTTTGCTGTTGTTTGGGTTTGGTCTGGCTTCTCCTGAGCTTTTTCTTTTGTCTGGGAGGACAGGGTTCCTGGCCCTCCACACTTAACAGTGCTACCTCCCTCCACCTTGTCCATACAAACAGCAACTCCTGTGGCCCCATCCTCGACTTTGTTGTGAGGTGTAGCTGCACCACCACCAGCATCTCACATTTAAGCATCCTACTGTCTGTCTTTGACCACTTCCACCACTCCTGGCATCAATCTTCAGCAGTTCATCACCCCCTAGGAACAGTGAACACACTGTTTTGTCACTTCACTCCCTTTTCAAACTAGACTCCACAGCCTGTCACTCTGCATTCTGTGCACAAATTCTCATCTCTCTCTGCACATAGGACCCACTCTCCTTTCCTGTCTCTTCCCATCATAAGCACTGGGCAAAGCTAACTCTGGTTGAGCCCAGCTTTGCTTATTCTTCATCTGCACCTGAGCAGCTAAACATGGATGAATTTGGAGAGTCACTGAAATTGCTTTTACCTCTACAATGATTTTTTTCCTAAGGTTGCTTTGCACCTGCATTTTCTACCCTCTGGTTTCTCTGAAAGTATAACCACATGTTGTCTTATATTCCAGGAATAAAATTTCTGGCTCCCTGGTGATGAAATTTTTTCTTGTACCAAAGGACATGTTCTTTTTAACAACTTTTCCTATCTCTTCAAGAACTAGAAAGGTGGTACGCAGGTACATTCAACTCACTCTCTTAACCAATCTTCTATCAGGACATATGCTTGTTAGTAATAAACTCAGAACAAATTAAATGATTTTTCATTTTAGTAAAGAAGATGGGACAAATACTAAGGTGGTAGGGCTGAACCAAATAATGATGGCTGGCTGGGGAATTTGCTTCACCCGCCCTGTGGCCCTTCTGGTAACAGAATCAAAGAGAAATCAGTCTAGAGAAAGAACGGCCCAGTATCTATTGCCATGAGCCAACATGTTAAAATTTGCCCCCAGGGAAAAGAGAAAAGTAACTAGACCTCTGAGGAAAAGTAGAGCAGAAAAACATATTACCCAGTCACACTAAGAACATTTCTCTTTTAAATGATCGGTGCCTAGAATAAAAATTAAATTTAAAAGGTCTTATTATTTTACTTCGTTTCACTACCTCAAAATATATCTGCTAAATAGATCGAATGCGTCCTTTATTGCAGGCTTAATGGAATTTCGGCACTGACAACCTGATCCATTTTTGGTCCTTACCTAATAAAACTTCATGTCTATCGGATCCCTTAATGGACAGAGAAGGTCATTAACGTTTCAGACATTTCTGCAACCCAGGCCTGGAAAGTAGCAAAGCCCATTTTTTCAAATTTAGTGATGGCCTGTGTCGTACAAGCCGACTCCAAGGATCTAACTGGCCTGAGAATCTCCAATCCTGCTGAAGGCCAATTTGAACCTACATTTGTAATTTATGATTCAGGAAGACAGGACCCATAACCCATGGACATTTTTAGCAGCAAGGAGGAAAAAAGATTAGCCATCTCCTAGCCGAAGGAGGGTCAGTCTTCTAAGCAGGCTGGGCAGAGTCAAAGAGGCAGCTCCTGTAGCCCTGGGGTTCGTGGAGTTGGGCTTTGGTCAGTTGGGTCTCCACACAGAGAAGCATGCCAAAACAATCTTCTCCAGCACTATAACCCTTGAGGTAGCTGGGATAAGTTTGGCGAGATCAGCGTAGCTATAGAAACGCTACAAAACAATGGTAAAATTAAAAAGATCATTGAGTTGGGATGAGTTGGTGGTTTCAGGTATAGTGTTACAATTTATTTCCTGGGAAGAGTCTGGAGAAGTGGGTTGGGAGTCATTATAACATGGCTTAGTCAGCTTTGGAGTTAGAGCTGTGTGCACCTCAGTTCGGCCACTCATTAAGCCATGTGGTCTCAGACAAGACACCTCACTTCTCTGAGCTTCAGTAAAATGGAGATAGTAGCACCTGCCTTGAAGGATAGTTCAGTGAGATCAAGTAGGTACTAAATATATCATGTGCCAAATCAATCGATACTCTTATGGTAATGAGTTGACCCTTTCCAAAGACTCAAATTCCCAAGGACTTCAAATTTCTCAACACTTTTTCCTGTCCATTACCTGTAACAAGGTGACCAGAGTCAGGGACTTGGATATAGCCTGACACACAGTAGATATCAGGAAATACATATTAGCTTGGTTTAACTGTATCCTCAACCCTGATTAAACTCCCATTATCACTCCAAGGCATGACAAACTCTGCAACCCCCAGAAAAAACAGGCTGATCTCAGAGCTTCCAAACTAATCCAGAGATGGTAAGTTAAGGCCGAGGGTGTCAGGAAGAGGGCAGTAAACCAAGAGGTCCACCCTCTGTGTGTGAAATAGTATCTAATAATTAATGTCCCAGGCATGAGGGTAAGGGTTTGCATCATCCTAGGTATGGGGTCACTGCTCTTGGAAACTCCCCATAGCCCACTTTAATTCAGACTCCCAAGAACACCTTAGAAGGCCTAGGAATTCCTAAAATTACAGGAATGAAATTTTCAATCACCCCACTGGTCAGCCATTCACCTGAAATGACCAAGCCTCTTGGTCATCCTACCAATGTACTGGGCATCTTAACCTTGAGAGTTTCCCTTTTTGCTGAAACTCAGGAATAAATGGAACAGTTTAGGGGAAGCATTTTTGCACCTATGATTACAGATACACAGTGCCTTCACACTCACCCACTCTGATTTAATATTTATCACTTCATTAGTACGGAAAGCCCAAGATTATTGCTATGAAGGTCATGGAAGAATCCAAGTAAGGTCACTTATTTCTCCTTATCTAGTTGTGGTCATTTGCAGTCAGCTGTGTTCAACCTACATGAAACCTAAAGCCTTGGACTTCCCTGGTGGCACAGTGGTTAAGAATCCGCCCGCCAACGCAGGGGACACAGGTTCGAGTCTGGTCTAGGAAGATCCCATGTGCCACGGAGCAACTAAGCCCTTGCATCACAACTACTGAGCCTGTGTTCTAGAACCTGTGAGCCACAACTACTGAGCCCGCCTGCCACAACTACTGAAGCCCGTGCACCTAGAGCCTCTGCTCTGCAACAAGAGAAGCCATCGCAGTGAGAAAGAAGCCCAGACACTGCAACGAAGTTTAGCCCCCGCTCAACGCAACTAGAGAAAGCCTGCACGCAGCAACAAGGATCCAAAGCAGCCCAAAATAAATAAATAAATAGATTAATTAATTAAAAAAAAGAAAACCAGAGCCTTTATTTCTTGCAGAGCCCTAATTACAGAAGGTTAGACAGTTAGTAGAGATATTTAAGGTTTGCATAGGGAATTCCCTGGCAGTCCAGTGGTTAAGGCTCCATGCTTCCACTGCAGGGGGCACGGGTTCGATCCCTGGTCAGGGACTAAGTCCCGCATGATGTGCAGTGTAGCCAAAAAAAAAAAAAGAAAGAAAAGAAAAGGTTTGCATAAACCTTCATCGTGCAGGTTTGGGATCCAAGTGAAAATGACAAGGAAAGCCATCCCACAGATTCTCATGTGTCACTTTAATGGCCCAGGTAAGGAGCCAGGAACCCATGTCAGGTGCACACTGCCCTCATGGGCATTCAGGCATCTTTTCATGTGGCTCTCAGGGACTCTGCCTGCAGCCCAGCCTTGGGTGCTCAGCTTACAAGTATTAGGATTCACACCTGCTATTCAGAAATCAGGGCTCTCTCTCATCCCCAAAGAAAAGCCCATGGGAGAGTTGTGCTCCACCTTCTTCTTGAATTAAAAGTATAGCTCAGCAGTGGTCTTTGTTTAAGGACAAAGAGTGATCTTTGGCAAAGTTTACCCCAGCCTGCCTTCAAATAAGGTAGAAAAGCAGAGGGAAGTGCACAGAGCTAAATTTAGGCTATTAAAGTACACTAAAATACACATAAATGCCCTTTCTTTTATGAGAAGTGCTGACATCAGATAGTGGTTATGGCTTCTTAATGCTTTTACTTGTTAAAAACAAAAAGTTGGCAATTTTGTTATATTCCCTCCCTCCCCCATTCCTGTTTTTTAAACATTTTTGTTGGTCCTTAACATCCAGAAATATGGAACATCTGGAAAAGAGAAAATAACATGATGTCTGTGCTGTAAACCAGCTGTGGGATCTCAAGCAAACCACTGAGAGTCTTTGGTCTTTAGTTTCTTCGTCAGGAAATTGGGGGAGAATGGAGCCAAAGGTGGGCTTGGGCATGGCTTGGGGGCAGGGGCAAAGTCAAGTCTGGGGTCTCCTGTGGGGCACACACATAATAAATAGTCATCATTAAAAGATATTTTACTGATGGAAATTAATTAGGTAAGTTTCAGATATCCATAATATCATGTAAGTCTAGATCAGGAATTTTTCACAGTACACATATGTTGGGATTATTTCCTGTTCTTTCTTTCTTTCTAACAGTGGATATGAAAGCTCCCTATCCCCAGCCTTCTTTGCTATCCCTGGTCCACTTTTGTTTCTCAAATGCTGAAAGTGGAGACACTGGCACCAAAAGGAGCCTGCGTGCTGAGGTGCAGCCCCGTCTGTAATCTTCCTGGCTGTTCTGCACTGTCGCCTGAGTTTCACTCAGGAACTCATGATTAATCAGCCCCCACTGCAGGGCTTGAAGTTCTGGCCAGCTCTGTCTGCTGCAGTTAAGAGCTCATAAGTCTAACGAGGTAAAGGACAGAGGGCAGCCAACAAACCCCTCTTTGAAAGAACTGGGAGTGTCAAGGCAAGATCTCTGGGAATATTTTGGACACAATCTTGGCCTCAGGTTTTTGTTCCAATCAGCTAGCTAGAGATTCATAATCCAAAATTGGCTTCTAAAAGTGTGCTCAGCACATACCTCAGACTTTCAGCTCCTCAGATCCCAGAGGAGGGGTTCACTGTCAAGTTTAACATCCTTTGAATCTCCAAGGCTACAGAATCTTCAGACAGAGCCCAGGAAACAAGACATAATGGGTTCAAATATTAGCACTGCTGCTTACCAGCCATGTGACCCTCAGCAACTGATTTAATCCCTCTCAGGATCACTTTCCTCATCACTAAAATGAGATACAACGATGGCTTGTCATCAGGCTTCAATGAGATAACACAGGAAAACGTTTAGCACAGTGTTGGGCGGATAGAAGATACTCAAAACTGTTATCATTTCTATGTAAGGGTTTGTCTAGTACAGCAGCTCTCAAACTTTTTGGTTTCAGAACCCCTTTACACTTTTAAAAAATATGGAGGACCCCAAACTTTTGTTCATAAGGGTTATATGTATCGATATCTACTGTATTTGGTATTAAAGCTTTAAAAAATGTCTAAAACACAAGAATACAGAAGCTCACATTCCATCAGCTATCCGAGTGATGATGTCATCACACGTTATCTAGCTTCTGGAAAACTCCACAGCACACGCTAAGAGAAAGACGATGGAAAAGGCAAATAACAGCTTAGTATTATAGCTTTGACCTTCACGGACCTCACGGCACACATCGAAAATCATGGGTATGTTATCGTCTTCTCTTTTCAGGAAATAGTATACTTTAAAAGGCCCCACATTGTGGGCTGTTCTGCTGTTTTAGATTCCATCAGATGAAGAAGCCAAGACTTCTTTTACTAAGTTATTCACAAGTTTATGTCAAGAATTCTCATTTATCATCTGTGTAATTAGGTCTACAGTTTTTCTCATTTCTTCTAATTCTCTTCTTAACAGAAGAATGGGGGAATGTCCAAAAACAGCAATAATTGTTACTATATACTGGGCACCAATGTGCCAGGCACTGTGCCAGGAGCATAAAAAGCAAGTTGCCTGTGATCTTTACAATCACCTTTCAATGTACCTATTGTTATCCCAACTTTACGATTTGTCCGAAGAAACAGAAAAGTTAAATAACTTACATAAAATCATATTAGTAATTGATGAACCCAGAAGGAGTCTACCAGACTTCCCTGATTCTAAATATGCTCTACAATTTATTCTGCCTCTCTCGATCACTAAACACGCGCTTCACAATCATTTTGTTTTCTTATTTTTTAAGATAAATATAATGGCAGTGGTTGAGTCATGATCTCTTTGCATAGTTCTTCTTTTTAAAATAAATTCTATTTTACTATCAAAATCTCAGATGCTGTTTTTGCAGAAATTGACAAGCTAGTTTGAAAATTCATATAGAAATGCAATGGATTCACAATACTATCTTGAAAAAAAAGTTGGAGGACTTCCTAATTCCCAATTTCATAACTTACTACAAAACTACAATAATGAAGACAGTGCAGTACTTACATAATTATAGACACATAGATCAGTGGAATCGAATTGAGCCCAAAAATAAACCTTGATTTTCAACAAGGATGCCAAGGTGATTTAACAGGAAAGAATAGTCTTTTCAACAAGTGGTGCTGGGACAACCAGATATTCACGGCAAAAGAAAAGAGAAGATCGTGGAACCCTGCTTCACACCATATACAAAAATTAAAATGGATCAAGGATCCAAATATAAGAGTTAAAACTATAAAAACCCTTAGAAGAAAGCATAGGAGTAAGTATTCATGACCTTGGATTAGGCAAGAGTTTCTTAATAGGACACCAAAAGCACAAGTCATAAAAAGAAAAATAAATTGGACTTCATCAAAATTAAAAACTTTTGAGCCTCAAAGGAAACCACTAAGAAAGTGAAAAGACATCCCACAGGATGGGTGAAAATATTTGCAAATCATACGTAAGGAACTTGTATCCAGATTACGTAAAGAACTCTTACAACTCAACAACAAAAAGACAAATAACTCAATTTTAAAATAGGTAAGAGAGACAAAACGAGAGAGAGGCATGGACATATACACACTACCAAACTTAAGGTAGATAGCTAGTGGGAAGTAGCCACATAGCACAGGGAGATCAGCTCGGTGCTTTGTGACCACCTAGCGGGGTGGGATAGGGAGGGGGGCGGGGGAGGGAGACACAAGAGGGAAGAGATATGGGAACATATGTATATGTATAACTGATTCACTTTGTTATAAAGCAGAAACTAACACACCATTGTAAAGCAATTATACTCCAATAAAGATGTAAATAAATAAATAATTAAAAATTTAAAAATTAAAATAAAATAGGTAAGAGAGTTGAATAAACATTTCTCCAAAGAATATACACAGATAGCCAAGAAGTACATGAAAAGATGTTCAGGGCTTCCCTGGTGGCGCAGTGGTTGAGAGTCCACCTGCCGATGCAGGTGACATTGGTTCATGCCCCGGTCCGGGAAGATCCCACATGCAGCGGAGCGGCTGTGCCCGTGAGCCATGGCCGCTGAGCCTGCGCCTCCAGAGCCTGTGCTCCGCAACGGGAGAGGCCACAACAGTGAGAGACCCGCGTACCGCAAAAAAAAAAAAAAAAAAAAAGAAAGAAAAGATGTTCAACATCATTAGCCATCAGGGAAATGCAAATCAAAACCACAATGAGATACCAGTTCACACCCAACAGAGCGGCTAAAACAATTTTTTCAAGATTTTTTTTTCAAGATTTCTTTTTTATGTGGACCATTTTTAAAGCCTTTACTGAATTTGTTGAAATATTGCTTCTGTTTTATGTCTTGGTTTTTTGGTCGCGAGGCATGTGGAACCTCAGCTCACCGACAGGAGATCAAACCCACACCCCCTACATTGGAAGGTGAAGTCTAAACCACTGGACAACCAGGGAAGTCCTGTAGAATGGCTAAACATTTTTATAAGATGCTAATAACAAATGTCAGAGAGGGTGTAGAGAAGTTAGAACTCTCATACGTTGCAGGCAGGAATATAAAATGGTGCAGCTACTTTGCAAAACAATCAAACAGTTACTCAAAAGGTTAAATATAGAGTTATCTTACGACCCAGCAATTTCACTCCTAGCTATATATCCAAGAGAACTGAAAACATATGTTCACACAAAAGCTTGTGCGTGAACGTTTATAGCAGCATTATTGATAATAGCCAAAAATGTCTTCAAATATCTATCAACTGATAAATGGATAAATAAAATGAGGTGTAGCTAGCTAGATAGATAGATATAGAAATAGATATGTGCGTGTGTGTATATATATATAATGGAATATGATTCAGCAGTAGCAAAGGAATGAAGTGCTGATTCATGCTATAACATAGATGAACCTTGAAAACATTATATTAAGTGAAAGAAGCCAGTCACTTGTGGACAATATATTGTATAACTTCATTTTTATAATATGTCTATCATAGGTAAATCCATAGGGACAAAACTAGATTAGTGATTGAGAGAGGATGGGGGAGAGGTAAATGAGGGGTGACTCCTAAAGTGTACCAGGTTTCTTTTTGTGGTGATGAAAATGTTCTGAAGTTAGATAGTGGTGATGATTGTACAACTTTGTGAATATACTAAAAACAACTGAATTGTATACTTTTAAAAAGTGGATTTTATGGTATGTGAAATATATCTCACTGAAGCTGTTATTTAAAAAACATGAAATACTATTCTTAAATTGGGTTTTGTATAATTGCATTCCTTCTGTTTTTCTTGACCTTCCAATCCACCCCAGGCAGTGAATCTGTAAACCAAACAAGTTATTAATTTTATTTAGTTGAAGTAATCTGCATTGCTGAAGGCCGAAGGAAATACAGTTTGAACCCAAGCATACCATATCATAAATTAAAGTGGGAAAGTTCATGTAAATAAAGCCAGTAATAATTCAAGATTTCAACTTGTGAGTGTAGGCGTTATCCAGAGGAAATATGTTCCATGGGTGGGGGGAAAATGGGCTGGCATTTCATGGCACGGTTGGATCATTTTAAGCAAAGAATAAATGCTTCATCCCCATTTTTTGCACTCCTGGTTTTTTTCCACAGATCCCAATTCCCACCTGAATTCACCGACACTCTGAAAGCTCCTGGGGAAGTTGTTGGAGACAGCTGACACCCAAGAGCAAGTGCTAGAGTCCTGCCCTCTGCAGATGAAGGCTGTGAGCAGCCTGGGACTCACTGAAGAGCCAGGGACCTTCCTGAGTTTCTCGGATACCAGCTGTCCTCGCGTGGGGTCCTGCCGAAGCTGGCACGTCAGTGCAGCAGTCTGGGAGCAAAGGGCTCCCTGACATTTGTCACGGAGGTGAAATCTGGAAATGCTGAGTGAGTCCACTTAGGAAGGCAGAATGATGGGAAAACTAGATAAAAGAAGTCATTTGGTAGAATTAAGGAGAGAAAATAAGTTAAACCTCCCAACAGAATGTAATACTATCTCCAAGTCGACAGGTCATAAATACTCTTGTTACTTTTTGAGCCCATGAAAAATACTTCAGATTCTTTAAACATGTTACTTCTGAGCTACTCTTTTTTAAAGTGTTGACTAGAGATTTAGTTTACATGTTTCTGCAAGGGAAAAGGGGTTAATAAGAATGGGAGGGTTGCTATTGTTGTTGTTTGGTGTCTTACCATTTTTGGTAACACCGAAGCAACCATAAGTAGCCTTAAGAACCATCCACAAAAAGACAAGTCAAGAAATAAGAGAAACAGTCAAAAATTTCCAAGCCCCACCTCCAGCTTCTAAACAACCCAACATTCCTTATAGGAAATGCATCATGTCCCACTTTGGTAACACTGATGTTTCAACAAAATTTGAGCCTCTCAAAATGCAAATATTTCATTGTCCATGAAAAGGACATTCATTAAATTAAAGCCGAAGAAAGGAAATGGGAAGAAAAATTCAAGAGATTCAATGAAAATTAAAGAGATGAAAAAATAAATAAATAACTCTGACCGAACACAATTTTGCTGAGTTATACACAAATAATCAGAACCATATTGTGCAGATTAAATCTCCCTTGAGCAACACTTCGATTTTAAAGATAATAAGACAAAGTGTTCAGCAAAAACTAAACCAAAACCAGCAAACATATATGGGATTTTGCCAGGAATCAAAATAGCTTTAAAAAAAAACTTAAAATTTTGTTTTTCCTAAAACATCTAGATGCCTTCAGGATAATGATTTCCCATGCCAGTGGCGACTAAAATAAGAGAAATTGAGAAGCCAAACCTCCCTCCCTTATCCGAATCTGGATCCATTTACTCTGAAAATTTTCACTACACTTATTTAAAGCACTTTAACTCATTTGCTTATAAATTTAATATTTTTAAAAAGACAAAAGTTTCTTTGATGAGATTATACTCAATATAAGTTAATACAAAAAGATGCTGAGAGTTTCCCTTCTGGATAAGAGAAGAGAAAATTATGTGAAAAAAAAAAGTCAACTAGAGACCATCTGAGTCTCTTTGGTCAATATTCAACCTTCCAGTTCTCCTTACAATTCCCTAGATCCCAATCATAACAGGTCATGCCTGACCATAAACACGATCCAGTCAGTTCTGCCATAATGCATATTTCTATAACACAACCTATTTCAGATTTGATTAATAATATAAGTAGAAGTTACATGGATTCATACGTGATTTGTCCCAGTGTGTTAAGGTGGAGCACAACTGAAGGCCACGTACACAAACAGGGCCGAAAGCTGCAAACCACAGAGGATTATGATGCTGTACAAGGTGCCATTCATCCCCCATTCTTCTTTGCTCAGTCCAGCCGTGTGCTCTGTATAGCAAGGGCATGTTGTGCAGTTCTCCCCAAATTTTGTGCATTACACCCTTGTCTTCAGAACTCAGCAGATTCTCCTTGCCTTAGATCTCCTTCAATCAAGCCATCTTCATCTTTGTTTTAAAGATAGAGTTCTATATTCTAGTCATATTTATTTTTTAGGATGATTGTTTGTGCTGTCCAGTTACAGAGGTGAAAAGCAAAAATAAGCCCTGTTGTTTTTAGTGCTCAGTTTTGCAGAACTCAGGATTTGGGGGAAGGTACATATCACATGACAAAAGAAACATCTGTATCTGTGGGATGAAATGATCATTTGCCTATTTATCTAGGATGGTAACTAACCTTGGTACACAGAATTCATGACATTTGTTGGATTATTTAGTTTGACATGTCAAACCTCTCCATTAACTAAATAAACCAGATTATTGCCTTTTCCCAAGTTCATTTCTTAACCCACATTGGGTCAGGTGAAAGAAGGCAAAATGAATAGGTGGAACGTTCTCTGTCACCTTTTTCTGCAGAGAAGATTGGTAAATGCTAGAGAAGAAAGGCCAGAGAAGGAGCAAAACCAACGATCAATGCCGCATGTTATCCTGATAAACTTGGAATATTTCTAAATGCAATGTCTCAAACACTGATTGTTTTGCATCCAAACCTCTAAACTGACTCAGCTATTAAAAGGCAATGGCAAATTTTTTCCATGAGTCCTAGTTTAGTCTAGTTTAGCCAATAATTTGGAATTGTGCCTAGTTGGGATAAATACTGCCTCTAGCTCTTTCATTGACAACAGTCCAAAGTGGATTGGGAGTTTGCCCAAAACAGTGGATCTGAACTGAAAGGGCATCACCAAACACCCCTGATAACCCAACCTGACTCCTGACCCCCAAGACCCCCTTTTGTTTCAAAGCATCACAGCTGCCACAAGCAGAAAAGAAAGAGCTACAGTTATTTCTATAAAAGTTGATGGTCCAGGGCTAGCAATGGAATTTTTGTTGAAGTATCAGTTCTCACTCTGATTGAAGGGGAAAAAAAAGTGCTGGTCTGTTTCTGCATAAATGAAAATCATGTTACATACTCAAGGGACCAGGCCCTGGAGAAAGATGAAGCAGACATGGCTCTGACCAGCAAGAAGCTTACAATTTCCTGTCCAGGAAGTTACAGATGTTTACATAGGCATGGAAATATCCACTCTTGCATGAGCCTGAGTGTGGGTGTTCCTTACATTTTGCCCTCTATGTGCCTTGTTTGCCTCACCCTACTGAATGGATGCAGACTTCATGCTCAGTACTCTTAAAAACTCAAGGTGATATATATAAATTTCACAGTTTCTCATTTTCATTCAGATAAAGGAAGTTGGTCCTAATTATTATTCTCCATCTCAAAAATGAGGAAACTGAGTCTTAGAGGCCACTGAGCACAAAAACAATGAAAGCCAGGTCTGGCTCCAAAGCCTGTGCTCTTCCGTAGCATTTTGTGACATTTTGTTAAATAATGTCTTAATATAATATATTTATTAGGCAATTATATATATGCACATATATATTATATATGAAATATTAAAAGATACTATATATCTAATATGTAATGGCCTAATGTAGAGAGATAGATGATAGAGAGATAGATAGAAATCTTGTATCAGTCAGGATAAGCTAGGATTAATCTAAGGAAACAAATCCCCAACTCTTGGTGGCATGAAATATCTCTGAGAGGTCAGGGCAACTCCTCAGGGAAGCTGTCCTCCATGTAATGACTCAGCATCACCTCTCCATATCAGTTAATGTTTCCACACTTGCTGAAGCTGGGAAAAGAGGCTGAAGAGCTGAGCATCATCAGTTAAAGTCTTACCTGGGAGTATCACTTCTGCTCATATTTCACTGGTCAATGCAAGTCACATGGCCATGCCCAACTTCAGGGAGACAGGGATGGACAATCTTCCTAGCTGCCTGGAAGCAGAGGGAAACCAGACTCTAATAAAGAGTAGTAACATCTGCCACACTGCTCACCAGCAATAACTAGAAGGACAGTGCAGTGATTCAAAACGAAAGGTGATAACTTGCCATTCCTACTCCCTTTGTCTTTTGCTAATAAAAAAAAGCACCCCCCAAAAAAGATCATAACTGGTGGTTAGGCCTAACCCACCATCTATTCAGGCAATAATGTTAAGAGATCTACTGGCAGCCACAGTGAAAACCACAACCAACATTTATAGGATGCTTCACAATTTACATAACATTTTCATATATATTCGCTCTATCAAGCAATATGAGAAGCCTCCCAAAAGTTTTGAAATGTTTCTTTCCTTTGGATTCTCACAATATGCTGTGAAATAAATACCAAGGGCTAGATTGAGTGCTGAAGCTAAGTATAAAAGGATTCAAGGGGAGAGGGGTCAGTGTGTGCCCAATGTCACAGACGGCTTCATGGGAGGGCAACTCGAAACTACATTGCAGGCTGAGCTTCGTGGGTAGGGTGTGGACGTCAGTTCTCTCCACTGAGCCCTCCTCATGCTGATGTTGGGGGAAACAGTTACCTAACCTCAGCTGGGCAGACGTTATGAAGTTTGATAAGTGTATCTCATAAACTGGAAGTTGAAAAGTGCTGGCCTCTGAGCTGATTCTAGCTCATGGGTATACTCAGTCTGGCCCACCATCAAAATTTTGTTTCCAATCATTGTGTTTTATTTCTTGAAACATTTCAATTTTAGGGGGGCTTTGAAAGACATTTACCACTCTTACAAACTCTCCCACCGCCCCTCCCATACCTGTCCACAGTCTCCAGAAGCTGGAAGAGGCAAGGAACGGATTCTCCTCTAGAGCCTTCAGAGGGATTACAGCCCTGCCAACATTTTTATTTCACCCCAGCAAAACTAATTACAGACTTCTGGCCTCCAGAACTGTGAGAGGATAAATTTCTGCAGTTTTAAGCTACCAAATGTGTGGAAATTTGTTACAGTGTCAATAGGAAGTTAATATGACCAGAATTCCAGATGTTCAGGTTTCCACTTTCCAGATGAGGAGACTGTGGCCCAGTGAAAGAAAATGACTTCCCATCATCACAAAGCTAGACAGTGAGAGTCCAGACTAAGAAATGTGGCAGCCAGCTCCCAGGTTGGGGCTCTCTCCCTTCACCAAAGCATCTCCAAGAGGGATGTATGTAACCACAGAACTTTTTCCAGGAGATCATGGGAAGCAGCCCAGCATGTCTTACAACAGGAACCACAAACCAAAATCCATCATGGCTGCAAACCTTGGGTAAAAGCAACATGCTGGTGTGGAGAAGCTTCTGGAAGAAACACCCAGGCTGTGCGCTCTCAGAGTGCTCTTGGGAAGGTCCCTGGGCCTCAGTTCCCTCATGTGTAGGAGGAAGAAGTTGGGCCGCACCACTGGTTCTCAGAGACTCCCCACTTGGGGTCTTTGTGAGGCCTGAGGGAGCAGCCCCAGGAAGTGTTAGCCTTCATGCTCTGCCTTGACCCCTTCAACCTGAAGTACTCCCTTCTACCAGCTTCCCACACTGCACCTCTGTACCCATTTCTTTTGAACAAAAGTCTCCATAGTTAAAATTAAAATTGAAAACCACCATCTCTGAGTCTTAAATCTTTGCAGTTCCAGAACTCCATGTGGAACAGCAACAACCAATCTACCGTCACTGTGTGTCCAGAGAATAGGTCCCAGTAAGCAAGACCGAGGGTCTTCCCAGGAGTCAGAAAGCACTTAACAGGCACGAACCACAAAGTTATTCCACCCCGGCATCTGTGTCCATCAGAGAGTTCCTCTGTTCGCAAGCCCTGTGTCACAGCTGTTTTATCATGAATGACCTGAGCCACCCCTCACCAGTGGGCATTTAATGGCGTGAGACACTGCCCTGGGAATGCGCAGACCTGTCAGAGTCCTCCTTAACGCTCACCAGGGACTGGGCTACTGTGCTTACACAGGCCCATAATCATTCTAGTGAACACACACTAAAACCAGACAGATAACGGCCCAGGTCCAGAGGGCACACCTCCTGGTGATCGGGCCTCTGAAGCCAAAAAGAATCTGTTTGGCTTTCCCTTTCAGTGATGGTCCCTGACACTTACGTGGCCATTCTCTCCTATCCACTAAGACACTTGGAAGAAAATGTATGATTAAAAGCAATTGTTGCATTATGAAAACGAATTGGACAAACTAACGTTATTGGCTTTGAGGCCAAGTAATAAAAAGGTAAATGTGAACAGGTGTGCCAGTTAATGTCCCTGGGTAATTGATTAAGTATGGTAACCCCCAAGAATATGCCTCTTTTCAGCTCGTACAAGTTAAAGTGCAGAAAGTAGGAAGTACAAAATATGCCCACTTTTAAAAGCTTTATTTTAAAAAGCTTATTATATTGTCCCCACCTGCACCATGATTAAACCTCATTATTGCAGTAACAAGGGCTCCATTGTTTCTTTTTTTTATCCTAATAACCATATTTAAATTGCAGAAATTTTTGAGAGCTATAGCCATAATGAAACTGAGGTCCAGGAAGGTTGATTGGTTTTCCCAAGGTCACAGAGGGGCAGAGCCAGAAGCCTAACACACAGCTCCAAATTCTCAATCCAATAATTGCTTTAAGACATGTAACAAAGGGTCATTCACCACTGTCCCAGTTCAGAAGGTCTTGAGCTTATCCTATTCAGCAACACAAAGAATATATGTAGCAAGCCTTACCATCTGTAATAGTCTGGGTTCTCCAGAGAAACAACCAATAGGCTCATACACACACACACACACACACACACACACACATCTGTCCCATGTGATATCTGCTGGGGCTTCTTCACTCATATATCTGGTGCCTCCACTAGAATGGCTCCAACAGCTGGAAGCTGGCTGAGCCAATTGACTGGGTTCGCAGGTGTGTGGCCTCAATCGGCTGGCCTTTGATCTCCTCCATGTAATGTCAGGGCTTCTCCCTCTCCACACAGCCTCTCCAAAGAACTCTCCACGTGGTCTCTCCAGCAAGGATATCCATATTTATTATATGGCGGCTCGAGGCTCCCAAGAACACACGATCACATCTACTAGACCTTCTTAAACCTGAAGTCCACACTGGCCCTGTGGCACCTCTGCTTCATTCTATTAGTTACAGCAACTCACAGACCCAGATCAGAATCCAAAGAAGGAAACACACGTGTGTGAGTACCAGGGGTGCTTCATTGAGTCACAAAAGTTCAACATGCTCCATCATTCATGACAGTCTTGTGCTAAATCCATGTACCCATCCAAGTCTTCCCAGGGTGAGACTCCTTTTATCCTTTGGGCAGCTTCTCTTGGATCAGCCCCATTTTCCTGGGCCATAATTTCCCTCTGTAATTTCCCTTCTTCTTTCCCCTGGAGATCGCATGGTACCTCCAAAGCCATTTGCATCTCAAGCCCACTTTTCAGCTAGCTGTTTCACACTAGAGTAGATAGCCCATTAGACCCAGAGACTTCCCCCAAAACAAAACTAGTTCTGTTTCCCTTGAGAGTCTAGAAAATTTAATATCCAAATTTTCCAGGAGCTCTAGGGCACCAGAGATAGGGCGTTCCATCCTTCTAATGCAAAAACAGGGAAAAAAGAATGAATTGCTTTTCCATTTTCAGAAACTGACTAGTAGCATGGTTAAGAGAGCTGAACTCAGAGCCAGCCTGGAACTTACTTGTTATCTCAGTGTCCTCATCTATAAATGGGTATCATCCGTCCCAGGGGCTGTTGTTAGGACTAAAGGAGTAAAAGTATGTAAAGTACTTAGAACAAAGTGCAGTGTTTTCTATGCTCATATAAACAGTTGTATCTTGTCATGCATCATCCTCATGTGCACAGTGTGATAAGCAGGAAATCCAAGAAGATACAGTTTCTAAGATATTCATCTTAATCCTTTATCTTGGAAAAGGAGGCTCCATCAAGATGTGAAAAATGCTAGGATCCTTCTAGAGAAGGAATATGGGTCAGGTATTGGGTTCCCAAAGGAAACATATGTGGGGGTATTTTCTACCAAAAACTTTATATGGAAATTATATAAAATATATATAATAGGTGATAGATTCTCAGACTCACCGACAGAAAACTGTAGAGGCCATCATGCACCCAGGTGTAACAGTATAAAAGAAGCGAAGTTCCTACCTTCGTATATGGGTTCTCCCCTCCCTTCCTCTCAGCTTACCTACCCAGTCATGGGCCTTGGGATGCCCTGATTCTAAGTCACCCCCAGCCCTCCATCAATATGGTGGGGTGGGAAGATAGGTAAGGAAGATGAAGGAAAGTCTGTAGGGCCACAAGAGAGAGTCCCCAGTGAGAGGGCAAACATGGGTGAGGCTTCACAACCCAAACCACTTCCCTGCCCAGCTCCTTTCTCCTCATTCATAGACCGAGGGTTAAGGTCTTAAGAGACAGTGTCAACTTTGTCGTAAAATGCCATTTACCAGATAGACATTTTTTTTTAACATAGTCAGATGTGTCCTTTTACTGTTTTTCTTGCTTTTGTGGTTTCGGGCCTACCACGTACAATACCCCTACATATGAACAGGTTCCATCCCAAGAGCGCATTCATAAGTCCAACAAAATCAGGCTAGGTTCCCAACTAACACAATCGGCTACATAGTAGTGTACTGTAATAGATTTATAATACTTTTCACACAAATAACACATAAAAAACAAACACAAAAAATAAAGAAAACATTTTTAATCTTACAGTACAGTACCTTGAAAAGTACAGTAGTACAGTATAGCAGCCGGCATACAGGGGCTGGCATCGAGTGAACAGGCAAGAAGATTTGCTGACTGGAGGAGGGAGAGGAGGTGGGAGATGGTAGAGCTGAAGGATCGTCAGCAACAGGAGACGGAGGGCAAGCTGCAGTTTCACTCACGCCTGACGCTGATGGCACAGTTCCAACAAGGAACCAGATGCACGTTCGCATCTTGGAAGGTTTGCAACTTGAAGGTTCATATATAGGGGACTTACTGTACTTTAAGTGCTCTGACCTTGCCACAGGACGTGTGTCAAGTACACCACTCTACCAGCAGTGGCCCGGGGGCGCACCAGAGGCAGTTTTGTAGACACTCTCTGCTCTCACCTGCGTTCTCCAATCCCCACTGTGTGCTTGTGGCTGCACAGACCCTGCTCTGGGTGGCTTCTCTCACAGCCCCAGACCCCGACTTCCTTTGGATCTTACAGAGAGATGTGGGTTCTCTAGTTATGAGTCTCGGCTCAACCCCTCTCCACCCACCCCCCGCCTTCTCTAGGACCTGGCTGAGCTCTCCTAGGCTCCCCTTGGCCGGGAACCGCTATCTGGCTACTCAAGCCCTTCATGAGGTTAAATCAAACTGGGATAAAAGACAAGTCACTTTCTTTGCACTATTCAGCCAGAAGGCCAAGCAGTTGACCAGAACTCCAAGACTGACCATCTTTCTTACTCTGAACTGAAAGGAAGCACGGGAGAGCGTCCAGAAAGGCTTCTATACAAACAACTGATGTCTGGAAACAGGCAGATCTTCAACGGCAAATGTCTTTTTTATAGCACCTTGAAGTTAAAATGACATTTAATTATGTGAATTAATTCCTGTTTTATAAATGAATCCCAAACATTAGTTTTATTTCTAAGTAATATTTGATGAGTTTCATAACAATCTTTTTACAGAACCAAGGAAAAGAGATGACTCACAAACATAATAAAATTGGGTTCTCTCACTTCCCTTGGCAAAGCAGATAGTCTCCATAAGTCAATTTTTCTAAATTAACATATGCTATTTTTTAGCCAAGAAAATAATTTGCAAGTGAACACAGAGATGGGTCACAAGCTCCTCCAAGGACCACAAAGCATATCTCTCAGGCTCCATGTTAGATATTTTTTCTCAGAAGAATCGTTCAGAAATTTTTTTTCCTCTCTTTGGGGTTATAAATGATTCATTTACTTTTTTCATCTTTGACATTTTATGTGTTGCATATAATATGGCTGAAATCATTTTAAGTCAAGGAAAACTGGCTTAGCAGTTTAACTTTCTAGATTTCTCTGTGAGACTTCTTTTATCACCAGGTAAATTGGGATTCACATATCATCAAAGCCAAGAAAACATGGCAAAGCCGGAGTATTTGAAAACAGCTGCAAAAAAATGAGAATAAAAAAAGGGGAGAAAAAAATTTTAAAGACAGCCCAGGAAGATGAGGGAAGTTCGGAAATGTTAATAAAATATGGAGGGTTTCCCTGGTGGCGCAGTGGTTGAGAGTCCGCCTGCCGATGCAGGAGACATGGGTTCGTGCCCCGGTCCGGGAAGATCCCACATGCCGCGGAGCGGCTGGGCCCGTGAGCCATGGCCGCTGAGCCTGTGCGTCCGGAGCCTGTGCTCCACAACGGGAGAGGCCGCAGCAGTGAGAGGCCCACGTACTGCAAAAAAATAAATAAATAAAATAAAATATGGAGAAATGAAACCATAGCAAAGTTCAATTTTGTCGAACACAGCATGTTTTTCACTGAAACTGCATCAATGTCTCTGTTCAGTTCATCTGGGTCAAAACCTTCTGCTAATATCCCCAATGTCATTACCCTTAAGGACTTTTGACAAAGTTCCCAGTATTGAAATATATTTGAAACAAATTCATCTTCATCTATTTTCTCTTGATGTTTGTGCTGTCTTCATGCAACTGTTAGGAGACCAGTTTTGACTTTTCTCTCTCGGTCTCCATGAAAATATTTGTTCTGATCTGGACTAATGGAACAATTGCCTAAACCACCTTATTTCACTGTCTCATTCTCCCACTTTCCCCTTCATTCACTCATCATTTTTTCAGCTAAGCCTTATGAACTCTCCCACTAAAAGGCAGCATAGTGACTGGTTTCTAGAGCCGGACGGCCTGCTTCTTTATAGCTCTGTGACCTTGGACAGTTCACTTACCTCTCTGTGCTTCTGTTTCCCAACTATGAAATGGGGATGATAATAACTACTCCCAAAATTATAGGATCATTGTGAGGATTAAATAAGTCAATACTTATGACAGGCTTAGCACAGAGCAAGCCCTCAATAAACGTTATCTATTGCTATTGCTACCTACAACTAACTTCCATTTGGTGTTAGATATTTCCAAAGGGAATGCAAAGAGAAAAAAGATGTTCTTGACTTTCCCATGTATCACCACCTAAATTCAATAGGTTTTTATTTTAAATCATTGCAGCTAAGTGTTTGTATTGCCTTTTGGTTCTGTCTGATTATTGTAAAATTACAGTGCTTTTAGGAATCTGAAGACCTTGTGCATTTTAAACCCTAAAGCTGATGTCGTACCCTGGACACAAGCTCCAGTCCACGTCTGTAATATCTTTGCTATGGAAATGGCTCCCCTCAGTGGACTCATTGAGCAATTATATATCCTCCCCCTGAAAAGAACAGGAGTTCTTCTTGGGCTGGTCTCCGACCTCAATAGCTAAAGTCATTTTATAGCATTAAGTTGTGTTTAAATTTGTTTTCCCAAGATTCATTCCACAAATCCAAACCCCATTACAATCTCATAATATCATGATGTCCCATCAGAAAAGAGAGTCAGTATTGAGCTGTACCAACAAAAAGCAAAGACATATTTCCACCTGATTAAAATTAAAGGTGTGTGCAAGTGGCAAAGTGGTTTACACGTTTGTTTAAGTCTAAGCATGTTTTAAACATTCGTCTATTGACTGCTAGAGAATCTGGAGGAGAAATGGAAGAACCAGATATTATACTTTTCCCGATGCCAAAGCAGGTCTGGAAATTATTGGGATTTTCCATATTGAAACTGGTATTTTATAAAGTATCTGCAGGGTCTTCAAATTGCTGGCCATGTGAACTATGTAATGAAGATACATTCTCCAGATTTTCTTTCCTTCTTTTTTGATATTTGGGGATTGAACTTGGTCTCTTTACAGTTCTGGAATTAAATAAAAATGAGTGCATTTTCTGAATGTATGTTAGTTGATATATACTTTCAGGGACTCAGTCAGGGACCAGATGATGATTATGGTGATGATGGCGATGAAGATGACGATGAAGATGATGATAGCACCACTTATACAGCACCTACACAGGCATCGTGTTACGTACATCACGTGAATCATCCCACATTTTCCTCACAATACCTCTTTACAGTAGGTGCTCTTATTATCCTCCTTTTACGGATGGGAAAACAGTCACAGGATTACACAACAATTTGCCCAAGGGCACATGGCTCGTAAATTACTGAGCTGTAATTTGAACCCTGCTCCCGTCCTTACCTACTACACTATTCTGCATCCTCCGTAATGACCAGAAATAAAAACTCTGAACTGTATGTGAACATCCATTTGTAGAGTTGGACTTAATGATATTCATTAATAAGCATGTGGTTAATGAAAATGAAATCTTATTTCCAAAAAGCATTCCAAAGAAGACACGCAGATAGCAAATAAGCCCATGTAAACATACTCAACATCATTAGTCATGAGAGAAATGCGTATCAAAACCACAGTGAGGGCTTCCCTGGTGGCGCAGTGGTTGAGAGTCCGCCTGCCAATGCAGGGGACACGGGTTCGTGCCCCGGTCTGGGAAGATCCCATGTGCCGCGGAGCGGCTGGGCCCGTGAGCCATGGACGCTGAGCCTGCGCGTCCAGAGCCTGTGCTCCGCAACGTGAGAGGCTTGCGTATCGCAAAAAAAAAAAAAAAAAAAAAAAAAAAAAACCACAGTGAGATACCACTAAACATCTATGAAACCAGCTAAAGAAAAATTTTTAAGGCTTACTGTATCAAGGGCTGAAAAGGATGTAGAGCAACTGGCAAAATCATACATTGCTGGTGAAAATGCAAAGTGGTACAGCATTTTCGAAAAAGGCAGTTTGGCTCTTTTTATAAAGTTAAATAGTCACTTATCATATGATGCAGCAATTCCATTCCTAGGTATTTACCCAGGAAATTGAAAATATATTCCCATTACAAATACCGGTAGGCAAATATTTACAGCAGCCTTATTCGTAATCACCAAAAACTGGAAATAATCCAAACATCCATCGGCTACTGAATGGATAAATAAACATCCACACCATAGAATGCTCCTCAGTCCTAAGCAGAAACAAGCCACTAATACATGCAACGACGGGGATGAAGCTCATGTACATCATTTTCGGTGAAAGAAGACTGCTCAAAAGGCTACAGACTCCATGGCTCTGCTCTTGTGACATTCTCCAGAAAGCAAAACTACAGGGAGGTAGAAGAGATCAGTGGTTGCCAGAGACTGGGGGTGAAGGAAAAGACACAGTGAACTTCTTGGGGTGGTGAAACTGTCTATATCTTGATTATGGTATAATTAACCGTATACTAATTATATTATAACCTTATGCTAATTATATAAGATAATATAGCCATATATTAATTATATAATAATATAGTCCAACCGTATGTTAATTATACCTCAACAAATCTGACATGAAAAGAAAAGGAAAGGAAAGACAGATGGAAGGAAGAAAGAAAGGAAAGGAGGACGGAAGGAAGGAAGGAAGGAAAGAAGAAAGGAAGGAAGGATGGGTGGAAGAAGCAACTAACAAGAGAATCAGTAATCAGTGTAGCAAAGTGGTTAAGAGCCTGGGCCTAGGTGTAGACTTCCTGGGTTCAACCACTGTGGGACCTGAGGTACATAATGAACCTCCCTGTATCTAAATCTCCTCTTCTATAAAAAGGGATAATAATGTTTCTTACTTCCGGGAATTTCCTGGTAGTCCAGTGGTTGGGACTCAGTGCTTCCATTGCAGGGGGCTGGGTTCAATCCCTGGTCGGGGAACTAAGATCCTGCAAACCCTGTGGCATGGCTAATAATAATAATAATAATTCTTACTTTAGAGTGTTGTTATGAGGATTAAATTAGTTAATATTTTTAAAACACTTAGAGCAATATTTGGCATATAGTAGGTTCTCAATAAATATTTGTACCATGAATGATCATATCATGGACTGTGATGCAACATAATCTACAAATTAGGTCAACTGTGTACTTGAGTACACAGAATCAGGACCTGAGACTTCTGTCCTGACACTGTTTACTAATCCAAGCTGGTAATGGGCATCCAGGTCACATCTTTTTGTACGTCCTGACTCTGAATGTACAACTAAATCCTTAGCTGATTTTCATTGTTGCAAACCAACCTCGAAACTGTCATTTCTGTTAGCACCAATTTTGTCTAGTTCGAACCCAAAGCTGAAACTCAGCTTTCCACCTGTTCCCACGCACAGCATTCACCATGTGAGTCACTTAAGCCCCCAAACCTCAGTTGAATGTGAGTAGTCTCTTCCTCACGACCCATCCACATCCCTCCCACCCCTCTTACACAGGGAGACTTCAGAACAGCTTCAGGAGGCATGGAGACGAGCCCGTGAACTCTGCTGCACCACCCCCGAAGGGACCAGTGGTCTCTTAGAAGTGACCAAAGTGAGGGACGGAAGGGGCCTGAGTCTAATGAGATCCCCCTTCGAGAGGCCAAAAAAACCACACTGCAGGGCAGTTAGTCCAGGGGGAGAAGGGTGAGGTTTATGCACTGGCTCCTCTGTCCCAGTGCCAAAGGTCTACTCCACGGGGTGTTAACTCCCCACACCTCACAACTGTGCACAGGTGTACACTGAGCAAGGGTCTTCTGTGTCCTCTGCCCTGTCCTGGGCTGAAGACAAGAGACAGGCAGCACAAACAAGAGGGAGCGCCTGTGCAAAGTCACTGGGAGCTCACTCAGAGCCGGTTGCCATGGCAATAACTGGAAAAACAGGTCAGGCCAACAGGCTATGAATTGTGCACAAGTGGTGTCTGAGTTTCCACAATCCAGTGGTTCCACTCCCTGGTACGTCTTGGAAAAGAAAAATCACACATGTCCACAAGGACACAGGTGCTAAAATTGTATTGTTGCATTATTGCATAATAGCAAAGAAGGAGGAGGAGACTATCTGAACCACTAAATGTCCATCCATATGAGAATGAATTATGAATGTGTAATATAATGAGAAAATGAAACGTTATACATTAACAATGAACGAATTAGAGCTGCAGGTATCAACATGCAAAATCTTACCAGTAAAGAATTAGAATTACTAAAGGATTAGCAAGGTGACTGGATATAAGAACAAGATGTAGAAATAAATTACATTTCTCTATAACAGCACCAAATGATTAAAAACACAATTTTCCCCAAAGGCACCACTTATAATAGTAACAAAATTATAAAGCAAAATTAATTCTCATATTTCCTCATCTTTTATAGCTGCTGTCTGTCACTGGATACTGCCTAAAGATGACCAATCAAGTAATAAACACATAAGTATATTTTCATATGACACAAATATAAATGCCAGAATTAAAATATATATAATTCAGAAAAATCAGTAGATAAATAAGAGAGGAGAAAAGGATGTAGTGTTAAGTCAAAAACAAAAATGTTTATTTTCATGACAGTAGTTCTCAGAATATGGTCCCCAACAAAATCATCAGCACCACCTGGAAACTTGCTAGAAATGCAAATTCTCAGGCCCCATCCCAGACCCGCCAACTCAGAAACTCTGGGGGTGTCTTAGGAAACACTCAACTTGTTTTTGACACACGTTAAAATTTTGGTAAAACTGCTTTCTAATCCAAGGACACAATAAATACTGCTTAAATTTACCAATCAAGAAAGAGAGGTATAGGGACTTCCCTGGTGGCGCCGTGGTTAAGAATCCACCTGCCAATGATGGGGACATGCATTTGAGCCCTGGTCCGGGCAGATCCCACATGCCACGAAGAAACTAAGTCCATGTGCCACAACTACTGAGCCTGCGCTCTAGAGCCCATGAGCCACAACTACTGAGCCCGCATGCCACAACTACTGAAGTCCACACACCTAGAGCCCGTGCTCTGCAACAAAAGAAGCCACCGCAATGAGAAGCCCGTGCACCGCAACAAAGAGTAACCCCGGCTCATTACAAGTAGAGAAAGCCTGTGCACAGCAACAATAACCCAACGCAGCCAAATAAATAAATAAATTTATTTAAAAGAAACGAAAGAGAGGTATAAACATATTAAATCTATTTATAATAGCAACCACCAGAAGATCTGTCAGCATTCACTGTTGTCTCTGAAGAGTGGTGCTGAGTTTTTGAAGGCAGTGAGGACTGAGCAGAGAGATATTTTCTGTTTCATGTCATTCTGAACTGTGTGTTTTTTTTTTTAAAGACATACACTAAAACAAATTAAGTGGGGGAAATTTTTCCCTCTTTTCTCTTTAGGGAGGGCTCCATTCCTCATGGATGTTCTATTACCCAGGTCATGATCAGTCAGAGAATTTGCAAGTTTACAAAAATCATATTTACAAAAAAGGAGTGCTGTGGTGACTATATTACACATCGATGTTAAATTAAAACTTTGCTTCAAGCTTCAATCCCTGTTTTTCCAACTTTTTACCAAGAATCACTGCCCAACAGAAAGAAACATCAAATGCATTTGTCTTACACCAGATTCTCAGTAGAAAAAGCAAAATATCAACTGTTTGAACAATAAGTATCAATATGCCTTCAGTATGCAAGATGAATCAGAGGGAAAAATTATTGGGAGATTCTAGAAATGTGAGGTCTATCTCCTCCACAAAAGAAAAGTAGCACCCGATTCAATGTAATTTCTTATTACAAGAGGCAATCATTACTCCCCAGCAGTGGTAGTCTCCAAAGATGACCAGCATGCCATTCAAGAGGTGGAGTTTTTTTCTCTCCCTTTGAATCTGAGTTGTCCCCTTGCTCTGACTGAGAAAATATGTCAGAAGTGAATTTCAAACCCAGACCTTAAGCTAGCAGTTTCTATCTCCTTCCTTTTGGAACACTCATTCTTGAAACCCAGACACCAAATTTTGAGGAAGCCTAAACAGCTACATGCTGAGACCCAAGTGGAAGAGAACGAAAGTCTTCAGTCAGTAGGCTTAGCCATGCATCCCAGGAGAGCCCTCAGATGACCATAGCCCCAGCTGATGTCATGGGAGCCGTACTGCCCAGTTGAGTTCATTCAACCTACAGAATTTTGAGACGTAATTAAATGGATGTTGTTTTAAGCCACTAAGTTTTGAGGTTTATTTTGTTTAGGGTTTATTCTGTGGCATTAGATAACTGAAACAGAGCTTAATATCCGGAAGTGTGTATTGTTGTAACAGAAACCTAAAATATGCAGCTTTGGCTTTGGAGCTGGGCGGCAGACAGGAGCCAAAAGGACCTCAACGAAACCACTAATGGAGCCTGGAAGGAGAGTGAGTGAGGAAATTGTCACTGGAGGCTAAAGAAAAGGCAATCCATGTCACAGATAGGTAGAAAGTTTGGCAACACTATAAAATTTGGGCAACATTTTCTGCAGTGATGCTGAGAATAGAAAGGGTAACTAATACGTGTATGCACCTAGACAAAGAGCTTTCTGGGAAGAATGTTAAGAGTGACAACCAGTTTCCTGTAGCTGCCTCTGAGAAAATATGAGAAAAGGGAGAGATGAAACCCCCTCAAAAAGGACAGTCCAGTTTGAGAGCAGAATTTACAAAACACATAGAGACCCAGGACTCAACAAAATGTTCTCAGAAGGAATGACATCAAGGCAAAGGTTAAGTCCATGTTTCCATGTAAAATGTGTTCTCAGAGTAAAGTTCAAAGCAAGAATGCAGTTGTAAGACCTCAGGAGGAGTTAAAACAGTGCTTCAAGACCTTCTCAGCTAGACAACAAGACTTCCAAGAATCTTAAGGGAGTTTTTCCACAGCATTCTGACTCTCATTCCAAGATTTAGAGGTGCCTGTCTCAAGGAGACCACTGGCTACAGACTTTGTCTAATGGAGTGGATTTCTAATTTGATACACAGGAAATCTATAAAGCTTTTTAAGGAATTATACTAATTTGGACTAAAAGAGATAGAGACAGTTCAAAGTAAAAAGAGGTCTCTGGACCCCTAACTTCTTATGCTAAGGAAGTAGGCTGAGACAACCATTCAGCTGCAAGCATAGGTAATTTCTTATGGAAAGGAAAGGATGATTTGAAGAGTTGAGCCATAGAGAACCACTCCCCAGGAGAACTAGAGACTGATTTTTTAATTTGAAAAGAAAAAAAAAAACCTGTTAACATATGCATGACTGGATTTCAGATTTACTATGGACTAGTGAAAGCTATACACCTGTTGTTGTATTTACTATAGTTATATTGTCCGTTTCTCACATTGTATGTTGGGTGTGTATAGAAAAGATAATGTCTTTTCAATTTACAGGACTCTACACCAAGGAACCACACCAGAGAAGTTGCACCCACAGACACCCATTCATAACTGAACCTGATTTAGATAATGAGATCCTGGACTTTGAGCTAATAACATAATGCTAACTGGTTGGGAGGAGCGAGTATATTTTGCATATTGGAGAGAGATGTGAATTGTGGTGGCCAGAGGGCCAATATGGTAGATAGTTTCCAAAGATGGAAACTTCTTGTACATGTGTGCCATTCTTATAATGAGTGTAGAGATTATTTCCCCTCCTCTTAAATGTGGGCTGGCCCATGACTACTTTGACCAATAGAACGTGGTGAATGTGAGTTCAGTCTTAAGAGGACTGGCAACTTCGGCTTCCTTTCTCTTGCATGCCTCTCCCAAGAACCAAGCTGCCATGCTGTGAGGAAGCCCAAGTTGCATATGGAGAGGGCCACATGAATAAGAACTGAGACATTCAGTCAGCAGTCCTAGCTGAGTTCCCAGTCAACAGCCAACGCCAATGGCCAGCTCTTTGAATGAGTCATTTGGGACTTTTCAACTCAATCAAGCTCCCAAATGACTGCAGCCCCAACCATAATCTTGTGGAAGAGAAGTTTCTTCCAAGTGAGCCCAGTCAACCTATAGAATCGGGAAAGATAATAAAATAGTGTTTAAGCCACTAAATTTTAAGGTGCTTTGTTTGTCAGCATTAAATAACTGAAACACCAACTTTGGGCAAGTTTCCAGCAATTAAGCAGTTGTGTGTATTTGATCCCCAGGAGCATTATGAGTTAAATCTCATTTGCATCACAGAATTGTTTAATTCTGCCTTGGATGTAATTCTGAATCATACTTGCAGGAGGATCAGGAAGAAAAAAAGTCTCAATGTAATCAACCACTGATTTACCCATGTCAATCTGATTGACATTGGCCAGTCGTCATTTTAATGCTTCCTCAGTGAGAGAAAAATAAAAAACAAAGCCCAAAGTCAAAATAGTCAAATGGAAACCAATAAGTATTTGCTGAGTTCCTAATTCTTACTCTGAGAAGCCCTGATTAGTGCCAAATATAAAGGAATCCTTGACCTCAAAGTTCTCACAAAAGAGAGATAAAAAAGCAGGTCAGGGCTTCCCTGGTGGCGCAGTGGTTGAGAGTCTGCCTGCCGATGCAGGGGACACGGGTTCGTGCCCCGGTCCGTGAAGATCCCACATGCCACGGAGCGGCTGGGCCCGTGAGCCATGGCCGCTGAGCCTGCGCGTCCGGAGCCTGTGCTCCGCAACGGGAGAGGCCACAGCAGTGAGAGGCCTGCGTACCGCAAAAATAAAAAGAGCAGGTCAGACTTCAGAGGTGGGTGGGCACAGCTTAGCCACCCATTCACTCTCACACACCCATCTCCCACTCTGAGCACCCACTGGCCAGTTAACTGTGACTGCTATTTCCAGGAGCATCTACGTAAGTCCTTAGGACTGACTACGTAAGGGACATGAGTGTCCAGAGACCCTTGTAGGGTATCTTTCCTGCTAGGATTCTGAGCGGGTGGGAGCAAAAAGAGTATTTTTTAGGGTTAGTGGGAGCTCTGCAGTTCCTCTACTCGAGTCCTGCCTGCCCACCAGCCCTCTGCCCTGGTGCCTGCTGTCACTTTCCTAGCCCTGGGCCTTGGCCCACACTGCTATGATCACCTCCAGACCCAAACCTGCATGGCCGGTGTCCACATCCATGCCTGTATCCTCCTAACAGCTGACCTCTGTTAACCTTCTGTCCAGCACTGGGAGAAGGGATGCACAGGTCCATTATTTGGTCCTTAGTAACATTGTCTTTTCCTCCATGGCCTAAGCCTGTCCTGCACTGAGAGTCCCAGCACTCCCGGAGTGAGGCTGCAGGTCCAGGAAAGGGTGACATCAGGGGCTGCCCCAGCTTTCAGAGAGAGGCGCAGCCCACACAGAACAAGACCCACTCTTCTTTCCCCTGCTGCTTCACCTGGTGCACATTCCCTTCTTCAGAACTCCGGTCCCTCTCTGAACTGTGTACTCACTCCTCCACATCTTTTCTGTCTGTCCACTCTCATGTCCCCACTGAAATGAGGGAGATAGCTTGTCTGTTCTGTTATCATGTACCTCCAACGCACTGTCTGGCACATAAAAGGTGTTCAATAAATGTGGGTTTAATGAATTAGTACTTCTTTGTCCCTTGTGGTGATTTTTTCTTTCAGGAATTTGGTCGTTTTATCCTATAGACCAGCAGGGCCTCTCTATGTCTGAACACCAATGGTAGGAAAAGCCCCTGTCCTTGACTGTAATGTAAATCAAGGAAAGTGGGAACAATAGTAACTCTTAACATCCCTGAGTTTCTAGAGCATTCCATGAACAAGCAGAAGTCTGCTATGTCGGGACACGCAAAGGACTCCAGGGAAATGTGTGGACCCTCAGCCCTGACGGTCTGACAGTTGATCTCAGACCCTGCCCAGTCACCGCATTACACAGGACAAAGCAATAGTGGTTAAGTGCTGAATGGAATGGACTAGAAGAGGATAGACCTTAAACTTCAGCTTGATTCTTTTTTTTTTAATTTAATTTATTTATTTTTTTATACAGCAGGTTCTTATTAGTTATCCATTTTATACATATTAGTGTATATATGTCAATTGCAATCTCCCAGTTCATCCCACCACCATCCCCCCACCCCTGCTTCCCCCCCTTGGTGTCCATACATTTGTTCTCTACATCTGTGTCTCTATTTCTGCCTTGCAAACTGGTTCATCTGTACCATTTTTCTAGATTCCACATATATGAGTTAATATACAATATTTGTTTTTCTCTTTCTGACTTAATTCACTCTGTGTGACAGTCTCTAGGTCCATCCACGTTTCTGCAAGTGACCCAGTTCCGTTCTTCAGCCTGATTCTTAAACAGGGACATCCTCTGGATTCCCTGGTGGCGCAGTGGTTGAGGATCCGCCTGCCAATGCAGGGGACACGGGTTCGAGCCCTGGTCTGGGAAGACCCCACATGCCGTGGAGCAACTGGGCCCGTGAGCCACAACTACTGAGCCTGCGCGTCTGGAGCCTGTGCTCCGCAGCAAGAGAGGCCGCGATAGTGAGAGGCCTGCGCACCGCGATGAAGAGTGGCCCCCACTCGCCGCAACTAGAGAAAGCCCTTGCACAGAAACGAAGACCCAACACAGCCAAAAATTAATTAATTAATTAATTAATTAAAAAAAAGAAAAAACAGGGACATTCTCAGAACCATGTAGATCCAATCCCAGAACAAGTGAATTAAAATCTCCGAGCCTGAGGCTAGAACATGCGTAGAAAATGCAAGCCAGGTAATTCTGATGCTCACTTCAGGTTATGAAACACTGACCTAAGAAATGAAAAAAGGGAGAGGCTGATTGATTTGGGAAAGTTTCACAGATGAGAAGAGATTTGAATTGGCCTGGAAGAATAAATTAAATATAAATAGCATTAAAAAAATAGATGTTCATGGTGGGGTAATGGGAAGGGACAAAGCTTGTCGGGCTGACATAGACAGGAAACAGTTTCTCTGCATGCAAGCAATCTACAAGAGAGTAGTAGGAGGTACATCTGAAGAGGTAAAGAGGGAGCTTGAACTTCAATTTATATCCCCTGGGGAACCTTGAAGGTTTTTCAAAGGAAAAAGTAATAAAGGTGATTTTGTTTAAAGGGCTAATACTGCTTTGGTGTAGGGACTGGATTGGCAAGAAAACTGTCTATACAAGGACTCATCTCTTTGTGATAGGAAATTGGGTACCTATTAAAATGCACCAGCTTCTCCGATCTTGTTGCTTCTACCTCTTCTTAAGGAAAATGTCAATGCAAAACCAAATATCAACCAATCTGACTTTTGTCAAGTCAGGAAAGAAACATTAAGAGGAAGTAATATAGACGCTGCAATTTGCTTTCCAAGTTTTTATTCAAACTATGAGATGTTTGCATTTTTAGAACTAATAATAATAACAATGAAAAGAAGCAACATTTTATTGAAAGACATTGATGTGTTTTTCAATTTGCATTTCCAAGTTTATGCTCTCCCGTTCTGCCAGAAACATCCATTTGCCTCTAAGAGGAATCAAAATAATTACATCTAAAATGCACACACGAAAAAGAGGTAATTTTCAGCTTTGACTACAAAACTTGTACTTTTCAGTCCCTGCAAATATGATAGTTTTGACAATTCTGTGAGTGTCTAAGTCAAGCTTGCCAAAATTGATTCTACAGATTTGCTCCAAGTCATATGTATTCTTCACTCCCACCTTGGGGTAGATGTGGGAAACCAGGCAACTTCCCAAGCATGTCTTTAGGGAGTGGTCATTGGTGTAGTACCACATCCAACAAGCAAGACTAACAATGGTGGGTAAGACGTCTACACAGATGGCCTGAGAACATGTCACTGACACCCCAGAGCCCGCACATGGTCTGCAGAAGATCCAGAACTTTGTCCCTTCCCCAGTAGAGAGACCAGAAGTTATGAGAGGGCCTGTGCCAGCCAAGGTCACAATTAAGGGGCCATGGGGTCTGTGGAGCACACTGACTCATAACCCATCCCCAACATGATACCCAGAAAGCCAGAAGGGACCAGCTGCTCAAGGCAGACTCCATGCAGAGGCCCAGAAAATGGTTCAGCCCATCTGCCACTAGGTGTGGGGTCACTGACCCAGGGCCCCAAGTTCTCCTTCTTCACCACCACAAGTTCAGCAGAGAGAAGAAATCTGAAATCTAGAGATAGTTGGAAAATGTGGACACTCCCTGTGCACCCCCCCATAAAGGACTTGAGGACTTGTAAGGAAATGCAGATGATTTATATGAACTACAAAATTTGAATTTTCTTCATATATTTCATAGTGATGCACACATTTCCATACTCACCACAATTAGTTTTTCCTGTTATAGGGTATTTTCTGAAATCTTTCCCTAATAGAAACTAAGTGATCATTATACTTGGTGATCATCACACTTGTAGTATACTGTCCGTGTAACCAAGAAGTTACACGGACAGTATACTAACACTTTCTAAATGAATCCATTCTTGACTACCATATTTGAAATATAGCTGTCGTCCATAAGGTGGCGCCAGAAGCAAAAAATACAGTCTCCGGAATAGCCCTACCAATAAAAGGGGTTGATTTGAGTAGTTTTTGTTTCCCCATTTATGAGCAATTAATTGAATAGGAAAAAAAAAAAGAATAATTAAACATTGTGCTAACAAACTGATTACCGTCTTCGGTGTTCGTTTTCATCAAATAGAGCAGAAACTCCAAATCACATGGGCAGCAACACAGAAGCCCTCAGCTGTTTCAGAATCAAGGAATCTTGCATGTCTTCAGACGATTTCTGCCAATTTTTTAAACATGAAAAACTGTAGTGACAGTAAAGGAAAAGACCCCGAAAGATTAGCAATTGTGTATATGGGGTTAAAAACAAAAACAGGAAAAAAAAAAAAAAAAAAAAAACAGGCTTCAGCTATCACGAATTTCCAGATTGCCAGATTTCTTGATTGTGGCTTTTAATCAAAACCCAGCCAGCTGCCTGTATTTAACATTAATTGTTAGGCTCTAAGTCTCAGCCAATCATCTTGCTTCTGAGCTGGCAGTGTAACAACAACAACAAAAATATGAAACTCTCTCCCCGACCCAGTTTAGTATGCGGAAAAAAAAAAAGAGGAAGAAGAATCAGCTCTAGGATTTGGTCAGCTTTCCTATGAAGAACGCATCTCTAGCTTTCTAAAGCAAAACAACACCTGTACCTGGAAACTGGTTTAGCACCTTCAAGACAAACAAATAGCATGTTTATAACCCTGCTGTCCCCTCTCTTTTCTTCCTCCCCATGAAAAGCAACATTAGCACTTCAAAGACACAGTGTTTTGCTTGTGGGCAGCCAGGGGCAAGGTTCCCGAGGAACCTTCTTTCTTAGTTTGTCCTCTGCTCCCCTGTTGGCTAAAGATTCGCTCTATGCTATTAATTTCTCTGTTCTTGATCCTTTGTGAGATTTGGAGGAAGACTCTCCTCCTAGCTCGCTAAGGCTCCAAATATCCTAGTCTCCAATTTTTCCGCGGGGCGGGGGGGTGGGGGGGGGTGGATATCTTAGCTGCCTTCCTCGACCTGGTATGTGAAGAATGCTGCTTCGTTTGAGTGACTGGAGTGAACTCTCAGTAAAGAGAAACAATCCTTCTCTCTCTCTCTCTTTCCTTCCTTCTCTCTCATAGATCATAAATAATGGACAAGATGGAGGTCTTCCTGACAGTGTCTAAAAAATCAGCCGTCTTATATATACACTACCAAATGTAAAATAGCTAGCTAGTGGGAAGCAGCTGCATAGCACAGGGAGCTCAGCTCAGTGCTTTGTGTCCCCCTAGAGGGGTGGGATAGGAAGGGTGGGAGAGAGACGCAAGAGGGAGGGGATACGGGGATATATGTATACATATAGCTGATTCACTTTGCTATACAGCAGCAACTAACACACCATTGTAAAGCAATTATACTCCAATAAAGATGTTACAAAAAAAAAATCAGCCATCTTTTAGAATCACCCTGAGCACAGACCTGGGAGGTGGTGTCTTCCTCCAGGACCCACAAACAACCTCCCATAACCAATTTGATTTTGAGCTTGACCTTGAGATCTGACACAAGGTTAGCCAGTAAGAATGGCATCACAATTGGTGCATAGCAACAAGTTTCCTTCTCTCTAGTCACTTACATAGAGACGGCAGCTAATATTCAAATTAGTGTAAGCAGACCCACAGTTGATTGAATTAAATCTCTTCTCCAGCTTGATTTGCATAAACTGCAATAATCAGAATGGAGAGCGAAAGCATAATTGAAAGGAGAAAATATATACTTGCAGCTATTTGGAATTAGGTAGAGTTGAACTAAGCTGGTAAATCCGATACTACTGAAAGCAGAAATGTCCTCGGCTAACTTTAATTTTAAAATATTAAGAAATGTGATTTAGGAAACTGGAAAGTTAATTAACAAATAAAGTCTTAGAAAACCTTTGATCAACAACAAAAAATTGTTTTCAAGAGAGAAATGTTGAGCTAGTGGTCCGAAAAGTTTGCTCACATTAATTTACAGGCCCATCAGAAGCAACCTCTGCATACCACGCTCTATCCTAGCCCTGGGAAGGAAAATAATTCAGCCAGTATTTTCTTTACTTTATGGCAAAAACTTACTCCAAGATCTTCCCCATTGTTGTACACAAACTCCAGTTTTCATGGTTCGTGTATGACACCCTCACTTCCGCCTCCTCCACCCCCGTTATCAAGAACAAAGCCTGGGACTTCCCTGCTGGCGCAGTGGTTAAGAATCCACCTGTCAATGCAGGGGACACGGGTTCGACCCCTGGTCTGGGAAGATCCCACATGCCGCGGAGCAACTAAGCCCGTGAGCCACAACTACTGAGCTCTCGCTCCACAACTATTGAAGCCCGCACACCTAGAGCCCGTGCTCCGCAACTAGCCAAGCCACCGCAAGGAGAAGCCCGCGCACCGCAATGAAGAGTAGCCCCCCACAAGCAGCAACAAAGATCCAATGCAGCCAAAGAAAAAAATAAAAATAAATAAAAGATAATGTTTTTTTTTTAAAAAAAAAAAAAAGAACAAAGCCTGAAAGAAAACCCCCATGTGCCCATACGAGGACAAGAGACCCTGCTGTCGAGCAATGTATTTCAGGTCTGGCACACACGTTCCTTAATTTTCTTAATTTCACCTTCTCTTGCCGTTCCCATCACCTGGGGTCTCAGAGAAGAAAGGGGAAAAGCACAAGACAAGGCAACAACGACTCAGATCCCTAGAGTGCCCACCCCCTTCCTTACTTCTCGTCCATTTCTCAAAAGCAGAGGTGGCAGGCCTAGGCCACACCCCCCAGATCCAGCAGAAGCAGAGGACCCTGCAGATGGGAGTAATCTGAGGAACAGAGTCCCCTCCCATAAGCTCTTGTACAACTTTTCAAACATTTCATGTCACAAAATGTTTGCCACTTGACAAACAGATTGTTGATATGTAGCAAAGGAGATCAACGGTCCCTCTCGTGGTTGTCAGAGAGCTTCCTTCTCCCACTACATCCCTTTGTCATAGGATTTCCATAGGAATAGGCAGCGTACATTTTTTAGGATAAGTGTCCTAAATTTGTTGCTGAAATTGACACTTACAGATTATCTATCAAAAATAAAAGTCAAGATGTTCAAGTTTAAGGGTAGACAAGGATTTTATAACAACACGGGGTATAGCGTCCTTTTACTTATCCACAGTAAGCCAGGTACAGTGATCACTGAGTTCAATACTCATAACAGTTAAGGAGATGGCCCTGCATATGTGTCCCTTTTTACAGATGAGAACACCGAGGCTCAGCGAGGTAGAGTAACTTGCCCAAGACTAGCCACTAGAAAGAAGCAGGCCGCATTTCAAACCCAGGCAAGCTAGTTACAGAATCCACCCGTCCTTAACCTCCATGTCGTGCTGCCTTCCTAAATATTCTGAATATTTAGAAACTGTTCTACTTTAACAGACGAGGTGGAGCCACAATTCAGAAATGGTTGTTTGTACCTCAACATTTGGTCCACATTCCTAAGCTCTTCTTTGTTTTATCTCAGTTCATCTTCCAAAGCTAAAGTCAGTGTCCGATGATCTTCATTCAGGCAACACCTGGAAAGTTCTACTTTTTCCCTCTACTGGAAATTCCAGGGAAGTTGAGGGGGGAAATCCTGAGCATTCTGGAATAATCCAAACAGCTGAAAAGAGGACGGGGGCCGCGCTAAGGTGGGTGCAGCTGGGCCCCGGCACTGCGCTAGATGAGTGCTGAGTCCTGCTCTTTTAGTGCTGCGAACACAGACTCTTTACAGTTGGTGTGAGTGGTGGAGAGCATTGCAGAACACCTGTGAAAAGTCGCTTCTGCCTCCTGGTATAACAGGGACCTGGGAACAACCGCAGTCATGGAGTGGAAGAAACCCAGACAAGCCCCGGAGACCGCTGCAGCGAAGATTCTTCCCCCTCCTGGGAACTTCCCAGGCCCTTCCCAGCCTCCCTTGCAGCTCAGTTCTAGCCAACTCCAGGCCTGTCCCTTAGAAACATCCCTTCAGCTAATTCCTCCCCAGTTTCAACATCTTGGGGACCACATGTTCCAGATGGCGTAGCTACAAAAGGAGGAGACTGCCCTACCCATATGAGAATTTGTGTGAGTAACATTATGTTAGGCCGCTGGGATCTCAGCATTAATTTGTTACAGGAGCATAACCTAATCCACCCTGATTATATTCCTTCTAGAACAGAGATTTCAGTCTTGACTTGGTGCAAGGCAAACTACCTGGAAAGGTATTAGAAATACAGATTCCTGGGATCCCTATCCTGAGTTTCTGACAGATTTCATAGGGTAGGGGTGACCTGGGGCATCGTGTGTCTGGTACCAAAGGGAATGAAAGATGTTGAGAAAAATACCTCATGAGGAAGCCACAGGATTTTTGTGACAGTTTGGATGAGGCACTGGGGGGGAAAAAGTCAAAGGCTTCTAGCTTGAGAGGCTAAGAAAAATAAAGTGACAGTCTGAAGTGTTCATTTTAGAGAGAAAGGCAAGTGTGATTTCCAGATGCTGGAGGTTCAGCCTAGCTATGTCTGTAACAGTTGGCAGACTGGGCATGAAGACGAAGGCAATGTCTGCAGGTGGGGGGGTGGGGGGTGGGATGGGACTCTTCCAGGGCATTTCTGAGCTCCCCCAGGACGAAGCACACAACAGAGGGCAGAAGAGGAGGCCCCAGCACAGAGGGCTGCCCACAGGACTCAGAGAAAGTAGAGCAAAGAGCAGGCACAGGCATGAGATTGTTTGGGGAGAAGCCAGGCCAGCAGGTAGAGGCAGCACCAGAGGCAAGGAAGGTATGTGCGGAGGGCACGGCTGGCCCCCTGCAGGCCCGGACCTTTGGGCCACACAGCTCGGGACCTCCAGGCCCACCCCCATTCCCTGGCCCTCAGCTGTCCCCCTCCTTCTCCTCCTCACCCCCACTTGGGTCCACCTACCTGCTCTTTCTCCTCTGCTGACTCATCAGTGCCCTTCTCACCACTTGTCCCTGCCTGGGCGTGGCCTCCTGCCCACAGTGCCTTTCCCATGCCTTCCTCTCCCCAAAACAAAACCCAGAACAAGTTCCACTCCCTTCCCAAACCCTGGATGACCCTACTGAAGCAGGGTCCCTCCTTCCCCTTATCTCCTCCAGAACCCATTATTTGTCCAGTGGTTCCCAGGAAGACTTCACTGTCACCATCATCTTCAGCCACTAAAGATCTCAGAGCCACTGGGGATGACCTTGTCCGGCCCCTGCGGTGGCTATAAAGCATCATAGGGACCTTATCTCAGTGCTCCTAGAAGCAAGAGATCCAGGGTGTGGACCTGTGAACAGCTGCCAGGGGAGGGAGGCTCCTTTTTGGTTTCTCAAGTTGTTTTAGGCAACACAGGAGCAATGGACTCCACTAGAATTTTTCTCTGAGCATGTTCAGATGTGTGAGATTCCATGCCTGAGCTGGTTTCAGCTGGTGAAGATATACACAAACATAAGAGACTCTGGCAGATGTTTCAGATGGGCTCGGTGTTGCCCCTGATACTCATCACGCCCCTCCTCCACTCCCCATCCTAGATTGTCCTCATCCTCAGAAAATACATCTACCCATCTTGGTGGGTTACCTGGAAGCATGACTCATCTGAGACAGGTCCTCAGCTCCCCTCAAGCCTGGGTTGCTGTCCTTGTCCATTTGCTATCACACTTGGGCAAGGGAGTATCACGTAGGTCACCTGGATACCAAACTCACTGAATTGTACAAGGTCCTTGATTCACCAGAAGAAGAAATCCCATCCTCATAAAGTATTGCCTCAAAGCTGGCACTGGGGACTTCCCTGGTGGTCCAGTGGGTAAGACTCCATTCTCCCAATGCAGGCAACCTGGGTTCAATCCCTGGTTTCGATCCCTGGGGGAACTAGATCGCGCATGCATGCCGCAACTAAGAAGCCCACGTGCCTTAACTAAGAAGTCTGCAGGCTGCAACAAAAGATCCCGCATGCACAACAAAGATTCCATGTGCCACAACTAAGACCTGGCACAGCCAAAATAAATAAATAAATTAATAAATTTTAAAAAGGCTGGCACTGAAGCTATGCACATTCTTCCAATCTTCAACCACACCAGCAACTTGGGCGGGTGGAGGGGGGCCTGTGACATCACCAGTGGACCCCATGGTCATGGGCCTGCTCCTGCATCTCCTTTGATGTAAAGTGGGTCCCCTGGACCCCTGACACAGTGTTACATTTGATCCTGTGCTGATGTATCAAACATCCCATAAGCCCTAGAATAGCAGTGTTGACTCTTAAGGGAGGGATAACACTTTTTCAGGCTCAGAGGTTATGTTGGAATCTTCAAATTCAATATTTGAAGGAGTATAAACCCGGTTGTGCCATCCATGTGTTGGGATCCAATTTCTTCCCAGCCAGGGCCCTGACCTTGGCAGGCCAGCACTGTCCCAGCTGGAGTTTAACGTCTTGCAGGCTCAGGACTCTGATGATTAAATTCTGGCCCAGAGCCTCAGCTTTTACTGCCTTCCCACTTCAGGAGATGAGACTTCTTTATAAGGTACCAAGGATGCCCTCTGACGTTCACACTTGGCCTTTTCTTATTGTTTTCTAGAATTTATCATTTTCAATAGAATTTAGCAACAGCCATCCATCCCATGGTCCTTATAGTCATTATATCCCCCATACTTTCAAACTCCTGATACATCGCCCCAGTATATTCTCTTCCACTAGAGCACTGAATCACCATGGGTGGGTGAAAGGTGTAACAACTGGACAGTCCCCTTGTGCTAGAGCCTATCCTGGCTTCACCCACAATCAGTGGTGAGGGGCTCAGGACCAGCTGGGCGGTGTGTGATCAAATTCCAATACTTCATCTTATCACCTACTCTCTTGGGCCACTCCCAGAACTAACTGCTACAGTTTAGTTTCTCCCAGAAGCTGACTCTGAGATAGAGTTAATGCCTAGGATGCTTGTCAGAGAATGCCCTTGGAGCCATGTGAAAGGATTGGAAAGAAGTAGAACTGTCCCAGTGACCTCATCACTTCCATAGGGATTCTAGAGGGGAAATGGTCCATTAGACTTGTCCAGCATTGGACTATGTACAATAAAGAACTTGGCTGGCCTTTGTACCCTGCTCCTGGGAGTGAACCTCTAAGCCCTTGGAATTCCTTCAATGATTAGAATGCCTTTGTCATTCATGGTGAGCCCCTGGACCACACCTGATGGCTTATGCTAATGAGGTGGCTAAGGATGGAGGTTGCTCACACCAGAAAGACCAATCATGTGATTAGAGGTTTGGGGGTGTGAGCCACTTGAATCAGCCTGACCTTGGAGGAGCAGAAGGGAACTAGAGATTAAGTCACATGGTCAATGAGTTAATCAATGATGCCTTCATAAGGAAGCCCTGATAAAAATCATGGACATCAAAGCTGGGGGGAGCTTCCCTGGCTGGCTTGGTGTACTGTCACGTTGAGGTGCTGCAAAGTAACATGTCCTAAAGACAAGAAGCTTTACCTATAGGACCCTCTCAGACCTTACATTATGTGTCTCTCTCTGTGGCTGGTCCTGATTGGTATCCTTTGTGCTATAATAAAACTTTAATCATAAGTGTAGAGCTTTCCTGAGTTCTGTGAGTTGTTCTAAGAAAAGTATCAGACCTGCAGTGTTAGTGGGAACCTCCAAATTTGTAGCCAGCCAGAAGTGAGAGTGGCCTGGGTGAAGCTGAGTCCCACTAAAATGAAGTTCCCCTGCTGTGTTTATGATTAACCTCTCCATTCAAAACAGTATTCCCTTTCTTGTCCTGTCCCTGTTCCCTTCAGGATGGAGGAGTGTCAAAGAAAACAGGGGATTGAAACTGAGCAGGACCCTTCAGGGCCCTCCCTGATACAAAAGCACCCCCCACCATGTCCTCTGTTTCTTGTTTGTAGAAAAAGGCTTTTGTCACCTAGGTCTTCCCCAAGTTTAAGATTTCCCCAAGATTAAGATTTCCGAAACACCACTCTGTTACCTCATCACCAACCAATCAAAAGAAAGTCCATGAGCTGCAACCCTCATCCCAAATGTTGCCTTTAAAAAGTCCTCACCTGAAAGCCATCAGGGAGTTTGGGTCTTTTGAGTTTGCGCTGCCTGTTCTCCTTGCTTGGCACCTGAAATAAATGCTGTGCTTTCCTTCACCACAACCAGGTGTCAGTAGATTAGCTTTGCTGTGGGTTGAGAGAGTGGGCCCAAGTTCAGTTTGGTAACATGGGGACCTGCAATTTGTGGTTTGTGTCTGAAGTGAGAGCATCCTGTGGGAGATGGTGCCCTTAACCTGAGAAGCTTGGCCCAACTCTGGGTAGTTGATGTCAGAGTCATTGCGGGCTGAGATGGCCTTTATGTCCCTGCCTTGATCATCACTGGACATGACCCACCCTGGGAAAGGTGTACTCTTGGGCATGGCATCTCCTTGCAGCTGAGGCAGACTCAGAAGGGCCTGAGAGCTGAGGGCTGTCTGCTGACAACACTCCAGGCAGCACAGGGAGAAGATCCTCCTTTGAATGAGGATGTGGGTGGCACATCTCTGGTCCCCCATACATTCCTTCATTTAATATTTAGTTGCTTTGAATTCTAGGACATCAGCCCATAGCAAGGAAGGCTGATATTTTGTCCTGGGTTTCTAGAAAGTCACCAGCTTTGACTCCATTCCTGGGTTGTGTCACCAACAAATTTATCCAGTGCTGGCGAGGCTGGCTCACCTTTTCCCAAAAGTCTTCCGTCTTCATCCAGAGACCAGAGGGTTCCTCCAGCATCTCCTGGTTTATTCTCAGTAAGTACTGGGTGGGGATAATGAAATTTCCCAAATTTGTCAACAACACATCCCAGAATACATGATCTGAGGCAGATGGAGCTGCTCACTCAGCAGAGTGGGTACATGAGGGAGAGAGAGAAGAACATTTCATTCTCCCAAATGCAAGCAGATAGTGTAGGGGGTCCCCAGAGAAAAAGGCATGGCTTCCTTGACAGAAGAGAAGCCATTTTTGGCCTAAGCCATTTTGTGATCTAAGCCTCACCACAATGATTGCCCTTTAACAGTTCTCAGTAATTAATGATCTTAAGGGAACAAAAGAATGTAGAAGACTGTTATCATGGCAAGAGAAATACCAATAGCAAAGATCATTGCATCAGTTGCAAAGACTCCCAGTTCTGTTTCAGTGGTAAATATTAGCCTGAAGCACTCAACCACAAGATCAGCTCGAACCTAAGGGATGATGATGTTGACCTTTTCTGACCCTTGTGACTTTAATCAGCTAAGCCTGGACTGGGTGACCACCCAAGCCCCTTCATGAATACGCATGTACACTTAGCTTAAAACTTCACCAGCTTTGCTGTTTGAGGAGACACTGCTTTGGGAAAGATCCCCAGTAATAATAATAAATAATAAATCCTTCCTTCTCCCAATCTTTGGCTTGTATGTGTCTTTTGGCTCAACACCCACCAAGAGGTGAACCCAGTTTTCAGGTAACACAAGCCCAAGCCCTGGGAGAGCTGAGCTGAACCTGAACTGACAAGCACTCAGGTCATGTCTGAACTTGTACAGATAGAATTTTAAGTACCTAAAACACTGAAGCGATTGTGCCAAAAAGCCAGCTTTAGCAGCAGACTTCTGCTGGCCCTGTGAGGGCCATAGGAACAAATAAGCTGATGGCTCAGCAAGACAGCTGTCTGTCTACTCTTGTACCTGCAGAAACATGGCTCCTCAGAAAGCACCTATGGAAGCACCTTCATGCTGAAGCAGATGGCATGGGGCATGGGAGCAAGGCCTAACTTGAACCCTGAGGTTGGTTCCTCTCAGTCCATCCAAACCCAAGCGAGGGGCTCCTACATCTCCTAACTACGACCCTCTGTAAGTGATGTCGGGGGAAAGAAATTTTCCTCTGTTACTGAACTCAGGTTCGGCTGCTCACCACTCAAAAGCCAATACTTGAAAGGCAAGTGTTGGTTGGAAAGGATAGGTTGCTTTATTCAAGAGGCTGGCAACCTGGGGAGAAAGTGGACCCATGTCCAAACACCAACTCCAAAGATTCTTCTCGACCATGAAAGATTTTAAAAGGAGAATCATTTGCGGAAGGGGTCAAATTCTTCTTTATCTTCCACTGTGTGCATACTTTCTTCTGATTGATTGGTGGTGAGGTACCTGGATAGTGTTCTAGGAATCTTGTGCTCAGCCTGAAGTTACCATCCTCCACTTGAGTGGGGGCCTTATTTCCTACAGAAGAACTCAAAGGTATTGTTATGTATATTCCTTGAGGAGGAACCAGGACCCTGATTTATCACTGCACTAGTTTCTTAATTGCTCCTCCTTTGTTTCTGCATTCCCTCCCTGGATTAGCAACTGTTTGAATCTGCTATTTCCTGCAAAGAGTGTAACAAAGCAGGACCCTTTGAGACCTTCCTGAGGCAGACTCTTTTCCTATATCCTCCCTTAACTACTTGATGATTAGCAACTGTTTGAATCTGCTATTTCCTGCAAAGAGTGTAACAAAGCAGGACCCTTTGAGACCTTCCTGAGGCAGACTCTTTTCCTATATCCTCCCTTAACTACTTGATGATCATAAGCACATAGCCCCAGGCCTCCTGGAGCCTAAGGACTGATGATGTTAATCCCTGTGACACCACCCTGTTACCTCACCATAAGCCAGTCAGAGAATTGTGCATGAGCTGATCACATACCCTGAGACACGCCCCCGCACACCTTTAAAAAAGCTTCGCTGAACCCTTCGGGGAGTTTGGGGTTTTAGAACATGAGCCACTTGTTTCCTTGTATCAGTGCCTTTGCTTTCCATCACTACAGCCTTGTGTTGGTAGACTGGCATTACTGCACATGGGCTAGTGGACCCAAGTTTGGTTTGGTAACAACACAAAATGGACATAGAAAGGATTCGTACCTGGGAGGACCCCACAGGGTCTTGCTCCATTTCACTTCTACACTTATAGGTTCTTCTGGCTGGCCTAAGAATTGCATTGAAAGGACACAGATTAACAGGAGAAAATTAAACAAAAGTTTAATGTATATGTGGGAGATACCCAGGGAAACTGAGTAACTCACTAAAATGACTGGAGCCCTCAGCTTAAATACCATCTTCAGCTAAAGACAAAAGGGGATGTTGGGAGGTAGTGGTTTGGGACTTCGAAGTGGGGGGAAGGCAATTCACATGGAGAAGGAAAAGCAAGTGTTTGGTAAACAAATGTTTGCTGAGCCATGCACAGACAATGGGACACAGAGTGGACTCAGATCTCTAGTCCCTGCAGAGTTTCCCCACCACCACACCAAGCCCACATTCTTTGCAGATATCTCTGGTGGTACCTCTGTTGTGGGAGCATGAAAGCAAGCAGGACCCTGCAGAGCCCTCCCAGGTATAACAGCCCCTCTGTGTTCCCATTTCTTGTTTCTAGATAAAGGCTTTAGTTTCCTAGGTCTTCCCTGAGTTCCAAAGAGCAGACTCAAGCAGTTGACTATTAGAGAAGTGAGGGAATGTAGAAACAAAGGAAAAGCAGTCAAACAAGAAAAGTAGTGACAGCTTAAACAGTAGTTCAGAGATAGAACAGAGTCCTAGTTTCTCTTCAAGGTGATGCCAAAAGCTTGGCCTCTGTGCACCAGTGCCAAATTGAATCTCAGAGACAGAGTTTTGAGTGAAGTAGAAAAGAATAGCTTTATTGCTTTACCAGGCAAAGGGGGACACAGCAGGCTTCTGCCCTCAAAAACTGTGTGTATCAACCCAGAAGGATTTGATAAGGAGTTTTATAACAACGGTTCAAGGATGGAGTTGCTGATGAGGATTAGAGTGTGTGCAGGGCCTGCACTCCTTTAATCTCATCTCAGGTGGTCTCCGAATCTTGATGAGCTTCTCTGGTTCCTCTAATCTTGCCTCAGGTCATTTCTTGTCTCTGCATCCCCTCTCTTCCCCAACTAGCAACTATCCAAATCTGCCCTTTGGAGCCCAGGGAAGGTCATGAAGGCTGGAGTCTGTTCCCTACAAACAAGAAACAAGGAACAGAAAGGCTTCCATACCCAGGAACCCCACAGGGTCCTGCTTGGTTTCAAAGGGATATACATAACAATCTGATATATATCTTTGAGTTGTTCTGCAGGAGCTAAGACATCCCCCACCTCCCCACCCCAAGGTGGAGGATGGTGACTACTTGCTGACCACAAGCACGCAGACCCCAGACTGTTTAGAACTAGAAGGTTGATGATTAAGATTCCCAAAACACCACCCTGTTACCTCAACACCAACCAATCAGAAGAAAGTCCATGAGCTGCATCCCCAACCCCAATGTCGCCTTTAAAAACCCTTCCCTGAGACTTCCCTGGTAGCGCAGTGAATAAGGCTCCTTTTTCCCAATGCAGGGAGCCTGGATCTGATCCCTGGTCAGGGAATTAGATCCCACATGCATGCTGCAACTAAGAGTTTGCATGCCACAACTAAGGAGCCCCGGAGCCACAATTAAGGAGCCCACCTGCCACAACTAAGAAGCCCACGTACCGCAACTAAGAGCCAGTGCAACCAAACATATAAATCAATAAATATATTAAAAAATAGTCTCCATCTTAAAGAAAAAAAATCCCTGAAAGCTATCAGGGAGTTCAGATCTTTTGAGCATGAGTTACATATTCTCTTTGCTTGGTGTCTACAATAAATGCTGTACTTTCCTTCACCACAACCCAGTGTCAGTAGATTGACTTTGTTGTGGGTTGGGTGAACAACTCAAGTTTGGTTCAGTAACAAAACAGCACTTTATCTAAATTCCTTTAGGCAGCTAGAGAGGGGGTAAAAAGAAAGACTTCTTGAGTCTTCTGTCTCTTAAAAATCCTCAGCCTACATTATTCCTCATGCCAAAGTGACACATTTTGGGGTGGCACATTTTGCTCCCTTATGGGGACTAGGACCCATTCTCTATCTGGGTAAAATGGAAGCCTAGATTTTACATGTGGGTTAAGTCAAATGAAGACTGAGAAAAGACTCAGAGGCCAAACATGTGACACTCCTGTCGGACTGATATAAAAATGAAGCCACTGGGAAGAGTGATGACGTTGTTGCACTGAACAGGTGCTGTCAGGTGCTTCTTAGTTCCCATATGGACCCTGGATGCTGGTAATTGATGGCCTTGGCTCCAGAGGAGGCTGGTGATCTTTGAGTGCCAATGGCATTCCTCTACTTGGGGTCCACTAGGGAACCTTACAAACTTTCTCCCTTTACATTTCTTCTCTGTCTTTCCCCACACTCCCTTGGTCCAGGAAGCTTTTTCTAGTAGAAAGAAGGGGACAAAAACTTTGTCTTGTTTTATTTGCATTGTTCCAAATCCATTTTATTGTCTAAGATGCACAAGGGTGATTGCAATTTAACTTTTTATGTCACTCTAGGAGCCTACTCTTTTGAAAGTTAAAAGCCAAGGGAAAAGAACCTCCTAGTTTCCCTCATGCTGCTTGCCTCAGCTTTTCCTTCTGATGAGGAGTAGAGGTGCCTAGGCTATTTCTCAGAAGAGACAGCAGTGGGGAAGGGGTAGGTGTTAACAGGGACTCTCAGGGACACACATCAACTGATATTTTAAGAGAGGAGCCCACTGCTTTGAAAATGTCTCAGAAACAATCATTTTCACACCCCTGTGTGCCTAGTCCTCACATAATAGTCATTCTAGGTCAATTTAAGGTCTTTCTGCATGGCCTTCCCTAGCCTGAGGAAGGCCTCTGAGAATGACCAGATAGCCTATCAGTCACCCTTGTGATCCTCAGACCTCCTGAAGGGCATCAAGCATGGAGTCTTCTGCTCCAGGAGTGAGTATATGAAGGGGAGCCCTGCTGACCTCATTGCCACCTCAGAAAGGAGGGGCTCCGGGGGAGGCTGACCCAAGGAAATCTGGACCAGTCACAGACCCTGCAGGGCAGCTACCTGTGCACTTTCTTCTCCCCTCAGCTGGATACCACTGAATTTCTTCTCTTTAGCATTAAAAAATAATAATAGATAAATAAAATAAAAACTATTCTTTGGTGGACTCTTCACAGCCTAAGCTAAATTCAAATTCCCAACTCTGCCCTCAAGTTAACCTTGGTTAAGTTGCTTTAACCTCTCTAAATCTGTCTTCTGCAAACTAGAGTTACTAATACCTGCTTCACAGAGTCAATTTAGAGGAAATGCAGTGCTAGCTCCCCTTCCCCCACGCTTCTGGGACAGGACACATGGGTTGTTCTGTCAGACCAGTGATTTGCTCTTAGATGAACCACTCACCAAATGCTGCCCCATTTTACAATCGAACGATAGCATCCACCCACACGATCAGCCCTCTGAGGGAAAATTCAAATGTTAGCAAAGCTCACAAACCAAGAAATGGCTCCTGATTCCTTTTCTAAAAAAAAAAAAATTTACAGGCTGCCTCCCTGCTCCTACCCTTCTTAGGCTGTGCCCAATGCACCCCCTCTCAGGGCCCTGCCCTCCGCTTCTTTGTAATTCCAGAGCAGACCCTGCCTCTTCCCAGGTCTTTGAGATGTTTCTCATTTTTTCTAAATTGTAGCATGTGTGCAATGGGAGCAAAAAATGTGCTCTCTGGTGCCGTGCTAAGTGCCCAAGACATTGTAGAGAATTGAAATTACAAAACACAGAGTGATCCAGAAAGAACTATAGGGATCCTGATTCCATAGGGAGATTTATGCATTTATTTTTCTCCAGGTTTCTCTCTGGTCCTGGTGCATTTTCAGAAGACAGACACCTTGGGGCCCCCAGGGCCACACAGGCAAGTGTATACAGGTTTATTTTTGGCAGAGGAAGGCCATCTTTCAATATCCACCACCAAGTGATTCCTCAGTTTCTTGCTAAGTAATTCCAGGACCCCTATTGTATCATTTCCCACTTACTGTCACCAGATTACCTCACAGTATTTGAGCAATTTAGCGCCTTAATTGTGGGCATAGTGTTCCATTCATCTCAGCACCCCTCACCCACTATGCAGCACCTGGCACACAAACACTGTGGTTGAATTGAATGAACCATAATATAGCTTGCCACAATGCGCTGTACTTAAAATGTTCACATATGGCTAGAGAGTGGCTGAGCACAGTTGGTAGGAATACTGCTAGTGCTTTCCAGCTGGGAGCAGCTTTAAGTGGACCAACTTGAGAAGTGATTTTGTGCTCTGGCTTTGGAAAGTAGTGGAAAGTATCCAAGAAGAAGGGTGGGGAAGGGAATTGCAGATCATATTAAGTATGGGAGAACTGCTTACCCACAGAAAGGACATTCTCTGAGTAGTTCGAGGGTCAAATGGAATATTCCTAAGACTTCTTTGGAGGATCAAAATTGCTCTATCCCCAAAAGAATAGAGCCTGAATGTCTTATTTGCCAAAGATGTTGAACCAGAACTTCCAACTCCAAGGTTCAATGGTTTTGATTCTCCAGGATGGATTGCTAGTATTTGGTCAGTGTATTAGTTTGCTAGAGCTGCCATTACAAAGTACCACAGACTGGGTGGCTTAAACAACAGGAATTTATTTTCTCACAGTCCTGGCAGCTAGAAGTCCAAGATCAAGGTGTTGTGAAGTTTGGCTTCTTCTGAGGCCTCTCTCCTTGGCTTGTAGATGGTCGTCTTCTCCCTGTGTCTTCACAGGGTCTTCCCTCTGTACCTGTCTGTGTCCTAATCTCCTCTTTTTATAAGGACACCCGTCATTTTGGTTTAGGGCTCACCCTAATGACCTCAGTTTACCTTAATTACCTCTTTAAAGGCCTCATCCCCAAATACAGTCCCATTCTGAGGTACTGAGGGTTAGGATTTCAACGTATGAACTTGGAAGGAGAGACACATTCAGTTGATAATGACCAGTGTTACCAAGACGAATTATTGGGCGACTGTATGTGTTCCTACAAAATTCCAGCAACCAACCTGGATCAAAAATGAGCCTTTGGCAGCCACCAGGAATCCCTATTTTAATAAAGTGACAGAACCTTATGAGGGATAACTAATAAGGACCTACAGTACAACACAGCAAACTCTTCTCAATACTCTGTAATGGTCTATATGGGGAAAGAATCTAAAAAAGAGTGGATATATGTATATGTATAACTGATTCATCTTGCCATGCACCTGAAACTAACACTACATTGTAAATAAACTATATTCCAATAAAAATAAATTTTAAAAAGTTAAAAAAAAAGAGAACCTTATGAAGACATCACCATAGTGTAAATAATAATCCATTCATTTAAGAACAGAATGATTACCAGACATATTTGACTAATGTGTCAGCTGGAGATCAGATCTCTTCCACCTAGAAGATGAATATGCTCAATTACAAAATAGCCACATTGAACATGATCAAAGTTTGGATCCATTTAGCATCTTCTAAACCAATGGAACACAGACAACTCAATCCACTTCACAAGAGACTATACAAATGGTCAGTACATATATGAAAAATGTGATCAGCCTCATAACCATCAGAGAAATACAGATTAAAAACCCAATAACATACCACTACATATTCAGCAGATTGGTTAACATTAAAAAGAATAACAATACCAATGACAGGACGTAGAACAACTGAAACTCTCACACACAGCTGGTGGGAGTGTGAACTGGTACAACCACTACAGAAATCTGCGTTGCCTCCTAAACTGAACAAATCCATGCACTATGACCTAGGAATTCCACTGCTGGATGTAGACCTAGCAGAAACACACACATACCCACCAAAACAGGTATATTATAATATTCACAGTAGCATTATTCATCAATTCCCCAAAGCAGAAATAACCTAAGTGTCCAACAGTAATACAATAATAAGTAACTTTAGCATATTTATGCAATGGAATTTTATAAAGCTGTGAAAATGTAAAAGCTACTGCTGCATTCAACAACACAGATAAACCTGACATTGTGGAGACCATACATTGAAAAATGCGGACACAAAAAATTAAACATTGTATTATTCTATGTTTTATTTATTTATCTAATTTTGTATTATTTAGGTAAAGTACAAATTTAGGCAGAACTAACTGATAGGTTTACATTTGGGGTTTTAAGAATTAGGAGGGGGGCAAGAAAAAAAGACCTGAGCTGGCTCATGAACTGCCTCATGGCAGAAATGAAGCAGCTCATTGACAATATCCTGGAAGAGTTGACATTGGTAGAGATGAGATCATCCACCTCTCTGAGTTCCAGCACGTCATCTCCTGCTCACTAGACTTTGCCAGTTCCTTTAATATTGTCCTATGACAGGAGCCACATCCAGCACCCTGTCAAAGAACCTTTCCACTGCTGAGCTGTGGCCAAGATTATGCCTGTGTTGTCAGGGTTGATCAAGCTGGCCCAGTGTGCACAGTCTCCATGCCAGAGTCTCACCTCTTCTCACTGCTATTGTCCTCACTCTATTTGTGTTTCTACTAATCAATAATTAAGGTTTAGAAGTTTGGGTTGTTTTTTTTTTTAAAGGACTAGGAGGAGACTAAAGTAATGTTCTATTTCTTGAATTAGGTGGTGGTTACACAAATGTATTCGCTTTAAAAAAAAGTCAATTAAGTTAAAAAGTGACTTGTGTACTCTTTCAGGCATGTTATGAGTCAATAAAAATTTAATCACCACCACCACCCCCAAAATGAAGGGTCAAAGCACTTTGAAATGGGACTTTATAATGGATGTCAAGTCTATCTGATGAGAAAGCAATTAAATAAAACAATGATCCCAAAGAAAGAGAGATGAAAAGACGATGAGAATCCTGCTTTGATGACTGAACAATAGAAAACTGTACAGGTATTTTCTTTGGTTCAGAATCTGTACAAGTGTGGACTGATTAAGGGAAAAGGGTGTGTGTGTGTGTGTGTATGTGTGTGTGTGTGTGTGTGTGTTTGTGTGTGTGTGTGTGTTGCCTGGTTATCAACTCAATGAACTTTATGGTTTTGAATGACCAAAGTGAGTCTTCCTCCACTCTTGGCAAAGATCAACCTTCTAAAAGGTCTGGGGCCAGAACTGTTTGCCAGGGATGTATGGTTCACATTTCAGAGCAGAGTTTGAGAATGGGATCTCTCCTGAGACTCCCCTAACTCTTAATAAATAACTACAAACAACATCGCCTCCCATTCGAGAATCAAGTTGCTTTTCTGAAATCAAAAAGAGTCACTAATGAAGCTTTTCTTCCTTCCTATTTGATCTGAGCTGGTTTTTCTCATGGGGCCAGGCACAGCTACTCCCAGCTATAACTTGGGCTGGCATCCCAGCAGCTGTTGGAGGAGCACACCTTCTCCCCTTCTTTAGTAGATTGAGCTCTTGGTTTAGCCCAACTATTGAATACAGGTGGTGCTCCCTAATTGGCAAATGTGAAGGTTAATTTTATGTGTCAACTGATTGGGCCACCATGGGATGACCAGATATTTGGGTAAACATTATTCTGCATTGTGTCTGTGAGGTTGTTTCTGGATGAGATTAACGTTTGAATCCATAGACTGTGTAAAGCAGATTGCCCTCCCTGGTGTGAGTGTGACTCTTCCAAGCCATTGAAAGCCTAAATACAATAAAAAGCTAAGTCAGAATCCTCTCTCTCTCTCTCTCTCTCTCTCTCTCTCTCTCTCTCTCTCTTTCTCTCTCTCTATCTTCAAGCTGGGACATCAGTCTTCTCCTGCTTTTGGACTCAGACTCAGACTGGAACTTACACCATCAGCTCTCCTGCTTCTCAGGCCTTTGGACTCAGACTAGAACTATAACATTGGCTCTCCTGGGTGTCCAGCCTGCCAACTGCAGATCTTAGAATTCTCAGCTTCTGTAATCGCGTGAACCAAAGTCTTATAGCCTTTCATATTCTCTCTCTTCTCTCTCTCTCTCCTTCTCTCAGAATACATATATGATGTTTCTCTGGAGAACCCAGACTAATACAGATTTTGGTACCAAGAGTGGTTCTATGGAACAGAATTTTAAGGATGAATTTTCTAAATTGGTTCTGGATGGTCCAGAAATGGCTCTATAAACTGATTAGTTTTAAAGATACTGTCAACTATATTTCCAGTACTAAAGAGAGCACTGGTAGTCATATATAAGTCATTGGGTACTTCTCATCAACCACTTATAAGAAGCAAGGATCTAGGTGACAGTGCATATGTTACTTTCCAGCATTTTGGAAATCTAACAAATGTAGTGATGTTGGCTTTTTGCTCCTAATGTTACTGGACAAAGTGGTAAAACAAAAGGATGAGCTCAGGGATTCAAATTCCAAGTGCAAGCATCACATAAGTGAAATGAAATCTACCATGTACACCTAAAGAAGACCCTTATTTCCTACAGCTGTGAAAATCAAATGTGGAATATCATTCTAAGATACTCTGAATTACAGCTCAAGTCTCCAGCCTTGTAGGGTGTCTGCTGTTCAGAAAGAAAAGAGGAGATCTGGAGAAAAAGCTTCCATCATCTCAGAGAATACAGAAATAAGCATGAACAGAATGTTCATAGAAATATGGACATTAAAGGCCATTCTGGTGAATTCTTAGATGGAAATGAGGAATATGTCATTGGAAACCGAAGAAAGGTCATCCTTGTTATGAAACGGCAAAGAACATGGTTGAGTTGTGTTTAGATTCTACTGTTTTCTGGAAAATAGAACTTGTGAGCAATAAAACTGGATATTTAGCTAAAGAGATTTCTTTTTTCTTTTTTTTTCAATTGAAGACTATAAATCATTTAGTCCTGGATTTTTCCATATAATATTAACAAACTATGGTTGACTGCAGGTAACTGAAACCAAGGAAGGCAAAAACTCAGATGAGGGGAACTGCTGTACTTTCTATTCAACATATACTGCTACCTAGAGAAAACAAGGGCAGTTAAATGTGACTCACCTTGTCTATATTCCAAGTTCTGTATGTATACTACTCATTTTCTTGGTGGTCATTATTTGCCAATATAATCATGCAACGTATACATATTTTTTAAAACACTTGGAACATTCTATGAATAAAATCTGAGTTTTGACTATTTTAAGAGTCCAAAGCACAGATAAGTAATTATCTATTTAATCCATCAAGTGCTTATAACATAGTAGGCAAAGCCCTGACATTCCGGCAAAATTTTAAGGATTGATGATACGTAGGGCACCATTTCCTTGAAAAAATAAATAAATAAACAGAGCAGGCTCTGTAAAGTTTAAGCAAAATAAATAATTCGGAGGAAACACTGAGGTCAGGAATCATGGAAGATTAACATTAAATATATGGCATGTAAAACACATTAGAATTATATCACACTTCTTTCATGAGCCAGAGATAAAGAGGATATTGCACAGAGGGGCCTTAAATTACATTTACAAAAGACAGGAAGATAAAGTGGGACACTGGAATGAGGAAGGGTATTCTTGTCCTAGGTCAAGAAAGCATTTTGAAAACTCTAACAGCTGCTGAAATTTATTTTAAAGTAGGCAAAAAAGTTAACAAAAGTTGTTAGGGTGTCCGACACTGCATATATTGCAACGGTGTTAGCTGAAGAGATTTCTAAACAAAGTGTTGAGGGAGCAACTTGGTTAATCCTGGATGCTTATAGTAAAATGCAAAAAGGGAGAAATAAATGGAAGCAGGGATTTTTAAGGGAGAAATTGAAGAAAAAACCAAAACTTAAAGATTTCAAAAATTCTTAGTCTGTCCACATTGCAAAAAACAAGAAACACCTAGAGTATAGCAGGAAGAGAACACCTAGAGTATAGCAGGACTATCACTTGATAAAGAGATTATGGGATTATATGAGCAGAAACACTGCCAGTTTGAACTGAAGGGGACAGAGATGGGACAAAATGAGGGAAAGCTGTGGGACTTCTTAGATATCATGGAATGGGACCATAGAGTTATTCAGCTGGGAATGTGCACTATTCTTCAAGACAAGGGAAGGATGACTCCAAAGGAGATTCAGAGACCATCAGGGCTGCTTCTTCAGTTTCAGGCCGGTTGTGGAGGCACATTGCCTTGGTTTCAGACAGCAGTTACACAGATTCTGGGGGGCAGAAGCCTTGGGGATGGAGCCACCCAGATACTTGGGGGCAAGACCCCAACCCCCCAGAGCTGTGGAGGTAGAACTACTGGCCCAGTGGGCCGGAAGGCAGACCATCAAACCAAAGAGGATTATGCTTGAGCCTGAAGATCTAATGGCATTTGCCTTGCTACATTTGGGGCCTGCTTGGGAACCATCACCGCTTCCTTCTTCCTATTTCTCCCTCTTGGAAGGGAAATGTCTCTCCTATGCCTGTCCTGTCATTGAATTTTGGAAGCACATTCCTTGTCTGGTTTCATGGGTTCACAACTGGAAAGAAATTTTGCTTCAGGATGGATTATAACTCGAGGCTCATCCATACCTAATTTAGATGAGATTTAGATGAGACTTTGGACTTTCAGACTTTAGAGTTGCTATTGGAATGAGTTAAGACTTTTGGGCCTATTGGGATAGAATGAATATACTTCATATGTGAGAAGAACATAACTGGGGGGATCAGTGTAGACTGTTATAGACTGAAGGTTTGTTTCCCTCTAAAATTCATATGTTGAAGTCTTAACTCTCAATGTGATGGTATTTGGAGGTGGGGCCTTTGAGAGGTAATTAGATTTACCTAATTACCTAATGAGGTCATGAGGGTGGGGATTCCATGATGGGGTTAGTGTCCCTATAAGAGGAAAAGAGAACAAATTCTCTCTCTCCCCCACCCCTGCCCTGCCTCCTCGCCGCTACCCCTCCTCTTTCTCCATCGCTCTCCATCTCTCTCTCTCTGCCTTGTGAGGACACAGTGAGAAGGCAGCTATCTGCAAGCCAGGAAGAGAGCCCTCACTGGAGAAGCCAATCAGCCAGCACCTTGATCTTGGACTTCTTAACCTCCAGAACTATGAGAAATAAATTTCTGTGGCTTAAGCCACCCAGTTTATGGTATTTCGTTATGGCAGCTCCAGCTGACTAATACAGTATATAAGCAGGAAGATGAGGGGCTCTTCACCAACAATCACCATATTCATAAACTATGTAAGCAATTTTCTTTCTATCTGATTGGATTTTTTTTTTATTTAGCAATTGGCTTGTATCTCTTTTAGCTAGCCTCAAGGCCAGCAGCACACTTCTGCACGAGCACTATAACTCATGCATTGATTGTGTGCTTCAAATTAGCTCAAGTTTAAGAGGTAAAACCATTTAAGTTCTCAGAATAGATCTTTTTTTAATTTGGTTGAGGCTTAAGGGTACTTTTTATTTTGTGGAATTAAAAATCTGTCTTTATAAGAAAGCCCAGTACAATAGAAAACCTAATAGGGTGCTCCAGGGCATCTGTCACTGTTGAAAATCTATTTCAATAAATTTTCAGTATTGGATTAATTATTTAAATAACAGGCACTAAAAGAAAAGTCTGTGGGGGTTTTTTTGTTTTGTTTTGTTTTTTAATATTGGAAAAGAAATAAGTCAACCAAATGCCCTTAAAGTACACATCGATCTTTGCTGCAATAGCAAAGTCTCTGGGAAGTTAAGTGCCTATTTGTAATTTTCTTCAGGGCAAAAATCAGAGTGATGGATCAAACTGTGTTCCCTATGGTGTATCACCAGGAAAAGAAACAAACACCCATTTTTCTCCAAGTAGTTTATGAAAAGAAAGTCCAAAATCATAGCAATGAGTGTTCTTTCTCCTGCTTTCAACTTACATGATCATAAGCATTTTGATCATGTCTGGGTCTTCAGAGAAAAGGCCACCAGCGCTAAGCAAGCAAGACATCTATCAAGTTTGTGTTTCAAGTTTCAGGATCCTTGTTTAACAATGCCTGAAGGCTGTCAGCTTCCTACACGAACATATCAAAATGATGAATGACCCAGGCATGGCAGTAAAGCTTTCACTGGAAGGCACAGAAGAATTTGTGGAGGAGGGGAAAGTTAAGTGGTCTCTCTCTCAGAGTCAAGTCATCAAAGCATAAGAGACACTGATGGAAGAACCTAGGTCATTTTATGATTACTAAAATCCTTTAATTCATTAAAACATAGTAATTGGGATCTATCAAGTACCAGGCACTGTTATGGCTTCTGGAAATACCATGGAAAGGGAGGAGAAAGTTTTGGCAAATGTAGTGGTAATTTCCATTCACATGAGCCATGTTCTCTTTCAGTTGCAATGTGAATTGCAAAAATTAAGAAAAAGATTCAGACCCAAAACTCAGTCTGTAATGAATATTCATATTAATTCATTCAAAAATTTTTTTTTCCTTTTTTTGGCTTCACTGTGCAGCTTGCGGAATCTTAGTTCCCAAACCAGGGATTGATCCTGGGACCCCGGCAGTGAGAGCACCAAGTCCTAACCACTGGACAGCCAGGGAATTTGCCCCAAAATATTTTGAGTGCTAACTCCATTAGGACTTTGGGGTGTTTTAAAAAAAAAAAAAAAACACCTCATTGCTTAAAATCTATGTGTCTAAAATTAAGTATCTTAAAACTTACTGTAAACTTTTAAGGTATTTTCTTAAGACAAGAACAATTTCGTTTTTTATCATTGTTTCTATTAGTGACCATGTTACCATGACTGCTTGGCTAATGGCATTTCAAGTTTTTTGGTTCCTTGATAATTTTGAAAAGATTTAACCAATTTTGATGATATTTTTTGCACTACCAAATCATGTCAAGATTTGTGTTATCATTCCTTCCTATTAAAACAGAATTATTTAGCAGATGGCAACATTTTTGGAATGACCAAATCTTGTACACACAGACAGTACCTTCACCCATATGTTTTCAAAGTGCATTTATTTTCTGACTTGAATATTTTTCCATGGATTCCAATATTTTGTTGTTTTAAATTACTTATAATAGTTATATTTTAATAGATCTATGATTTCACTGATTAAAGTCTCTAGTTCATAGAAACACCTGTTCCTTCCTTAAACCCAGACTGAGTTTCTATATCACAGCCTTTTATTTCAAACAGTTTAATAAGACATATTTAACATATAAAACTACTCATGTTTATAGTGTAAAATATGAAAAATTTAACATTTGTGTACATCTGTGAACTCACCACCACATCAAGATAATAAGCACATCCATCCAAAAAGTTTCCTTTCGTCCTTTTAAAATTCCTTCTTCCCATTCTTCTCCAACCTTTTCTTCTCCCCACCCTTATCTCCAGGCAACCTGCTTTTTGTCACTATGGATTAGATTGAATATTCTAGAATGTTATATAAATTGAATCACACAGTATGTACTCAATTTTTGTCTAGCTTCTTTTACATAATATAATGATCTTAAGATTCATCCACCTTGATGTGTATGTCAATAACTTATCCCTTTTTACTTGTATGACTAGTATTCTATTTCACCACAATTTTTATCCATTCACCTGTTGATGAATATTTTGGTTTGCTTCCAGTTTGGGCTATTAAAAATAAAGCAACTATGAACATCTGTGTACAAGTGTTTGTATGGACATATGATTTTATTCAACTTAGGTAGATACCTAAGAGTTCAGTGGCTGGATCATTTGGTATGTGTCTGTTAACTTTCAAAGAAACTACCAAGCTCTTTTCCAAAATGGCTATACAATTTTACAGTTCCATCAGAAGCATATGAGAGTTCACTTTGTTTCATATCCTCATCAACAGTCAATTTTTACAATTTAAACCATTTTTATAGGTGTGTGTGGTACCTCACTGTGTTAATTTGCATTTCTCCTATGACTGATGATGTATATGACTGACGATGTTGAGCAATATTTCATATGTTTATTTGTTATCCATATATCTTCTTTGGTGAATTACTTGTACAAATCTTTTGCCCATTTTTCACTGAGTTTTAATTTTCTACTTATAGAGTTTTGCAAGTTCATTATTATGATTTATATAAGTCCTTTGTCAGATATGTGATAGGCACACGTTTTCTCTCAGTCCATGGCTTGCCTTTTCATTCTTTTAACACTGTTTTCCTAAGAAAAGGAGTTTTTATTTTAGTGAACTGAATTTTAAAAACTTACAGTTTTTTCTTTTATAGATCATGTTTTTGTAGTACAGGTTTGATGGTGATAAATGCTTTCACCTTTGTTTGACTAAAGAAGCCTTCAGTGGTAATGAATTATAGGTTGACAGGTTTTTTCTTTCAGTAAACTATTTTTTATCTTGCACTGTTCTGACAAGAAAACTGCTATTATTTTTATTTTTCCCCTCTATATAGAATTATCTTTTTTCTCTGACTGTTTTTAAGATTTTCTCTGTTTCACTGGCTTTAAGTAATATGCTTATGATGTGCCATGATGTAATTTCCTTCCTGTTCCTTATGCTTGAGGTTTGATGAAGTTTTTAGATCTGGGTTTATAGTTATTATAAAATATGGGGAAATTTTGGCTATTCAAATATTTTGTAGGCCTCCTCTCTTTTGGAGACTCCAATTACATATATATTTGGTTGCTTGAAGTTGCCCCCGAGTTCACTGATATTCTCTTCCTATTTTGTTCTTGTTTTCCCTATAACTTCATTTTGGATAGTTTCTATTGCTATGTTCAAGTTCACTAATATTTTCTTCTACAGTGTCTAATCTGCTGTTAATCTCACCCAGTGTATTCTTCTTTTCAGATATCATAGTTTTCAACTCTAGAAGTTCAATTTGGGTCTTTTTTTTCTCTTCCATATTTCTACATAAACTTTGGCTTTTTGAACTTATGAAATACAGTCACAACAGCTGTTTTAATATCTTTGTTTACTAATTCTATCACTGTGTAATTTTTGTTTAGAAGCAAGACATTATGGATTTTCTCTGTTGGGTGCTGGATATTTTTGTATTTCTATAATTTTTTTTTTTAAGATTCATATTTCTTTTTATTTTTTTGGCCAAGTGGCATGTGGGATCTTAGTTCCCTGACCAGGGATAGAACTCGAGCTCCCTGCAGTGGAAGAACAGAGTCTAAACCACTGGACCGCCAGGGGAGTCCCTAAATTTTCTTGAGCTTTTATGAAATGATACAGTAATAATAAATTACTTAAAGAGTTTAAATCTTTTGAGTCTTGCTTTTATGATTTGTTAGATAGGACCAGAGCAGCATTTAATCTAGATTTAAGTTTTCCCTAGTCCTGACACAAGATGCTTTTTAGATGGTTCTTCACTCTGGCTGTTGGAACAGGCACTATTTTGACACTCTGTGAACATTGGACACAGTTTCCTCTCATCTTTTAAGGTATTCTTGCCCCAGCCTCAGTTTCCCCAAACACATGCACTGATTAGAACTTAACTGAATACTTCAAATCTTGAGTTCTCCCTTTTCATAGCTCTCTCCTCTCTGGTGCTCTGCCCTGCAAAAGCTAGCAACCTTGGCTTCCCCAGAGTTGTATTTCTTCTTCTCAACTCAAGGAGACCACTAGATTTCACCTGAGTCCCCCGTTTCCTGCATTTCAGACTGGAAACTGTTTTCACAGAATAAGTTGGGACAATTGTAGGGCTCCCTTCATTTGTTTCTCATGTTCTGGGACCATTGTCCTTTATTACCCAATGCTCTATGTGTTAAGGGCCATTATTTTTTGGTATGTTTTTGTCTGATTTTTGTTGTTGTTTCAGGCCGGGGGGTAAGTCCAGTCCCTGCTACTCCATCTTCACCAGAAACCAAAGTCTCTCAATCTTCCTTTTATTCTTTTCTAGAACACAGAGCTTCAGAGGTCATTTTTGAAATTCCAAATGAATATACGATCAACAATATAAAGTCTGACATTTTGAATCCACTTTCTGAATCTATAAATATACTTTTAAAAATTCTCTTTCCACTAATCTCACCAAACATATGTTTCAAATTCCACAGCATTGTTTTGTGCCTGGTGCCAGCCAGATTATTTTCTTCAACTCTGTTGGACTAAAAAAGCATTGTGTGTGGGGAAGGTTTTACCCTTTTTGTTGCTGTTACTAACAAACACAACGATTAAAAATTTAGGTTTGACAAGTTCAAACACATAAACAAATGAGTAATAATATTTCTTGAGTTAGAAATACTTTGAATTCTCTCTTGTCCTGATGCTTAAAATTTTTGTGAGTCTAAGAACTTTGAGAGAGAAATGCCTCCCACCCTTTAGGAACAGGTAAGGAGCCAGCTTAAGGGAGGATTGGAAATTCAATCTTTATCTTTTGGATTGGCAGCTTTTAGAACTAGAACTGTACCTGCCTCTCACACTTCCTCTGCTCTATCCCCCACACCTATTACTGGTGCTCAACTAACACTGACTAAAAACAAGCTTCCTTTTTTGTGGCCCATCTACAAAAATTGATAAGAGTGAAATCTGAGCAAGCTTATGATTGTAATCAGTACTGCCTAAGGCTTTAATGTCAGGGCATCAAGCATGGTTGGGCCAAAGAGATGAAATTCACCCAGGACCTCACATCAATTTATTTGTTTTTTAAAGACACAGAATCACAACTAGGAGAATACAGCATTGGCTGTATTGGGGGTTTGTTTTGCTTTTATTGGTTTATTATGGGGAGAAGGTATTAGATTAAAAAACACCAAAAACATTCCTGAAGGGAGAAAGAATTCATGAACAAGTAATTCCCAGCTAAGAGAGAGAAGAAGCTTATGGATGGGGAAAGAGCTGACTTCTACACAAGTCTCCATCAAGGAAGGGGCAAGGTGGGGACAGAGCCTGAGCTGGCGAATGTGTCAGACTCTCAGTTGTTTGAAACTCACCCAGCAACCATGCTACCGGCTACGTATACACAGATGAAGAGAAGCAAGTAAAGTGTGACTCAGCCAAGGTCTCAGTGCAGGCAGCTGGCTTAGAGTCATCCAGGAGCAGCTAGGGGCAGGTGAGAGAGATGGTCTCAGGTGCAAAGTGAGGGACAGGACCTAGGCTGGTGGAAGAGTCTCGTATGGAGGAAAAGGCTCTGGTCTGCTATGTCATCCCTTTTACCAACAATCATTGAGCCCCTGCTCTGGACCAGGCAGTGCTCTAGATGGAGGTACAGATGAACCTCCTACAGAAGTCCCCACCTTCAGGGTAGTCCCAGTGAAGTGAGGGAATTTCCAGGAAAGAACGGTTTCCTCTGTAACCTAGTCAGTTTTTCTTGGTGTGAGGAAAGGCAGTGCAAAGGAAGGGCAGACATCGATAGAGAAAACTAGCGTGGGCTTTGAGAGTGCACCTTACTGGGATCGCTCCTTCTCTGAAAGGAGTCTCCAGCTCTCCAAGCTCTGTGCTTTCTTCCTTTAACTCTGACTCTCTGTGCCCCTCACAATCACACACACACACACCACTCTCCAAACTGATCCCTTAAACAACTAGCTATATAGATACAATAGCAGATCTCTAAAGGTGACACAGGAAAGTTATGGGAAACAGATGAGGGGGGAATCAGTTATTAGAGGAAGGAGGAGACAGAGAAGTTCCTGGAAAAGGGACAGTTGAGCTACACTTTTTAAAAGAATGAAACTCACCAAATGGTTAGAGAAGGAAATTTGGAAGGAGAGCACTAGAGGGAGAGAAAATGACACGGCCAAAAGCTCAAGGTCGTGGGAGTGGCCCGTGGGGCTGAAGACCTAGGGGTGAGGAAGCAGAGAGGCAGAACCGGCTTTGGGGGGCTCCAGACCTTACAAGCTTGCTGATGAACCTGGGTGGGTTGGAAAAAGAAAAGAGGGGCTGGAAAGTGCCCTCATGAGAGGTTCTCTGCGTTAGAAAGCTGACGTGGGCGCTCAAGTGGAGAACAAAGTGTCACATAGGGAATGACAGAAAGTAAGGAAATCGATGAGAACAAGACATCATGGCTTTTCACATCCCAGAATATTCCTAGCATAAGAGTTTTACAAGAGGACTTCCCTCATGGCACAGTGGTTAAGAATCCGCCTGCCAATGCAGGAGACACGGGTTTGAGCCCTGGTCCGGGAAGATCTCACATTCCGTGGAGCAACTAAGCCTGTGTGCCACAACTACTGAGCCTGTGCTCTAGAGCCTGTGAGCCACAACTACTGAGCCTGTGTGCCACAACTACTGAAGCCCTTGTGCCTAGAGCCCGTGAACCACAAGAGAAGCCACCGCCATGAGAAGCCCGCGCACCGTCACGAAGAGTAGCCCCCGCTCGCCGCAACTAGAGAAAGCCCACGCCCAGCAACAAAGATCCAATGCAGCCAAAAATAAATAAATTTACTTAAAAAAAAGAGTTTTATGAGCAAATTAAGTTAGCACTAGCATATTTATGTTCATTAACAGAATTGGGAGACGTAAGCCCACAAATTTCCCTCCCATTCTCCCCTACCCCACTTCCTGCAAAAAAAGATTTTTCCTTACCACAGTGGTTGAGAGTCTGCCTGCTGATGCAGGGGACACGGGTTCATGCCCCGGTCCGGGAAGATCCCACATCCTGCGGAGAGGCTGGGCCCGTGAGCCATGGCTGCTGAGCCTGCGCGTCCGGAGCCTGTGCTCCGCAACGGGAGAGGCCACAACAGTGAGAGGCCCGCGTACCGCAAAAAAACAAAAACAAAAACAAAAACATAGTTTTAAGTTATTCAGAAATTTTACATCTCTACTCTTCACAACATCTAGCTTGGATGCGGGCAAAGGGAAGGTGGTTAATAGATAATGTTGCCCTTAAAGAAAAGTAACACAGGATAAACTATAACTCTGGGTGTCCTGCTGTTACTCCACAGAAGTGTAAACACCACACGCCTCGTAAGTGCCATGGATGAAACCAGGCAGAGTGAACACGGGTCTGATGGTGACCAGTCAGGCACCCACAGCCATTGTGCCCCTCACAGGCAGAGCCAGCCTTGCATTCTGCCTTCTCCCCTCGTCCTCCAGAACTGGGGAATGCAAAGAGATAAACCCAAATGTGCATGATGAGAATGTTATTTAATGACTAATCATCATTTCAAAAATGCACTGAAACTCATCTCAGAAACAAGGAGCTGTAAAATGGATGTCGGAAGCTTTAGTGGGAGCCCCAGACCTGCCATCAGGGACCAACTGGGCATCGCAAGCCGATTGTTTTTCTGTTTAGGGATATATCCCTACCTATGTCTCCTGTATTGTTTTCAAAACAGAGTAATAAGTGAAAGAATATAATCTGTGAGATGGTGTGTAAATGTAAAATATTAACAAACAAATATACATAACACAGAATTTGACTTTAAAAATTAGAAAAGGCTTTCCTTTATCAATAGTCAACATATATATATTGAGTCCTAATATGCATTAAGATAATATGATATCTTATTTGTAAAAACAAATTTGTAAAAACTCTCCTCCTTCTCTGCTTTTTTCTGTTTATTTTTACTTCTCTAAAAATCATTCTGAGGTACTGAATGATCTTCTTTTTGTTTTTAATTGAAGTATAGTTGATTTACAATGTTGTGTTAATTTCTGCTGTATAGCAAAGTGATTCAGCTATACATATATATACATTCTTTTTTATATTCTTTTCCATTTGGTTTATCTCAGGATATTGAATATAGTTCCCTGTGCTATACAGTAGAACCTTGTTGTTTATCCATTCTATATGTCATAGTTTGCATCTACTAACCCCAAACCCCCAGGTGAAAGATCTTCCAGGAATGCCTGCTACTGTTTCTCAAGGTCATCTGCCACTTTTGCTGGTTCTTCACTTCTCCATCTACCCTTTTTGGCCTGTCTCAGAACAAGTCTGAGCCTTGAGGTCATTCGACAAAGCAAGACGGTATCTTAGGACAAGCTCTACCTGAAGAAAGAATTCACAAGAAGCCTCTGAGGGTCCCTTATGTTTACTCATCACCTGGGTGAGCACAGCTGTGGCTACGATTCAAAGCTCTCCTAAGGCTTCCCTGGTGGCGCAGTAGTTGAGAGTCTGCCTGCCGATGCAGGGGACACGGGTTCGTGCCCTGGTCCGGGAAGATCCCATATGCGGCGGAGCAGCTGGGCCCATGAGCCATGGCCACTGAGCCTCCGCGTCCGGAGCCTGTGCTCTGCAACGGGAGAGGCCACAACAGTGAGAGGCCCATGTACCACACACACAAAAAAAGCTCTCCTAAAAGCTTTGCTAGTTAGTCTAGTCTTTATTAGCATGTCTAGTTTGTAGACTAGTTAGTCTGCACATCTACTTCAGTAGCTGAAAACAATCACAGAGCTTAGCACATTTATGTTTTGCCCACAGACACCCAGATGGTCATGCCACTCTTGTTGGCTATGGGCTCACTACACAAGCACTTTGACAAATATAATTTTTATTCAAGCTATTTGTTCTTCTGAAAAACTAAAGCACAACTGAGGGAGCAAATATTTGCAAAGTTCATAGAAGAGAAGAGCTCACCCTGAGGCTGAAGCATGATTTCATAGCTGGAAAGCTGGCTGTTGATCTATGGCCCAGGTTGGCTGGCCTGGCAACCTCAAGTTCAACATCAACAGTTGCTAATATTTAGTGAAGGCCTAGCTCTGTAGTGGTCTGTAGTAAGCATCACTCTTGTCAAGGAGTTTTAAATACACACACTAGAGAAATATGGAGGTCTATGGGCAGATACACAGAGTGTCTGGAGATATAGCAACAAGATTTAAAACATAATGAGGGTCCCAAATTCAAATGTCTTCAGAGCCTATCAAGTAATATAAATGTGTAAATGAGGGTGGGAGCAGAGGGGAGAGGTGGGTCTTGCAATGAAGTGAAAAGCATGTGCATTGCTAAAAGTCTTTGAATTCCAATTATTTTAAACACGTATTTTGAGACATGTCTGTGGACTGCAATGGCCTGTGGACCACAGCCCAAGACACCCTGATTCTGATATGCTGCCAGAATATTTATTTCCCTATGGCTGTTTCTGTCATGAAATCTCATTGCCATGAATGCCATCAATTAGTAATAGGGTTCATCAATTTTTGAGCTCAGTGGTTTGGGACAGAAGGTGGAAGCGAGCTGCAAAATGATGTCATTCACTCAGGCCCACCACCATAGGAGATGCAAATCCCTGACATCTAGGAGCTAAAGGACAATGAGAAGAACTAAAATTTGTAAATAAAGGCCCAGATTATAAAGCAATGCCAACAAAACTGGTACAGACTATCCACGTTATAGAATGAGAGACTGTGGGCAACTGGAAAAGTGTTACAAAAATATTTGGAATTTTCACTAGGCTTGAGGAATAGATAGGATTTTGAGACACAGAGATGAAATAGTGTAAGGTCAGTTTTCTCACTTATTGAAAAAAGTTTATTTTCAAAATTAAAATTATAAATTGACATCCATGCTGCTTTCACAGATCAATTGAGTCCATCTGTGGGGCTTCATGAAGGTGATAAAGAGAAGCTTTGTGAAAGGGTCTCAAAGTCTAGAATGGAATCTGGAGATGGGTTTTTGGAACACAAATGATCCAGACCAGAGAAAAACAGCATAAGAGTTGGGTGAACAGCTCCTCCCCTTCACTGTGAAATCTGCCAGGTCCAGACCAGTCCCCAACTCCAAGCTACAGTGACAGTACCAACAACTTGAATAACTCATCCAAGGGAGAGTATAAAATAATCCCAAAAGAGTAGACCTGTAGAAATATTTGTGTAAGTTGCTTATTAATATGGTTTTGTCCAAGTCCATTTGCTGTTCAAGATCCCATAACTAAACTTCCAACAATGATTTATTTGGTTTGTTGTTAAAAATCTTTGCAAAAGAAATAGGATTCCTAGTGTGGCTATCATCAGAGGATATCTAAATTATTCATAAGCAATATCCTGTCTTCATCATTGTATCCATTAGAGTTCTTGGATTGTAGGCACCAAAACCAGATCAAGCTAATTTAAGAGAAAAATGGAGTTTATTGAATGGCTCACAGAATGGGAGGCAAAGCTAGAAACAGATCCCATGAGGGAGCTAAATGTTAGTATCTCTGGCGTAATACCCTTGAATGCATGAATGAATGAATGAATGACTAAATACTAGTTGTTTTCCCTCTCTGCCTAAAATTCAACTTCCAAGGAGAAAGTGTGATTGAACTTGAGAACACATGCCCACCCTATGGCAGCTGAATGAGAGATGGCTTGCACACCAGTCCCATCAGCATTATATCCAATAGAAGAGGTACTGTTTTCCAAAGGAAAATTGAGGTGTGATTTCAGGGGAGTAGAAGATGGATCCTTGACACTCAAAAACAATGGCCACCATGCAAAAATGTAGCATCACTATAATTATTATGCCCATATTACCCATGGAAGAACGTAAAATTTTTGAGTGTTAAATCAACTGTAACAATCTCATTTTCAAATGTCACCTGGAAATCACCTTTAGCCCTGTCCTAACTTACAGCAATATAAAGTATGAAGACAGTAACAGAATGTGGAGTCATGATCTTTAGAATAAGATTATGCTTCCAAACATTAGTGAATCTTCCTAGCATCCAAAGGATCATTTGGGTGAATTTTAAGGAGCAGTCCAGGAAAAGAAAAATTTTAACATGTTTTTTCTGATACTGATGACCCTGGGTTTGAAGGAAATCAACATCTTTTGAAAATTTTTCTCATGCCTTTTCAGATTTCTGTTGATATTAGATTTATATCATCCATCATTTGTTTTTAGCTTAATCCCTCTGTTACCAGAAGAGCTGGTATGATATGCTGTTATTTTGATTAAAAAGAAGATAACTATATTTAAGCATAAAAATTAGAAAAAAACAAAAAAGGTGGAATGATCTTCCTACTGGGGTGGTTATTTCCTTCCCCCAGATAGTTTCCAAGCAAAGACAGCTACTGGTCAGGAGAGAGGAGTCCCAGGTATGTTACTAATGGCCAGTTCTTGTGTTCTTCATGTCCATTCCAATGATAAGAATCCATAGCTCTAAATCTAATTAACATCAATATGGAATCTCAAAGCACAACCAGACAGTTGTAGGGAAGGAAGATATCATCATTTTCACCCACAAATTGCTTAAAATCTTAACACCTGATGAGGCCAATACATTGAATTTATTTATGAAAAATATAACTAACGGAAAGTATGATGTGTTTCTCTAGCAAGACGTTTCTATTTGTTAATGGAAAGTGACTTTGGTGTTAATAATATTTCTAAGTTTTCTACTTTGATGTAGTAGAAAAGCATGATAGCACACTGAAGCATACTATCAATTGCACTAAAACAGACATTATCCAAAATGGCAAAAATTGGGAACATAAAAACCTTATGAGGTTAGCAAAGAGCAGGGAAAAAAAGCTCATAAAACCTCATGAGTCTAAATGTAACATTAGTGACAAAGTATCTTTTAATGTGTAAAGTTAAAATCCGTTCTAAATGAACTGAAATGCTGATAAAGTCATAGTAATTGAAACTCATACATCATTATCAAACTGGTCATACTACAGAAGGAGGAGGTTGAAGGTCTTCAGAGGATCCTAGATCTTCAATCATTCTTTTAAAACACTTAATGAATGGAAAACAATCAAAAACTGTCCATCCATAAAGAGTGATTAAATAAATCCTGAGGTATACATTCAGCAACATATCATGCAGCCATAAAAAAGAATGAAGGAGGGGCACCTTCAAGATGACGGAGGAGGGCTTCCCTGGTGGCACAGTGATTGAGAGTCTGCCTGCCGATGCGGGGGACATGGGTTTGTGCCCCGGTCTGGGAAGATCCCACATGCCGCGGAGGGGCTGGGCCTGTGAGCTATGGCCGCTGAGCCTGCGTGTCCGGAGCCTGTGCTCCGCAATGGGAGAGGCCACAACAGTGAGAGGCCCACGTACCGCAAAAAAAAAAAAAAAGATGACAGAGGAGTAAGACGTGGAGATCACCTTCCTCTGCACAAATACATCAGAAATACATCTACATGTGGAACAACTCCTACAGAACACCTACTGAACGCTGGCAGAAGACCTCAGACTTCCCAAAAGGCAAGAAACTCCCCATGTACCTGGGTAGGGCAAAAGAAAAAAGAAAAAACAGAGGCAAAAGAATAGGAACAAGACCTGCACCTTGGGGAGGGAGCGGTGAAGGAGGAAAAGTTTCCAAACACTAGGAAGCCCCTTCACTGGCAGAGACAGTGGGTGGACTGGGGGGGAAGCTTCAGAGCCACTGAGGAGAGTGCAGAAACAGGGGTGTAGAGGGCAAAACAGAGAGATTCCCGCAGAGAAGATGGGTGCTGACCAGCACTCACCAGCCCAAGAGGCTTGTATTCTCACCCGCTGGGACGGGTGGGGGCTGGGAGCTGAGGCTCGGGCTTCGGAGGTCAAATCCCAGAGGACTGGGGTTGGCTGCGCTAACACAGCCTGAAAGGGCTAGTGCGCCACAGCTAGCTGGGAGGGAGTCCGTGAAAAAGTCTGGAATTGCGTAAGAGGCAAGAACCCATTGTTTCCGGGTGTGCGAAGAGAGGGGATTCAGAGCACCACCTAAATGAGCTCCTGAGACGGGCGTGAGCCGCGGGTATCAGCACGGACCCCAGAGACAGGCATGAAACACTAAGGCTGCTGCTACAGCCACCAAGAAGCCTGTGTGCAAGCACAGGTCACTATCCACACCTCCCCTCCCGGGAGCCTGTGAAGCCCACCACTGCCAGGGTCCCGTGATCCAGGGACAACATCCCAGGAGAACACACGGCACACCTCAGGCTGTTGCAAAGTCACCCCAGCCTCTGCCACCGCAGGCTCGCCCTGCATTCTGTAACCCACCCTCTCCCCAGCCTGAGTGAGCCAGAGCTCCTGAATCAACTGCTCCTTTAACCCGCTCCTGTCTGAGCAGGTAACAGATGCCCTCAGGTGACCTACATGCAAAGTCAGGGCCAAATCCAAAGCTGAACCCCAAGAGCTGTGCGAACAAAGAACAGAAAGGGAAATTTCTCCCAGCAGCCTGAGGAGCAGTGGATTAAATCTCCACAATCAACTTGATGTACCTGCATCTGTGGAATACCTGAATAGACAACGAATCATCCCAAAATTGAGGTGGTGGACTTTGGGAGCAACTGTAGACTTGGGGTTTGCTTTCTGCAACTAATTTGTTTCTGGTTTTATGTTTATCTTAGTTCAGTATTTAGAGCTTATTATGATTAGTAGATGTGTTTATTGATTTGGTTGCTCTCTTCCTCTTTTTATTTTATATATATATATTTTCCTTTTTCCCTTTTTGTGTGTGTATGTGTATGCTTCTTTGTGTGATTTTCTCTGTATAACTTTGCTTTTGCCATTTGTCCTATGGTTCCAACTGTCTGTTTCTTCTTTTTTTTTTTGTATAGTTTTTCACACTTGTTATCATTGGTGGATTTGTTTTTAGGTTTGGTTGCTCTCTTCTTTCTTTCTCGCTTTCTTTTTTTTAATACTTCTTTATTTTTAATATCTTTTTTCTATTTTAACAACTTTATTTTATTTATTTATGACTTTCTTTCTTCTTTTTTTCTCCCTTATCTTCTGAGCATTGTGGCTGACAGAGTCTTGGTGCTCTGGCCAGGTGTCAGGCCTGAGCCTTTGAGGTGGGAGAGCTGAGTTCAGGACATTGGTCCACCAGAGACCTTCCTGCCTCACGTAATATCAAATGGCGAAAGCTCTCCCAGAGATATCCATCTCAAAGCTAAGACCCAGTTCCACTCAATGATCAGCAAGCTACAGTGCTGGACAACCTGTGCCAAACAACTAGCAAGACAGGAACACAACCCCACCCATTAGCAGAGAGGCTGCCTAAAATAATAAAAAGGTCACATTACCCAAAACCCACCACCGGACATGGTCCTGCCCACCAGAAAGGAAAGATCTAGCCTCATTCACCAGAACACAGGCACCTGTCCCCTCCACCAGGAAGCCTACACTACTCACTGAACCAACCTTGGCCACTGGGGGCAGCCACCAAAAACAATGGGAACTATGAACCTGCAGCCTGCAAGAAGGAGATCCCAAACACAGTAAGTTAAGAAAAATGAGAAGACAGAGAAACACACAGCAGATGAAGGAGCAAGGTAAAAACCCACCAGATCAAACAAATGAAGATGAAATAGGAAATCTACCTAAAAAAGAATTCAGAGTAATGATAGTAATGATCCAAAATCTTGGAAATAGAATGGAGAAAATACAAGAAACGTTTAACAAGAACCTAGAAGAACTAAAGAGCAAACAAACAGTGATGAACAAACAATAAATGAAATTAAAAATTCTCTAGAAGGAATCAATAGCAGAATAACTGAGGCAGAAGAATGGATAAGTGACCTGGAAGATAAAATAGTGGAAATAACTACTGAAGAGCAGAATAACCAAAAAAGAATGAAAAGGATTGAGGACAATCTCAGAGAGCTCTGGGACAACATTAAAGGCACCAACATTTGAATTGCAGGGGTCTCAGAAGAGGAAGAGAAAAAGAAAGGGACTGAGAAAATATTTGAAGAGATTAGAGTTGAAAACTTCCTTAATATGGGGAAGGAAATAGTCAGTGAAGTCCAGGAAGCACAGAGAGTCCCATATAGGATAAATCCAAGGAGAAACATGCCAAGACACATATTAATCAAACTATAAAAGTTAAATACAAGGAAAAAATATTAAAAGCAACATGGGAAAAGCAACTATTAATATACAAGAGAGTCCCCATAAGGTTAACAGCTGATCTTTCAGCAGAAACTCTGCAAGCCAGAAGGGAGTGGCAGGACATACTTAAAGTGATGAAAGGGAAAAACCTACCACCAAGATTACTCTACCCAGCAAGGATCTCATTCAGATTCGACGGAGAAATTAAAACCTTTACAGATAAGCAAAAATTAAGAGAATTCAACACCACCAAACCAGCTCTACAACAGATGCTAAAGGAACTTCTCCAGTCAGGAAACACAAGAGAAGGAAAAGACTTACAATAACAAACCCAAAACAATTAAGAAAATGGTAATAGGAACATACATATCGATAACTTCCTTAAATGTAAACGGATTAAATGCTACAACCAAAAGACATAGACTGGCTGAATGGTTACAAAAACAAGACCCACATATATGCTGTCTACAGTAGACCCACTTCAGACCTACGGACATATACATGCTGAAAGTGAGGGGATGGAAAAAGATATTCCATGCAAATAGAAATCAAAAGAAAGCTGGAGTAGCAATTCTCATATCAGACAAAATAAACATTAAAATAAAGACTATTACAAAAGAAAAAGAAGGACACTACATAATGATCAAGGGATCAGTCCAAGAAGAAGATATAACAATTGTAAATATTTATGCACACAACATAGGAGCACCTCAATACATAAGGCAAATGCTAACAGTCATAAAAGGGGAAATCGTCAGTAACACAATCATAGTAGGGTACTATAACGCCCCTCTTTCACCAATGGACCGATCAGCCAAAATGAAAATAAATAAGGAAACACAAGCTTTAAATGATACATTAAAAAAGATGGACTTAATTGATATTTGTAGGACATTGCATCCAGAAACAGCAGATTACACTTTCTTCTCAAGTGTTCATGGAACATTCTCCAGGATAAATCATATCTTGGGTCACAAATCAAGCCTTGGTAAATTTAGGAAAATTGAAATCGCATCAAGTATATTTTCTGACCACAATACTATGAGACTAGATATCAATTACATGAAAAAATCTATAAAAAATACAAACATATGAAGGCTAAAGAATACACTACTAAATAACCAAGAGATCACTGAAGAAATCAAAGAGGAAATCAAAATATACCTACAGACAAATGACAATGAAAACACAAAGACCCAAAACCTATGGGATGCAGCAAAAGCAGTTCTAAGAGGGAAGTTTATAACAATACCATCTTACTTCAAGAAACAAGAAACATCTTAAATAAACAACCTAACCTTACATCTAAAGCAATTAGAGAAAGAAGAACAAAAAACCCCCAAAGTTAGCAGAAGGAAAGAAATCATAAAGATCAGATCAGAAATAAATGAAAAAGACATGAAGGAAACAATAACAAAGATCAATAAAACTAAAAGCTGGTTCTTTGAGAAGATAAACAAAGTTGATAAACCATTAGCCAGACTCATCATGAAAGAAAGGGAGAAGACTCAAATCAATAGAATTAGAATGAATAAGGAGAAGTAGCAACAGACATTGCAGAAATACAAAGGATCATGAGAGATTACTGCAAGCAACTATATGCCAATAAAATGGACGACCTGGAAGAAATGGACACATTCTTAGAAAAGCACAACCTTCTGAGACTGACCAGGAAAAAATAGAAAATATAAACAACCAGTCAGAAGCACTGAACTTGAAACTGTGATTAAAAATCTTCCAACAAACAAAAGCCCAGGATCAGATGGCTTCACAGGTGAATTCTATCAAGCATTTAGAGAAGAGGTAACAGCCATCCTTCTCAAACTCTTCCAAAATATAGCAGAGGGAGGAACACTCTCAAACTCATTCTATGAGGCCACCATCACCCTGATACCAAAAACAGAAAAAATGTCACAAAGAAAGAAAACTACAGGCCAATATGTCTAGTCAACATAGATGCAAAATACTCAACAAAATCTAGCAAAGAGAATCCAACAGCACATTAAAAGGATCCTACACCATGATCAAGTGGAGTTTATCCCAGGAATGCTAGGATTCTTTAATATATGCAAATAAATCAATGTGATAAGCCATATTAACAAATTGAAGGATAAAAACCATATGATGATCACAATAGATGGAGAAAAAGACCCCAAATAGCCAAAACAATCTTGAGAAAGAAAAACAGAGCTGGAGGAATCAGGCTCCCTGACTTCAGACTATACTACAAAGCTACAGTAATCAAGACAGTATGGTATTGGCACAAAAACAGAAATATAGATCAATGGAACAGGATAGAAAGCTCAGGGATAAACTCACGCACATATGGTCACCTTATCTTTGATAAAGGAGGCAAGAATATACAATGGAGAAAAGACAGCCTCCTCAATAAATCGTGCTGAGAAAATTGGCCAGCTGCATGTAAAAGAATGAAATTACAACACTCCCTAACACCATACACAAAAATAAACTCAAAATGGATTAAAGACCTAAATGTAAGGCCAGAAACTATCAAACTCTTAGAGGAAAACGTAGGCAGAACACTCTATGACATAAATCACAGCAAGATCCTTTTTGACCCACCTCTTAGAGAAATGAAAATTAAAAAAAAAAAAACCAAATGGGACCTAATGAAGCTTAAAAGCTTTTGGACAGCAAAGGAAACCATAAACAAGATGAAAAGACAACCCTCAGAATGGGAGAAAATATTTTCAAATGAAGCAACTGACAAAGGATTAATCTTCAAAGTATACAAGCAGCTCATGAAGCTCAATATCAAAAAGACAAACAACAGTATTGAAAAATGGGCAAAAGACCTAAATAGACATTTTTTCAAAGAAGATATACAGATTGACAACAAACACATGAAAAGATGCTCAACATCACTAATCATTAGAGAAATGCAAATCAAAACAACAGTGAGGCATTACCTCACACCTGTCAGAATGGCCATCATCAAAAAATCTACCAACAGTGAATTCTGGAGAGCATGTGGAGAAAGGGGAACCCTCTTGCACTCTTGGTGGGAATGTAACTTGAAACAGCCACTATGAGAACAGTATGGAGGTTCTCAAAAATCTAAAAATGGAACTACCATACGACCCAGCAATCCCACTACTGGGCATATACCCTGAGAAAACCATAATTCAAAAAGAGTCATGTATGACAATGTTCATTGCAGCTCTATTTACAATAGCCAGGACATGGAAGCAACCTACGTATCCATCAACAGATGAATGGATAAAGAAGATGTGGCACATATATACAATGGAATATTACTCAGCCATAAAAAGAAAAGAAATTGAGTTATTTGTAGTGAGTTGGATGGACCTAGAGACTGTTATACAGAGTGAAGTAAGTCAGAAAGAGAAAAACAAATACTGTATGCTAACACATATATATGGAATCCATAAAAAAAAATAAAATAAAATGGTTCTGAAGAACTTAGGGGCAGGACAGGAATAAAGTCACAGACATAGAGAATGGACTTAAGGACACAGGGAGGGGGAAGGGTAAGCTGGGACGAAGTGTGAGAGTGTCATGGACATATATACACTTCCAAATGTAAAATAGCTAGCTATTGGAAGGCAACCACATAGCACAGGGTGATCAGCTCAGTGCTTTGTGTACACCTAGAAGGGTGGGCTACAGAGGGTGGGAGGGAGACGCAAGAGGGAGGAGATACAGTGATGTATGTATATGTAGCTGATTCACTTTGTTATGCAGCAGAAACTAACACACCACTGTAAAGCAATTATACTGCAATAAAGATGTTAAAATAAATAAATAAATACTTTGCCACCAAAAAAAAAAAGAAGAAGAATGAAGGACCCCATCATGTCCTGATATAGAAATCAAAGTCTAGATCAATTTATATTAGCTGCCATGGAGGAAAAGAGAAATAAATAAGAAAATGCTTGCACATTTGCTTCTGTTTGCATTGAACATCTCCAAAGGGCACATCAGAAACTGGTAACACTGGTTGCTCTGAAGCGAGCTGGGTAGCTGGGGAACAGGAATAAATGGAGATGTTTTACGACACTTTCGTGTTTTTTTTCTCTCTTGTTTTAAAATAATGGGAATACACATTATTTGTGTATATTCAATATACAAATGAAATTTATTTTAAATTTCTCAATTCATTAAATTGCTTCTAATAGTGGGTGAGATTATGGGATATTAAATTCAGAACTACCTGGCAGTGCTACCCAAAGGAACATTGTCAGTTTGGTAGAGTACATTCATACTAAAGTGGTGATTAGAATCAACCTTCAGTCACCACTGTTGTTATTTCCTTGGGCCTCTGCTGAGAACATAAAAGACTCAGTTACCAGGTGGCAAAAGGTAAATCCACTGATGATGAGCAGAATCAACAGGACCAACAGAGGAGAGGCTTCCTCATCATTCTTTCTGCCAAAAGATAGGCCCAAATGCAATGTCTATACATGTCAGAAGCAGGTGTGTGAGATGTTTAGCATTCCTTATTTTCTATAACTCAACCTAAAACTTCTGTTTTGAGCCCCCCTCTCCATCAAAATTCAATATTCCTCCTTCCTTCCTAAGAATGGCATCAAAGGTGTAAGAAGATTTTGTTGTGCTGAGCGACTGGGGCAAGGGAGGGAGGTGGCATCGGATCTTCTATGGGTCTGTCCATGAAGGGGTCTGTGAAGATGTCCATTGCCCTGACTGGTGCCCCATCAAGGTCTGTCCCTGTGTCTAGATGGGCCACCAAGACCACAAAATAAATGAGCCCCATCACTTTCCCTCTGGTTCTCCCTTTCACCTTTCTTACAACCTAAGGAATTTTTTCTTTCCTGGGGGAAGGAAGCCTTGCTTCCTTGTGACTCACGCTGTTTTCTTCCATGTCTGTCTTGTGTCCTTTCCATTTCCCTGCTAGTCTGCTAAAATTTAAACCCAAGAATATATTTCTTTTCTCTCTTTGAATTTTTATCCCTTGCATAAGCATCCCCCTAGTCACTCCAGTGGTCCTCAAATTTGGCTCCACGTTAGAATTCTCTGGAGAGCTTTTCAAAAATACCCATATCTGGGTGCTTCCCTGGTGGCGCAGTGGTTGAGAGTCCGCCTGCCGATGCAGGGAACACGGGTTCGTGCCCCGGTCCGGGAGGATCCCACATGCCGCGGAGCGGCTGGGCCTGTGAGCCACGGCCGCTGGGCCTGCGCGTCCAGAGCCTGTGCTCCACAGCAGAAGGGGCCACAGCGGTGAGAGGCCCGTGTACCGCAAAAAAAAAAAATATCTGGGCCAGGCGCCCAGAGATACTGATTCATGCACTCTGGGGGCGAAAGCCCGGAGAGGGTTAGTTTGTAGAAGATCCCAGGTGATTCTAGTGCCGGATCAGTTTGAGTATCAGTGAAGGGGACCTGTAAAGAAAAAAAAAGGAAATACCAGGAAAAGAAAACTTTGGTTAATATTTCACCATATTACACAATCATATATGAATGGCAGAGGATGGAAAAGTCCTTCAGAATGAACTTGACTGTGAGTGTGAAAATTAGATGAAAACTGTGAAAACCTTACCTACCACAGGCATCTTGTGACTTTTTTCTTTTTTGTGGCTCAGGATATCTGAACACTGAACACATCCTGGAAGAGTATTTGGAAAATCTTTGTTTTCCAACTTACATATTTGGGGCAGCCAAACATGGCTAAGCTAACTTGGATTCTCATGAAGAAGAAAGGGTTCTGGCTTGACTTGACCCTAACAAGCATCTGGAAACAAATTAAATTCTGACATTGGCTAAAAGAAAAAGGATACTGATCCAAAATTGGAAGAGCTTCATGGTGGGCACAACGTGGCCCCTGCTTCCGAGTCCTAAGAGGGTGAGGGTTCTGACCCACGTGTGTAAGCCCACACCCAGCTTGCCTTCTCTGGAGGTGTCCCTGAGAGCTACCTGGGTACTGATCCATGGGTGGGTCAGTTTATGACCTGAACAATAAAATCTCATGATTAGGAGGGACACCAGCGTTCAGTTGGAAGCAGAAGTACAAAGAATGGACTCTGGAACTGGGTCTAAATCCTGGTTCTACTAAGTGCCAGCTGTGTGACCTTGAGCAAGTGACTGAAGCTCTCTGTGCCTTGTTTGTCACATCTGTAAAACAAGGATAATAATAGAACCTTCTCAGTAGAGTTTTCCTGAGGATTCACTGAGAAGATATTGATGGGAGTCTTCATATGGTGCCTCACCCAGGAAGCCTCAAATACGACTTTTTTATTTAGTTACATGCACAAATCCCTTCTATGACATTCCTAAGAAATGGCGCAGATCATCCTAAAAAGTGGTAAGCGACAAGACAGGAGTATGATCTCGAGAGTGAGAAAGAGAATATATCTTAAGGTAGTAGGTAATGTATTTTAACATCAGCATTCCAATCAATCAGTAAGAGTGGCCTCCTTAAGCCACAGCATTGGAGGGGTCCCCACGTACTCCCTCAGCATGTTATATACAGATCACTGGTTATGAATCTGTCTCAGGGCAGGGACTGTGTCATACTCATCTTTGTCCCCCCAGAGCCCAGCACCTAGAATGTCCTCAATAAGCAGGTGGTCAACTGAACTACTCATCTTGTCTTCCTCTTGCAGTGGCACAGCGCTTCTGTAAATGTGGAAAAAATAGAGAATGACTAAGGAAAGCAGACCAGGGAATGATCTTCCTCCTTCCTTAGTTCTGCCAAGAGCCCCCAACCATTCCATCTCAAAGCTATTCCTTGCCTGTCTCGCAAAGGCTGGAAGAGAATCAGTCAGGCAGACCCCTCTCTTAGGCTTCCAGAATTCTCACCAGGGAGTGCAGCCTCCCTGGCATTGATCATCTCCCTCCTCTCTGTCTTTCCAGATGACTTCACAAATGTTCAATTCTTCCTCTCATCTGCAAGACTCTAAGGAAACCAAGAAAAGTTCTTTTTTCAGAAGGTGGTGCAGATGCCTGAGTGAGGTATTGCTAAGAGCTCCATACCAGATATAAAATAGCTATGACTTTATAACGGCAAATTTAATGATACACCATTTAAAGTGAGAAGAGTGGTTTTGAACGTCTTTGAATGGTACCCATAGGGTAAAATATATATTATGTAAAAAGAATGATGTGAGAGGCGCCGGCTCCGGCTGCCGACACCAGTGCGAAGGAGCGTTTGGTCCCCTCCTTTGTCAGTGGGACTGTCAATCCAGACTAACTGCTTGGAAGAATGCTTTGTCTGCTCTTACCTGCTGCAGTAATTTGGAAGAAAGCCCCCAAGAATGTGACTATATTCGGAGAGTTTAAATAAGGTCATTAGTGTGGCCCCTACTCTGGTACGACTGATGTCCTTATCAGAAGAGGAAATTTGGACACAGATGGCACAGAGGAAAGGCCATGTGAAAGTACAGGAGAAGACGACCATTTACAAGCCAAGGAGAGAGGCCTCAGAAGAAACCAACCCTGCTGACATGTTGTCTCAGATTTCTAGCCTCCAGAACTGTGAGAAAATAAATTTTTGTTGTTTAAGCCTCAAAAAAAAAAAAAAAAAAAGAAGAATGTGACAACAGGTACAATGGGAGTTAATAATTATTATTACTCCCTCCTACATGATTTCCACTTTTCCTCTTGCCCTTGCCATCTAGAGCTGTCCTCTCCCTCACAAAAACCTACCTTGAAAACGGTGTTTGCACACTGCCAAGCGATACCACACAACCCGACCCCAAGTCCAATAAAAGTCATGGAGAGAAACTGAACCAAAGCATATGATTCATGATTATCTTAAGAAACAAAGCAAATGTCCACTAAGTGTATCTCACCCTTTACCTGAGAACCACCCTATGGAGAGATTCTGAAGGGACGTCTTCAGCTTTGTAACCTGGTCCTGCTCACAGATGCTAATGGATGTGACCAGGTCAGACAGTCTTGGACCCTCTGGGGCAATGCTTAGTCAAAACCCACCTCTGCACCGCCACTCATGTTTTATCATCAGGACACTTTCTTACAGAAATATAAAAAATAAAGGAGAAAGAAAAAATATTAAGAGGAGATTAGTATGAGGCCTTTGATCATTTTTTTAAAATCTGCCATTGATTAGTGTTTTCATTATCTATTGCTGTGTATTAAACCAGCCCAACTTTAGTAACATAAAACAGCAACAATTTTCATTCAGAAGAACAGGAAGAGGAGGAGAAAAAGTCAGTCTCGGGCTTCCCTGGTGGCGCAGGGGTTGAGAGTCCGCCTGCCGATGCAGGGGACACGGGTTCATGCCCCGGTCCGGGAGGATCCCACATGCCGCGGAGCAGTTGGGCCCGTGAGCCATGGCCGCTGAGCCTGCGCCTCCGGAGCCTGTGCTCCGCAACGGGAGAGGCCAGGACAGCGAAAGGCCCACGTACCGCAAAAAAAAAAAAAAATTAAAAAATGGTAAAAGGTAAGTCTCACTGGTTTCCATGGGTTGACCAGGGTCAGCGAGGTGGTTCTTACTCGGCGTCAATCACGAGGCTGCTGTCAGAGAGGACAAGGGCTGGGGTCTTCTTGACGCTTCCTCACTCACAGTTCTGGCCGGTGATGCTGGCTCTAGGCTGGGAGCTCAGCTGGGCGGAACGGCTACCCGTGGCTCCCCAGGCATCCTGGGCTTCTTCCAGCAGGACAACTGGGTTCTGAGAGCAAGAATCCCGGGAAAAAGAGCCAGGTGATCGCCTTTTAAGGCTGGCCTCTGGGGTCACTGTGCCGCTTCACCATATCCTCTTCATCAGAAGTGAGCCTATACTCCCGGGAAGGGAAATCAGACTCCTGATTAGAGGAGTATCAAAGAATATGTGGACCTGGTTTTAAACCACCACAGTTAGCATTGTCATACTTTCCCTCATTGGTCCCTTTCAAAACTGTGATTAAATATGAAAAAGACAAACTCACCAAATAAAAGCATCAGATGTTAGATCTCTCTGCTTTAATTTTTGCTCTGACAATCAACCCTTTCTCCCTACACATTTTTTGATGAATCAGAGCATCTCTGACACCTTCTCCACATCCTATTCCTAAATATATCCTCCCGTGGACTCTCAGGGCAAGACTACTCACCACAAGAAAGCTGAGGCTGGTGTCCACAGTAGGGAGACGATAAAGGAAAAGACTCAGACACTGGCATTCCCTGAAAAGAATAACTATGCCCAAAAGTCTAAGGAGAAATTTACCCATATGCACTATTTAGCAAGGCTGATATGTCTGGATCTTTATCAATGCAGAAGCCATAGGTCAATTGGAACACCTGCAAGGGCAGCAGCATCTTTTAAATTTCAGGGACGCTGTTCATTTATTCATTCAACAAACACACACTGAGTACCTCCCGTGCTCAGGCACTACTCCAGATGCTGGGATACAGAGGTGAGCAGACCAAAATCCTGTATTCTAGCAGGTGACACAAGTAGCTTACATGAGTGCTGGCTGATAAGTTCTATGGAGAAAAATAAAGCAGGGAAAGCAGAAGAGGCATGGCTGGGGGATGGAGAGGGCATTGTCCTTCTCTGTAAGATGGTCGGGGAAGCCTCTGGTAAGCCACCGCTCAGGCCTAAAGGAAGTATGAGGGGGAGTCATGCAGAGGCGTGCAGGCCGGGGAGAATGCGCGGGGAGGGACCTGAGAGAGAAGAAGTCTGGGCACATCCCACTGCCACCCCCACTGCAAGCCCCTTCTCCCAGCATCTCATAGCTTCAAGACAATCAAGAATTCGGCCACATTTCATACCAAGACTGAGTTCCCTGCAAGAGCCCAGCTCATTCTCCCAATAATTGAAAGTAGATTTACTTTCCCAATTTTTTTTTTTTTTTTAAATTTTTGGCCGTACCGTGTAGCATGCAGGATTTTAGTTCCCCAACCAGGGATCAAACCCACGCCCCCTGCTGTGGAAGCGTGGCGTCTTAACCACTGGACCACCAGGGAAGTCCCATACTCTCCTCAGTTTAAAATCCGCCCCCCAGAGCCTGTTAACGGTGGCTCATGGAGTCACAAATGGATGATGGTAAGAAAAAGAGAACCACGGAAAAAGGGAGAACAAAGAGGAAGTAGAGGTGGAGGAGAAAGAGGAAAAAAAGGCAAACGAGGAATATCCACATGTAAGAAGACTTCCTGTTTCAAACCCATGACAGGTAACCTTGTATCTCAGAACGCTGCGCCTCCTAACATGCCACATATTCTGGGCCCAAGGCAGGTATTACTGCAGTACCTCAAGAACCAAAAGAAGCAAGGCTGAAAGGCTTTGAATTAAAAACCTGTAAACACACCACATAAACACAGGACACAAATGTATGGTTTCAAATGTGCAGACACAGAGAATGGACTTGAGGACACGGGGTCGGGGGTGGGATGGGAGCGGGAAGCTGGGACGATGTGAGAGAGTAGCAGAGACATATATACAGTACCGAAAGTAAAATAGATAGCTAGTGGGAAGCAGTGCATAGCACAGGGAGATCAGCTCGGTGCTTTGTGATGACCTAGAGGGGTGGGATAGGGAGGGTGGGAGGGAGACGCAAGAGGGAGGGGATATGGGGACATGTGTATGAATATGGCTGATTCTCTTCGTTGTACAACAGAAGCTAACACAGTATTGTGAAGCAATTATACTCCAATAAAGGTCTATTAAAAAAAAAACACTATTCCAGATAACAATTAAAGCAATCACATCTTTGGTTCCTATCAGTAAGCAATTTTGCCTGAGTATCAGTAACTTTATCTCTACAAAAGTGCACTTGATTAAATAAGGGGATGCCCAGTTTTAAAAAGAGTTCTGCATTTCTGTGAATTGTTGAGAAAAATAAATAAATATTTCTTCTTTTAAGCTCTTTTGAAAAAAAAATTCCCAATTAAAAATCTTTCCCTCTCGATCTATTTTATACATGTATTTATTTATATCATATGTATTTATATCTCATATATTATTTTATTTCAATTATACCCCAAAAACCTATTTCTTTGGCATACTTCTAATTTCCAAAAGCCCCTTCATTGTGTCTAGACAGATTTTTTTCAAAAGAGCATCAGGGTTGTTTGAAATTTACAAAAAGAAAAAGTTGAGTGAACAAATGCTAAAGTCTTTATTTGATGCTAAAGTCTTTCTATGATGGTTCTAGGAAACTTTTTAAATTACCTGCACCAAAGGTTACTGGCCTTTCAAATATGCTGAATCCCACCCTTAACAGCAGCCATCATTACAGGAAGCAGGGGTTTCTGGGTTTCCAGGCCGTGCTCGGTGGCCACGAAGCACTTGATAAATAAGTGCTGACTGAGATGCCTCCTCACCCTCTCTCTGGCTCTGCCACATGGCAAAGAAGTGGTTACACCAGGTTTTCTGACTCAGCTATGACTGAGGAATTCTTATCACCAAAGGGGCTTTAGCTGGAAGTTCTTACATAAAATAATACTAAGAATTCATCCGAAAAAACCACTGTTCATGATTTTTTTTTTTTTTTGCTAGCAACACAAAAGATTTGTACTCAAAACTTACAAGATTGAATTTAGTGTTTGACCTTGGAGTTCTCTGGATACTTTTGTATACAAAGTAAAGAAAATCATTTCTAAGGTATTTTCAAAACATAACTGGCAGCACCAAGTTATATTTATATTAATTATACTTAATTACCTAAAGAAGTAATCGACACACCAAGAGCAAAAACCTAAATTATTTCACATGTGAAGATCTATAGCAGCCTAGAATGTGGCCACTGAAAGAACTAGGTAGCTTAACCAATGGTGTCCAGGTTTTTGGTTAAAAATGGAGGAGTGACTTGTCTTCTCTTTGAAACAAACCAAATACTAAAGCTGTATTTAATGCATCTTTAATGAAACTAGAACTGCATCATCATTTTGAAACATATACAAGGAAGAAAGACTGCAAAGAGCGGCGACAACTGAATTGGTCGAGGCAAGGGAGGTGTGGTGGGGATTGCTGTGTGCTCACAAGATTCATCTCCTTTTCCTGCCAGCACACAGCCAGAATTCATTTCCCAGGCTCCTTGCGGTAAGCTTTGGCATGCTGCTGGGTTTTGACTCGTGAGTGTGAGAGGAAATGGGTTACTTCTAAAAGAGGTGTGCCTTCTCTCTCTTTTCCCCACAGCCAGTATGCATAGGCTTGGGAACAAAGGGCAGGGGGTAGAAATGGCCACTTTCAATTTTATACCAGATTACTTCATGGGGAAAATTTATTTTCCCTTCCAACTCCTGGGATCAAAGGGTTTGTAGTCTTAATGCTCAAAGGAGAAATTCTTTGCCCAAGGAATACAGTTTTGGATCTTGTACAGGAGAAGCTGAGACTGTTCCATGGCCAGTTTGAGCTCTTCATACAATGGAGCCCAAAAGCAGAGGAGAGGGTCTCTGTACCGACAAGGTGACAGGAAGACATTGGATGCTGTGACTCACTAGGTCTGGAACTCAGAAGGTTGATGGGGTACATCTTAACAATTCTTGGCCCAATACTTCTGGTCAATGGAAAACTGAGGTAATACAATAAAGACAAAAAAACCAAGGCCTCAGACCCCACATGACTGAAGGTTTGAGTCATCCCACCAGGTGAAGAACCCTACGTGGCCAAGATGCTGCAAGAAGACAGAGGAAATGGAACATGGAGGCTCCTCAACCCTTCATTGCTGTGCTCTGTCACCGTTCTCCTCTGCCTTTGGACCTTTGCCCATGCCGGCTTATGGCAAAAGTTGTTAACGCTCACTAATATTCAGGTGCTCTTCTGCATTGAGTTACCAGTATCCTACCTAATTTAGCCTTCTGAACATGCTAGACAATTAGGTGGGTATCATCTCTGTCAAATGTTTCCTACTTTATTATTTAAATGAGGTCAATTTACTGCATCAACAGGTTAAATAAGAAAAATCTCCTAAAAATCTTAATGGTAACTTTAAAAGAATGTCTTAAAAATGTTTATGCCTTTTAACTCTAGGAATTTATGGAATCTATGGATATTATAAAGACCAAAAAATGTATACACCAAGGTATTCATTGCAGTATTATATGTAATTGCCAAAAGTAGAAACAACCTAAGTATCAACCAATAGATAAATGGTTAATTAAATTATGGAAATTTCATAAGACAATAATTATATAGCCACTAAAAGTATATTTGCAAAGAAATATTAATGACATGGAGGAAGTTGTCATGCTAACATAAGTGAAATACTATATACAATACAGTCTACATTAGATGAAGCTTTCTAAAATCTCTCTACTTGTTTGTATTTTTTTTGTTTTCAATGAGTGCTATGGTCTTAATGTTTGTGTCCCCACAAAATTCAGATGTTGAAATCCTAATGCCCAAAGGCAGGCCTTTGGGAGGTCCTTAGGTCATGAAGGTGGAACTCTCATGAATGGGATTGGTGTCCTTATAAAAGAGATCCCAGAGAGCTCTCTCTCTCACCTCTTCTACCAAGTGAGGACATGGTGAAAACGTGCCTTCTATGAATTAGGAAGCCCTCAGCAAACACAGAACCTTCCAGTGCCGTAATCCTAGACTTCCCAGTCTCCAGAACTGTGAGAAATAAATGTTTGTTGTTTATAAGCCAACGGGTCTGTGGTATTTTATTATAGCAGCCCAAATGGACAAGACCATGAGCACGAGCCTAAGCTACTTTTAAAATCAGGTAAAAAAAATAAAATCTTAAGGGTTCTATTCCCATATGACTTTTACCTTAAATTTCCATCCCCACCACGTAGTTAGAGCCTCATGGAGAACTAGGAGTGCGCTCTGAAGTTACAAAATCATAATCTTTATCTACTACCTTGTAACTTTAGGCTTTCTAAAAATCTTAAGAGAATGTGCAAAGCAGATTTTTAATAAGTCTAATCCTTCCAGCCAAGACCTGGAAATAATGTGGCCATGATCTTAACAGAGGGCTACAGAACTGAGGCCTGGATCTTTTCCATGGATTGTGTTTCCTGACGCTCCCCTGACTTAAAAAAAAAAAAAAAGGAACACAGGCATTCACCAGTTTTGTTGTTGTTGTTGTTTTACATCCTGAAAAGCACTAAAGAGACCATTGGTATCAAGAGTCTGCAAAAGAAGTAAACAGTTTTCAATTTGTTGACTCATGTGTAACTCCACCCATTTTGAAATAAGCAGATACAGGAATTATTTCATGAGAAAACAATGCAATAGAGTTAGTGAAGCTCTCAAAACCAACTGTATTGCATTACTCTTAGAAGTAAAAAAAAAAAAAAAAAGGGAGAATACCAGACTCTTCCATGCAGTAAGATGCCCTGTGGTTAAATCAGAAAGATAAGTCATTATCCCGTATGGAATGATAAAAGCAACAGTGGGGTGGGAAGGTGGGGAAATGGGCAGATAAAAAAGACCCTTTCCCTAAACTCTCATCCAGTGATCTGATTATGTTCCCTGGATTATGTAGCAAACATGCTTAGAAGAATGCATTTACTTCACTGATGCCTTTTGGAAGATACTTACTTGACCTTGCTTTCCTCCTATGCCTACAGAGTAAATCTGAGGTTTGGTCCTCCCTGGTATCTGATGGGGCGGCCAAGAGAATGCTCAGGCATGTAAGCAATTTACTCAAAAACAGACACAACACTGTGACAAAGCCAGAGAGCAGCGAGAATCTATTATCCCTTGCATTCCAAATTTTTAGGCTGATTTCTCCCACTGTGAGGATTTTCTGTGCCAAGTCAATTAATTACAGGTTTGTGGATCTCCGTTTCCCTTCCACTCAAAATAAAATGGGTCCCTATCACGTTAGAAGTACAAGGCATTCTGTTTCCCTAAGAAAAAATTATCACGCTCAAACATCTAAGCTCCAAAGGAAGATTCAGTTTCGTTTTTTTCTGAAGCATGATAGAACCATGATAAAACTAGCAATCAAAAAAAAAAAATTAAGTGAAGCAGATAACTTTGAAGTTGTTTAATACTACTTTCATGTTGAACTCTAAGTATTTGCTGTCAACTAAAGACGAAGAATCCCTTAGTACTGTATTTTATAGAATACTGACATGTTTCATTGTTTTCTCTTTGCCCAATCTTTCCCTGCTTCACCCCATTATCCAGGATGAAACCAGAACAACCTAAAAGCCACAGATCTGATCTCAACACTTCCCTTTTTCAACCTTTCAATGGCTTCCATTTGAGTGAAGCACAAATTCTCCAACATGGCTCCCAAGTTCCCAAATTAGCTGGACTCCTGTCTGCCTCTCCAGTGCTAACAGCTGCCCGGAACCCTTTGTGTCCTATGCTTCTGCCTACCTAGGGCTTCTCAAAAACGCAGCACTACCTCCTGCCTATGATCTGTGTACGTGCTGTTCTCTTGTAGAAACTGTTAGTGCTTACTATGTGTCCTTGTCTTTCTCTCTAACTCCCAGACCCTAAGCATCTAGGAGGATCCTGTGATTGATTTTTGCCAATGATGTGTGAGCAAAAGTGATGAGCCATCTTCAGTCCAAGGAGTTAAGAACAGGTGTGAGATTTCCACGCTCTGCTGGCCATGGGTGATGGACACCCACTATTGGAGCTGATCTCGCTCTGTCTCTTCTCTATGTGAGTAGAGTGTTGTTCCATCCGTTCCATCTAGCGATTCCGATACTGAGATGCAAAGGCCAGAAGTGCTCAGCGTCTCTCCCTGGGATTGGAAGATGCGTGGTACACTACTCCCTCAGCATTGATAAACAGTGCATGGTGCTCTGCTGGACGTGAAGTTCCCATTTTTTCCACTCTAAAGCTTCCCCACTTCTCTGCCAACATGTAAGGCCTAGAACTTACCTTCACCTGCCAGGGAGCATCAGGGACTCAAACCTGGCTTCTCACACTTTGTTGGAGGTGGATTTTCTGAGGAAGCTTAGCTTCAGGGCCCCTGGCCAACACGTAATTGCTGGTGGCTGACTCCTTGCTAGAACACACTCTGAATAAAGAAGGGCAAATCTGATCAACTTCTAATGGTTCCTGTGGAACTTGGACTATAGCATCAGCATCGCCTGGGAACTGGTTAGAAACGCAAATTCTCAAGCCCCATCCCAGACCTACTATCAGAAACTCCGGGGGTGGGTTCTACAATCTGTTTGAACAAGGCCTCCAGGTGCTGTTGGTCCTTCAGTTTGAGAACCACAACAATATAATAGGATCTGAATTACTCTATGTCCCAAAGGCATTTATCCTTTGGGGCCTATACGCATAAGTGGCACCATAAGGTTCCTTCCCCGGGAGAAGATCCTTCCAGGCTGATACTCCCCCAGTCATTGCTACCAAGCGCCAGACAAGCCCCATCTGAACAGCAAGGACAGCACATGCCTCCTCTGGGATCCATGCTTTTTGCATAACATGGCAATCCCCTTTGCAACATGCCACATGCATTTCCTCTCCTTCTTTTTCTGTGCCACCTGGTATTGTGATCTGTTAGAAGACAAACACGCTGAATTTGGCTGTGCCCAGTTACTAAGTGTTCTTAAGAAACAGCCAAATTATTCTCGAGATATGGCTTCCTTCCTACTGACTGTTGCCTTATATTTTTATGAGTGTTCTTCTACCACGTGGAAATGGATGTCCTCTAAGCTGAAATCTCATTTTATACGAGCCAGAAATAGCTGAGAGGGGATTCAGAATAGCAGTTTCCAATATCGATGGACTTCTCTCCAGGCTCATAATATTGGTTACAAGTACCTTGGAACGCAGTAGATGAGACAGATGAAGAGGAGGAATTTTGCCTTCAAGGTTTTAACTTACAAGTTGCAACTTCCTGATTTAGAAGTTTTACTTCTAAATTAAAAAAAAATTATTTTTTCAGAAGCATCACAGTGGGTTTCAAACAGCTGAAACCAGGGGTAGATGTAGGTGTTGAAGCCTCCAAAGCTTAAACAGTCTCAGGATTCCTCTTTTTTGAAAAGGATACAAAACTGGGTACGATGTGAAGGAAATCAGAAATTACAACAAAATAAAAATTTTGGAAAACTGGTGAATATCACAAGCATCATAAAACCCAGGAGGAAATAATATAAAAATTAACGTAATATAAAAATAGAGTCCTGACACATCTCAAAAATACTTCCTTCCTACATTTTTGGCCACATGCTCTCTGATCACCTCTTCGTACGACAAAGATTTTGTAGCAGCAAATACGAGATCAGAGATCTTTTCTCTAGCATCGTTGATCAAATTTTTTAAATTGAGAGCTTAGAAGTCTCTAAAGCATCACAACTGTTATTGATAATGTTTTAGGAATTGTTGTCAAATTTGGGAAGATTTCTATCAAGTTTCCTTCACATATGAGCTTTCCAGTTTGAAAGAGTTTTCACAGACTGGCTGCATGCTCCACAACGTGTCGACTGCACTTCTCCCCGCCTCCCACATATTTGGGTACCAGGCCTTCTGGTGTCTCTCCACCAGGAGAGCAGCAGAGTGGGTCATTCCTCTTTGAGGACAGGAGCAATAATTGAACTGTAGACAGACAGGAGTGCAAACCAAATAAGTATATTCCACTAAACCCAAATTAGATGGGTCCCCAACTGAACTTTCCCTTAGACGGTTCCCAAAAATGCCTCGGCCACTTGACCTCCAGCCATATGAGGGGAGATGTACCTGAGGAGAAGCTGGAATAGAGAGAGGCCAAAGTACCTGACATTTGTACCTTTTACAATATGTGACGTTGCGAACACGTTGCTAGGGCCTGTACGATCCAGGGACCCTGAAGCTAAGCTTCCTCAGAAAATCCACCTCCAACCAAGCGTGAGAAGTCAGGTTTGAGTCCCTGATGTGCCCTGGCAGGTGAAGGTAAGTTCTGGGCCTTTAACTGACAACCAAGGAAAAGGGGAGTCCGGAAGGGACAGAAGGAAATGGTGGAGAGAAGGTGACAAGAAAACACTGGTGGCCTGAGGCTACTGTATGAAGGGGATGGGGGGAGGTACCCTGAAGAACATGAGCGTTTGTAAAGAGGCAAATGCACTCGCCTGTGCTTCTCCAGCTAGCCTGCAACCCAGAGCTCATGTGTCAACCAAGCAAATTTGTCATAAATGATTAACTTCTGGAAGAACAAATCATTTGACCTCTCCAGCTGAACAAACACAGAACTCCAGCGACTCAAAGAGCCAAAGGCAATGCTTCAGCAACACTGAACACATTTTCATAAAAGTCCTGCCATTTCATGTCACAAGAGCCTGAGGGAAGCTTAGGTAATGGCGTCTCTTTAGCTAAAGGAAAAGAATTCCCTGGGCTTGGGGATGTGGCTACAGTTCATGAAAGATACAGAGAATGGCAAAATCAAAGAGTAATTTTGCTGCAGCTTTGGAAACACCCACGGGTTCTTAAACGGAGAGTTTGATTTATGAAAAGATTCCAGTTTCTGGGATGTCAGCAAAGAAATTGAATGAAGATAGCAAAATAGTGCAAGGAGCCATCGAATTACGCCACGTGCAAGTTTCAAGCGACTCTGTGCTTCTATCCTAAGGGCTCAGCCATCATAATTTACACAAAATAGCTTTTGGCGAGAAGAGTTCTTTGGGATACAGAATGCAAATGTGCAATCACATTAATTCCAAGTTTCCCTGTTCTGTGCTGCTTTCTTTCACAAGTAGATTTTTTTTTTTTTTTTTTTTTTTTTTTGCGGTACGCGGGCCTCTCACTGTTGTGGCCTCTCCCGTTGCGGAGCACAGGCTCCAGACGCGCAGGCTCAGCGGCCATGGCTCACGTGCCTAGCTGCTCCGCGGCATGTGGGATCTTCCCAGAACGGGGCACAAACCCGTGTCCCCTGCATCGGCAGGCGGACTCTCAACCACTGTGCCACCAGGGAAGCCCCACAAGTAGATTTTTAAATAAGGAGAAAGTACTCCCTGTCCCCAGGGAATTCTTGTTTCATTCAGATGTAGCTTAACAAGGACTTTCACAAATAAAATGCAAGTGAGAATAGAAAAAATTAATTAGAAACAAAGATTAGAATTCCTTTTCATTAACTCCATAAAAACCACCATTCCTTCAAAAGAAAACTTGAAGAAATGTTAATACACTAAAATTAACATGCAAGTCACCACTTGTTTTCTTTGCCATGACCTTGCTAAACTAAAATTAATGATCTGATCAGCCCAGAGACCACATCTTAAAGGGCATTTTCCCCTATAAAGCGGAAGGTCAGAATTCTGTTCTGAAGCCTGTACCTGACCTGTGGTTATTGAAAAACCAGTGTTCCCCCTTTAGGCTCTGGAAGCCAGCACCCGCTGAACAGTGAGACGGTGACCCTGAGGGACAGCTGATTTCTTTAAATGAAACATCAAATACATGGCGATTCTGGTCATACATAAAAAAAATGATTACAGTTTTACTTTAAATTTTACCCACATGCATACACACACAGTAACCTACAGTTTCATCTTAAGTTTAAAAAGTTGAAAAGATAGAAATAACTTATGAAAATTATTTAAAACAAAACACATTCACAGCAACTACATTATATCATTTATATGCAATGCATTCTTTTAAAAAATAAATATATTTAAGGTGCAAAAGTGTGCTCATCACAGGAAACTTGGAAAGAAAAACAGGAGAAAAAAAAATCATCAATGCATCTAACATCCAGATACAACCATGCCAACCTACGGGTTGATCTTCTTCTGGTATTGTTGTTGTTCATATTTTTTTACATATAAATGTCAATATATGGAGTATTCAAAATTTTATATGCAGATTTTCAGTTTTTCCTGATTGTACAAATAATACCTGCTTTTTGTAGATCATCTACATTATATAGAAAATTGTACATCCAAAATGCTACCATCTAGAGAGAACATTTTAAATATGTTGGTGTAACTCTTTACATTATGTTTTCTTTTTTTTTAAACCTAAGCAAGTAAATATGTTCATATTCTTGTTTAATTATTTTTTCTTTTTCAGAAAGCTTAGGATGTCATAGAATAATAGGGAAATCTAACAAGACAATATGTAATAGAATAAAGTGTTGTCATTGAGAAAATATAGAGAGGTCGGTCCAAAAATTAAAATGAGCACAAGTTCTGGAAAGAAGGAAAACTTTTACACACTATAAGAAAGAATATCCTTATTTGAGAGTTGTTCATGCTGAGAACATTCCTTCAGTCTCTTCCCACCCCTGGTTCCCACCCCATCCATTCTGAACTCAACCTGAAGTTGAGAATGACTAATCTTAGGTGCAACATCAAATGCTAAGCAGTTTTCTACCATTGGTCATCTTTCCCATTGAAAATGGGAAAAAGGAGATTACTTAAATAATATATTTGCATAGCATTTCTTTTTTTATTGAAATATAATTGATATATAACATTATATTAGTTTTTGCTGTACAATATGATTTGACATTTGTGTATATTGCAAAATGATCACCATAATAAGTCTAGTTAACATCCATCACCATACATAATTACAAAAAATATTTTCTTGTAATGAGGACTTTCAAGATCTACTCTCTTAGGGCTTCCCTGGTGGCGCAGTGGTTGAGAGTCCTCCTGCCGATGCAGGGGACGCGGGTTCGTGCCCCGGTCCGGGAAGATCCCACGTGCCGCGGAGCGGCTGGGCCCGTGAGCCATGGCCGCTGAGCCTGCGCGTCCGGAGCTTGTGCTCCGCAGCGGGAGAGGCCACAGCAGTGAGAGGCCCACTAACCGCAAAAAAAAAAAAAAAAAAAAAAATCTACTCTCTTAGCCACTTTTAAATATGCAGTACAGTACGATTAACTATAGTCACCATGCTGCACCTTACATCCCCATGACTTATTCATTTTATAGCCAGAAGTTTGTACCTTTTGACCTCCTTCACTCCTTTTGCCCACCCCTAACCCCCACCTCTGGCAACCACCAATGGGTTCTCTGTATCTATGAGCTCTAGGGCTTTTTGTCTTTTTTTTTTTTTTAAGAGTCCACATATAAATGAGATCACATGGCATTTGTCTTTCTCTGTATGATTTATTTCAGTTAGCATAATGCCCTCAAAGTCCATCCATGTCATTACAAATGGCAAAATTTCATTCTTTTTTATGACTGAGTAATATTCCATTGTGTGTGTGTGTGTGTGTGTGTGTGTGTGTGTGTGTGTGTGTGTGTGTACCACATCTTCTTTATCCATTCACCCACCTATGGACACTTAGGTTGCTTCCATATCTCAGCTACTGTAAGTAATGCTGTAATGATGTAGGAGTGCTCATATCTTTTCCAGTGAGTGTTTTTATTTTCTTCAGATAAATACCCAAAAGTAAAATTGTTGGAGCATATGGTACTTTCATTTTTTTAATTTTTAAACTTCACGCTATTTTCCACAGTGGCTGCACCAATTTACATTCCCACCAACAGTACACAAGAGTTCCCTTTCCCCTACATCTTCACCAGTACTTGTTATTTTTTGTCTTTTTGATAATAACCTTTCTAACAGATGTGAGATGATATCTCATTGTGGTTTTGATTTGCATTTCCTTAATTATTAGTGATATTGATCATTTTTTCACGTACCCGTTGGCCATCTGTATGTACCTGTATATCTTCTTTGGAAAAATGTCTATTCTTCTGCTCATTTTTAAATCAGATTATTTGTTTTTTGATCTCTAGTGAATTCAGTAGGTAGTGCAACTATCACCACTATCAAATTTCAGAACATTTTCATTATCCCCAAAAGAAACCCATACCCATTAGCAATTACCCCCCCCCCACACACACACACAAGCCCTTTCCTCAAGGCCTGGCAATATTTCCTATTTTTTGAGAGTTGACTCTTAAACATTTACTACACACCACTGCTAGGAATCCATCTGTTTCTATAATAACAGTTACTTTTCTCTTTCTTCTCCCTTAATGCTTTGAGTCTCCAAATACCTTGAGGCCTCCTAAACCTGAAGATCTAGATCACAAAGATTTGTATATCTTTAAAAAGAAGTTATTTAGCTCTTGCTTAATTCAGTTTATCCATCACAGAATGAGATGAAAAATACTCATGCATAGAGAGAAGATCAGGAACTAATAAATCTTTTAAAAGGCTAGATCACTCTCTGTGGGATTAGTATGTGGGATTTACTTCTGCATGAGACAATGAGCTCTTGTCTATTTTTAGATTAGATAATGCATTTCCTAGGACCCATAGGAAGCTTTGGCTTCTCTTATTACTGAGCACACATGCAGAGACCACAGATTTTGTGAAACAGGGGGAAAAAAATGACAAGGGAAAAGGATTGGTGGTTTGCTCTTTTGATCTTTAATGCGACACCATCAGGAAAGATGAAGCAAAATGCCCAAGAATTTACTAAAAGAAGTTCACCACAAATACACAAAATGCACATGTCAAAAGATGTATATGCATGTACACACTCCTGGGAGTGCACATGCACCATGAGATTATCTGTTAATGTCCTAATGACTCCCTAAACCCAGAACAGTCTCCCCAGATATGGGCTCCCAGACACCACATGCATATTACTCATCTAATTAATGCTTGCTGAATGAACTTGTTTCTAAATCTTTTATATTTGCAAACAGGGAATGCTGGGCTGTCCTCTCAAAGTGTGGTCCACTGACCAGCAGCACCAGCATTATCTGGGAGCCTATTAGAAATGCAAAGCCTCAGGTCCCACCCAGGCTTACTGAACTGCATTTGTGTTTTATCAACACCTCTATTTGATTCACGTGTGCATTAATGTTTGCGAGGCATCGGACTGAAACCGGTGGAGGACCCTTTAATCGACATCTGTTGTCATCTCACTTTTCTGAGTTTGTATAGAGAAAGAATTTGTGGACACTTAGATAGAATTCATCTAAACGATCCCTAACCAGAGTTTAGATGTCTTGGGAATCCCCATCCCATCCCAAGCTTTAGTTTTGGAGCTAAAACAAGAGGCTAATTCTCTGCCCAGGTTGGAACCTTACTGACTGCAGAAGGGCCATTGGCCCGTCTTCATGGATCATGGAAAGTTTTACTTAAAAAAATTTTTTTTATCATAAAAGAAAATAATATGCTTACAAAGAAAATCTAGAGAGCTATGGAGGAGAAAATTAAAATCACCTGACTTTTAACCTCTGAGTGTTAAACCCTTAACATTTTGGCACTTTTTTTTGTACATGAGGATGTCCCATGCTGTTTCCAGTGGAATTCTTTATTTTACACAATTGAGAAAATGAAGTATAAGAGTTTGTATACTGGGCTTCCCTGGTGGCGCAGTGGTTGAGAGTCCGCCTGCCGATGCAGGGGACACGGGTTCGTGCCCCGGTCCGGGAAGATCCCATATGCCGGGGAGCGACTGGGCCCGTGAACCATGGCCGCTGAGCCTGTGCGTCCGGAGCCTGTGCTCCGCAACGGGAGAGGCCTGTTTTTTTCACAAGTCGTGATTATTCTCATACCCCTAAAAATTCTTCAAGAATGATTTTAATGACCTAATATTCTGTGTGACTGAACCATATTTTATTGAAATATTCTCATATTCTTGAATGTTTTTAGACTTTTTTAACTCTTATGTATGACATTGTGATTAACATCCTTCTGTACAAATCTTTCTGTGATTTTCTGATTTCTTCTTTATAGAATTTCATAAGTACACTTGTGGGGTCAAGTGGTGTGAACTTTACACCTGATTGACACACAATGTAGAACTTTATTGTGTATCATAATGTGGGGCAAGCCCCCCAGAACCTCAGCACGCAGATCACAATCTCACCAGCCATTTCAACTCCCCAGCTTCTTGGATGACAATTACCATTGCATTGTTTTAATTTGCGTTTCTTTGATAGCCAGTGTGGTTTCTTCTGTGAATCTCCTATACTCCTTGGTCTTGATCTGCTTTTTTGTTAGGGTGCTACTATAATCAGAGATGCTAATATCATCCATCATTAACTCTTTATCTTATCATTTTCTTTTTCCAATTGCCATTTAACTGTTTATAAAGTCATATAAATGTTTTACATTTTAAATTTTAAATTGAATATACTGTAGTCAAAATTATGAATCTTTTCTTTGTGATTTCTTTGTGATTTCACAATACTTATGCTTAGAAAGATACTCCCCACTAAAAAACACATAATTAATCTCTATATTATTTCCAGAACAAGGTGGAATAGCAGAGCTGATAGTTACTATCCTAACTTCATTCCTGATCAAGCACAATGTTGGCTTCTACCAACATCACGTCCTTTGCCATTTTTTTGTGATGTTTCCTTAATTATATATATCTCCTAAGACATATTCAGGAGTCTGACAGCCAATCTATCTCATTGATCTGTCAATTCTTCTTCCAGTATCATATGATTTTAACTATATTTTAGCCTTAAAACACCTGGCCAACTCAGTTTTGACAAACAAGGTGTGCTCTTACTGTTCTACTTTCTACCTTTGGCTTCTTATGTCATAAATCAAATTTCAAACCCCAAAGCTGATATGTCTGCCCACATTTTTGGCAAAGAAGCAGTTATCTTTTGTTGCTGTAACGTAGAGCATTAGATATGAATAGAGGTAGGCTCCTCAGAGTGCCCTGATAGCTTTGCCTTTCCACAAAAAAGAAACTGGAATGTACAGAACTTTTTTTTTTTTTTTTTTTTTTTTTTTTTTTTTTGCGGTACGTGGGCCTCTCACTGTTGTGGCCTCTCCCGTTGCGGAGCACAGGCTCCGGACGCGCAGGCTCAGTGGCCATGGCTCACGGGCCCAGTCGTTCCACGGCATGTGGGATCTTCCCGGACCGGGGCACGAACCCGTGTCGCCTGCATCGGCAGGCAGACTCTCAACCACTGCACCACCAGGGAAGCCCTGTACAGAACTTTTTGATGTAAGGTCCAAAGCTTCATTATATTTTGCCATGCAAAACAATATCCACAAAAAAAAAAACAATATTCACTCTCTTTCTTGACATAACTGGCTGTTTGGGGATATTAAAAATCCTCTTTAAACAGCTAGGCAAAAGTCTATTTATCTTTATAGCTATTTTTGTGGTTGAAATTGTGAATATCAAGTGTCCTATATTTTCCTGAAGAAATCTTTTCCTTTTCTTTTTGGCTTATCTCACATAGACTCACTTTTTAAATTCCTCACAGCAGGTGTCCTTAAGTAAACCACTCAAGGGGTGTAGCAAATGAGGAAGAGTTTACCCTCAGTGTTCAACAGAACCGGTTCATCTGCTGAGTTCCTTAACTACTATTAGCTTCTGCTTTGTCATTTATAAAATTAAGAAAAGAACAGCTCCTGTCTTGTTGAGTTGATAGAATAGTTAAATGAGATTATGCATGGAAGAGGCTAACAGAATGCCTGGCACAGAATCAACCCTCAATAAATGTTAGTTTAAAAAATAGACCCACTCACTCCAGCCCCCCTCAGTCTTTGCAGATGATCTTGCTTGACCTCTACTTTGCTTAGAAAGTGAAACTCTCAGTCTACCCCTCCTTTATGCTCATCCTTGACCCTAACAATCTTATTCCCTCCTTCTTCCTATCTCGAGAAAAGAAGGTCATCCTCCTTGCCAAAGCTATCACTGTATATGTGATCATCCTCCAATGCAGAAGCTATAATACCTTTATAAACTGGCCACACACTACTCTTTCCACTATATTCTATTGGTCCCACACACCAGCCCTGATTCAACATGGAAGGGAACAGCAGAAGTACATGAACACTAAAAGACAATGACCACAGGGGCCATCGTAGAGGCTACCAGAGTCCAGTAGACACTCTCCTCTTCCCCCATCCACACTGGCCACAATTTCTCATCCTCTACTCTCTCAGGTAGAATTCCTATCTGCAAACAATCCAAGTTGACTCCAAGTATTCAGAAGAGGAATTTATTAAAAAGATTTTGGGGGGATGGCTGGTGACCCAAGGTGGCTGAAGTTACATTTCCAAGAACAATGCCCAAACCAGGCCACAGAACTGGCAGGATGAGAAAACAATTGCCATCGCTGTGGCTGTTGTTACTGCTGCCTCACTGGGCATCACAGGGAACCATGGTGGTCACGGTCACACCCCAACGGTGACACTTTATTTTTTTGAGTTGGGACTGCAACCTCACAACCTCTGCTCCTCAAAAAGCTAACACCTCTGTTGCCACCCACCCAACAAAAATAATAGAAGATTCTACAAGTAAGTCTTTACCCAAGTTGTTCCTTTCTGAACAGATGTTTCATATGGGCGTGTCTGATCAGTGCTGCGTGAGTCACATTCTTGCATCCCAAGTGCAAGAGAGGCTGGGAGTCTCAATTTTCTGAGTTCTGCTTTGTTTTTGGTGAGACAAGATGCAAAAGGCCAGAAATACCCCAAACGTTGCAAGGGTTTCAAAAAGTGTAGGACACCCAAAAAGAAGGACAAATTGTCCACGATACCCACTCCTTTTAATCCTTATAATTTGGCTTGTGTCCTGCTGTTCCACTAAAGCTGTTTCTCAGTGGTCCTCAGGGCCATTCAACAAGACTTCTCACCCTGGATCAGTCCTTTACAAGCTGGAGAAATGAAAGTAGCCCTTGGCCATCATCTCAGGCAGTTTCCCCAGAAGTGGACCTGGAGACAAGAATTCCTTTCCAAGTGATTTATTAAGGAGCCTGGCTGAGAAGTGGGGGGAGCAGAAGGAAGAGGAAGAAGCCAAGTGCGGGCACAATTTCAGGCCAAGTCCCACGGAGTAGATTCAGCCTCGTTCTGCAGGGAACTCTGAGTTGTCCTGTCCTGAGGCCAGGGAGCTTTCACAATCCACCTTTGCAAGGAGCCAGAGAGGGACTTGACCGTCTAGCTCTTTGATCTTGAAGGTTGGATGGCTACAGTAGCCTGAGGGTAGTCCTCTGAAAAAGAGAAACAGATCTGAACCTTTGGAGATCAAAACACACAAATCCCTTCGGGAAAAAGTGCAAGCGACCTGAGGATATCTGGGCAGAGGACAAACAGAGCCCAGGAGAATCAAGGAGTTAGTATTCAATTTCAAATACCCAGACTCAGGTAGTGGCCCAACCTGAGTCTACAGCCTTGCCAGTTGTGCTGTCCTCAACCTGCCACCATGAAGCCATGTGTCTCACGAAGCCCCTGGATCTACCTCAACCTTCATCCAGCTGTACTGTTGGCCTACACACATATCCCTAACCTTTCTTGACTTTCATAGCATCATTTCCTACAGCAAGAAACGCTCCCCCCTGGGTTGCGTCTATCCTAGAGCTCCCGGAGAACCTGCTCAAACACTGCCTGGTCTCCCCAGCCCTCAAGCATAGCTCTCTCTTGAACTAGAGGAGCTTTTCAGAGCCTTATCACATATTGTAGGTATTTATGTTCTTGTCTTATCTTCGCTGATGGATTTTAGACTCCGGAGAACAAAGGCAGCTTCTTATAAAACTATGTTTACTGCATAGCATCGTCTTCACAGTATTCACTTACATGTGTCTGTTGAAAGAATCCTGCTTCTGAATTCATGAACCATCTAGAATCTTGCAATTTACTTTGAAAATAGAGTATTCCCTAAAGCAGAACCTCCAGTGTAATACCTTAAATATATCCCTCTGTTGAAAGCAGAAGAATAATATAATATACTTTCACGTAATTACTCCTGATCTAAACAGTAAGTACGGAAATAAAAGAGGTGGCTCTGGGGCTTCCCTGGTGGCGCAGTGGTTGGGAGTCCGCCTGCCAATGCAGGGGATGCGGGTTCGTGCCCCGGTCTGGGAAGATCCCACATGCCGTGGAGCGGCTGGGCCCGTGAGCCATGGCCGCTGAGCCTGTGCGTCCGGAGCCTGTGCTCCGCAATGGGAGAGGCCACGACAGTGAGAGGCCCACGTATCACAAAAAAAAAAAGGCAGGGCTGATGTCATCTTAGCTGCTGGGGACCACATGCACTCTTGTGGCCTCATCTACTTAAAATCCTTCAGTAGTTTCCCACTGGTCTTAGAATTCATCATTCACAAGACCCTGTCTAACCCCCAGCCTCACCTCAGCACACTTTTCCTTTGCTCACAAAACTCCATCTGCAACAATCTGTCCTCACTGCTTCTATACACCACAGTTTTCTTTGCTTTAGAACTATTGTCCTCGATGTTCCCTCTGCCTACGTACCTTTCCCTCCCCCACAGGGGACATGGAGGGTTGGCTCGTCTTCATCCTTTTGGTCTCAGATCTCTTAGCATTCGATCTCTAGTGGCCCTTTCACCCCTTCCCCAGGAGGTGTCAATCCTATCACTTCGTTTATGTCCTTCAAAGTCTTGGTGACAATCCTAAATTATCATTCAAATGATATTTTCTCCCTTTCCCAAGTAAAATTACAAGTTGCCCAAAGGAGATTGCCTTGTATATATGCTCAGGGCCAACAAAAATTCTTGAGTCAGTGTAGGCATTCCATTAATAATTAATGAATGAATGGGAAAATATGCTTTGGAGAAGAAAGGTCTTATTTCAGGACAACAGAACAAAATTATAAAGCAATAGGTAAATTTGACTTCATACCATTTTGAAAGTTTCTATGTGATAAAATGTGAGTAACCATGTAAAAAATAGAAAAAAAAAAACTTGGAACACACATAACAGACATTATTAATGATCTCCATCAATTTAGGTGACTGATCTTACATGAATGAGAAGGATTTCACTTTCTAAAAAGTAAAAAGGAGTCCAGGGCCCTAATAAGAGTAAGATTATCATTAATAACAATGAGAAAATTAATGCACCCCTAAATAAGCAAAGACGATTTATGGCATCACCACTAAATCTCCACTGAACACAGGAATTATTTGACCCCCACTCCCTGACCCCAGTGTATCCCTGAACTACTTGTGTCCACTTAGAACTTTGCACCTCCCCCAAGAAAGGCACAAATCACATGGTCTTACAGCTAGTGGTCTAGGCATCTGTTTGGGAAAGCATCAGGGAAGGAATGGTGTCTTGTTCTCTGTTCTCCAGAGCCAGCTCAAAGCTTGTCGCAAAGCAGGTTCCAAGGTGGGGAGAAGAAGACTGGGAGGACGGGGAGGGTCAATAACTGCAAGAATAAAGCCTTTGAGCAGGCAAGGGGAGATGAAACCCAAGAGTAAAGTGGAGGTGCTGGCCCTCCTTCATAGTCATTAACGGGAAGGCACAGGCAGATGAGGGAGTGTGTGCTTAAGGGGTTTCATTTCCTCAACTGAATATGAGGCAGACACGGAGGAATGTAAAAGATTTGAGGGGAGTGAAGAAGGTGTAAAGCAGTCATATTACATACTGAGAAAACAAAGCCATTAGAAAAGCTTAACAAGGTTGACATTGAGTGTACAATTGAGATTTGTCATCATGAAACAAAAGCAAGAACGAGTCAAGGCGGTTATGCACTATTTTCCAGCCATAACTAGCTGCTCGAGTGAAGGCGCAGAGGAGGTGGAGAGCTGCGTTCAATCAAGATTTCAGGTTTGCTGAGAAGCCACTGGGGAGAGGGTCTACGAAGTTCATGGCACGTGCAAGAGGAGAATGGACCATGGACTCTAACCTGAGTAGGAAGGAAATGAAAATATGGTAAATCCCTGAGAGTGAAAATATAATAGGACCAAAGGATTAGAGTCCTTGCTGAGGCTGCAGAATTGTTGGAGTGGAGGCTCTAGAATAAGGGAGATAGAAGGTGGTGGTCAGAGGATGGGATGCTGAAGTTGATTTTCAGGATGATGAAAAGCTCATGTCTTCACCATGGTAGTCGATAGTTTAGTTGGGACAAAAGAAAATAATGAACGTGAAGAGGAAGAGGAACTGAACTTCTAATGTGAAAGACGGACCATCCATGTGATTGTGGAAATCTCTGAGAATGGAGTGAAAGGTGAGTTTTAAATGACTGTGCCATTAAATGCCTTTGAGATACGGAGGGCATTTAATCCTCTCAACAATTCCACATGGCATGACATTTTAATCCCCACTTTACAGGGCAAGGTACCTTGAATCCTTACCTAACATCACTCAGAGAGTAAGTGATTGAGCTGGAATTGGAACCTAAGTCTCTCTGACTCCAAAACGTATTACATTCTTTCTATGCCAGTGTGTGTCTTCCATTTTTCATTGGTGAGACTAAGCAGAAAGGAGTTAAGGCATGATCCATGGCATTCTTGGGCAGTGAATTCTAAGCCCAGAAGGAAGGAAGCACTGAAACGCCTTGGGGAAGAAAATGCAGACTCTAGAAACTCTTAATCTCCGTATCATGAACTTCCTTCCGGATACTACAATCCCAGTTGGAAATATGACTTAATTGTTCAGAGGAATCAGTGAGATTCCAGAAGTAAAGATACATAATTGAGCCGTAGAACTAGAGGGTATCTTAGAAAGTATTTTGTCCAACTCATTTTCTGCTTAGAAAACAGAAAAAGGTAAGTGCTTTGCCTAATATCACAAAGCTAGGTGGTAACATCAGGTCTAACCAGGTCACTGCCAACCCCGTGCATCACACAGACTGTAGTTTTCCCTCCTACTCCAAGAGGATTTTAAGTCAGAATCTTTGAGACTGTTATGTCTCTTCTTAGATCATACTTGCCCACGAGTTAAATCCATTTTGCTTGGGAGTCTTCTCTGTGGTGCATTTGACCTTTTTGTGGCATCCACGTGGCCCTTTTTGCTCAAATTTGCTGACTCGGACCTTCTCTCAGATCCAGGAACAGCCTCCTTCACAGAAACCATGACTGTAACCTGCTCTAAACTTGTGGTCAAATCTTGCCAGAGGCAAGGGTCCTCTTCCTGTTGGTCTCTTTCCCAGACTGGTCTCTTGAGAAACTGGGAGTTCTGGTACCTGTTGTCAAGAAAGAAGTTGGAATCATTGAACGCGAAATGTGACATGTTAGAGGACCAGCTACATACCAGCTGATAATTGGAGGGTTGAAAATGCACTGAACTGTTTTGGCTTCTTCAGTGAAGTCAGATTCAGCAGAGATGAATTAGAAAGTACTTCCTTTACTACAGGCATGTACTTCAGAACAGTTGATCAAGGCATATCAACGTTAATAAATATTGTGTTAAGCATCCTTTGGCTCGAAGACATCAGCTCTCTAAAATGAAGGCTGTTAAGGCAAGTGGCTGTGTAGGGCCTCATAAATTATGAATTTACTAGTTATGGATGAATACAGATAACCCTGCAATCGGAGATAGCTGGTGATTATGAGCAACTCTTCTTTTCATTCAATTAACCACCTGAAGAATCTGGGTTTTGATTTGGATTTGTGTTTGAACTCTATAGCCTCCTTTAAAACAAGGGGGAAAAAATGTAATGCCAGACCATAGCACATCTCTTCCAGATTTACGGTGGAAGAGCTCTCTCTAACATGGTTAGAATTCAATGAGTTCAAAGAAAATTACCTGCAATGTGTTATTGTCGTTAATAATTACCATTGATCAACTCAGGAGGGAGGATGGGCAAAATATGTTCCATTTCTGAAATCTGATCTTCCCCACAATTGGAGACAGGCTCCTGCTCTAACCGGTTTGACAAACAGGAAACCCGTTTGGGCGGCTGCCCAGTGATTACCTAGCAAGGAGGCAGGCCCAAGGTGGAAACACAGAGCTCCTCATTTTCCAGTTTACCGAGTATTGCCTACAGCAGAGACCCCCCGCAGATGTTTAAAAGCAGGGGGAGGAAATTCACCAACGCTTCTGTATAGAGTCCTGTGGTCCTCCCTGTGCTTCCTAGGCTACTAACATGTCAGACAAACAGAAAGCGTTCCTCCACCTCCACCCACACCAAGACAGGTGCTTTAATAAAATCTAAGAAATCTAGTCAGCATCCCAGAAGAAAGATGTGCTTAGCAGCAGTGACCTTTTAAAGAAAGGTCAAATATATTTTTCCTAAAGGTTTTTCAGGATACTTGGAGCCAAGTTTTCTGATGACTTTTCTAAATATAGTATTGAGAATTTACCACCTGCATTATTAGAGCGAGCCTTTCAATATTCAGGCTCCAGAGATAAATATTAATGATGGACATCATTTACTTGCTGCATTGCTTCACAAAGTATGGCCCAAGTACATGTTCAGATACCAGAGGTGGTAGGCAAAGTGATTTTAGGTCCTATCTGATGAATTTTTTAAAATTGAAGTATAGTTGATTTACAGTATTGTGCTAGTTTCAAGAGTACAGCACAGTGATTCAGTTATACACACACACACACACACACACACACACACACACACACACACACACACACATTATTTTTCAGATTCTTTTCCCTTATAGGTTATTACAAAATACTGAGTATAGTTCCCTGTGCTATACAGTAGGTCCTTGTTGGTTTCCTACTTTATATATAGTAGTGTGTATATGTTACACCCAACCTCTTAATTTATCCCTCTCCCCCAACGATGAATGGTTAACTTAAGGTTATATATTTGTTTAAATGTATATTTGAAAACATAATCAGCTCACCAACTCCATGCTTTAATGAATATAATTGCTTGGGATGAAGCTAAAGTGTTTAAAGAGTTAAATAAAATTAACTAAAATATTTAAGTAAATAAGAGTACAGTCAATAATCAAATATGGTTGAAGTTTTACAAGTAATAACTTGGTGCTTACTATAATTTCCAGACACTTTGCTAAAGGATTGTGGTTTCTGCTCCAACCCTTGTTTCTTCAAAAGCTCAAGTTAATCATATCTGTGAGTTGATGGAACCGAACCCTTTTGGCTTTGGTTTTGTTTTCTGAACACTTTACCTTTTGAACCAAATCCTCTTGGATTTTGGATTTTGCAGGATTATTGGCAGATGTATGAAATTCTCCTGCATTGAACAGTGAGCTTTGGAACTCATTTGGTGGTGAGATAGCAGCTCATACCCGCTCACGTGAGCTGCTTATGTGCTTCTCTTCCTAACTCTGCATCCAGGGAGAGCACTTTGGCAGATTGAAATTGGCCACAGTGATAGTATTTACACCACAGATATTGGCAAATGCTATAAATTAGGGTTCGGTTTTGTTTTTTTCTAGAGAATCGGTTGTGAAACATTTACCAAAATAAAACTTTATTTATCTCTATTTTAAAGTCTCCCTGCAATGAATCATTGGGTCCCTGCACAAGCAGAAACATCCACTCAAACACCTGCTATAAATATGATAGCAGCAGAGTAGGCTTATTTCATTAATGTATTTGGCAATTAATGGAAGGTGCTTACAGGATGTTTTAATGGGGCATAAGGGGGAGGTGGAGAGACAATGGATATAACAGTTTGTAGCAGCAACATACACCTTACTATGCAATGCGCAGGGTTATTGCACCCACATTATTTGTTTTAAAATGTAGTCTGGCCACTCTGGAGTAGATAGAATATGATAGCAGCAGAGTGCATCATAGAAAAGGACCTCCAATAAGGGGCAGGCTTTTTAGGTATTTCCTTTTAAAAAACCCTTCTTCCAACCTCTACTTTTGTTACTTGACCAAAAGTAGACCATTAACTTTTTTTTTAATTAATTTATTTTATTTATTTATTATTTTTAGCTGTGTTGGGTCTTCGTTGCTGCACGCAAGCTTTCTCTAGTTGCGGCGAGCGGGGGCTACTCTTTGTTGCAGTGCACAGGCTTCTCATTGCGGTGGCTTCTCTTGTTGCAGAGCACGGGCTCTAGGTGCACGGGCTTCAGTAGTTGTGGAGCACGGGCTTAGTTGCTCCACGGCATGTGGGCTCTTCCTGGACCAAGGCTCGAACCCGTGTCCCCTGCACTGGCAGGTGGATTCTTAACCACTGTGCCACCAGGGAAGCCCAGACCATTAACTTTTTAAAGAGCTATCTGGATTGTATATTTTCCAAATGACACTGAGGAATCGATCTGTTCTCTACCCTTTTATGCTACACACCACTCCTAAAATATTGTATCTAAGTGAACTCTGATCCATGACGAACATCAGGCTAATGCCAAAAGAGGAAAGAAGTGAAGATGTCCACAAGAAGACAATAAGCAAGGTGGTGAGGAAGGTGAGGTGAATGATGTATAGACAACCATCCCAATAGTTAATTCCCCTGTATGTGTACAGGAGCCTCAAGTTTTTCTCAGCACCAGCTGGTCCCTCCTGTTTCCACTCAGTCTCCTTTGATGTTCCAGTAGCCTGTCAGAACTTATCTCCAGGGGTCTTGAAAGTTCAGAATTCAAGAGCCCAGTGGCTAGCCTGATTGGCTATCTCCTGTAGAGATTAGAACTTCAGAACATGAGTAAGCATTCTCCTTCCCTCTTAGATATATATTCGCTGCTTCCCACCTGAAAAATTGTACAATCTCACCAGCCTAAAGCTCATTACAGCTGGGCTGGCTAATTCCCAGGTGGGCATTTCATCAGTGATTTCAAGCACATCCCATTGACTAATGGATTACCCCTTGACCGGGGGGAGAGCAATCAGATAGCATTGACTCCAAGCCAAGCAAGTCACAAAGCTTACTGGGCTCCGCCATGGAGGGAACTTCTCAGCTACAGGCCCTTCACACTGCACAGCCCCAGGGAATACATTTTACACTGTCTTCTATGTGCTGATGACTCCTAGAATTGTACACTGCACATAGATTATCAAACCCTCACAGATGAAGAAAATAAGGCCCTTAGAGAAGATGGCTTCTCCAAGTCGTTTAGCTACTAAGAGAGGAGCTGGGATTACACCCCAAGTCTCTGGGTCATAGTCTTTCTACTACACTAAACTGCCTCCCATATTTACTAATAATAGCAACAGAAAATAATGATGCTCTCTTACCATATTGGACATTTATTATGTGTCAGGCTCTGCATATGTGATGATTTACATACATTTTCGTAAACATCATGGATGGAATAAGATATGGACCCCGAGGGGCCTAGGTCTCTAACCTGTTGACCAAGTCATAAGAAAGGATTTGGCAGAGTTTTAGAACTAGAGTTTTAGTCTAAGTGTGAATGCAGGAGGACTCATGTTTCTCTTTGCTTCAGAGCACAATACAGGCTTCTCCTATCCACTCTGCCCCCGAGGAGGTAAGGTGACTTTACTGACTGGTAATCCTGGGCATGTGTAGTTCTGCCCACTGTTTCTCCTCTGCTTTTCCATGATTTAAATCTTCCCAGGTCGGGATTCTCATGTCGATAGAGTCCAGAATATACAGGAGCATGGAGATATGGCTGATTTGCGGCTGCTGACTGCCAAGAGGCCTTGCTACCATATAATTATTTGTTGTACTGATTGCATAAGAATAAGCCCATACCTCACCAGGCAATTGAATTAGTGTCCTTTCCTCTCTGCCCTAATATCACCTTCTCATCTTGTCCAGGGTCCAACAATGAGACACTGAGAAAGAAAACTAATTCGACTTTTGGAGACTAGATTCCAATCCTTCAAGCCTCTATCCATGCGTCCATCTTCACCCAGAGAGCTTTCTCAGTAAGGATTACATTGAGCTGCAAGTACCAGAAACTCAACAGTTGTGCCTTAAACAAGTTCTCATTAAACAAGAAGTCCAGAGGGGGAGGTCCAGAGCTGATGTAGGTAGATTGCGGAGATCATCAAAGACCTAGGCTCCCCCGAACTTTTTCTCCGCCATCCTTTGCTTGAAGCATTGATCCTATGGTTGCAAGGTGGCAACACAACTGGGTTCAGGCAGCAGAAAGGGAGCCAGTCAATGGACAAGCAGTGCATGCCTGTGGAGTCTTTCTTTTTAACAGGAAAATAATAGCTTTCCAAGAAGCCTTACCAATGGACTTTCAGACTTACGTCACATGGTTATTGCTAGAGAGCCTGAGAAATCAAGTGATTTGGGGCAGACATGCATGCCATCCTGAACAAAAGAAGAACAAAAGAAAGAAGAAGAAAAAGGGTATTTGATGGTGTCAACCCCCAGACTGGAGTCCCTCCCTGAAACCCTGAAGCCCTGGACCACCAGTCCTGTCCATGTCTGGATCCTTCTGCAGATGTCAGAGTTCCCTCTCCAGCTGGAGTCCTAGTTGTATTTAACAACTAGTTGTGTACTGTGCTCCGCCAGTGCAAACTCTCTTTCTTTTCCTCCCTCCCCAGACTTTGAGCAGCTCCTTCCATCCACAAGGCCTTCATGATTATTGCCTTCACTTCCATGCCCTTCCCTGAAGTTGAATGTCTCCTATGGCCCTCTCAAGTGAGGTTCTCTTCATCCTATACCCACGGAAGCTCAGAGAACTTCCAGACAAGTTCTGCCACCATCCAAATGAGACACAAAGATTCTCACACTTGGGACCCACTCTGAGAAGACTGGTGCCTTCTCCAGACCTCCTTGTCCAAATCTTCCAATCTTGTTCTTTCCAAACTCCTGATCATCTGGCCAGAACCAACATCCAGAAATCAGAGTAAATCCTTATTACTTCAGATAACCTCCCCTTCTAGGAAAGTGAACAAAGAGATGTACTGTTCAAAATCTTGCCCACTGGGAGGGTTTCCCTTCCTCACTACCCTCATATTGAAATGCTTTTATTACCTACTTCTGGCAGAGGCTGGCATCTAGAAGGAATATCTATGAACAGGATCAAGTTGGGTCTTTTTTAAAAACTTCAGTCACAGGGAGCTCTCCACGTGGGCACAAGTGTGGGCTGAAGGAAGGACAGATGTGTGGACGGAGTGGGCAGGCTGGGAGCCTGAACCACATGGTGGTGAAACCTATTTGTGTCTTCAGAGCCAGCCCAGGCCTACTCCTATAGCTGCTTCTTACACTCCATGACTGCAGCCTGACTTTGTGTGCGCAGGAGGGAGGTCGTCAGATAGTATCCAGTTCATGATCATGCATTTAGATCAGAGCCCAGTAACAAGTCAAGAGCTGTTTCTCAAAAGAGAATCGTTACTTGCTTACGGGAGCATGACATGGCTCAGTATTCCCTGGGGGTTTTGTAATGATTCTCCCATAAGGACTTGCCATGAGCTTCGTCTACATTCTGATACGCCACAGATCCTCTAGAAATCATTGAATGTTCTGAGCCCAAAGAGGAAAATAAAAGCAAGTCCACTGGAGAGTCATACCTTATTCTAGGCTTCATACAAGGTTGACAGCTGGGGCGGGGGTCCACTTGGTAAATTGGTCCAAATAGAACCCCCAGTATCCAAAGAGGCTCGTTTTGAACCATGCCTCTTTCTTGGTGGTAGGAGGCATAATATTAAACGGCATCTGTTTCCTAGTGAAAAAGATAATAACCTAATATTCCGCGGAGCGCTAGAACTCCAGAAACTTTATATGTTATTTTACAATATCTTTGATTCATGTGCCTTAGGAGAGTAACTAAAGAACCTGCTACTTTCTATTCTCCACGATCTGTCAGCCTAATGTCATCAGTGCAAGCATTAGGGGTTTATACTTTAGAATGATAATTTGGTTGCAATCTTCATGGATTAGGGTGGGGCACAGAGTCAGAGTTGATACCTGCAGCAAGATGGTAAATGTATATTGCTGACCTGTCAGGTGAAAGCAAGATACTTCTGGTATTCTCCATTTATTAAAACAGATAAAAAATATACCAGCTAAATAACTGCCCATCAAGTACAAGAGCTTTATAAATTTGCTCCAGTAATAAAATTCAGTGTGATGTGCATCCACAATGGAAATTACCACCTAATTAGATTTATAATTTACCACTATTATACAGGATCATTCCACGTTTTGCATTTGCCAAGCTAGAAAACATATCAGAATGCAATCAAGGACCATTAGACATTCATATTCAAATAGCTGATTGTGACATAATCTCTGAAATTCCCCCAGAAATAGAATTTTGCTTTCTAGGTATTATTCAGTGGGTTTGGCCAATTACTCTGATCAATAAACTAAACTGACATTCTGTATTACTGAGAATTCATTTAATCTTAGCATATAATAGTTTTCCCAATAAAATAGCCACAATTATTTGGGGAGAATGTCAGAGGAACTTGTTAGACGCATGCGGTGATATAGCACATCCTTTCATCAGTGGTACTCAGCTACACCTTCATTCAAGAGGCTCTAGATTTTTTGACTGACTCGTATTATGTAGTTGGGTAAGAAGTCTCATTTTCTAAAGTAATAGCTTGAGTCAAATTTTCCTTTCATCCATGGACTGCCTGTTGATTTCATTTCTAAGGAGCCTGTAATTTAAACACCACAGCCAGAAAAGTATACATGTCTGATAATCTCTTAAATTCTTCACACCGTGCTCACCCTGCTGCATAATGAAATGACCGTATCCACTTGGCTTCAGCTGTCATTTGAACTCAGGCATTCTGAGCTTCTTTCAACAACAGTGAGATCAAGGAAACTGATTCAATCGCAGCCTTTGTCATCAGCATTTTTGATCTCTCAAGAACAGGTTGTAAAGCTCTTTTTAAATATTGTGATGCTTCTCTCATCAACACAGTCTTCATGGCAAGGGTAGAGGGAGAGTCTTCTCAGTCCTATCTGGAGATAGAATAAGGGGGCAGGCCAGGCACACGTGATAGATCCAGTTCAGCATCTGTTAGACAAACTCTTGAAATTACTGTTCCTGCCTATAAGACCCTTATCGGTCTTTCTGTGTCATTTAGTAAGGGCCAGCATTTAATCCAAGATTATATAAATTAACCCAGAAAACAAGTAGAACCACAGCTGGTTAGCTAACCCTAGCCCACTTTATGCTGAATTTCTAGTAAGTACACCCATGTACATAGACTTGCATCCCTGGTGAAACATCCTCAGAATCCGTTTCAGAAAAATCCATCTAGACATTTAAGGATATAAATTTACAAATCCTTTTAGATTCTCCTAAACACAGTGTCTAAATTTTGCACTTCACCCTCCTAAACCATACTGTGTTTAAGATCTTTAGAGCATCAGTAAGAGATAGGGCATGTGGAAAATTATTGTCTTTCTTCTACATAGAAGATGTGGCTTCATCTGTTAAGGGAAATGCTGACGTTAGAAAGTTTGGAGGATCTGAAAACACTTTGAATCTCACCATATTTCCCATTCCAGTTACCGAGGTCCCTGGTCAAAGCCCTAATGTTTAGTAAAAGACCTGGTCAGATTGTAAATTAAACTGGTACTTAAATTAGCAACCTGCAGAGTCAGTCTGTGAATTTCATTTTTAGCTATTTTAGCCCCACGTCCACAAGCCAAAAGCAAGCTATAAGTATTCAGTGTTTCTCAAGCACTTCTGGCCATAACCTACATTATTCATGTAAAATAAATTTTCTATCACAAATAAGTTCACACATACATACAGTTGAATGAAAAATTACGTGAAATATTTCTTACTCCAGCTATATGTAATATACTATCGTATTTTCTCTTCTGTTATACGTTATTTTTAAACTCTTGGTAATGACTGCACAATAATGGGTTTCAATCACAATCTCATAAAGATTCTGAGTTTTGTCCCATGTCTTGAGGAAGTTCAAAGTCTGATACAGCTAAAATATCCAATGATGTTAGAAACCATCCTATTCCTACGCTCCCAGAATTTCTCATTCTCTTAAAATTGATTTAATAACGAATTCTAATAATCCCCATTGCTTGAGGACCTATATTCTGCAACCCACCCCTTCATTCTCTTTCCTGTCAATTTTTGTATGATTCAGGGCTCTTTGGATGCAAATAACAACAATCAATTCCGACTAACCCAAGTAAGAAAAAAAAAGGGCTAATTGGGAATAAACCCAGTAACATAAAATCAAAAGAACTTCTTAACAACCAAACTTTGGAAAAAGTAGGAATGGTAAGTTTCAGGAACCTCAGCTTCAGGAATGTATAGGCTGTCTCCTGAAGGTTCTCTTCCAACCACATTTGTTAATGATTAGAATTTGTGAAAAAGAGAGTCTGATTGACCCCGCTTGATGTGGTGTGCCAACCCTGGGGTTGGCATGGTAACAGGGTCTTCTGATGTGTAGCTGCATCAGAACCACATGGACCAGGATGAGAAATAGGTCCCAAAGGAAGAGATGTTCCCAGACACAAATAACAGATGTTCACTATGGTAAACTGTATAATCAAGCTAGCCACCCATTTTAGAACTGGGTTCAAGGAAAGTCTAGTTCAGCAAACTGCAGAATCCATTTTAACATCTCAGACAGATGTTCCTCATTCTCAGCGTAGGGACCACTCAGTGACAGGGCTCTGTGATTCTGGCACTGATGGAGAACTCCAGATGTTCCATGTTCCAACAGGCACTGCTGCCCTGGCAAGGCTAATGGGATTTGGGGTGGGTGTCATTCTCAATGCTAAGTCTCCCTCATTATTTTTGAGATGAGGCTGACACATTAAAAAAATTCCCACATTAACCAGAAATGCCTAAAAACAGTAGTTCTCACAAAGAATGCCCACCAGTATAAACTGGGGTGCTCTTTCAAAATAAACATGACCATAATACAACCTCACATATTGTGATGGAGCCCAGATACATGTGTTATGGACAGAGAGGTATTTCTCAAGCATAGCCAGGGTTAAAACTCACTGACTTGGATATCAGAGCAGCCCAAAGCCTGGAGGTGAGAAGCACTGTTTGATCCAGCTCTGAAACTCACAGAAAAGGGGGAAGGAAGGCAAGCAAGTCCCTGAGATTAGGGGAAGGAGGTGACATTACAATGAGGTTTTCTATGTGTAAAGTACATTCGCCTAATAATTTCTCTTTTCCCCTCATCTTACCTTCAGATCTCCATAATTACCTGAAATTCTGCCATTAACAGTTCCTCGTTGAGGCAACCTTGCATATTAAGCCCTCCTAGCCACTAACACGTTAGAAAAAAAATTCTAGGAAAAGAGCTGGGAATCAGAGACAAGTCAGGAGGCTTTTGATATAGAGTAAGGAGTGGCATGAATGAAAAAGTGTAATGGGGTGGGGGTGGGGTGTGGCAGAGACCACGGGTTGCCTTTATAGTATCGATTTTCCCTTCTTCCTCACTAATAGAACTGCAGTGTAGCCTAGTTCGAAGACTACATTTCCCAGGCTTCCTTGTTGCTAGGAGCGAACAATGAGATGTAAACAGAGGTGAAGGGGTGCTCCCTTGATCCTTCATAAAGGGGACTGACTCAGCTGAGAGGTGTACCCCTCCACGCTTCCCCTTCTCCTTGATTCCACAACGAACTCAGATTCAGTGACTAAAGTTCCAGATGCCATCTGGAACCACGAGGCCATCTGAGTATGGAAGATGCTTGCTGGAATGGTGGAACAGAAGGACTGATGGAGCCTGGCTCCCTGTGATATGAGCTTCAACTGCCTGATCTCAGCCTTAGACTGCCTACCTCCAGAACTTCCTTACAAGAGGGAGAAACAAACCTCTGGTTTGTTAGGTTGCATACTGGGGTCTTCTGTTATATGCAGCCACGCTTAATCCTGGGGGAGAATCTGGAGTACAGCCCTATGCCCAAAGAGGTCATTTTCAGGAGAGGTTCTCTAAAGGAGGGCTCTGAAATGTCTTAATGTATTAAAACAAACAAACAAACAAACAAAAACTTTAGCTTCCATCAGGTGGAAAGTAAAAGAAACCTATGGCTTCCTTTTTTGTAACATATCCACACACACATCGTGTCTGTTTGCACTCGGTCCTGCAAGCTTCACCCCAGCAAGCCTCCCAACCCTCACCAGTGTTTCTCTCCCATCTCAGTAGTCATTGCCTGTCCATCCTCAACCTGTCCCTCAAGGCTGACTCTCCTGATAGCTGTCCCAGGTGCAGCTGTGGTCTTCTGTGGTCTTCCAACCCAGCTCCACCAGTAATGCTGCTTTGTGTGAGCACCTGTAGGGCCCACAGTCCTCACTAAGAGAGGTGCCTCCCACCTGTCCACACAAAACCCAGACAGCACTCAGCAAGGAGAAGTTAGCGTGGTAATGGATGAAGAGCCGCAGATTAGAGCTGATTTATTCTCTTAAAGAGCTTAGAGCTAGAATTAAATTCTGTACATGAAGATCTTGGAGTAAAACCTTAGTATTTTGGAGATTGTGTTTAGTTGTTTTCCATGTGTTTCGATATCCTTCCCAAGGTCACATCCTATAAGAGGCAGTTAGGAAAATGTCCAAGATAGGCAGACATTGGGTATTATAAAGTTATTTACGATCGGCAAATTCAGTTGCTAATAGCAGTAAGTTCCAGACTCTTTGCAGTGATTAGTAGTGAGCACACAGCCACTGACCTAGCAGCCAGTAGGGTCCAGAGATAGATCCCTCTGGGCTACAGAGGGAGCAGAGGCCTCTGTAAATGGTCTGGGTGGCAGTTGGACTCTAGCAGGTATGGCCGTGCGGTCCCTCGGGTAGCAGGGGCTCTGTATTCCCCGTCCTCCCTGCTGACCCCTCCTCTGGCAACCTGAGAGGCCCTCCTTCTGGTGTGCTTGACATCCTGTTTCCATGGCTGGGCCTTACATGCATCTTTCATTGTCCATCAGCTGTATTCATAGACAGGACTCTCCGCCTACTCAAATCCTGTACTGTTCCAGAGTTTCCGTGCTACACCAAATTGGCTTTCCAGAAACCCATGCTCCCGCCACCACACAAACGCACGTGCACACCTCCCTGCTTGGCTCTCAAAGCTGTCTGAATCTCCCATTATATTTCTGCAGTCCCTCCTCTACCTCTGCTCACACACACACACACACACACACACACACACCCTCCCACTCTTGAAGGCTCACACATCTTGAGAACATTGACCACTACTGACTTTGGCGTTGTCTAATTTGGGGACCTTGGATGAATCACTTAGCCCTTCCCACTTCAGTTTCTTCATTAGAAATTAATGAAGTTGAACAGTGAACTTAAAGATCCCTTCCAATTCTGAAAGGCTGCCATATTTTGCACGTAGATTCTGTCTCCCGTGCAGATATCTTTCCTGATTAATAATATAGATAATAATGGTGATAGCTAACACAGAGCACCTACTGTGTGCCAGGCATAGTGCAAGGTGCCTGACATGCATTATGTCAGTCGACACCTCGTAACAATTGTATTAAAGGTGAATACTATTACCCTCCCTTTTTTTCATTGAAGAAGACCAGAGCATTAGAACTATATGTCCAAGGTAATAAAGAGTACAGCCAGGAAAGGATGTTGAGGCTGACCACAGAGCTCATGGTCATAGCCACTGCACTATCCTAAGGTAATGTCAGGAGCCTGATGGTTGCACGTCGGTGTCAAGAGTCCTAAGCTCAATTTCTGATGCCACCGTTTACAAGCTAAATATTGAAAACAGTGTGGCATCTAGTAAATGGCCAATTATTATCAGCTATTATTCTTGTTGCTTTCAAAGTTCTTCCATTACTGTTCTCTCCTAGGAGCCACAGATTCCTTTTGGCTGTGATATACTGCTATTACCTCTTAAAGACAAAAAAATAAATTAAAAGGGTAAATAACAAATAAAAAGAAAAGGAAACTCCAAAAGAAAAGTGACACTATATAAGTCCTTGGGAGAAGAATTCTTTTTTTCAAACCTTGACAGAATTCAACCTCCACAAACTATGGTTTCTTCAGAAGAACTTCTGCTTTCTTTCTTTCTTTCTTTCTTTTTTTTTTTTTTTTTTTTTTTGCCACATACAGAATTCAAAGAACTGACTTAACAAGAATTTGAGTTCCACTTAAAAACTCCACACTGATATATAGCATGCTCTGCAGATATTATGCTACTGGGTAAGGAAGCACCGCTGTTTCTAGGCAACAGACCAGAAGCAACGAAGAACTAAGCAAACAACTCAAGCTCAAGGGCTGGGAATTCTATCTCCCACTTTGCTTCTCTGACCTTGAGCAAGGTCTACTCCATACGCCCCCCTTTCTGCTAAGTGACAATAACAAGTTCAGCCTTGTTTTGAGAAAGCCACTTCTGAAAGCAACCTGCCGATAAAATGTATAATTAAAATGTGTGGTAGAACATTATTTAACCATTAACGTAATTGTCTAGCCATTACATACATGTGTAGTCTTGGTTTTCACGCATTAGTTATTAAGAATTCTTCAATCAGACTCTTCCTGAATATAAACTAGGGCTAAATATGTGTTCTACAATTAAGATTGAAAAATACATACACCTCAAGGGGTCCCAGGTCTGAGAGCTACAATATATACAAGGATGCAAATACCTTTGATATAATTGCTCCACTGCCCATAGTTACTTCAGACTAAATTAGCCTTTATTTAGATAGATCCTGAAAGCTCTTTAACATCTCAGTAGGGAGGATGGCCCACGATGCCTCAAGGTTCATGTGTCACTTCTGCATAACTAATTATTATCATCGTCCTTATTATTAACCATAAATGATGAAGCCCTAACTAATTATTTAATAGAGTCGTCAAGTGTCAGTAAACATCGAGAGGCCTTCTTATTTCTCTTGAGTTATTATTTAATTCAGCTGTGAATGTGAAGTTCAACCTCACTATACATCTGCTTTCATTTAGATGGAGATGAAAGAAAAAATATTCAGCCAAAATCAGAGATAAGACCTGCAGACTTAACTGCCCTTTTCTTCTGAGGAATAGCCAATTGTAAAGCCTGCACAGGGTTTGACCTGGTTATTTCTGTATTTGAGAAACTGGAGAGAAGAGAGACACTGAAAATGACCGAAAAGAAAAAACCGATTACTAAAGATTAACGACTAGTTTATCTATTTCCCTTTGTCATGATAGTAACTCAGAATTTCTCTCCCATTTTGTATTTTCTTTGATTTCTCCTTCGGAGCACATTTGGGAAAACCCTCAGTCACAATGTTCACCTTAAAGAAGAAGACTGAGTGGAATCGCCTGCGAATAGCAATTAACAACAGAGTGTGGCAGGACTTCCGCATTTTCTGTATTGGTTTTTGTTTGTTTATTATGGTTTTTCTTTTTTTTTTTAGCATTTTTAATTGAAGTATAGTTGATTTAAAATATCGTGTTAGCTTTAGATGTACGGCACAATAATTCAGTTATATATATATATTTTTTCAGATTCTTTTCCCTTATAGGTTATTACAAAATACTGGTATAGTTTCCTGTGCTATACCTTTTCTCTCTCTCTCTTTTTTTTTTATAAAATCATGTTGATTTGGAAACCTTCCAAAAAATAGCATTTTATTTAGAGAGTTCCATTTCCTCATTTTAAAACCAGCTCTGGTGAGCAGAACCCTGTGTTTGTTTGTTTTGTTTTGTTTTTTAAGTTTAGAATGTCCTTTTAATGATTCAATTAAACTTTACAACAATGCAACATAGTAACAAGGAGCCATCTAGGAAGTGAGACTTAGGCTAAATAGAAAACCTCAAAGACAGTTATTAACTAGAATTTAATATCCACTGAAGCATAATTTTTTCTCTCTAAAATTACCTTCATTTCTTCCACATATGGCCAACTTAAGACTAATTTGCTTGCAAAATAATTCTGGCTTTTAATAAACTTGGCCTTATTATTTACCTAAGTAAAATTGATCATATAGGCTCTTTTTTTTTTTTTTTTTTTTTTTTTTTGTGGTACGCAGGCCTCTCACTGTTGTGGCCTCTCCCGTTGCAGAGCACAGGCTCCGGACGCGCAGGCTCAGCGGCCATGGCTCACGGGCCCAGCCGCTCCGCGGCATGTGGGATCTTCCCGGACCCGGGCACGAACCCGCGTCCCCTGCATCGGCAGGTGGACTCTCAACCACTGCGCCACCAGGGAAGCCCCATATAGGCTCTTTGATTTGTTTGTTTGTTTTGTTTTATTTTGCTTTGGTGGAGTCTTAACCACTGGGCCACCAGGGAAGTCCCGATATAAGCTCTTTTAAATTGGCTTTGCTGGAACTTTCCATAAAGAATCTCAGATTGAACTTTTAAAAGATCTCTCAAGACCAGGAGAGCCATGCCAAGGACTTGTCATCAGATTTCTCCTACAATATCTACAGATTTGTTTTGGTTCCTCTCTTCTCGAGGTTCTCAAAATATTTTGAGGTTCCTGTACCTGCCAGAAAGTGACCTTTCTTATTTACCTGGTAAGGTTTCTGGGAACCCTGTAAGCAAGTCCATAAAGTCCACCTTAGTTCCTTAAAGCCATCTGGTCTTACCTGATTCTATGCACATTCTCAAATATGACATTCCAGTCAAAGCCACGATAATATGACCAGTGTTTCCAATTATGTCCTATTATAAGAAAAACAGATTCTCATTATACTTATGCATATAATTATATTATCATGAAAATAACAATCTCATTAAGAGTTTCTAGATTGTGCAGGGATCAGTTAGAGAGAAAAAATGTTTCAATTCTGCTCACAGAGGTATAATTTACCAAATTGCTGTAAGCCATAATTAGCTTAAGGGGAAAGTTCCCTTGTATCTGGAAAACAAAGATTAAAGCCATTATATTTCAGAAAAAAAGTCTAAAAATTATCATTCAGCTCTATCTAATTCTTGTTGATCTTGATCTTCTGTTAACAATTTTATGTAGGTTTTACATTAGAATTCTTTATTACCCAATTCAGTGGTATGATCTGAAAGTTATCAGAAACCTTGCTTGTCAAAAAGTTCTTTCTATGGTTCTTCTTAAAGATGAAGGATTTTTGCAAAAGCAACATAGTAAAACAATAACTGTCTGTAAACGACAAAAGACTCAAAAAGTCACAGTTAAAGCCCTGATTACAATGTAATAGTCAAAGAAATTTTGTTATTTTTGGACATACAATATTAAAATGTTAACTAGAATTATGACCAATAACATTATACCAGGACACATTCAATTATTAGAAATTCCATATAATTTCTAGAACATTTATAGTAATGACATTTACTCATACAATATAACCTCAGAAGGTTTATAACCACTCATTTGACAATGTTTCCCATGCAATTTAACATACTAAATAAGCCTAATTAGTTTAATATCTCTCTGAGACGTTCCAGGGGCTCTCTGAAGCATGTCAAAGTTAGCTAGAGGTCAAAATAACTTCATTTAGAATTTGATTTAAGGAAGTTTATCAAAGATATCAAAATGTTTTAAAACACTTGGTCAAAGATGATCATAGGTCACTGTGAAACAATGCTTAATAAATTAGCCTAGTGACAATAAAAGATTTCAAAGGCAAATACAGAGAGTTGCAACAGACTACTTAAAAGGTAAAGAGATGTTATAATGTTATCAAAAGCAGATCACTAATAAAACATTGTAAATCAACTATACTTCAATAAAAAAGGAAAAAACATCAGAGCAATAGTCTAGGAAATCTTAGTCCTCTTAACAGAGAGAAACCAAATTCTAACTTTGTACCACCTTACCTTTACTATTAAAATTCTTTCCAATCTTAGCCAGTTCTGATCACATATAAAACTCCTTTCCCAGGGTTTCTCGTCCACAAAACTTCAAAGATTCTCTCTTCACCTTCAGATTCCATCCTTTTCTCTTTTTTTCTTTTTGTAAACTCTTTATTAGGACAAAATGACCTTCTTTACCCTTATCAAAATGCACTTCCATGCCTTATATCTTCTTTCTTTTGCATACAGTGATGTTTTCCCAATTAATTTTTAGTAGTCTTAATTAGAATATTTTAATTAGAATCTTTAACCTTTAAAAACCTTAATTTCTAGTAAAAACTAAGAAGTAATCAATTGTAAACTGTCCTTTACATTAGCATTCTGTAGAATGACAATCTTATAAATGCTATTTATAATTTCTAAAAACATGTGCTTTCTTATAGAAAATGTCTCAGTGTGGCACCAAACACATTTATTAATAGTCCTAAAAATTTTCAGTTTTTCTGTGAAAGGAAGCCTATGTTCAGTAATGTTTCAGTATCTTATTTTATTTGGGAATGGTCCAGATATTCAATAAAATTCCATCATTTCTGTCTATGTCGTCACAAACAGCAGGATGTCCTTCCTTCTCATGGCTGAATAATACTATCCATTATTTATCCATTGATCCATTCATTTATTATTGATGAATACTTAGGTTGTTTCCATGTCTTGGCTATTGTGAATGACATGGTAATGAACACGGGGGTATAGATATCTCTTCAAGATTCAATTTTTCATTTCCTTTGGATATATATATCCAGAAGTGGGATTGCTGGATCATATGGTGGTTCTATTTTTAAATAACTTCCGTACTGTTTTTCATAGTGGCTGCACCAATTTACATTCCCGTCAGCAGTTCACCAGACTTCCCTTATTTCCACATCCTTGCCAACACTTACCTCCTGTCCTTTTGATCATAGCCATTCTAACAGGTGTGAGGTCATAGCTCATTGGGGTTTTGTTCGCATTTCCCTGATGATTATTAATGTTGAACACCTCTTCATGCACATGTTGGCCATTTGGAGGTCTTCTTTGGAAAAATGTCTATTCAGATCCTTTGCCCATTTTTTAATTGGATTGTTAGTTTTTTGCTATTGAGTTGAAAATACTCTGATGAGAAATTTTGACCTGGAAAAAAGACTTAACTGTAAATAAACCTCAAGAGGTTAAGGACTGCATCATTCTCCCTCCTGTTGTACTCCTCTAGTCTCAAGTACAGCTTCTGATAAGGTAGTAAGTAAAATTTCTTTTCTGAATGAATTGAATAAATAAGTAATAATTTAAAACACACAAGAACGATATGAAGTGATATAAGATATATCTGAAGGGTTATTGAGTAAAATAGGAAACCATTTTCCTTTGTGGCACCAGAAGGTACAAAGACCAATAAGTAAAAGAACACAGATTGTTAGGCAAATATTTTAAAGAACTTGTCAATCGTCAGTACCGTCCAAATATGTAATGCACTGCTTGAGGTATTTGGGAGGGGATGGGTGGCCACAAGACAGAAATAATTTTACAGAGGGATGGGACATTGGACTAAGGTCTTAAGGTTCTTTGCAACAGAATATTTCCCCTGTGAGCTGAGGGAAACATGCAGAGAAAGGGATGTACCTAGAAATGTAAAAAAAAAATTTTTTTGCATTTAAAAAAATATTTATTTTATATTGGAGTGTAGTTGATTTACAACATTGTGTTACTTTCAGGTGTACAGCACAGTAATTCAGTTATATGTCTATATATATTCTTTTTCAGATTCTTTTCCCTTATAGGTTATTACAAAATACTGGTATAGTTTCTTGTGCTATACCTTTTCTTTTTTTTTTTAACAAAATAAAACCATGTTGATTTGGAAACCTTCCAACAAACAGCATTTTATTTGGAGAGTTCCCTTTCCTCATTTTAAAACCAGCTCTGGTGAGCAGAACCCTGTTTAAATCAACAAAGTAAGGGGGGAAATGTTAACTGTTATTCGTGGAACTCTCCCTGCAGTTCCCCAAATATCATTCATAACAACCACTCGAAGCAGATGTCTCCTCATTAGGAGGTTAGTGGTATATAGGCTGGAAGCATCAAGTTGAACAGTGAAGTCAATATTTGTCTTACTTTACATATCAAACTAGAAAATCAAGCAAACAACTCTTGTTATAACAAATGAATTGGTCTTGATAATTTTGTTACGCTATTTTGATAGCAAGCTTGCCAGGGCCTCAGAAGGTATTTATCGAGGAGGTCACACACAGAGGTAACACGCTTTTCATAAGACCACAAATATTATGAAAATGTGATACATAATTGTTTGCAATTCAAACATCCCATTCTTTAGGTGTTGACAGAAAAAGGCCACCACAGTGTATCTGAGGACCGAGGCAGCTGCCTCTGTTTACCTCCAAGTACAATGGGAGGTTACCTGCACAGGGGTGGAAGCAGGTATTTCTTGGTAGTGGCATCTGTCTCCAAGAGGAAGAGCTGAGTTACCTCACCAGAAACCTCCACCTCGCTTTCACCCTCCCAAGCACAGACCTGCTTCACAAGGTTAAGGACTGTTCCGTTAACAACTTTTTTTTTTTTTTAACATTGGAATATAATTGCTTTACAATGTTGTGTTAGTTCCTGCTGTATAACAAAGTGAATCAGCTATACTTCACACTAAAGACTCTTGAAAAGGTTTACTTTGCAAACAACCAATTCCTTTTTTTCTAACATAATGACTTTTAACCCCACAGTTTAAATAGCAAATAGATCGCTCAACATTACAGTTCAGGCAAAGCCATACTCCATACTTGTGAGTTTACCCAGAGACGCCCGTGAGGGATGATTTAGGATCGTGTTCCACGTTCGGGTGACTCTGAGATGTTTGGCTTTGCCTAGATACACTGGAGGGATGTAGGAGTGCCACCTCCAACAACTCCTCCCCCCGTGCTGTGCAGCCTGTTTCCAGGTGTTTCATCACAGCTCTTTCATTTTGCCCCAGAAATGTCTTTCTGAGTTAAAATTTCATTTTGCTGTGCAGTTTTAATGCAAGAAAATCATGAGCCCTCAAAAGGTGGAAAAATTGGTGAAGAAAATGGAGCAGAAGAGAGAAAAAGACTTCATGGTGTCTCTCCTCCATCAACCACCAGGAGCCATCGTCTTCCTTCTTGGGGACCAAAACCTTTAGCGCATCATGGACAAACTGTATTTATTGACCTTCAGACTGTTCTTTAGGATCTATATAAAAGTATCATTGCTCAAGTGATATACTTTTCTACCTATGCACATGGTTTGGGCATCTTAGTGCTGGTCTGGAACACATTCTAATTTTTCCTATTAAAATTAATGGAGTTTTTTCTTCCCTTAATGGCTTTTCACTTTATAGCAAGATTTGCAGGAATGAATGACACTTACTAAGCAAGGGATGGCTATAGCCTGGTCTTAACCTGATCTATACAAATGCATTCTTCCACCTCCTCAGTGGAATCTTCTCTAATCGCTAATCTGGTATAGCGATTAGATTAGCTAATCGGTATACTTCTGGTATATTTACTGGGCCCTGAAAATGGCTCTGTTTTCCCTGCCTCTTTCCTTTTGGCAAGTTATTCCTGTTCCCTGCAGTTCTCTCTCGTGGCAGATCACCCTATGCAGATCGTGCACGTGCTTCAATACCCTACTTGAATGCCTCCGCGGGCACTGCTTTCTCTGACATCCTGATTGGTTGGTTGCACCATTCCTTTTCCCATGTAGCCACATCTTGCTGAACATTATGGTAAACTGGTGGACAGGCCCAGGTCCTTCTCCCCAGTAGACTGTAAATTCTACTGTTTTCTCTCCCAGCCACCATCACCCAGCCTCACAGCACTTAGCAGGGAGCTGGACAAGATGTAGATGCTCAATAAATATTTATTGAATTGGAATTCTATGGAATGAATTATCGTTTTCTAGTCCAGCATACAGTGCAGGCCAAATCTCTGCATGCCCAAATTATTATTTTTTTATATATAAATGTATTTATTTTATTTATTTATTTTTGCCTGTGTTGGGTCTTTGTTGCTGTGCATGGGCTTTCTCCAGTTGCGGCGAGCAGGGGCTACTCTTCGTTGCAGTGCACAGGCTTCTCATTGCAGTGGCTTCTCTTGTTGCAGAGCATGGGCTCTAGGCACACAGGCTTCAGTAGTTGTGGCTCGCGGGCTCTAGAGTACTGGCTCGGTAGTTGTGGTGCAAGGGCTTAGTTGCTCCATGGCATGTAGGATCTTCCCGGACCAGGGCTCGAACTGGTGTCCCCTGCATTGGCAGGCGGATTCTCAACCACCTCGCCACCAGGGAAGCCCCAAATTATTTTTAAAGAAGTACGCTGTTGTATTTCTTCCTTCAGGATGGTCTGAAACAGGCAAAGACATTTTTGCCCTGACACTGATGGGGATAATAAGACAGTGCTTAACTAATTGGCTTTGTACTCAGACCCCTGACTGTGACACCCTGCTCTCCTACTTACTGGCTGTGGGACACTGAGCTAGTTTCTTAATCTGTCTAAGCCTCAGACCCTTAATTAGCAAAGAACAAAATGACACCTCCTTTTCTAGTTATTGTAGGTTCAAATGAATGTTTTTCCTTCCTCTGTCTCTTTTGATTTTAGACATACTTTATGTATTTATTGAGGTATAGTTTTTTCAACATTTATTTATTTGTTTGTTTGTTTATTTATTTATTTGGCTGCACTGGGTCTTAGTTGCAGCACGTGGGATTTTTTAGTTGCGGCACGCGAGATCTTAGTTCCAGCATGCAGGATCTAGTTCCCTGACCAGGGATCGAACCCAGGCCCCCTGCATTGGGAGCACGGAGTCTTAACCACTCACCACCAGGAAGTCCCTGAAGTATAGTTGACTAACAGCATTGTGTTCGTTTCTGGTGTACAGCAAAGTGATTCCGTTACATCTATGTGTCTATGTATGAGTATATATATGTACGTGTGTACATACATATGTATTCGTTTTCAGATTCTTTTCCATTACAGTTTATTACAAGATATTGAGTATAGTTCCCTGTACTATAAGGTAGGACTTTGTTGTTTATTTTATATATAGTAGTGAGTAACTGCTAATTCTAGACTCCTTACTTATCCCTCCCCAACCCCTTCCCCTTTGGTAACCATAAGTTTGTTTTCTATGTCTGTGAGTCTGTTTCTGTTTTGTAAATAAGTCCATTTGTATCATTTTTTTAGATTCCACGTATAAGTGATACATATGATATTTGTCTTTCTCTGGCTTACTTCACTTAGTATGATAATCTCTAGGTCCATCCATGTTGCTGTAAATGGCATTATTTCACTCTTTTTTATGGCTGAGTAATATTCCATTGTATATGTGTACCACATCTTCTTTATCCATTCCTCTGTCGATGGACATTTAGGTTGCTTCCGTGTCCTGGCTATTGTTAATAGTGCTGCAATGAACATTGGGGTGCATGTATCTTTTCAAATTAGAGTTTTCTCCAGATATATGCCCAGGAGTGGGATTGCGGGATCATATGGTAACTCTGTTTTAAGTTTTTTAAGGAAGCTCCAGACTGTTTTCCATAGTGACTGCACCAATTTATACTCTCACCAACAGTGTAGGAGGGTTCCCTTTTCTCCACACCCTCTCCAGCATTTGTTATTTGTACACTTTTTATGATGGTCATTCCGACTGGTGTGAGGTGATACCTCATTGTAGTTTTGATTTGCATTTCCCTAATAATTAGTGATGTTGAGCAGCTTTTCATGTGCCTATTGGCCATCTGCAGACATATTTACTTTAAAGTCATTTTCAGATTGCTCCATTATTTTCATTTCCTTGGGAGTAAATCTTTTTTTCAGCATCAGCTTTCTTCACATGCTTTGGACTTGGAGGCTGAGAGCTCCTCATGAGTAGGAGTTCAAGGGTATATATGTTCCCTTCTCTCTAGTTTAGTCTTCCCTTACTGACAACTTTGCTGTTTCCTCCACAATCTACCCCTGTGCTTCCAGGGAGATCCAGATCTTTTTTTTTTTTTTTTTTTTTTTTTTTTGCGGTACACGGGCCTCTCACTGTTGTGGCCTCTCCCGTTGCGGAGCACAGGCTCGGGACATGCAGGCTCAGCGGCCATGGCTCATGGGCCCAGCCACTCCACGGCATGTGGGATCTTCACAGACCGGGGCACGAACCCGTGTCCCCTGCGTCGGCAGGCAGACTCTCAACCACTGCGCCACCAGGGAAGCCCAGAAATCCAGATCTTAATGGAGAATCTCAGGGCTCCCACGTGAAGGTAATATTAGGGTATCACAGAGGTATTGACTGCGGCTACCTAGTCGATTGGACCCCTTCCTAGAGTGAGGCTGCATCTGTTTCCTTCTGCCACTCAGGCTCATAAGTTTATGACACTGCCCCTTCAGGTAGTACCAGCACTTCCCTCAGCCTCTGTTTGTGCCAGAATTTGGTGGAACTCCCCAGTTTTAGGCAGTGTGCCTGATACACCTCTCATGAGGTATTTGGTCCCAATTACCCCACAGACATTGAACTGTTCCCTCAGACCCAGAGAACAGCCAGTCGTAGTTGCAACCCTGCTCACTGCTCCGTCCTGTGTTCGGGTCTAGAGAGATCTTTATCTTGCTTAGAGGATCTTTATCTTGCATGCTTTTGTTATTTATTTATGTATTTAATATTTTGATATTTTTGTATATTACTGATGTGTGTCTGGAGCTACAGATAGAAAGGGATGGTGATGGGGTTGCTGTGCGTGGTTGAAATCACAATGCTGTCCTAACCTGCCAGGAGCACTGTGGAAGGCGTCCTGAAGGAGGTCCATTTGAACTGCGTTCAAGAGATGAAGCAGGACAGGGAACCAACCCTGAGAAGGGGCCTGAGCTCTAGTCTAAGAAAGAAACATGTAAGCGGTATGTCAGAGAAGACAAAGAGATTGATTTTAGTTGGTAACCATAGCTCCCAAACAGAAAACTGTATTAGATTGAACCATCTGAAATTGCTTTTTACTTGCAAAAACAGTGATTTCATATGGTTCAACCTAATGTGTGTGTGTGTGTGTGTGTGTGTGTGTGTGTGTGTAAGGGGATGTCATGGGAGTTTAGGCTGAAAAAGGAGGCAAGAGCAAAATTCAAAGCCCACAGAAATTAAATGACATACCAAGATGGCTGAGCTCTGTCCTCCTCGAGGCACCTAATTTTGAACAAAACCACAGCAAAGCCATAGTAGGGGATGGACAGCCGCATAGGGAGGAAGGAGGAGGAAGAAAAGAGGAAGAAGCAGTAGAAGAGGAGGAGGATATGGAGCAGAACAAGAAGGAGGAGTAGATATAAAGGGGAGCAGGGGGCTTCCCTGATGGTGCAGTGGCTAAGAATCCACCTGCCAATGCAGGGGACACGGGTTCGAGCCCTGGTCCGGGAAATTCCCACATGCCACGGAGCAACTAAGCCCGTGTTCCACAACTACTGAGCCTGAGTGCCACAACTACTGAAGCCCGTGCTCTGCAACAAGAGAAGCCACCGCAATGAGAAGCCCGCGCACCGCAACGAAGAGTAGCCCCCGCTCACCGCAACTAGAGAAAAGCCCGTGCACAGCAACAAAGACCCAACGCAACAAAAAATAAAATAGATAAAATAAAATTAATTAATTAAAAATTTTTTTAAATAAAATAAAATAAAAAATATAAAGAGAAGGAGGGGGGGAAGAGAGGAGCTAGGAGGAGCAAGAGTACTGTTTTCTCAGGAAGTTTACGCTTTGGTTCTGAATGTCCAACACTCATAAATAGCATATATACAGGTTTGATTCTCAAGATCTTTTACAAAATAGAGTATGGTAATGAGTAAAATGGGATAAACCGCAAGTGAGGGCATGAAAATGAAAAGAAGGACCCCTGGACGTGACTGGAGATCATCTAGTCCAACTTCCTCATTTTATAGGTGGGGAAACTCAGACGCAGAGAGACTCAGTGACTTGCCTGAAGTCATATAAATTCAGACCCAAGACTAGCACACTAGTCTTGTGCAGTTTTCCTCTCATTTCCTCATCAGGGAGAAGTTAGTTAATTGAGAAATACTCACTGGAACAGATATATTTTGAGCCAAACGAAAGGAAGCAGCATTTATAATTTTGGTTCTTGCAAATGCAAATTTTGTAGACTACTATGTTGGTGGGTCTAATGATTTGCAAAATGTAATGGAAATGTCTTTTGAGCAAATAAAATGCATTCCATATAAATACTCTATATTTTGGAAAATGACATAATTGACAGAAGAAAGGAGAAATCCTTAAAAAAACGGGGTGGCAAGAAGCCATCACTGGTCACAGGGAGTTATGGTCATGAGTGATGACAGACCAATAAGGCAGTCACCTCTTGACTGACTCCTTAGACCACTGGATTCTGACATTCCTAATGCGCCTGTTGACTTCTGGGAATAAGCTCCTGAAGGAGGAGATTAACGTCTAAGCTGGACCATGTTTTTCCCTCAAACACAAACTTAATGTGTAGATACGGCATCTCTTTTCTTTCTGATCAAAAGCGGACTTTCTCTACACAGCCTCTATACAATGAGTAGTACTGAATTTTGACATTTTATTAAACTTTGGTTTGGTTTCTAAAGCAAACTTCAGCACTCCATACCTACTTTAGGAGACACCAATAAAATAAAGGAATTTATTGCCCTATCCTAGCCATGCTGTAGTTCTAGAAATTGTGTTATAGATAGGATAATCTTTTTACTGGAAAGACTGTGATTTTTATCATTTTTAAAGTTCTATTTTCTTAAAGAGAGAAGTTTAGATATTTTAAGCTAGTAATTTCCTTTCTAGGAAGCAATCCTAAGGAAACAATCAGAAACTCAGATTAACATACAGATATGCTCATCATTTAATCATTTATTATCATAAAAAATTAAAATCAGTCTGAATGTCAAGAAATAATAAGATAATTAAATTATCACATATACATACACTGGAACATTAGATACTGTTGAATTCATGTTTCAAAGAATATGTGACAATATCTCCTATAGAATGTAAGCTTCCTGAGAATACAGATCAGGTCTGATTTTCCTCAACACTGTATTCTCAATTCTTAGCACAGTGCCTCAATTAATATTTGTTGGACGAATGAATGGGTGGATGAAAGTATTAAGGTAAAAAATAAAAAGAATTCAAAGCTATGTATCTATTGTAAATCACACTATTTCTTCTCAAGTAAAACACTCCAAAGAGATACTGTCACTATTATTACAAACAAAAGCAATATTACCAAAAGCATTACTTTCTTGTGGCTTCATACCATGTAAATATAATGAAAATGTGTTTGCATTAAAAAGCAGAAATATGTTCTTGGGTGCTCATGTAGAGTTTTGCTGCATATGATAAACAGGTTGAGAGTAAAACAGAAGATAAACTGTCCTTTTATTTTAATCAATTTTCTCCCCAAATTCTATTATATTGAACCTTATTTTTCAAAATTCGTTCTTTGTTGCCATAGTGATCAGCTCCCAGTGTGAAATTATATCACACTGGCTTTCTTTCAAGTTTCAATAACATGCCGTCACCACCCACTTCTCTTTCAAAATGTTCAAATCCTCTAATCACTCAGTATCTTAATAGCCTCACTTTTGGGGAGTTGAAATGGGAGTCTGGAGCTAGGAAAGGGTTGTATACAAAGAGTGGGAGTGAAATAAAAGGAAAATAAAAAAGTAAAGTTTGGAAATAAATTATTATATAAAATAAGGTTTGACCTTCTCCATCTAGCAATCTACTCTTCTCAACATACCTCAAATTTTCCTTTTATACATTATACACTAACGAATGAATTAAGCCTTAACTTAGAAGGAAAGCAATTTGAGAATGAAGGTACATTGTCTGTATTAGCACTTATAGATTATCCTTAATATAGAAAGAGTCTTTACAAAGCAATAAGAAAATATTTTCCTATAAAAGAATGAAGGAAAGTCATAGATAGACAATTTACAAAAGAAAATAATAAAATTGTCAATAAACACATAAGAGGATGTTCAACTTTGATAGTAGTCAAAGAAATAAAAACAAGATACTGCCTTTTGTCTGGTGTTTGGTAAAAATTAAAAAGGACAATAATGCTAATATAGCTAGAGTCTAGAGAAACGGGTACTCTTAAACATTGTGGTAAGAATGTAAATTGGTACAGCCTCACTGGGTATCTTTTGAATTAGGATTTCCACTCCCAGGAATTTATCTAAAGGGGAAAAAAATAGAGAAATGGGGATATATTCCCATTCACAAAGATGGATATACAATGATGTTCATCTTCTCGTTGTTTTCATACAATAAGTGGAATCAACCCCAATGTCCACCAACAAGGAATATTATATAGATTATGATTTAACCATATAATGGAGTGTTCTGAAGACATTGAAAATGATGACGTAGATCTGTATTTCTTGACATGAAAAGTTTTCACATTGACATGGAAAGATATCCACATAACATGAGGTGGGGGAAAGACATATGGAGATTTGGAAGACTTCTGAAAATACCCTAGGAAAAATAAATGTGCATGAGTCTCCACAGAAACAGGTCTAGACGTGGCTACACCAAACTACACACTGTGGTTATGGCTGAGAGGTACGTTTACAAGTGACTTTTATTCTATAAATTTCTGTATTGTATGAATATTTATAACTGGCAAATTAAAATCAGGAAAATCAACTGAGATGGTTCCATTTTTGTTACACACCAAGTAAGTTTCTCACAGAATTTGAAACTTAAGTTCCCAGACACATAAAACTCTTAGGACTGAAGTGGACCTTGGAAATCAGAAATGAAGTGGTGTTGATTGGGTTGAGGAAGTCTTATGGAAACACCTGACACAAATCTGTTACCCAACAAGTAGTTATTGAATAAAAGCCTGGATTTAGGCCCTCATTTTACAAGACAGGAAGCCCAGGCTCAGAGGATGCTTACTCTGGGTCACAAAATGAGTAAGGGAGTAACCCAGGCTTCCAGACTCTTGAGTCTCCTGGTTTTCTCACCTGAACAGGCCAACCCCATGGAACAAAGTAACCTTTCCCTCCAGCAATTTCAGGTGACTGCCTATTTTGTATAGCCAAAGGCGTTGTTTTCTTAATGGATGACACATCTTGAGCAAAGAAAGAAACATAGCATGACTCAAACAGTGAGCTGAGTTTACATAGAAATTATAGGCTGTGCCACTGTTTGGTAAGAGTTTGGAACTAATTACAAGATATTCCCAAAACAACACCTCTTTGGGCATCACATGCATTTCTGAAGATTTCCTGTGGAGGACTGCTGGCCAAGGGCATTTCCTCTGTGAAAATCCAAACATTGCTTGTTTATTGTTATGCAAGATTTCTAGGAATCTTTCTAGTAACCATAACCAAAGACTGGATGTGTAGACCTTCCCACACAGGGACCTATTCAGATAAGGAAGCATTTCTGTTGTTAATGTAACCTATCACTCCTGAATAAAAGTGATTCCATTCTGTCTGCCTTTAATACAGGAGATGGGTATAAATGGAGTCATATTAATGGGAAAAGCCCATATTTCTCTGATCCTTGACTGAAAAGTGTCACAGGTTTTGTCTGAGTGTCCCCGACTTGTGTCTCATCTGGGCTCCAAATTTGACCCCTAGATATTGGCTCGGTGCTTTGTGACAGCCTGGAGGGGTGGGATAGGGAGGGTGGGAGGGAGGGAGACGCAACAGGGAAGACATATGGGAACATATGTTTATGTATGACTGATTCACTTTGTTATAAAGCAGAAACTAACACACCATTGTAAAGCAATTATACCCCAATAAAGGTGTTAAAAAAATAAAAAAATAAAAAAAATAAAAAAAAAAATTGACCCCTAGCTATATCCCCTACAACCCCAAAGAGGGACTCCCACATTCTTTCTCTCTCCTGGTCTCTTCTTTGAGGCTCTCTGCTCTTAGCTACACTGGCCTCTGCTGCCAGTGCCCATCACATGGAGGTCCAAGTCCATGGTCTGGCTCTCTCTGAATGCTCCCGATTGGACCAAAACTCAATGATAGTCTAGTGACCTATTGTCCGAAGACTGGGGAGAAAGCATCACTCGCTCTGGGCCATATTTTGTCACCAGGAGCTTGAGGGAGCTGAGTCTCTCACCAATGACTCCCCAAGGCCAGCAAGGTAGAGACAGGACAGGTGCAAGAACACCCTCCCCACGACCCTATCTCTCCCCAGACACACCAAAATCCTCCTCACCCTTCCTGCAACTCAAAACAGGCTGGATGCAGACCAACTCAGGCAAATCACCGCCTAATGACAGCTCTTCAGACAGGTCTGAACCTTGTCACAGGCTCAAGTAAAGATCTCGGCTACATGCATTTCCCTCGTCATTTTATATTCCAAAACAAAAGCCTACTTTTTTTTTAAGATTTTTTTGGTGTGGACCACCTTGAAAGTCTCCATTAAATTTGTTACAGAGTTGCCTCTGCTTTATGTTTCGGTTTCTTGGATACAAGGCATGTGGGATCCTAGCTCCCGGACCAGGGATCGAACCCGCACCCCCTGCATTGGAAGGTGAAGTCCCAACCACTGGACCACAAGGGAAGCCCCACAAAAGCCTATTTTGAAAGAATGAAACTAGTTTGCACTGTGCTAAAACAAATTTAACATCTGACTACTGTAAAGCAGTCTGTCGATTCAGGCTGAGTTCACTGGGAAGGAAATGCAAAGCAAAACACGTAAACATGGATATGAAAACCAAGGAAGACAACAATGAAACCCAACAGTGAAAATGATGCCCTTTCTTTTTGGCTTCAATTTGTCATTTCTTTCAGAACAGATCAAACCACTGTGTAGACAACTTTTTAAAAGTGAGCAAGTTGGGCTTCCCTGGTGGCGCAGTGGTTGAGAGTCCGCCTGCCGATGCAGGGGATGCGGGTTCGTGCCCCGGTCCGGGAAGATCCCACATGCCGCGGAGCGGCTGGGCCCGTGAGCCATGGCCGCTGAGCCTGCGCGTCCGGAGCCTGTGCTCCGCAACGGGAGAGGCCACAGCAGTGAGAGGCCCGCGTACCGCAAAAAAAAAAAAAAAAAAAAAGTGAGCAAGTTAAAGTTAATTTTAAGCTTCATTTTATTTCAATTTTCAAAGTGAACTTTAAAAAGTGCTTTAATGTGACTTGCACGAATGAACTGAAACACTAAACACATTTCGCAGCAGCTGAAAGAGAAGACAGACTCCGTTTCCATAAGATATGGCTGGGCCCGACTGAATGCACTCAGATCAATGTCAAACATCAGGGATTAGCTACACAAACACACAGAATTTAGCACCGCTGAAGTTGACCACTCAGACTTAAATGCAACTGTTCTCAGAGAAGATCAATGTTTATAGCCTTAAATTCATTCCATATTTCATTTAAATGCAAGTTGGTTTATGCCCGAAGCCAAGGCCTGACATTTCACGGGGGTTTCATCCCCAACAGCCCCAACCCAGCATAAAGCCTCATGCAGACTCCCAGGTGCCAAGGAGGCTTCAGGACCACAACCTCGAGGCCCACCGACCAGAGGTCCAGAAACAGTGCAGGAAGGCACACCCACATATGCAACCACGTCCTGAAAAGCCTAACGCCATCTCCCTAACTGGTTTCTCTGCCTACCTCTTACCCCCTCCAGCGGTCTCTATGGGGCCGCCAGAGCCATCCTTCCAGGGGCAAGGATGAGTAACATTTACCCCACCATTCAATTCAAGGCCAAGTTAAACACTTAGGAAGGCATTGCCAAAGAGCAGAGCAGACATAATAGTTGAAAATTAGAAGCAGAACCCAAAGAAAAGCTCCAAATAAATCTAGGTCCAACTCATATAGTTTCTTTCACTGGGTTTCTTTTCATTAGCTTGCATTTCAAAAGTTGTGCACACCCAGCACAGAAAAATCAGAAAGAACACCTCTACAGCCATACTTGCATCTCCCGGAATGGCATTTTTGTACATATCTTTCAAGATCCTTCCTGTGGGCACACATACATAGAGATAATATTTTTACAAAACCGGACCCCTGAAGTAAGTGCTGTCTGTTACACACCGTATTTTAGGTCAGGGGTTCATAAACTCGGCTGCTCATTATAATCACCTGGGGAGACTTTGAATCCCTTGGACAGGCCTCAATCCTGACCTCTAAATTAGAATTTCTGGAATGAGACCCGGGCGTCAGTATTTTTAAAAACTTCCTAGGTGTATCCAAGGTACAAAAGAGTTTGAGAACAGCTGTCTCGTGCACAGTAGCAGACTAGGCCACCCCAAAATACGCCTATCCATCTTTGGCATAAAGATTATTCTGAGAAACTGCAGACACGGGAGAAGGTCCGAAAACAGAGTAGAAGTTATCCTTTACTAAGGGACATTTACATTTATAAGGGAAATCTCCATCTGTAGGGATGTCTCCCTCTATACCAGGAGTAGCAGGATGGCTGTAAGTCACAAGAAACTTGTCAGTGGAGAAGGCACCCCTCAAGTCTGCGGAACAACCTTACTCTCCTTTCCTGGGCGTTTCCTGGTACCCTCCCACAGCTGGCTCGCCTCCTGCACACCCCGCACTTCCAACACCTTTCTTTTGTCTTTCACTGAAGATATATTTACGGCGGTAGCTTGGGCCGTTTCAGGGAGCTCTACTCAGTTTTCCTGGGCATCTCCTATGTATATGTAAGGTATACATGCTAGTAAACTTTCATTTGTTTTTCTCTTGTTAACCTGTCTTTTATCACAAGGGGCACTCGGCCAAGAACCTGGAAGGGTGAAGGGAAAATTACTTTTCCTCCCCTATACTTTCATAAAGAACCGAGAGTAAGGAGATTGGGTTTGGGGTGAGGTAGAGCGGTAGCAGACAAACTTTGCTGTGTATCCAATCCCCTGGGGAACTCGGCGAAGATACCTGGTCTCAGGCTGTCTCCTACTGCCATGAGTCTTGGACTCTGCATCCTGTATTAGCTCTCTAGGCAATTCAGATACACACCAAGCTGGGAGGCCACCAGCTCAGATGACCAACCTCCTGTTGTGTGATTGTCTCTTAGGTGACCCTCTCCTTCCTCATGCTCACTAACCATAACCTCAGGAACTGGGCTGTTCTCCATGGCAGAAGCCTCTATCCACGTGTGGCTACTGAGTGCTTGAAATGTGGCTGGCTCAAATTGAGAGGCGCTGCGGATATAAAACAAACACTGAATTTCAAAGACTGAGGACACATTGAAATGACAGTATTTTGACTATATTGGGTTTCTCTCTTTTTTCCTCTTTTTTCTTTTTCAGTGTGGCCACTAGGAAATTTAAATTACGCGTGTGGCATATAACTTATTTCTATGGGACAGGCTGCTCTAGGGGACAAGACTTACGCCTGTTCACTACCGTCTTTCCAGCACCTAGCTCAGCGATTTTGCATCAAATAGGAAATCCATCAATATTTTCTGGAAAGAGGGAATGAGTCAATGAATTAATGAATGAACATCTGGCAGCCCAGGCATTCATGGTATTATTCCACAGACAAAGGAGAAACTTTCGAAAAATAGTAGCTATGTTGGCTTGGGTTCCCCCAGAAGCAGTCACTGAGACAAGGATTCAAGTGCAAGTGATCTATTTGGGATCTACCTATTTGCTCTCCTATCCCATCCTAGAGGCGCCAAAAACAAAAGCCAGGGAGTGGAGAAGTGAAACTGGGAAGGAAGGAGGCTAATAAAGGGTGTGATCTCAAGCCAGTTACTACTGTGGGCGACTAGAACTTGATCCTGCTGGGAAACCTTAGGGAACAGCACAGAATTAGTGCTTTGAAGTTATCTCCTTCCGCCAGGGTATTTCTACACCATTCCTATCTATCATTAGTTAAAGCTGCTGGGAGGGCTGCATGTGTTCATCCCAGGCACTCTGTCCTACTGTGGGACGCAGACAGAGAAAGCCCGCAGGCAAAGAGACATCAGTGTTAGCAGGGTGGCATGTGCTAACGTGGTATGGCTGAGGGGCAGGGGCATAGCCAATGACACCTAACTATAATTCCTTTCAAAGCAAGCTTGTTAATTCCATCAGCTAATAATTAAAATTGGTACCACCATCATACAGCTCTCCACATCCATAAGACAGTCAGTAAAGCCCCTTTGGGACCCTATGGCAGCTCTTTCCTTGTTAACTCCACTTCTTGCCCTCCCATCCCATCCTAGAGGCGCCAAATGCATATGGGGAAGAGGTCACTAGTAATGAGCCCAGTGTGGCTTAATGAAGTGTTGCCCAAGTTGCTTAAAGATGACCCCAGCTTTGCTGTCACTGAGTCACCGCTCTGCCCTTCATCTCCTGCTAGTTCACCCTAGGCAGGTGTTGGCGGGCAATTTTCTTTCTTCTGGTTTCTGCATCACGATGCGTACTCACCCAGAAATGTGACTGGCCCTTGTCTCTGAATTGCCCTCAATACATGTACACGTGAAATGATACACGTGTGTGATACATGAAGTGGTAGCAGCTCAATATTTTAACAAAGAGTCACAAATTTCTAGTTCAGAAAATATGACTTCACTCAGTATTAAGTCATTTCCCAGAAACCAGACCATAGCGGTTCTGTTTTTGGAGGTTAATTTCTTCTGGTTCTAATTTGAAATGAATCAGGAGAGCCTCCAGAATAATTTCATTAAGCACAGTGAAGCAAGGCAAATAAAACAAGTAGTAAACAAATGGAAAATAAGAAATGGCTGATCTAGGGGGAATCGAACTCAAAGGAGTCTGGAGTCTTTATAGTAATTTTAAATCTACTTGATACCATAAAAATGGATGTGTTTTCCATGACCAGCGCATTGCACTAAGGGCCTTGGTTTCATTCAGAGGACTCGGGGCAAACCACTGTCACAACCTGTCACTGCTGGAACTTTGCCTTCAAGGCCCTTTCCCCGGTCTAACGTTCTAGCATTTATTTTCCCTTCCTGGAATTTAGGTAGTGTAAATATTTAGGTTATTTACTTCAACTTTTAGGTTATAAATAATCAGGTTATTTAATTTAGATAGATAGATAGATAGATAATCTTAAAGGTCCTGCAAATAGTTGGGCCACCATAACTTTAAAAATAAACTGGATATTCCAATAAAGATATACAAATTTAAATTAATTCCTCGATCACTGATCCTTCTGTACTTAACAAACACATGTGAAGAATCAAGAGTTGGCAAACACATAGTTTCTACTATACAGCAAAGTGAATCAGCTATACGTATACATACATCCCCTCTGTTTTGGATTTCCTTCCCGTTTAGGTCACCACACAGCACTGAGTAGAGTTCCCTGGGCTATACAGTAGGTTCTCATGATCTATTTTATACATAGTATCAATAGTGTATATATGTCAATCCCAGTCTCCCAGTAAGAGGACTCTCTGTGAGGGTCAGGGGCAAAGGTGGGACGCTGGGGCCATCCGCAGGAGGTCTGACAGAGTGTTTCTCAACCACAGACAGGAACTGTGTAGAGAGAACGGCCCTGTACGGGGTCCTCACAAGCAGCACGTGATGCCTGTGACACAGAACATTCAGAGTCAAGAGATCACTGCTAAGAGGACCACCGAGCAAAACCCCTGTGTTCCTCCTGGTCCCCTCAACCCTGCTCTGACCCAGAAAGATCCAGAAGTAGGGAGGAGGAGTGATGGGTAAGAAAAAGGGGAAGAAGATTCCCACATCCCTCCCCACTTCTGACCCAAGCGGACTCAGCCTCAGCGACAGGAAGAGGGATGTTTCAATATGGAGGGACGGAGAAGTTTGGACTTCGACGTGATGTTTTAATACCTGAAAAGCTCTTAACTGACTTGTTCTTACGAATGGAAGCAGCCCAGGAGGCTATAGAGTGAACCCAGGAAGTTGTATGGGGGTGAGGAAGGGGGAATGTCCCGTTGCAAGAGCTTGTGATGGGGGAAGGACGAACTCGCTTCCTTTTGCACCCCAGCAAGTTCATTAACCTGGTTATGCTGTCAAAGATCCTGTGCTTACAATAACCTAACACCAAACTAGTGACCCTTTTCCTTGGCCTTCGATCTGACTTGAACTTCCTTTTGCAAGGAAAATTGATGTCGACTTGATAGCAGGAAAAAAAAAAGAGCTGGCAAACACAGATGTCCATAGTGCATAAGAGAACAGCTCTGCCTGGGCAAAGAACGCCCATAAAGATCCCAAATTGTGTGCTTCCCTGCTGGCGCAGTGGTTGAGAGTCCACGTGAGACACGGGTTCGTGCCCCGGTCCGGGAAAAGATCCTGAATTGTTGCCATGGAGGAACGTGGGCTCCATCTTTCTTAATCTACTGATTTTCTAAGAGAAACTGAATCCACAAATTTTTATGAGAAATACCCCCTTTTTTGTTTAACATTGGCAAGTAATTTTTAAAATTTTAAAAATACTGTGCAGATCCACATGAAAAGAGCCAAGCGGGGGCAGGCAAGGTTGTGACTTTGAATCTACCATGGGGTAAGTACAGTCATAGGTGCTAACTGGGTCAGATACAAAGATCTGTAGCATGTGCCATGTCATCCAGCAGCTTCCTATCCAGGAGGACAGATGATGCATACAACTAAACTTCATACGAAGGGGAAAAAAAGGCGGGGAGCAGCGTGTATTAGTCAAGGTTCTCCAGAGAAACAGAACCAGTAGGCTCTCCTCCTATAGGTTCTGTATATATATATATATACACCAATGCATATTGTCTATTATCTATATCTATCTATCTATCGAGAGAGAGACAGAGAGTTTGAGATTTATGATTTCTTTGAAGGAACAGGCATGGGGACTGCAAGCCTATAATTTATAGGGCAGGCTGGCAGGTTGGAAATTCAGGCAGGAGTTGATGCTGTAGTCTTGGGGCAGAATTTCTTCTTTTCCAAAGCACCTCAGTTTTTGCTCTTAAGGTCTTCAATTGACTGATCCAGGGTCACATGATCCAGGGTAATATTCTTTACCTAAAGTCAACTAAAGTAGCTAGCCACATCTACAAAATACCTTCACAGCAACATCTAGACTAGTGTTTGAATAACTGGGTACTGCAGCCCAGCCAAGTTGACACGTAAAATTAACTATCCCGCGGATAAGTGCTGTAAGAGAGGTACGAAAATTACTACAGTTCAGAAAAATCTGAAATTAAGGAAGGGTAAAGGGTTGAGAAACAATCCCCATGATAAAAGACTAAAGAAATACAGATTTCTCAATAGAGAAGACCAAGAAGAAACACTGCTAATCAACAGTAGCCAAGCACGTGTTGGTCGTTATTACGTGGTATTTCATTTAATCATCTCAACACCCCCTAATGCGGTAGCAACTATGATTATCCCCATTTTCTAAATGAAGCCACCAACCCCAGTGTTTTCAATATCATATGACTATTAAGTGATGGAGATGGGGACTCAGATTCAGGCAGTTTGAAATCTCTTGAGCCTTTATACCACCTCGCAATGAAATCATACCCCACGTGTTACCTCATTAATTCTCACAAAAGCCCCATGAGGTGGGTATTACTATATCCCCACTTGGCAAATGAGGAAGCTGAGGCTTGAAGTACAAGGTAGCTACACAGTTCCATCCTGGTCTCTCTGATTCTGAACTTGTGCTCTGACCACCCCCAGCACCCTGCATGCCTCCCACCTCAGCTCCAAGTATGCAAAGAATAACATGTCAAGTGCTCTCGTTTATGTCCACATGCGACCCACAAGAGGAATGGGGCTTAAAGTCAAGCAGAACAAAACATTGACAGAAAATTGGAAGTAACTTCTTGGTTGTACATCAGGGAAATACACGCCTCAACCAGAGAAAGAAAGGTTTATCCTTGGAGACCCTGCTGCTTTCAACATTCACCTCCCGAAAGACAAGACAGGTTATAGTCATTTAATGGGAATGTGTATTGAGACTCTGAATTTTGGTTATTGATTGGCAAGAATAAAAACACAGCCACCCACACAGAAAACAACAGCAAAGTTGGCTTCTCCTAAATGAAAATATTTCTTTGGCTTTCTCTTAGCTACATATTTTTAGCAAAAATTAAACATACACTGCAAATCATGCCTTCATTTCTTGGGTAGGGAATAGACTCATTTCAATCTAACTTCAAAGGAGCAACCAGGAGACTCTTCTTTCTCAGCCCAATTTGAAACACTCCCACACTTTTTTATCCTTTTCCCTCTGTGAGTTATTTTTTCCCTCCTCAGAACGTAGAGTATGTGAGAAAATGTACTGTTCTATTTTTGCTGAGGAATGAATTTTAAGCTCATAAACTCTTAACTATTCAATTGTTATCCTTTCTCTAGACCTTTATATTAGAGTCAATGCTAGGTCTTCCTTCCTCCCATGATCATAAAGATAACATGCGATATAGGCTAATAATTTAGCTATTGTCTAAGACTAAATGATGCTCCTTAATTGTAAGCATTATTTTTATTCTAATTATATCTCTATAACAGTAATCATCCAACCCCTCATAATTTTATGTGTGGTCGTGATATTGTAGGTCGAATAATAAAAACAAAATTTATATTCATTGAGCCCTACTGTGTGCCAGGCATCAGGCTATACACATATTTAAAACTCACATCAACCTTCTGAGGTAGGGACTAATTGTTGTCCCCATCTTTCTAAGGAGAAAGCCGAGGTATAGGGGACTTCAGTAACTTCCCCGTGTTTACACGGAATGGGGCTGAGATTTAAAATGAAGCACCTAACTGCAGAGACCATCTGTGGTCATAACAACGTGCACAGCTCCCACTAAAAATTGGTGAGGTTTTATTTTCTTGTTTTACTCTTCCTTCGTGGGAGTTTGAAACAACATTCAATGAAGGCAGAACAAATAAATAAACACAAATACTCCAAAGGGAAACACGGCGAATACGTAGGTGGCCTTATCCTCATTCAGTGGAGATGCCAGTCAGAAGGTGGGCCATGAATCTACACGAGACAATAAGCTGTAACATGGAGGTGGAGGTTTGGGAGGTCGTTTACAGCAACCACTTGACCTTAAGGACCATAATAGGATTTCTGGGATGCAGCAAAGCTTATGAGAAATCACAGACATAGAGCTTGACACCTGTCTTAGTCTGTCCAGGCTTCTATAATAAAATATGATAGACTGGGTGCTTGTAAACAACAGAAATTTATTCCTCACAGTTCTGGATGCTGGAAATCCAACATCAGGGTGCCAGTGTGGTTGGGAATCTGGTGAGGGCTCTCTTATGGGCTGCAGACTGCCAACTTCTTGCTATATCCTTACATGGTAGAAGAGAAGGGAGCGCACTCGGATCGCTTTTATAAAGGCACTAATCCTGTTCATAACCTAATCCCAAAGGATTAGGGATTTGGAGGTGCTAATACCATCACATTGAGCACTGGAGTTCAATATATGAATCTGCTGGCAGGGGAAACACAAATGTTCAGTCCATGGCAACACCCAACCCATCTCCCTCTTTTTATCAAAGTGACAACAGAGGTCTAAAGTGGGAAAATGGCTTACCCAGATTCATGGAGTTTTTGGTAAAACTAGAGCCATTTATTCAGTTAACCAATTTCTCTGCACCTCATGACCTCTCAAATAGGTGAGTTTAGTTAGGCAAATGGGTGTGGCTTTCAAAATCAATTCAACAGCTCAAGTTAAACACAGAGACAAAAATATTACGGTACCAGATGTTCACTTTCTTTTTTTTAATTGAGGTATACTTGACGTAGAACATTATATTAGTTTCAGGTGTACAAATGATGATTTGATATTTGTATATGTGGTGAAATGATCACCACAGTAAGTCTAGGTGACATCTGTCATCATACATAGTTACAAAATTTCTTTTTCTGGCGCTGAGAACTTTTAAGATCTACTCTTTTAACAACTTCCAAATACGCAATTTGGTGTTATTAACTATAGTCACTATGCTTTACATTATATCTCCATAATTTGTTTCTTTTGCAACTGGAAGTTTGAGCCTTTGGGCTTCCTTCACCCATTTTCCACATCCCCCAGTCCTGCCTCTGGCAACCACCAATCTGTTCTCTGTATCTGTGAGCTGGTTTTTTGTTTTTGTTTATGTTTTTTAGATTCCACATGTAAATGAGATCATACAGTACTTATTTCACTTATAATGCCCTCAAGGTCTATCTGTGGTGTGGCAAATGGCAAGATTTCATTCTCTTTCACAGCTGAATAATAACCCACTGTTTAGCACAATTTCTTTATCCATTCATCCATCAATGGACACCTAGGTTATTTCCACATCTTTGCTATTGTAAATAATGCTGCTGTGAACATAGGGGTACATATGTCTTTTTGAGTTATTGTTTTCATTTTCTTTGGATAAATATCTGAAAGTAGAATTGCTGGATCATATGATAGACCTATTTTTAATTTTGTGAGGAACCTCCATACTGTTTTCCATAGTGGTTGCACCAGTTTACATTCCATTTACACCAACAGTGCACAAGGGTTTCCTTTTTATTTGTCATCTTTTTTTTCTTTTTTTTTCTTTTTTTTTTCTTTTTTTTTGCAGTACGCTGGCCTCTCACTGCTGTGGCTTCTCCCGTCGCGGAGCACAGGCTCCAGACGCACAGGCTCAGCGGCCATGGCCCACGGGCCCAGCCGCTCCGCGGCATGTGGGATCCTCCCGGACCGGGACACGAACCTGCGTCCCCTGCATTGGCAGGCAGACTCCCAACCACTGTGCCATCAGGGAAGCCCTATTTGTCATCTTTTTGATAACACCCTTTCTAATAGGTGTGAGGTGATGTCTCGTTGTAGTTTCAATGTGCATTTCCCTAATGATTAGAGATGTTGAACATCTTTTCACGTGACTGTTTGCCATCTGTATGTCTTCTTTGGAAAAATGTCTGTTCAGATCCTTGGCTCATTTTTTAATTGAATTGTTTGGTTTTTTTGCTATTCAGTTCTATGAGTTCTTTATACATTTGGGATATTAACTCCTTATCAGATATGTGATTTGCAAATATAATCTCCTACTCCATAGGTTGCCTTTTAATCTTGTTGATGGTTTCCTTTGCTGAGCAGAAGTTTTTTAGTTTGATATAATCCCACTTGTTCATTTTTGCTTTTGTTGCCTTTGCTTTTGGTGTTAAGTCCAAAAAATCATCACCAACGCTGACGTCAAGGAACTTAAAGCCTATGTTAGCTTATAGGATTTTTATGGTGTCAAGTTTTGTGTTCAAGTCTTTAATCCATCCTGGGTTAGTTTTTGTGCATGGTATAAGAGAGGGATCCAGTCTCATTCTTTTGCATATAGCTGTCCAGTTTTCCCAGCACCATTTATTGAAGATACTGTCCTTCCCCTATGGTATATTCTTGACTCCTTTGATATAAATTAATTGACCATATAGGCGTGGGCTTATTTCTGGGCTCTCTATTCTGTTCCATTGATGTATATGTTTGTTTTTTATGCTAATACCATGCTGTTTTGATTACTACAGCTTTGCAATATAGTTTGAAATCAGGGTGTGTGATGCCTCTAGCTTAATTCTTTCTTCTCAGGATTGCTTTGGCTATTTGGGGTCTAGATGTTCACTTTCTATGTGGCATTACAGCAGATTTTAGCAATATCTCAGTCCCTCCAAATCTCTATTAACTGGAATTTCCATAAAAGATGCTCATAATTCTTCAAGATTTCACTGTGCTTTCTGGATCATTAAAGAAAAGATAAAATTGTGGTCAGTGCAGGTTTGCTGTTATGCAATCGACTTTATTCTGTCTCTCCATATGGCATTTTATCTTGCATCTTCTAAACTCAGAGTCTGCTTATTAACCAGAGCAGCCAGGCTGAGCAGGAATGGTTAAAAGTTGGTGGAGGTGGGTCTTGTTTCTCTCCAGAAAACTCAGTAGGTTCTAAGTATAACTGGAAAAAACTGGGGCAAAATATCAGAGAGAAAATAGCTATAATACAGCATCACCAGCGTGAAGGAGAACAGGAAGCAGGAGAAATACAGTGGGGGTAGAAAAACAAGTAATTAATCGTACTTTACATATGCAGGATGTTTTATGTTTTTCAAAATTTTGTGTGTGTGTGTGTGTGTGTGTGTGTGTGTGTGTGTGTGTGTGTGTGTGGTCCCAGTATGCTAATTCTGACCCTAGAATATTTATATTAAAAAATATCATCTGGGGCTCCCCTGGTGGCACAGTGGTTGAGAATCCGCCTGCCAATGCAGGGGTTCCAGGTTCAATCCCTAGTCCGGGAAGATCCCACACGCCGCGGAGCAGCTAAGCCCATGCACCACAATTACTGAGCCTGTGCTCTAGAGCCCGCGAACCACAACTACTGAGCCCACGTGCCACAACTACTGAAGCCCGCGCGCCTAGAACCTGTGCTCCGCAACAAGAGAAGCCAACACAATGAGAAGCCCACCCACTGCAACAAAGAGTAACCCCCACTCGCTGCAACTAGAGAAAACCCGTACACAGTAACAAAGACCCAACGCAGCCATAAGTAAATAAATAAATAAATTTATTAAAAAAAAATCATCTGTGGATGAATGTGATAAATGCTTGTAAAACAGCTAATCAGAATGTCTCTCTCTGTCTCTGTCTCTCTCTGTGTCTCCGTGTCTCTGTCTGTCTCTGTCTCTCTGTCCCTGTCTCTCTGTCTCTTGTCTCTGTCTCTGTCTCTCTCAGGCCTCTGGAGTTGTGAGCAACACCTAGCATATGAGTGAGTGTCTGGAGCGTGTGGTTCTTGTGGGGGCTGAGCCGTAGGAGATTTCATTGGCTTCATGACCATTCTTGTCCAGGAAGCCACCTCTAGTGGCCCTTTCTTCTCTTTATCCTTCACTTTCCTCATTCACAATGTTAAATGACATCACCATTTTTTGGAGATTCATCCAAGCTGTGAAGATGGCGAGGTAATGTTACCACTATGACAATAACATCACTTTAATGTTTAACCAAACCGCCCACAGTGCTGTCGGTGACTCAGGACAACCATTGAACATCTTCCTCCATCCGGCCTGGGGGATTGAAGCGTTTTGTGCGAGAAAACATAAAGTAGGGAAAGATAAAACCTCAGCAGTCCTAACTGTCAATCAAACATGACTGCAAGAGGTGATGTTAGAAAAGAAACTGGATGTCTCCCCAGGTGATCATATCCTCTTGTTGTAAGACCGAAGCATAAATGAAAAAACGAAAGTAAAGGGTAGCTCCTAGGACTGCCTATTAAGTTCAGGGGTGGACCATGTCCCGTAAGCTGGTTTGAATGCTTTGCAGAGAGCATCATATATACACTTGAGGGACTGATTGGAAACTTCCACTGCTAGCTGCTCACAAGTGATTCTTTGATGTCACTTCCTTATTATCATAATAGGTGGAACCTAAACCTTCAAGGCCAATTAACACATCCTTTATTCAGGTATTTGCATGCTGAGAACTATTGAGGAATGTCCTTGCATGGCAACATCATCCTGTCTATTCTCAAGGGAAGAATTAATTAATGGCCTTGCTCCAGTATAAACACATTGTGTTTTCAATAAAATGATGAAAAGCTTATTTTTTTTAAAAAAAAGTATCTTGCAAGTCACTACACTTGAAATTGTCCTTCAATACAAAATGCTGAACAATTATTTTAAACAAATCTATTGTAATAACAATTGATGAGGATGTCAGTTCTGTAAGTTCTCTGACAACTAATTCAGCCAGAGACTTTAAGAATACATTTAGGATTTCCCTGGTGGTCCAGTGGTTAAGACTCACAGGGGGCTCAGGTTCACCTCCCGGTCTGGGAACTAAGATCCCACATGCCGCGTGGCAAGGGCAAAAAATAAAAAAAAAAATTTAATTTTTAAAAAGAATATAGTTATATTGTATATTACATGTAAGATGGTATGTTCTATCACATCAGAGCAGTACTCTCCTTGAAGAATTTCAAGAGTTTTCTCAATGCCACTCTGACTAAAATTCTGCAATTCTTTTTTTGAAAAGAAGTTTTATTGAAATTCACTTGTTTTAAGTGTTCAATTCAATGATGTTTAGTACATTTGCTATTCATTTTCAAAGTGGTTTTCCCTGGTAAAACCATGCATTGAGTTTTCCTCAATCATATGAATCATTTCCAATTTGGGTGTTTTGGTTGCTCCTGTATCTAGGTTACTCATTTGTACAGAACTCCCAATTCTTGCTAGCTAGAAGACTGAAAGGCCTGGGTTTCCCCGATGACAGCTTTTAACAAATATTTGGTTGCCTCTGCATTGTAATCAAAATACTGATAAATCTACCCGGTTAATCCTAGTTATCGTCACAAAAGACCCCAAGGGCAGGCCATGGTATGTTTAACATCTACAAAGCTGCATATAAGTCTGTCTTTTGCAATCATATTTTAAAATGGTTTATTCCACTGTCAAAATACAATGCATTTGATCATCATCAAATAAAATATTCTCGGGCTTCCCTGATGGCGCGGTGGTTGAGAGTCCGCCTGCCGATGCAGGGGACACGGGTTCGTGCCCTGGTCCAGGAAGATCCCACATGCCGCGGAGCGGCTGGTCCGCTGAGCCTGCGCGTCCGGAGCCTGTGCTCCGCAACGGGAGAGGCCACAACAGTGAGAGGACCGCGTACCACAAAAAATAAATAAAATTTTCTCTGCTTTTTGGCAGGTGGACAACCTATCAGTCATTGGGAAAGATTGCCACAATGCAGAATTTAAAGGTGCTGTAAATTTTGCACCTTAAGAACACCTGTGCCTTGGTGTGCTTAAACAGCTTTCAGTGCATATTAAAAGCCAGCTGATCTAATTTAGCAGTACAGTGATCCACTTGGAAAATAGGTAGAACTGTTATGCTTTCAATTAACATATATGTAATCAAAAGGTAAAGAAGGGAAGCCTAGGAAAGAAACAATTATTCAGCAGTTTTAAATGAAATCCATGTGTGTACCAGGTGTAGGACACTCAGCAGTTATACAAGGCACGTTCCTGAAGAAGCAAACTGTACTGAGAGATGAGAGCAGCAAACATGGAACAATGAAGGCTATATAAGGGAATACATATATGGGAATAAATTACGTAGAAAGACCTAAAGGGTCAAAGCAATTTAGAGAAGAGAGATCAATGTAGACCATAAGTATTAGGGAAATTTTTATGGAGAAAACAGGACATGTTCTGGACCTAAGGGATAGTTAATATTCTCAACAGAAAGTTTCCAAATTTGGGAATACTTCAGTACATACAGTAATAATTTTGATGGAGTGGCATAATCTATATTTATATGCAACTAAATTGACTTAGGAATAGCACATGAGTAAAAGTGTATCCATATCCTTATATGCAGAACAATAGAACTGGAAGATATAAAAAGTAGTTTGCACATCTAGAATTCCTGGGCAAAAGAGACGATCCAATAATTTAGGGAGACCAGGCTTACCAAATTCCTGACTTGGAGCCCTACAAATGATGATATTAAAGGTCTCAGAAGTTGAGCTGAAGAGAAACTGTTTAACTCTACTGTAGAATGTGTGTGGTTTTTGTAGGGGCTGAGCCGTAGCAGATTTCATTGGCTTCATGACCATTCTTGTCCAGGAAGCCACCTCTAGTGGCCCTTTCTTCTCTTCACCCTTCACTTTCCTCATTCACAATGTTAAATGACATCACCATTTTTTGGAGATTCATCCAAGCTGTGAAGATGGCGAGGTAATGTCACCACTATGACAATAACATCACTTTAATGTTTAACCAAACATACTGGAGAATTCTGTAGAATTCTCCATGATTATCTGACCATGGAACACTCTCACAAAATACATGTTACACAGAATACACATGTCAAAGAACTGAATTCCATGGGACACAGATTGGAAATAGAAATATATAACAATAAAAAACAAGCAACCCAGTTTTAAAAATGGGCCAAAGACCTTAAAGACACCTCACCAAAGAAGACATGCATTAACGTGTACGCACTACTATACATAAACTAGATAATCAACAAGAACCTACTGTATAGTACAGGGAACTCTACTCAATATTCTATAATAACCTATCTGGGAAAAGAATATGAAAAAGAATGGATATATATATAAATATATGTATGTATAGCTGAATCACTTCGTTGTACATCTGAAACTAACACAACATTGTAAATCAACTATACTCCAATATAAAATAAAAAATTAAATAAAAAAAAGAAGATATGCAGGTGGCAAATAAGCAAATGAAAAGACGTCTGCATGATTTGTCATCCGGGAAATGTAAATTAAAATAACGAGATACCACTACACACCTATTAGAATGGCCAAAATTCAAAACACTGACAACACCAGATGCTGGTGAAGATGTGGGACAGCAGGAACTCTCATTCACTGCTGCTTCAAACGCAAGATGGTACAGCCACTTTGGAAGACAGTTTAGAAGTTTCTTACAAACCTAACCAGGATCCAGCAACCACGTTCTTTAGTATTTACCTCCCCAAATTGTAAACTTAACGTCTACACAAGCAACTGCCTATGGACGTTTATAGCAACTTTATTCATAATTGCCAAAACTTGGAAGAAACCAAGATGTCCTCAGTAGGTGATGAATAAATAAACTGTGTCACATGCAGACAATGAACTTATTCAGTGCTAAAAAGAAGTGAGCTATCCGGCCACGACGAGACATGGAGGGAAGTTAAAAACATATTCTTAAGTGAAAGAAGTCAATCTGAAAAGGGTACATACTGTATGATTCCACATATGTGACACTCTGGAAAAGACAAAAACTATGAAGACAGTAAAATGATCGGTGGTTGCCAGGGATTAGGGGTGGGGGAGGGAAGGATGAATACTCAAAGCTCAAAGGATTTTTAGGGCAGTGAAACTAGTCTGTATGACACTATAATGGTAGATACATGTCATTATCAATTTGTCCAAACCCACAGAATGTACAACACCAAGAGTGAACCCTAATGTAAGCTATGGGCTTTGGGTGATGATGATGTATCAGTACAGGTTCATCAATGTGACAAATGTACCACTCTGGTGCAGGATGTTGATGATGTTGATAATAGGGGAAATTGTACATGTGAGGGGCAGGAACTCTATGGGAAATCTCTGTACCTTCCCCTAAACTTTCCCCTCAATTAATCTGCTCTAAAAAATAAAGTCTATTAAAAAAAGTAACCCAGTCAGGCGTGCGTTACACATCAGTGGAATCTGGTCCACACACATATTTTGTTTGCTACATTACCTACTTACATTTCCTGTCTGGTACAAAGCTTCATTTAAAAAAGAGAGAGAGAAATTGGCATTGAGAGCTATTATGTGACTTGCACAAGGCCCCATGGTGGTGTTCATGGCACAGTGAGTGGCGGAACCCAGGTCTCCTCAACGCCAGTCTTGCGCTTCTTCTGCAAAGTGCTGCCTTACAGAAGCTTCCTTGTCTGTATCCTGAAACCCTCAGAAAGACAGGTGAACAGTTTAGAACAATGTCACAACTAATATTGAGAGGAAAAAATTAGGAGCCTAAAATGTAACCTACTTAAATGTGGCCAAATACAAATAATCTTTAAAGGGATGAAAGAAAAATGCCTTATGGCTCTAAAAGTGTCAAAATTGTTCAAATGCATAAAGATGATCACAAGAAGAATTTGCAATCACTAACCCATTCCATAAGGATTTCTGGTCTTTTTTTTTTTTTTTTTTTTTTTTGCTGCACTGCGTGGCTTGTGGGATCTTAGTTCCCAGACCAGGGACTGAACCCTCGAGCTAGGCAGTGAAAGCGTGGAGTCCTAACTACTGGACGGCCAGGGAATTCCCTCTGGTCTACTTTTTAACCACACAAATCTATTATTTCTCCTTAAGAACTGGTGTACTTCCACCCAACCCTTACCTTGAAAAAGCAGACATTTCAAAAAATCATGGCTGAATGCAGTATTTGGAAAATGATCTGATTTAGTCAAACATGTATAAGACCCTCAGCTCCCACTTTTCATCTTTTCACATGGAAGTTCTTGCATTCCATACTGCCTGACAGTAACCTAACGACCCTTTTCCATTTGTGTCCTTTTATCATTTTTAAGTTTGTTTCCTTCTTCAATGGCTTTAATCATTTTAAACATTCTTATTTTACAACCTCTATCCAATTGTCCCATTAACTAAAATTCTGGGGAGAGAAGTTATTCCCGACATTGATGAAGTCTAGTGGTTCCTAGTTCTGTTGTACTGGTTCCTTGAGGGTTCTACAGTTTTCAATTATGAGCTCATCTTCAGTGGGGTTTGGGTACCCTTCCTGGGGTGAGATGAGGGCAGGTCTCTCCAGAGGAGTTTACCAGCCCAGGACTACTTTCCTGACGTAGGTGATTCTGGACCAACATAAAGTGTCAATTTTAAACTCAGTTCCATGTGAGGAGGAGACCTGATGTTACAAATTCTCAAACACCTTGTGGCAGATCAGTTTTTGTCATCAACCCATATTCATGGGTGAGTTTTTATCCACTCCAACTCTTACTGAAGGTTCAATCTCTTAAAGAGTGTTTTATCTAAAACTGCCCGAAGCCTCAACTCCTGTCCCACTTGAGTATTAAAAATCCCAACCCCTTATATTCCTGAGGCTGACACCCATCCCCAGTGCTGTCAGGATCCACTTGTACCTTAATTTATTCTTTTGGTTGTATCTTTCTTACTTTCTTTCAGGTACAGATGTGCATTTAAATGATGTTATTAGTGTTTCGAATACCTCACAGCTAGAGGGTTTTAGGGTTTCTTATTCACCATACAGCCAAGTTCAAAATGCCCTTTAGCTTTCACTGCATGGCTTCTGTTAGAGAACAAGGGAACAGCTCAGGCTGCTCAGATTATGTTATACAGCTTTCTTGATAACTCTATTACAATACATAAAACTACTATTATAAGTTCAAAGTTTTCCAATGAACTGGAAAATGCTGTTGTGTATTCTTTTCTGGGAGTTTTCCTTATATTTCACGATAAACAGAATTTGTAAATAAATTGAGGAAGCAGCAAACAGTGAATGGGAGAGATTTTTGGTCACATTTGAGATTCTTAAAAAAATACTTCTCTGTGTAGCAGCCATTGATGTCAGCAAGTAACACATGTTCATAGCCTCATACCATCCTTTGAAGCAGCACTGATGAATTTCAAAGCTTCTTGTTGCTCTAAGGAACTTTTCTAAGAGAGAAAGGGGAATCAGCTCAAACCTTCTTGGACAGATATTGGAAATTTGGCCCATGCCAATTATCCCCCAATGTCCTTCCAAACTCTAAGAAGATAAGCACAATTATTTTTGATGAACTGTTTAATTAATGTATCTATTATTCGGCATACTACTTTAACTAGAATTTATGATACTATAAAGTTGCATTTTATGTGATATACATATGTATACGCACATGTATCTATAACAGTAGAGTGCTGTGGTGATACCTACCGTGCATTTATGCCCATTTTATTAGGCTTGGAGCATAATTTTACTCTTTTGAATTTTCACGGAGTTATTGTTGCTGAGACTTGGCTTTTATGACATATTTTTGTTTACTGCCATAGTTTTTCCTTAGTCAGTAGTACAACCTCCAATTATTGCATTCTTTCCATGAAAAAGCACTATACGTTTACACCATGGGCTTCATGATGCTCCAGTTTCCGGGAATGCATTTTGGTTAAAAGCAAAAATTGTTTGTATATCAGAACATGATTGTAGCTAATTAATTACACCAAAAGGCAATTAGTCCAGGAAAAAATTTCACTGTGTGCCTAGTACCATGCTTTTTTAGCACTAGCTTTTTGAGATATTCTAAAAGATATAAAACATGGACCTCTAACTCTCAAGGGGCCTACAAGTATTTTAAAAGCTTATATAAATCAAATACCTAATCAAATATTTGCAAAACATTTGATTTTGCAAATCAAATGGACAAGACCCATTTTTAAAAAGATGTATTTAAGACATACTTAAGTCAATTAAAGTGTAATATTTTTTTTTGGTCACGCTCTGCGGCATGCAGGATCTTAGTTCCCCAACCAGGGATTGAACCCATGTCCCCTGCAGTGGAAGTGCCGAGTTCTAACAAATGGACTGCCACGGAATTCCCCCAAAATGTAAATTTTTCTTTAATGTATGAAAGAATCTAGTTAATATTTGAAAAATTAATCACCTTTGCAAAAAGTTAGGATAGGATGGAGGGTTGGGAATCTATGTTTTTTAAACATGAAGATAGTGAGGTAGACTGGAGAGATGGGAGTGGCGTGGAGGTCTGCAGAAGAGGTGGGAAATGCATTTTCAACTATTGTGTCTTTTTTATTGCATAACCTTGATTAGGAACTACTCTCATTGATAGTGGCTGGAGAGCTCCACTGGGGGGATTTCTTCTAGGAAACTTAAGCAGGAAATTTCAGAAAAACCAAGTAGATCCTTTCTTTAAGAGGATTCTACAGAAATATAAAACGTGGCTACTTCTTAGTCATTATTCCCTGGGTTTGTCTTATTCACCATTATCCTTACCATTCAATAAATAATTAAATCAATGAGTGAACATTAAATTACTAGAAGCACTTCTGAATTCCTAGGAGGTTATAAACCCAGTGTAGTGTTCTTAAGTGGTATTTCCTCATAAATTTTCATCATCCGATGACATTTCTTAAAATTAAGAGAAAATGGCAGAAATACTTAACAAATTAAATTAAGCCCATTATTCTTTTTTTTTTTTTTTTTTTTTTGCGGTACGCGGGCCTCTCACTATTGTGGTCTCTCCCGTTGTGGAGCACAGGCTCCGGACGCGCAGGCTCAGCGGCCGCTGCTCACGGGCCCAGCCGCTCCACGGCATGTGGGATCTTCCTGGACCGGGGCACGAACCTGTGTCCCCTGCATCAGCAGGCGGACTCTCAACCACTGTGCCACCAGGGAAGCCCAAGCCCATTATTCTTATACAGTTTTTTGAAAAGAATATATTTGGACTTATTAAGTCTAAACAAAAAACATCAATTATCTATAGGTGTGCAAATTTATGAGAATACAGCACTGAAAGGGTCAAAGATTATTGCTTTATTTGCGAATCTTCAGACTGACAAAACCCTCTGGAAAAATTTATGATGTTTGTCTTTTTTAAAAAGCAATGTTTCTATAAACCCTAACAAACTGCTATGAATAAGGCTGTAAATCACTTCACTGGCTTGAGTAATGGGACTTGTATTTCATGAAACCATGCCAAGAAACCTGGAGGCTTTCATTGATATTGAATCTCCTGTAATCTTTAATATCTCTGTGTCCCCCAAAAAGACAAATTTTGATACTGACCCAAAACACTTTTACCATAATTATTTTCTGAAAGGAAAATAAACAGAAATCAATGATATGGTCTGATGGTTTTCAAGAGGTTCATTAGTTACCAAAAGAGAAAAAAAAGTTAGAGGCAGTAGAAAATAAATAGAACTACCTTCACTAAATCAATGTGGCTGTAGGTTTAGATTTTATCTGTAATTATGATTTGTACATCCAGTTCTAATGGATGAATAATGTTGACTTCCTTCTGGATGACTTTTCTTTCAGTCTTGCTTTAAGTTTGTTTTGACAAAACAGAAACTCTGTTGAATGTTCCACTCTTCCCCTTCCCCATTATATCCAAATGGATATAATCCCAACTATATCCATTTTATGCAAATAGGGAAATGTTGTAGAATCTGGTAGCTAACTGCACTAAAAATCCAATAGCAGGAACGCTGCGGAGAGAGAAGCGTATGTGTTATATGAATGCTACATTTGCATTTAACAGTAAAATAAGCGACATGTACAGTGCTTAGAGACAGCTCTGTGTACCTCTAGTTAGGAACCTGGCTGACATTCTGGGCCATGAGTTTTATGAGTGCTGCTCAGTGTTACCAATCTTTTGCTTCAGGTAGTGTCTGAACCTAAAAGAAATTGGGCCAAGAATAAAAGAAATCAGGCTAAGGACCAAAGCATCTGTATCCCCAGATGTTTATAATCTCCTGTGGCCTTTCAGACACTGGTCAGTGATTTGTATGTGTTTATTTACATACCTCTTGGGTTTTTTTTACAAAGGATTTAATGAGGGTTAGCGATGCATTCGATACCACAGGATACAATAAATAAAAATTGGAAAGAAACTGAGTCGGAGGGCAAGTAGGTGTAGACAAGTAGGCAAAATCCACGCCATGGGGTCTTAAACTCTGGGTCCCATACTCCAGTGCAGAGGGCCAGGCAGGTAATGTCAAGCCCTAATGTTTAAACCCATGAGCTACAAAAAGACTGTGAGTCTGGTACAACAGCAGGAGAAGGGGTCGGAGAGGTGCTTCAAACAGCTCACAGCTCAGAAGGAGTTGTGTAATGTGCATTTGATATTTTCTCTGTGAATATTCAATTCTGTTACAGAAAACAAGAAAATAAATGGGATGGATGAAACTCACGAGATTTGTTAAGCACGGAGAGGAAGTTAGTAACCTATTAGACCAAGAAGACAGCAAATATTTATGATGCACTATACATACAGTATACACATAAGGCACTCAATATTCATGAGGTCTTAATTCACCACTCATTGGTGGTACCCATTCTGATTCCAAGGAACACAAGTAAAACCCACAGCTACTCAGCAGACTAATTGGCAATCTATAGCTACTGGCGAGGCATACCTGCCCCTCTGTATTTGCTTGGGTTAATATGCTTCTGTTCTCAAGAGTTTTGCCCCTAGCACTCTCCTTTTTAGTCCTTCATCCTGTTCCTAAATGGCCTCATCTACTCTCATGCTTGAAGCTCCTCTGGTGTACACCAAAATTACCCTCGGCCATCCCATAGGTACCCAGCTCCACCTGGACATTATCTAGATGCCCCATGGGCACCTCAGACTTCATATCTCCCGGACTGACCTCATCTTCTCTTTCCCCAAACAGCTTGTCTGTCTGTATTTCAGCCCACATAGCAGCAATATCTACCTAATGACTCAATCAAAAATTTGGATACTGCCCTGACTCTGTCCTTTTCCTCTAGCACCAAGTCCTGTGATTTCTACCTCATTAAAGTTTCTCATTGTTTTTCTCTACCCACCATGTCCAAGGATGTGCCAGATTAGTACTAATCATACTGGGTATCAAAGAGTCTTCAGAACGAAGACCTAAGTGCCGAGCACAATGGACAGGACTGCAAAGATCTCCCTTGGTTTACGTCTCCGCTCTCCTCCAAGTCCTGGACACAGTGCAAAAGACGCTTCCCCTCTCTACTCTTACCCCTTGACATTTCACTGACTGAATTCGGATTACTTACAGATTCCTGAACGAGCCATTATCTCTCACATCCACGACTCCATCCTCACCGTTTTCCTCTCTCTAGATGTCCTTCTCTCCCACCTCTACAACCCCACAGTCCACCACCCCATCATCCACCATTTTATTCTGTTAACTCTTAGTCTTCTTTTGCATGTTTTAGTGGGACTGTCAACTCCTCCAGAAAACTCCCCTGGAACCCCAGGCTCACCCCTATCATCATCCTCCATCCCTGGCCTTTATCTGAATTAAGTGCCCTCCCTTCGTGCTTCCACAGCAGTCTGTCAGGGCTGCAGAGGAAGGAGATGGCACACTCAAATTAGGATGATTCAAGGAGGTGTGGGAGAGGTACAGGGGAGCCATAAGGGACGGGGCAGGAACCCCAGGTTAGTAACGTGGTGCTGCCACCAACTCTAGGTCTGAAGAGACTAGGGGAGAGAGTGGTTACCAACACCTGGACAGAGAAAGTCACGTAGAAGAGTTTATCTGGTGAGGAGCCTTTGTCTGATAGTGACCAAGGCAAACTTGCAGTGAGAAAAGCATGACAATAATTACCCTGGCCTCATTCTTCTCCCTTCTCCTTGACGCCATGCCACGTTCCCCGCTGGCCAAACCAACCTGCAGCCAGAACATAAGGAAATGAGTTAAAATAATCTTACAGCTCAGCCTGCAGACCTGTAGGGGCGGAGAAGGATAGAAAATACATCTAGAGAAATAAATGGATTATATCTAGCACAACCACACTTTAATAGAATTGTCTCTTTGTTCTTTAGTCTTCATCACTAGACTGAGTTACTCGAGGACAGAGAATGTTCTATTTATCTTTGCATCCTTAGTATCTAATATGTATTAGACAATAAAAGTTTATTCAGCGAATACGGCAAATTGGCCATAACTTGGAGGATTACATTTTCTGATCTTGCCACTTGCTTTCTCACTCTGGAAAACGGAGAACAGAGTGAGCTCTACAATTTTCATTGTCTGACAAAAAAGAAACATCATTTGGTCAGGAGTAATGAGTTCTCTTAGCACTCGGTGCTGAGAGGAATTAGAGTCAATCATGTGACTGTCTACCTAAAAGGCACTCAACTGCATAATGGGCAATATCTTCAACATGGAAAGCACAGGTGCAGAAACATTCTTCATGGGGTCATTTAAAAATATTAGCCCTTGATAAAAGCCAAAGGCATGTTATTAAAAAGTAATCCAAAGGTGAACTGAGCTAGTGTGTTCCACTCTGATTAATCTTAGAACATCTTGCCCAAGAAATGGTTAAGCCTTAGACTTCAAACCTGACCCACTAAAAAACTCCAGTCCTCTCTGGATTCTCTCATCTCTCATCAGCCAATAGATGAAAAGGATCAACTGAGAAACTCAATGCACTGAGGAGTCATGGATCCATTAGAGGGCAGAAGCCTGGGTCCCTGAATGACTAGGTGGAGTGGAGCCCTTGCTCTAATCTCTGCAAACCTCTGTGCTGAGAGCAAGAAATAAGCCTTAAATGTGTCAAACCTCTGAGATCTGTGGAGTTTTATAGCAGCAGTTATTTTACCCTGACTAGTGCAGTTATAAAATAATGTCCTAAATTCTATACTGGAGTCTGTTTTAAATGTTATCACCATTATTATCATAAGCCATAGTCCATATCATATTCAATTTCTTTTCATGGAAGTCCTTTCCAGCTTGAATCTCATAATATCAGGATTATAGTATTGTCTTCCATAGGAGAAAAGTCTCTCAGAGCTCTTCTTGCTTGGACTACGATAGAAAACATAACACCAACATTCTGATGTATTTTATAATGTAAAAAGCCCTGTTTCATGCATTATCGTTTAGAATCTCCCAGCAACTCTGAGGAACACACTCTATTATTATCCTCATTTTGCAGGTGGTGAAACCGAGACTAAGAAAGATAAAGTGGAGAAAACAATTTACAGAGTTGTTTGAAGATAAAGCAAGAGAATAATTTAGTCTGCCTGGCATTTGGTACATGTTAAGAATTAAGTTTTCTTACATGTTATCTATTGCCTCGTAATAAACCACCCCAAAATAATGACTTAGAACAGCAGCAATCACTTACTCTGCCAGCAGAATTGGGGCTGTGGAGACACAAATAGCTGCGGGTGGGGGTAGGGTGGAACAGCTGGCTTCCTTGGGCTTCTCTCTTTCTGTGGTCTCTCCACATGGTCTCTCCACATGGCAGCCCCAGGGTAACCATGGCAGCTGAAGGCTTCCCGAGTGAGTGGAGAGAACAAGAGCAAGAGAGCAAGCAAGAGAAAAAAAAAGAGAGAGAAAGAGAACGTTAGGCAGAAGCTCTAACACGTTATGACCCAGCCTTAGAAGGATATCACACTGTGTCACTTCTACTACATTTCCTTAGAATCAAGTCACTACAGACAACTCATATTCACGGGGAGGAGAATTAGACTCTGCTTCTTCATTGAATTTGGGGGCACATTTCCCTCTCTAAAATGTTTTCCTGAATTAGTACAGACATGAAACTAACAGGTAAGGGACACAGCCAGGGTCATTCACGGCTAGGGTTAAATGGTTCCACCACTATTAGATCTAAATGTGTGACTGCCAAGCCCCTGCTCTTTTTCACTACTCCAGAAAATCTCCTGTGATCAGCATGTCGAATAGGGAAGACATGCTAGTCCCCAAACAGAGGCAGTTCTTCTCATTGCCTTGGAAAGCACACTTCAACATGTATTTTGCAGGAAAATATTACCCTTAAAGCAGTCATCCATAAGCACTTTCCAAGTATCTGTGTTTTTAATCTTCCGCCAACAGATGTATTCATTTGCATTTCCCCTAGATGAACCACGTTTTTTTTGTTATTTTTGACTGTATATCTCACCTCTCAAGATCCTTTTGTATTAATTCTCAAACCCATCACTAAGGTTGATGCCGCCACCCAATTTGGAATCTTCCCTTGATTCCATGATCATGAATGTGTGCCCTTCCTGTGGGCCATTGAACGAAATGTTCTTTAAGAGGAGGTTCTGACGTAAGATCTGAGGGGCATTCTTTTTTTTTTTTTATCTCCCAAGAATTTCTATTGAACTAAAGAGAGTTTAAACCATCTCATTTTAGAAAATCTGGAAATTTGAACAATGACATGGATCTGAAATCTCAGAGCGTTCACATACCGGTTTTTGTAACTCTCAGCAGTAAGGCAAATTTCCCTATAGGAGCTTTTCTCTGTTTAGGGATCCCCAGCAGTCCCTATGGGGAAACATCCTTTTTGTTCCCCCTGAACCCCAGGGCTTGGTGGGGGCCTGGGGTAAGAAGTAAAGAGAATGGATAAGGGTCTCCAGTGTAGACCAGCACAGTCCACAGGAATATAACTGGAAGCCACATAGGTACCATATTTTCTAGTATCTGCATTTTAAAAAGTAAAAAGCAAAATTAATTTTAATAATATATTTCATTTAACCCAATATGTACAAAATACTATCATTTGAACATGCATTTCATATTAATATAAAAAATATTCAAGGGATTTTTTCATCCTTATTTCCATACCAAGTCTTGGAATCCCATGTGTATTTGACACTTCTTGCACACCTCATTCCGGACTAACCACATTTCAACTCATCAATGGACAATACTGTACTGGACTGCACACATCAACCCTTCGTTTCTGTTGCTGCATTGGGCCTCTGAGACCTCAAACCTTTCTTCTCTGGTTTCATACCTTCTTACAGTTCAGATCTCAGCTCAAAACACCTATCCTGAACAGAAATCCCTTCTAATGCTGTCCATTCCCGCCCGCCCTGTCATTCTCTATCCCGTTACCCTGCAGTATTGTCTCCATGGAACCAATCCCTTCTAAAATGATCTCATTTATTCGTTTACATATTGATTGTCTAGCTTCTCCACCAGAATGTAAGTTTCAAGAGGGCAGGGATTTTTTTTTTTAACCTATTATGGTCTCTATGATTTTCCGGTGCCGAGCACCGTGCCTGGACCACGCGGGGCGCTCAGGACACCTCTGCAGGATGAAGGAATCTCATTTCTCTGGAGCCCCGCCGAAGGGGGCAGCGTAGCAGCGTGTCACAGGTGGGGCGCCCATGTTGCGCGCGGCCGCTTTGGCTGAGCTCCTGGCGCGGGTGTGGGGTGAGTGGGTGTGTGCGGGGGTGTGCGCGGTAGAGCGCGCCAGCGAGCCCAGAGCGCCGAGCGGGGAGGAGCAGCCAGCGCCGCGCAGCACCCGCAGCGCCGGCCCGGCCGGGCAGCTCGGAGGTGGGTGGGCCGTGTCGCCAGCCCGCCCGCGGGGTCCCCATTGGCCGCCTGCCGGCCGCCCTCCGCCCGGAAGGCGGCGAGGAGCCGAGGGGCTGCTCCGGAGCAGGAGCGGGAGAGCCCGGCCGAGCCGACGCCGGACGGACGCGCGGGGTCCGCGCCCCCACTCGCTGCCTCCCTGCGCTCCCGCGGCCGCCCCGCTTGTCCCCGGCGCTGGCGCCTACCGTCGACCAACGACAGCGCCCCGGAGAGACCCGGGCAGCTCCCGGGCGCCCGGGTGAGTGGCCGCTCGCCGCTCCCCGTCTCCTCCCGGGCCCCGCCGCCTGCTTTTGCTTTCACGGCCGCGGCGCGGCGGGGTTGGCCCGGGCAGCGCCCAGGGCAACCGGGAAGGCCGAGGCGGGGTACACTTGACTGAGGGGAAAAGGGGAATGGCAGCCAGGAGATGACCGCAGCCCCGCGGGCCGGGTGGGAACAGGTGGCGCGGGCCGGGCGCTTTGTGTCGGGACGCGGAGACCGGGAGCGGGCGGCCGCGCCTCCCTCGGCCGCTCCCTTCCCTCCCTTGCTCCCCCGGGCGGCCGCACGCCGGGTCGGCCGGGTAACGGAGCTGGAGTCGCCAGGAATGTGCCTCTGGGGACTGTTTGGCTCGTGGGAGGAGAGAAGGTGGCTGAGGCGGCCGGGGAGGTGCGGGAGCCGAGAGGTGGCGCGGGGGCTGCACCGCCGCTCCAGGCAGGAGAGGGATGCTTCCAGCGAGGCGCGTTCGGCCCCGGCGAGGGCTTCATTCTTCCGCTGCGCCCCTGGAGGTGGGGAGCTGGGTGGGCGTGTGTGCAGAGAAAGGGGAGGCGGGGAGGCCAGCCACTTCCGGAGCGGGTTCTGATCCGTGCCGAGCGCCCTGCTTTCGGGGACGCGGACCTTGGGGTGCGGTTGTGCCCGGCCCCACGCGTGCGCCGGCGATGCGGGGCTGGGGGCGTCCCTGGCCCGGGTTTAACAAAGAGTGCTGCTCTCTACCCGGCGGGGTGCGGCAACTCCGGAGAGGTGGTCTTCAGCGAGCGAGTCTTAGCCCTCGGGAGGGGTACTTCGTTTTTGGGTTGTCATTTTATTGTTGTTATTGCCTTTTTTTTTTTTTTTTTTTTTTAAAAGGACTGTTGACTGATGCATGAGGGGCCCACGGAGGCGCAAGAGCGGTGGTGATGGTTTGGGAAGCGGAGCTGAAGTGCGCTGGGCTTCCGTGAGGCGTGACAGTTTATCATGACCGTGTTCAGGCAGGAAAACGTGGATGATTACTACGACACCGGCGAGGAACTTGGCAGGTACTGGGGGTGCCGGAAGCGCACGTTTCTGGGTTGTGGAAATGCACAGTACTGCGGGCAGTGGGCGGTAAACAAATGCAGTTTGAATTCAGGCGTCTCCCTCGTCCTTCCAGGAGATGTGCAAATTATAGAGAAAAGAGTTAACTAACCCAGCAAGGACTAGGGACCGGAAATAAACTACCTAAAACAAGGAGCTGGCGGCGGAGAAGCTATTTGAGTGTTAGATTATGATGCAGAGTGTATTGATCAAGACCCCTGGACAAGAATAGATTTAGTTGTCTGCAGTAACGCTTGTCAGCTTTTGCCCTTCTGAGACAGTGAGGCAAAAGCTGAGATATAGTTGAAACTGGAGTTAGCTCCAGTTAACTGTGACTTAGCCCTTATGTGTACAGAGAGTACAAACTAATTCATAGGCTTTTAAAGGCTTAATACTTTGCCTCTTTCGGAATTTTCAGAATAACATGCACAAGTATCGGTAGGTCACACATGGAGACTTGCCAGATGTTGATGTTGGGTTTGGATTTTGAAACTTCCTTGAACCAGGAGTTTAATTACCCAGTTGGTGTCAGTGGTTGCTTTGGTTTCATTCACGATGTTAAATTTTTAACACGTCCCTAGTTGAGAGTCTAATATGGCTATCTGGATTCAGAGCATACTTCCATTGCTGCAGGAGCTGTGATTCTGAATGTGAAGCCTTTCAGTGCCAGGTGAACAAAGAATGATTTCTTTGGGGGCCTCTAAGGGCTGGATGGGTTTCCCCTTGACTGGGGATTTGACAGGGTGTGTTATGCTCTGGTCTAACTTAAGCAGAAAACCCAGTTTTCACACCTAAATTTAAATTCAACATAAGAAATTTGACTGCAGTGTATTTGTATCGTGAGTCAAGTAGACAAAAGGATCTTTAAACCCACAAAAAAGTATGTATTTACTTACATGTGTATCAAAATATGTATTTTTCCGTATACACCTGATGTCCTGATTCAGTGCTTCCTGTTTCCCCATGAAAAGGAAATTCAAAACTACCCACACCCTAGATGACCTTGTGAGAATTGTGAAAGTTGAGTTTAACTAAAATTTTTTCAAGTTCAAGTAATAGTTCAGAACAAAAGCAATTTTTAAAAAGATACTGTATCAAAATATTTCTGTATACATTTAGTATGGCTTCAGAACATCACTGGGAACTTGTGCTTGGGGGAGCTCACTATATCTTGGAGATTTACTGAGTGAATAAGTAAGAAGGAAAGCTCTCAAAAATATTTCATGGATATGTTTAATGTTAAGGTTTAAGGGTATGTGGTTGAAATACTTGGTTTAACTAGAATTAACTAGAATTAAGTCACTTTATTCCTGTGGTTTTTAGCAAGATGAGTGGTACGTGGTGTTTTCCTTTGGGAGCAGGGGAAAAAGGCAAAAAAGTATGTTTAAATTCTGTTTGTGTAGGGTGGCCTGATTATATGAATTCTCTTATAAAGAAAGATGATTAAAAGTAGGTGAGATGATTGCTTTATAGATTAAGTATGTTGACCTTATTTTCCTTAAGATCTTTTGGTAGAATTATGTGTTATGAGAAGGAAAAATAATGAGGCCTCCCTGTGGCTGGCGGGGGAGTCTGTGATCTTTATTTCGTGGGTGGGGTGACAGGCTCTCTGCCTCTGCGCTGGAGAGCAGTTTGCTCATTTGTCACTAGAGTTTGCTTTGATTTCGGCTCATTCTACATTTCTGTGTATAATTTTCTCCCCACTGTGCAAGACTAATTGCCAAATTGTTTATTGAATAATTTAATTTGTGTGACCTGTGAATTTGAAAGAAGTGCCTTGACAAACTGGGAGTTGGGAATTTTTAAAAATAAAGCATCCAGGCCGATCTGTCTGATAGGTCTTTTTCTTTTGTTTAAAAATGCAGTAAATGGTTGATTTTTTTATTTCAATGTGTTTTTCGAGTCCTGTGAATTTTATGTCCGCCAGGAAATAGCCACTTCCTGAAAACAGATCCTGGCATAAGATGGACATATAGGAAAGATGCTGCTTCTTGTGTCACTGAGAGAAGATTGGGAGTAGAGGCAGGAGCTTAGTAGTGGCAAATGAAAATGGGCAGATGTTTAACACAAAAGCAAGCTTGTTCTAAGCAGTGAGTTGTAAACAAACCAACATCTATGGTTTAAAACTTCATCCACATATCTTTAGCAGTAATCTACACAATAGCTACTCACTTACTTTATAAATGGTCTAAGACAAAGTCCATAGCTGGAGGAGGGAGGATGGGTTTTTAAACAAGTAGGATATAGTATTTTGATTATGACTATTGTTACTTTACTTTTAGGAAAACAGAAAGTGTGTGTGTACAAGGGTGAGAGTGTGTGTGTGTGTGTGTGTGTGTGTGTGTCTGTATATTAGTGTGTGTACTGTAAAAGCTGTCAACTCTAAAGAACTTTATAAAGTATTATGATTATTTGTAGTAGTGATAGAGCAGACAGACCGCTGGACAGATATTCTGGTCCAAAATTGGCCCTAGAACTTGCTAGCTGTATAACCTTGAATAGGTCACTTACCATCTCTGACCCTCAGGATCTTCATCTATAAAATGAGAGACCTAGTGCTTATTTCATGGCTGTTGTGAATACCAAGTAAAAGAATTTTATCAGCCGTCAAGAGTTAAACAAATATAGATATCATCAGCAGGACTGGTTGAGACATGTGAGTATTCCAGGCATGCTAATAACTTGGTTTGCAACTTGATATTCTTTTTTCTGTTTACCAATTTGAGGAAGGGAGGTCCTGTGGGAAAAGGGTCATGGGGGAGACCCATTGCTGACAGCCCTTGGCCTCTCCACTCTGATTCTGAATAATGCAGCTCTGGCCTTGAACTTGCACACCCTTCAAGTAGAAACAAGTCCCTGCAGTGACAAGGACTGTCATGGTTAGAATATTGTTTGGTGACCTGTGTTGACTTCAGGAGGCCCTTTGGGTTTCACCCTCTATCCCAGGAGGTAGAACGAAGAACTGCTTCTGTCACATGTAGTGGTTTCTGGGAGGGGTTCTTTTAAATGCGGATTTCTCCATGTGCTGTTACACTGGGTCATTTTAATGCCCCAGGTGCCTTAGCATCTCTTATCAGTTGGCACTCGGGGCAGCTGAAGGCCAGCTTGTCCCACCATCGCGCTCCAGTTACATCCCTGGCTGTGGTTCAGCCTAACCTGCGAGCCTTCTTGGCACCTCTGTGAACACCGCCTTCCTGAGAACTGGCCTTCTTTCTCTTACACTGTCTGACCTTATGTGATCTGAAGACCTGGGTCCCACCTCCTGAATAAATCTCTCCACAATGATCTCTCCCTTTCAGAAGCCAAATGACTTGCTCTCTGAAGCACTCCACTGGTCATGACCACAGACTGCCCCGTCCATGCTCCATCCTTGCTTTGTGTTGTTAATATTCTTGTATGACTCCATGTAGCCGGCTTAAAAGTTCCTTCAGGGTGCGCTGTGGGCTCTTTTCTCCCCTGTGGGTGTGCAATGTGCTGTATCATTCTGGGCAAAAGTTTCATCGACGCCTGAATCGGCAAATGCAGGCCGGCAGGTACCATACTGAGACCAGAATGGGGATTTGAGATGCAAATGCTGATGCGGGTGCTGAGGCCGATGGAGAGGTGGTGTGTAGCGTGGGACAGCCCGGCCCCCTCCTTTGGGAAGTGGGGAGACACCTACCTTTGCAGGATGCTATACGAATTAGAGGCAGTGGCTGTAAACATCTCACACATAGTCGCTGCCTCAGATATTATTCTTAATAACCTCTTTTCCCCGTTACAGCATTTACCACAACGCATACTCATTACTTGTTGGATTATCTACTTTCGCCACAGCTTGTCACAGGGTTGTGACCTTGGACTTGCTTGTCATTTTTTATCTCTTATGCCTAATGAGGTGCATGAGGTAGGTGCTCAATAAATGCTGACGGATTGAATAAATGGATTAATATTTGTAAGGCACCATGAGTACACACACACATGCACCTATATATGGTTACATGTATATGGGCCTCAATGAGTGATGACTCTGGTGGGGGTGAACTTAGGATATTGAAGGCTGCAGCTCAGCAAAATAAAAGCTGTTTTTCCTTTTGCGTTCTGTGGCTAAGGTGCACAGCAGCCAGCGTATCCAAGCACAAGATCAGTTTTAAACAAAACAAAGTGGAGCATTAAGTATTCTCCATTTGTTTGGATGGTTGCTGGAAGCTAATAATTTAAAGTTAAAACACTCTCATTTTGGCATAAAATCCAGAGGCATTTTAATTGACGTGAGGAATTGTAATAAACCCTGACAGTCTGAGTACATCTTTCTGCTGGTTTACTGTGAACTGCAGGAATCAGTCCTAAGACTGGCAATCCCGTGGGGATGGGAGAGGGAGAGACTTCCCAGCGTGTTTTCTCCTTGGAAGCGGGACTCGCAGGCTCACAAGGTTGACTAGTGAGATCATCCTGTAGGACCTCCCTGAATGTGAGTTTTCTCTTCTCATTTCTGCTTCTGTGTGCCCTCAGCTGTTTCCTCTGATGGGAAAGGCTGCAAAGGTTTAAGAGAGATAAAGTTCAAATATATATATTAGAGGTAACAATCAGGGATTTTAAAATTTTGTGCATTCTAGCATGCGAAGGGAGGGCACGGTGACAGTAGTGAGGGGCAGTTGGGTTGAATGCTTGCTTGCCAGCACTGGGAATGCGCCTCCGGACCACCTGGGGATGTAGAAATTAGGTTCACTGGGACCTGGCGGGACATACCATCAGGAACGTAGGCTATGGAGGCGCTAATTGATGGGGAAGCCAGGGAACGTTGAAGCGGCCTTTTTGGTCCTCCTGTGCCCTTTTACCCTAGGCTTGTGTCTCACCCAGCTGCTTAGGAACCTAAAGGCCCCATAGCGTTGGCAGGCCCCTGCAAAGCTGTGAAAAACACAGTAAGCTTACAGAGATGCGTGGTCAGGTGAATCTCAGTAATTGCAATACAGGGTTATATGAGAAGAGGTGACATTATCAGACGTATCCTGTGGTCTCCCAGCAAAGTTGTAACCCCAGAAAGGTAGAGACCATTTCCTTCAGGCATTGGGGTGGGGGTGTGTGGATACCTTCAGAGGTGGTGTGGTGGGGGAATGACGGGGGAGCGACAAGGTCAAGATTAGGTGGTCTGACCTCTGGGACACCCTGTAGGGGAATGAATTATGAACTTTCACCCCTAATTCTACCCAGCTGCAATGTGTACCTAACCTAACCTAATCAGGCATTTTATATGCATGAAATAAAGCATGATTTTAATGGAAACATTTCTGATCAGGAGACAAAGAATGCCACCTGCTGGTAGAGGGGAGGGGCTTTTGTTGGTGAAGGGTAGCCCGGGACCCTTGGGCACTTAGACCTAGAAGAAGCTGAGCAGTCAGTGAGTCCTTCCTTCTTGTTTCATCCCATCAGTCCTTAGGTCAAGTGGCTTTCTCAAGGTAGCTGGCTACCAGGTAGCAAGAGATGGACCTAGACTCCCGAGCAGGACTGTTTTCATTATATTCTTCACACTACTTAGGATTTGGCAATTCTCATTTTTTTAGAAGCCAGATAATGTTGATATCGAACAGAAGTGATTTGGGCAGGCATCTCGTGCCTATCCATCTTAATACGTGCTTGGAGGGGATGGTCAGGAGTAACTAGTAACTGCTTCATGGTGGGTTTCCATTTTCACCCCATGAAGAGGCTGACGCTTTGAGTTCAGAACTCTCGTGGGCACTTGACAACACACGTGACCTTCTTGCCTTTTCCAAATGGCTCGTGCCCCACAGTTATGAATGGTGCTAGTACGTGCCGTAGTCTTACCCAAGTGCCAAAGTGCATAATTTAGCTTTTTAGAAAGTTCACAGAACACTTTCATCATTATTTAACGTTTGAGTCATGGAATGTATAAGAGTCGTGGCTCTGCTCAGTAGGCAACCCCACTAAAAGACAGTTTCTCATTTCATTAAGTGGCCCTAGTCTGTCTGGTTTAAGGCTGGGGTGTGATTGTTTGAAGCTTTATGTGGAAGGTGATACTTAATTGTTTTGCTTTGGTTTGCTGTGGTAAGTGATCACAACAGAATGCATCAACCCTCGGCCTTGAGAGAGATTATATGGCAGTATAATTATTTATAATATATCCAGTCTATCACTTTGTTTACATTCTAAATTAATTCCTGTAAATGTACAGTTAGGAGAGAGTAGAGGAAAAAATGACTGACCTTTGGCTTTTCTACATCATCTAACAAAAATGGGTTTAAAAATAACTCTGTCGGGCTTCCCTGGTGGCGCAGTGGTTGAGAGTCCGCCTGCCGATGCAGGAGATGCGGATTCGTGCCCCGGTCTGGGAGGATCCCACATGCCGCGGAGCGGCTGGGCCCGTGAGCCATGGCCGCTGGGCCTGCGCGTCTGGAGCCTGTGCTCTGCGGCGGGAGGGGCCACAGCGGTGAGAGGCCCACGTACCGCAAAAAAAAAAAAAAAAAACAAACACAAAACTTTGTCTAACTAGTACATCTTCCTTAGGTAAAACAGAAAGTGTCATATGCCCATTCTAGGTTTAATGTACTAAAAGGATTTTTACAGGGAAGGAGTCTGAAACCTGAAATAGTTGGTCTTATTTTCAATCCCAGTCCAGAACAAAACAAAACCAGTCATGTGCTGGTAACTAATCTCTGGTGATAACTGACAGGTGTGATCCTTAGTGACTCTTGTTTATCGCTTCTGTCTTTTGGAGGTGACGTTGAGAGCTCGTGTGGCTTACAGACCACACTGCCGTCATTTAAGTATAATGTTGCTAACCTCTGAGGCGTGACCACGGGGCTTTCCCCTATGTCCTACCTGTCGACATTCCAATTGTCAACTGGAGAAATTTTATTCAGTACTGTAATGTATTGGTACATTCAGAGATGTCAGGAGGGGAAGGAGGTGGGGAGAAAGTTGTTGATTTTTCCCTTTATCAAGCATTCAACTTTGGATGAGGAATGTAATGTTTGAGCAAATGAATGCTGTGAACTGCCGATCTCTGGTGTTTGAAAGGTTTATATTGATGGTGCTTATATTCATAAGCCGGATGGATGGCTTTCAGCTGGGAAATTTAGCTCTGTGTGTGGACTCTTGTGGGACACATTCTATTTTCGGTCAAAACTGTCTGATTACTGTTTCTTAGATGTAATGTGATGAATGGGGCTGGTTTTCAGATATCTCCAGTACAGTTGATATAGTAAGTTTTCACGTATAAGGAATGAGTGAATTTCCATTTTTTTTTCCATTGTTAGTTTTTTCTGTAGTTCATTGTTTTCTACTTTTGAAACCATGCAACCCTTCCCTTTTTAACTTGTAAGAATTGTCAGGATTTTCGAGACCTTACTTTGGTCCTCCATGCCCTTGTCCCTGGCCCCCCAGTGTGGAATTTTCCAGTTGCAAAAGAGATGTAGGAGAGGTAATCAGTACCTTTTTTTTGGTCCCATCATGAAGAGGGTCAGATTTCCCTCTGAACTGCCTGTCTCTATGTCCACCTAGCAACTCATACCACCGTCTACGACCAGGCTGTATATGCAGGAGGGTAGGTACGACTCAGGTGATAGGACAAGATAGTGACAGAGGGATACGTTGGCACATAGATGGAGTGGCTTGGGGGAGAAGAGGTCAGTAGTTAGTGCTGATTCTGTTCTAATGTTTCCTCCCTCCTTTGAGAAGTTCTTCTAAATCGTTTTGCCTCCTCTGGGTAGAGCGCAATTTATTTGTTTTTTTTCCATCTGTGGTTTATGGGTAAGTGGCAGAAATATGTGTCTCTGGGAGAGTGATGAAAGACTGCAACCTTTTGAGTATAATATTTAATAGACTGAGAATTGCAAGCTGCTTCCCTTTCCAAAAACAAAGCTATGGGCACTGTAGGTATACGAATACTGTAGAGAATAGACTTTTCACAGCTAACTGCTGAGCTGGAAATGCTGAATTGCACCTGACACCCGGAAGAGCTGTCCTGAGAAATTTGGTAAGCCAAAAAAAGCTAAGAAGTTATTTGTTATCTTAAAAATACTATTTTACTGGTACATAAATCAGTGTAATTGAAACCAGATCCTGCCAAGGGGTTTCTGATGTACACTTGGAATGTGAATATAGAAAGTTGTCTTTCTAAATGTTGTCCTTGCCACTCAGAGTGTCTAGAATCAGCGTGTGAACTGCTGTTTGTAATGCCAGAAACTTCCACCAAAATATCCTCAGGAGCTCCCCTGTCTTTGGATAATCACAGGTTTATTTCCTTCCCCTTTCGTGGCCGGCTTACACTTCTCTGCAGACCATAATTGCAGTGGCACCTGTGTGCCCGGGACAAGGCCTGGCTGATGTAAGGCACCTCTGCTCTTGTCTTCTCCCTAATGTCTCTATTTCCACATTGAACAATCGGAGTGAAGGAGAATCCTCACCTGTCATCCCATTTGGTGGAGAACTTATAAAATGACTGCTTGAGACCTTGTTCTAGGAATTTCTTTGCCATGTAATTCAAACTAGCTTTGGGATGGAGGGAAGATATTTACAGTTCCCCATTTAGAATGGATAAGGTTTGAGCACCTGGCCGATATCCCCCCTCAGGAGCTTCAGGAAGCTGATTCAATTGTTTGGGAGAGGAAGTGAATTAGAACAAGTGGAATATTTTCCAGGATGAAGTTTTATCGGTCTGGCTTTCCTCCCCACCCCTCCCGTGGCACACAGAGATAGGAAAGCTTGGCAAATACGGCAGTGGACAGGCAAGGTAAGTCGAGGTGGTGTAGAAGCATGAAGTCCCTCGGTTTTGCTAAACATGCTTCGGGCACTGAATGAGTATATCCGGTTTTATTAATGTTACCAATTAATATGGACCGTCCTTTGTAGGCCTCTTCAGAGGCAACATTCTCTTTCATGCAGATAATTAAAAACATTAAAAAAAAAACTTTTGCACCCACAGGGCAAGGTCAGGCAGAGCAACCGCGGAGCAGGACCCCGCGTCCCGGCGGGTCTGGGCTCCCAACATTCCCGAGTCTCTGGCGCCCCTTCCCCGCACCCTCGCCTGACCCCGCGCCCCAATGTGCCCTTTGACCCCATCCAAAAAAGTGTTCTGAACCAAGCCGCCGACGGAGGAGGGGCCCACAGCGACCTGAGGGACCGCTCTGCTGTGCAAACGCTGCGGCACAGCCGGGCACCCGCTCGCGGAGGCGGCGGGGAGGCTGCAGGGCCTCGTCCCCTGGCGCAGCCTGCCCTCCGCCCTTCGCCCTTCGCCCTCCGCCCGCGGGGCCGGGGTCCTGACCGACCCACGCGCCCAGGCCTGCTGGAGGAGCAACGCGGCGGCGCCGAGGCCGGTGTCCTCGCCGACCCCGAGCCTCCTCCCCTCCGGCCCAGGCTGGGTGGGTGGCAAAAAAAAATTTTTCTAATTAAAAAAATTATCTGTATTAGAGACAAGTTTTAACCTGGAGAACTAAAAAGCGAATGCAAAGTGAGCTGGCCTGTTTCGGCCTGCAGGCTTCTGTGGAGCACGTCCACAGCTAGTCGTGCAGATTCTCTCTTTTATTTCCTATATCCCTTAACAATGTGCGGTAAATAACTGCGCACTTGGTATTATTTTACACTTGGCTTGTTCGTGTGATTCTTGGCTCTCTCTGAATTGTGAGTTTTCTGAGAGTAGAAAACATGGCTTTTTGTGTCTCTTACATGGGGTGGGATTCAGCTAAGCCCACAGGAGGCTTTGTTTATTTGCCTTATGAAGGTACGTGTCCAGAAATTAGAATGTGGTTCAGAGCTTTTGACCCAAATCCCTGACTCCACAGTGCACTAGCCGTTGCCTTGGGAAAGTCACTTGACTTCTGTGAGACTCAGTTTTCTCATCTGTGAAATGGGGATAATAAACATACCTCCCTCATAAGGTTGTTGTGAAGACACACGTAATGCGTGTAAGGCACGTGGCCCAGTAGCAGGCACACTGTAAGTGCTGGAGAAGGGGCAGCTGTTTAATAAGACAGATAGCGCAGGAGAGACTGAACATATGCTTCTGAACATAACATATGCTCCTTGTCACCGGGGTCCTGCCTTTTTCTGTTAGTTCCTCATTTCCCCACCCAGGTTCTGACCTGGTCTCCCAGGGGCGGGGTGGGGGTGACGGCCCTCTTCTCCTCAATTCCATTCTTCCTCCTTCTCTTCTTTTTTCCTCTATCTCCCCATCTTTGGCTCAGCCTGCGGGGTGGGCTCATTCTACCAAGTTTGACGTCGTTTATGTGATCTGCCCTTCTAGCTGCCTGTTCTGGCTGGCTCGGGCCCAGGACTCGGTTTATGTGCTGGGCTCCCTGGTGGGTCCGCCCAGTAGCGTGGTCAATGATTTGCAGAGCTCCTGAGAAACAAGTTAGCCAGGAATTTAGCCGTGCATTTGAAAGCGGGCTGCTGGAGATGGGGCTTACAGGGATGCCATTGCCAAAGTGCACCCAGATGCCCCTGGAAGAGGGAGGGAGGAGCTCATGTCAAGGAGGGTCTATTAAGATGGGAAAACATGCTTTCAGGGAAGCCAGGACAACTAAAAGCTGAACAACAGCCGGGAGAGAGCTGCTCGGAAATGCTCAGAGGGACGGTCATCCTGGCGTCATTAAGAACCTGAGGTATGTCAGCACACAAATTTATGTTTTAACAGGGTGTACTGTAACTTCCCGAAAAGTCAATTTCGTTTTTCTAGCTGCTTTTTAAATGAAAAAACTGTCTTAAGCAGCCCAATAAGAGACTAGGAATTTGATCAGATGAACAAATCATTGATTTTTCTTACAGATCTTTATGGAAGAAGGGATCTGAATGAGTGTGTGAGTTCCATTCTGAGATGAACTTGCTGCAGAAGGCAAGACGTACGGCAGGTCTGAGCCTCCGTTCAGTTCTGACACGTACTGATTTAAGATGTGAAAATAAGTGTTTGGCCAAGCCAGAATTGCCTGTGCCAAGAAAAGCCTATTAGGTTGGTGGCTGAAAGGCTGAATTGTTAGGATTTACTTAATGGCGAGGTTCTGCCAGCTGCTGGGAGTGAATGCCCACTTAGGCATTTGAGTGTATCCTTGTTCCCTGGACTGGGGGCCCATTTGTTCAAGGAGCATGGCGGTCGCACCAGAGGCCCCTTTAAAGGATGCTTCCTTATTCTTTGGGCCATTGAGTAGAGATATCTGTAGTTTATAAAAGTGACATTAGATGCTCACAAATTTGCAAAGGAAAATGCCCAGAAATTGGGTTTATAAGGTAAATTCAAGAGAAATATCAGGGAGTTGACAATGCTAACTATAAACAGGTAACATAAATAGACCGTTAAACAGAAGCGTCGTGTGAACTGTGATATCCGTCCATCACATATTCATTCGTCGAGGGTTGATTGGACTTCTGAATGATAGGGCACTGGCTGGGGTGTCAGGCAGGACCGTTTATCTCAGCAAGTTCCTAACCAAGTAGGGCAGACAGACTTTATACAACCAATGATAATAGAAAACCTAAATAAGGAGTGAGAGGAATTCAGTATGAAAAACTGTTTCTGGAGTTCAGGCAAGAAGAGGCCATTCTGACTTGGAGGGTTCATTCATTTATTCACTCATTCATTCAGATTCTTGTGGGGACAGAAAAACATAAGCAGGTGGGTGCCTGAGCGGATATGTGTGCGTGCACGTGTCTGCCCATTTATTCCCTGGAAGAAATTGGAACTCAGACATGAAGGAGGAGACAAGGGCACTAAGATTTACTGGGAACCCATTTTAGACCAGGGGCTGGAGGGAGGTATTTAATCCACATTTTACAGATGAGAAAACCGAGGTTCGGAAAGACATTGGCCTTGGATAATGTGTTTAAGATGGTGGAGGCAACCATTGGACACCCAAAATTGCTAAGTCATGACTGGAGATTGGGTGATGGGTGGTAGGGCTTACTCTGTGACCTGTTTCTCTGCCCTGTCATGGAAGCGAGAAGTTTAAAGAACTTTAAAACATCCAGCACAGTGCCTGGCTCATACAATGTGTTCAATATATGTTTCCTTCCTTTTTTTAAAAAAAATAAATTTAATTAATTAATTAATTAATTTTTTACTGGGTTGGGTCTTTGTTGCTGCGTGCAGGCTTTCTCTGGTTGCATCGAGCGGGGGCTACTCTTTGTTGCAGTGCGTGGGGTTCTCATTGCAGTGGCTTCTCTTGTTGCAGAGCACGGACTCTAGGTGCACAGGCTTCAGTAGTTGTGTCACACGGGCTCAGTAGCTGTGGCTCGTGGGCTCTAGAACACAGGCTCAGTAGTTGTGGCTCATGGGCTTAGTTGCTCCGCGGCATATGGGATCTTCCCAGGCCAGGGCTCAAGCCTGTGTCCCCTGCATTGGCAGGAGGATTCTTAACCACTGCACCACCAGCGAAGCCCGATGTTTCCTTCCTTTAAACTGAAAGTTCTCAACCTTGGTACTAGTGACATTTTGGTAGAGATGATTCTTTGTGGTTGTGGGATGTTTAACAGCATCCCTGGCTTCTGCCCTCTGGATGCTAGTAACATCTGCCCCCACCCCTGCCCCAGCCCATTGAGAACCACTGGGCTACAGTATCAGGACAGGGAAGTGTTAACACATGGACCTAGGGGTTGGAGCGGGTAGTAGGCAAGGAGGATCCTGCACCCAGTGAGCAAAGAAAGTGCCCCTGAAGGAAGGTATTGACCTTGGGTGTCCAGAGCTTAGGAAGGAAGAGAGCAGGATGCAGATGGTGTGAGCCAGAGGTCTGAGGCAGGTGTTGTCTTAGTCTGGCTTTTATGTACTGTCCCTGGAGCGGGTGTGTCTGCTGTTTCCCAGAGGCGTGGGGTGGCACTGACAATGAGTAAGACCCGGAGAGACTTCCGGATGTCGCTTGTCCAGTGTGGTAGCCACCCATGACCAACATCGGAGTTTCTGCCTTGCCCCATCCTGCTGAGCAGGCTTCTCTGAGTCATGGCTCCGCTGGGTTCCCATCACTGCCAGACTTCAGTCCACCCTCCTGTCTCCTAAGGGGGGCCTTCTGCTGCCATCTCCACGACTCTGTTTTTAACCTGCTGAATAGCTTTGTGTGTGTGTTTTTTTAATGCTGATTTCTAATTTTTAGTCAAAGCTAGATAACTCCTTGCTTTTTATTTGCTTTTCATTCTCTTAGGCCCCAGATCTTGCCTCTCCAGCAGACTGGATGGCATAGCATGCTGTGTGACTGTGGGGAACCCATATAGCTTAGTTATTGCCTCCAAAATCCCCTCTTCCAGCAGGGGGCTTTTAAAGGTGAAAAGTCAGGTCTCAGGATGTGGCAGGAGGTGTGAAGAGTGCCCTCTCCCAGCTCCCTGGGGGAGGGGCACTTATACGGAAGTCACCTGGGGAAGCTTGTCAGTGGTGGAGGGTGTGAAAGGACAGGGGCTGGTTTGGAGGGCACGGTGGGGAAGGGAAATGGGTCAATCAGGGTGCTGGCAACAAATGTGTCCACTCCTCTTCCCTGGTGGCACAGTGGCACCTGCCAATGCAGGGAACACGGGTTCGAGCCCTGGTCTGGGAAGATCCCACGTGCCACAGAGCAACTAAGCCCATGTGCCACAACTACTGAGCCCGCGTGCCACAACTACTGAAGCCCGCACGCCTAGAGCCCGTGCTCCGCACCAAGAGAAGCCACCGCAGTGAGAACACGCGCACTGCAATGAAGAGTAGCCCCCGCACGCTACAACCAGAGAAAGCCCGCACACGCAGCAACGAAGACCCAACACAGCCAAAAATAAATAAATAAAATTTAAAAAAAAAGAAATGAGTCCACTCCTGATGGTCAACGTGAAGGACGGCCAAGTACACACAGTCTGGGAAGCTGATACTGTGCCTAGGGCTGAGCTGGGGCCACTGAGGAGGGCCTTCAGCACATATGCCACTTCGGGGAAGACACACCCTGACCTCTCCCTCCTCCTTTCTGCCAGTGCCTCCTCTTACCCCCCCCCCCACCGCCCCCCAGGGAGCAGGATATGGGGCAGCCTCCAGCTGGGCAGAGAACGGTGAAGAACAGATTGGGGGTGGGGTGGGGAGGGGGGGTGGACAGATGGAGGAGATGGAGAGTAACCAGGAGAGGGGCGTCCACTAGTGACAGCTGTGAAATAGCACTGGGTTTGCCATGGAACTGCTCCCCTCTGTTGGTGCAGGTGATCAGAATCTGTACTCTCAGTGTGCAGGGTCTTCCTCCCTACTCTGAATACTGGATTTATATTCCATTTTTCCCAGGAAGTCACTCCTGACCATCCCCTTTCAAAGTGTTCCCTCCTCTTGCAAACTCCTGGATATTTCCTCTTTGGCACAGTCATCCAGCATTTAGACTCTCCATGTTGCATTGCTGGCCGTCCCTGCCTGTGTGTGTGTGTGTGTGTGTATCTGTGTTTATCTTCCCTAGATTGTAAGCCCCTTAAGGTGTCATAGTTCTTTTGTTCCCAGCATCTTGCACAGAGAAAGTATTCCAGAAATACCTGTTGTCTTCATTGGTCATATTACAATATTCTGAAATGAAGGACTGTACCATAGTTCCTATGAGTTTTAAAGGTGGGTAAGTAATCACTAACAAGTTCCTTAAGATGCATAGTATGTTTTCATCCTTGGAATAGCCCTGGGTAGCGACAGCCCTGTAAAGGTCCAGAGTGGGTCCCAGTTTCAACTGCTAGCTGGAGAGTAGGATATGGACAAAACGGCTATATCCTTTCCATTGTATAATTTCCATTGCAGAAATCCTGATGATTTCCCCCAAATCTATTGGTACTGTTTTTTTTTTTTTTTTTTTTTTTACCATGTTACCTATTCTCATTGTCTGATTTTAAAGTCTGGGGGAGTCTAGTGGGAATACACTGTGGTGGACCCCCTCTCAGTTACTGAAGGGAAAGGTACTAGAGGCAATAGGCACCAGCTGTTGATGTGCCCATGTCACAGCTAGCGTGGTTCTTAGAGAAAGCAGCACGTGTTTGTGCTGAGTCTGTGAACAGAGCCTCTACAGCACAACTGTTTGCCCTGGAATATTTGCAGTTTAAAAGTGAAAACCATGGGACTTGATGTTAAACCTTTCTGCAGTCGGCAGTCTCTTCAGTACCATCAAGTTTGCTCTCTTTTTTTTATGATGCTGGAAAACTGGGGCTTCAGAAAGCAAAAAGGAAGTCTGAGTACAGAATTGACTTCTTCCCCAGTAAATTTTAATTGATTCTAGTGCGAGTAGAAAGGTGTATCATGTGTTCTTAAAAGATAGGATTTAATTATGATTTAAAATTAATTCTCTAGAAAGTGCTGGAGTTGCACCCAGAGAGAAAAAACAGAGGGCTCTGGTAGAATCCTGTAAACGGATTGATGGGAAAGTGGGCTCCCGCTGCTGAGGGTTTGGGAGCGTTGCCAGCCTTACGACAAGGTGTCAGTTAGCCTTCCCACTCAGGGAGCAAGTGGGGGGACTGCCAGCTTGGGGGAGCCCTGCTCTGAGGGGGCAGGGACATCTGGAGCCAGAGCAGTTTCCAAGGCGGTGCAGCTCTTGTTTCCCAGGTAGCATTCCTTCTTGTGGTAATAAAGAGGTTACAGGCGAGAAGACAGCTGCTCGAAAGCCAAGGACAGTTGTTGCGAACAGGTATTTAAAAATCAGCCACCGTGGGATGGGAAGAATCAGGATATTGGAGACAACTAGGGTTCAACTTTATGGCTTGAGGTTTCTTTTCTGACCCTTGAAGGCAGGTGGGAAGTGGTTTTTTTATGCTTCTTTTACAGATTGGGAAACCAGAGTTTAGAGAAGTTAATCTCAAGGTAGCAGAGTTCAATTCAGTGTGAATTGAAATGCGTGTATGTGTGTATATACTTACATACATATATATATATATATATATAATGTACACATGTATATGTACACCATAAATACATTTATTGTAAATTTTACTAATGTAAAGGATGTGTAACAATTTACAAATAATCACAAAATCTCCATATTCATGATTATAAATTCCATATATAGAGCCAGAATGCGTTTGTTAATTTTTGCTGTGGTCACCCTGTGCTTGATGATGTTTTGACAAATGGAAAGGCATCCCCATCTGCTAATTCTTTTCCCAGTAAATTGATTGCCACCCGATCTGGCATGTGATCTACTGTCCAACGATTTCTCACCCTTGTACAAATTATATTCAGTAAATTGAACCCTCTTTCAACTTCAGCACTGCTGATCGCAGTAGTGCTATCTTTTTTGCTTTTGGTGTCATTGCCGGGATTGGGACATTGTTGGATTCTGTATTCTTTAACAGTGGCTATGTGTAACACGCAGCTCACAAAGTTTCTGCAAAATGAGCAGTAGGCTCTCATGAGCAGCACGGACTGGCTGGAGCGCTTCCCCAGCTCCGTGTTTAAGCAGTTGTCTGAGAAGGCAACTGCTTACCTGTCTTACTCACTGCTGAGCCCAGTTCCAAGGCTGGTGCCAGATGTGTGCTTGGAGACTCAGAAAGTGTTGTTCACATGGATGAGTGAGACTTCAAAGCTGGAACCAGCAGCCAGTTCATGGGACTCCAGTTTGCACCCCATGAGGACAAGGTCCTTGCTGGACAGTGAGGGAGCTCAGGAAGGAAGAGGCACCAGAGACCATCTCCACCGTCAGAACTGCCTGACAGAGCCCTGCCTTCTGGTGGGATGTTAGCGCTCGGGCAGTGACACAAAGAAGAGGAGAGAGGACAGCATCTCCTTCTGTGTCCCTTTCTTCCAGCTTTATTAAGTCTGGCATTTTTCTTCCCCATCTTCTAGGGAAGGCAGAGCCTTCTTGTCTACCAGTGTAGGGACTTGCCCTAGTCATCAGTACCCGATGCGGGTAACCAGTTATGGGGAACAAGAGACATATAGATCCCTTTACGTCTTCTAAAATGAAATGGGTCACACCTTTCACGCAACACAGACGTCAGAGAGAACATGCAGGGAAAGTCGTGCCCCTCCTTCTGTCTTCCAGCTACCAGCTCCTCAGCTTCTTGGGGATCCTTCCAGGTAGAGCCTGTGCATATTTCAGTCAGTAAGCTTATGCATATTTTCATGTTTTTACTGAGATCGTATCATGTTATATGCATTGTTCTACACTTGGTTTTTTTCACCTCACAACATATTTTGAAAATCATCCCATTACTGCAGAAAGAGAAAGGCTTCTTTCTGTTCTTTGAGTTTACCGTAATTTATTTAACTCTCTCCCTATCTATGAACTTTTAGGGTTCGTTTCTAATTTTTTATTACAAATAATTCTTCAGTGAATACTTTTGTATAAAAGGTTGAAATTATCTGTAGGATAAATTCCTAGAAGTGAAATAGCTGGGTCAGAGGGTATGAGCATTTGTCCTTCTGGTAGATATCGCCAAGTTGCTCTTCACAGAAGATAAGCCGGTTTACAACCCAACGACCCAAAATTGAGAGAGCTGATTTCTCTACCTTCTTTTAAAACTTCTGGGTGCATTCTATTTTGGTAGGTGTGGTTTCATTATTATTATTATTTTTTTTGGCCCCACTGCATGGCTTGCAGGATCTTAGTTCCGCAACCAGCGATTGAACCCAGGCCACGGCAATGAAAGCGCCAAGTCCTAACCACTGAACCGCCAGGGAATTCCCTCGTTAATTTTTAAATATGAATGAGTATAAGCTTCTCTTCATGTGTTTAAGAACTATTTGTCTTTGCTGTGAACTTTCAGTTCATACTATTTGCTCATTTTTCAATAACTTTTTAGACCTCTATTAATTTGTAGGAACTCATTATATATTAAAAATTGCTTTATGCCCATGGTATGATTTAGACATCTTTTCTCTAGGTTGTTCTTTGTCTTACTTTGTTTCTGGTCTTTCCCCCCCCATGGATATGTTTTTCTGTATTATGGTAAAATATACATAAAATAAAATATACCATTTTAACCATTTTTCGTGGATTTTTTTTTTTTTTTTTTTTTTTGGCGGTACGCGGGCCTCTCACTGCTGTGGCCTCTCCCGTTGTGGAGCACAGGCTCCGGATGCGCAGGCTCAGCGGCCACGGCTCACGGGCCCAGCTGCTCTGCGGCATGTGGGATCCTCCCGGACCGGGGCACGAACCCGCGTCCCCTGCATCGGGAGGCAGACTCCCAACCACTGCGCCACCAGGGAAGCCGCATTTTAACCATTTTTAAGTGTACAGTTTAGTGGTATTAAGTACATTCACATTGGTTATGCACCACAGTCCAGCTCCAGAACATTTTCATCATCCCAAGCGGATATTTTTTTAAAGTAGTCAAATTTATCAAAATTTTTTCATCTTTCTTAGGTTTTGTATCACATTTAGAAAGTCTCTGCTCATTTTGAGTTCATTAAAAAATACTTTCTGTAGTTTCTTCTAGTACTTTTATGGTTTAGTACTTACGTTTAAATTCTGTCATCCATCTGGAATTCCTTTGGGTCTAAAGTGTGAGGTATGACTCCAAGTGTACTTTTTCCAGATAGGGAGCTCCTTGGTTGCCATTTGGCCATCAAACAGGTTTGAGGACTAGCTAGATTCGGTTCTTGGTAGCTATAGGGAAGCAGCAGAGGAAGCCACTTTGAGCCGTCCATGTGAGCGTGGGAGACTTCAGAAGTTAAGCCTGACCTAGACTGAGGAAATTGAATTGTAGGAAACTATGAACTCCTAGGTATTTATGTTTGCTATCCCCCCAAAAAAAATCACAGACATGCTAGTCAGTACTTTGAATTTGCTGAAAGACAGTCTGTTCCCCCTGACAGAGGTGGATAGGATATGTACAGCACACAGGACAGGACTTCTGGCTCTTAGGCAAGGCCATCCTGCAGGACGAGCAGTTTGTACCCTGCCGAAGGCTCTGCAGCAGGCTGAGAAGGGGTGGGGTCAGGACTGTAGTCCAGCTGATGCTCTGGGACCTCTTCCTGGAAGAGGGGGCACGTGTTTCGCAAAGGCTCCAAGTAGGCCAGAGGTGCCCTAACACTAGAACTCAGTGTCCCAGGTCTCTAGACCCACTGGCAAGCACCCTTCTGGATCCTCCCAGGCTCCTCGAGTGGAGGATCAAGGAGCATCCCTCACGTTCCAGGTGGACTGGGCTGTGGTTCGGTGCCCTCACTCTCAGAGTAACTAGGCAGGGCCTGGGATCATTGGAGCCCCCTGGCTGGTTATCTCAGGCTGCAAGAAGCATAGATATCCTTTCTATATGGTCCATGAGGTGGGATAGAAAGGTTGGGAAGCACAGACTTGACCTCTTGAATTTGCATCTTTCTCAGAAACCTGCAGGTGGAGCTGGGGTGAGTTTCCTGCCAGAACCACCTCCTCACAGAATTCCAGGGGACACCAGTCACAGACATTCACATCCAAGCTGTATGAATGGTGTGCCCTGCAGTCTCCCCAGGGTCCCATTGTATCCCGTGGAAGCCTGTGGTGGCCCAGTGGAAGCAATTGGGGTGGATGAATGTCTTTCTATATGTGGGGGTGAGTTCCAGGACTTTCTGCATCTCTGTTTTTCACTGTGCTTAACTCAAAAAATGAGTTGAATTAATGAACAATGTGATGTCAACTTCCAGAAAAACCTGTGGTATTTCTTTGTGTGTGTGTGTGTGTGTGTGTGTGTGGTATTTCTTTTGCAAAGCAGCCAAAGCAGCAGGTTGGGAACTCTGGTCTACCTCCCCCTTCCCCTGTGAGCTCTCCAAGGCCTGGCACTGGGGCATCTCCGTTTTGCCCAGCTCCTCTCTCTAGACCTGACTCCTATTGGATGCTTGAAAGTTTGAGGAGCTTATTAATTACCTGTCCCTGTTGCTCCCACCACGGGGTGAGAAGTCAGTTGCTCCAAAGGACACAGCCAGTCAGTTGAGCCACCAATGTACAGAGAGATGCAAGTTTGGTTTTATGTTTTATTTTATTTTTATTTATTTTTAACTTTTAATTTTATCCTGGAGTATAGGCAATTAACAATGTTGTGATAGTTTCAGGTGCACAGCAGAGGGACTCAGCCATATGTATACATGTATCCATTCTCCCCCAGTAAGTTTGTTTTTAAATATTAAAGTGGAAATCACCTAGAAACAGCAAATATTTAAATTCTTTGTTGGGTTTTGCTCTTTTTCCTGGTTACTACTAGATTTTTTTTGCGGGGGGGCCTTTTTTTCAGATATAGTTTGCATGCAGTAACATTAGATTTTATATTGTACAGCGTTATGAGTTTTAACAAATACATATTGTCATGTAACCGCCACTGCAATCGAGGTACGGTAGTTTTGTAATCCCCTCAAATTTCCTTGTGCCTCTTGTAGTTAACACCCCCACTGTCCCCAGCATCTGACCACTATTTATCAGTTTTCTGTTCCTCTAGTCTCTCCTTTTCGAGAATGCTATAGAAATGGAATCATAGCATGTGTACCTTTTAAGTCTGGGTAGCATAATGCATTTGACATCCATCCAAGTTGTTGCTATATCAGTCATCCCTTTGTATTGCTGAGTAGTACCCTGTCCTATGAACATGCCACAGTGTATCCATTCACCAACTGAAGGACATCTGGGGTTTTCCAGTGTTAGCATTTTGACTCCATTTGCTAGTGGGTGGGAAGCTTTCTAGAGGATCATTGTGGTCCTAACCAAGTATGTTTGGTATCTTTTTCGAAGACATTCCCCAAGACACTGCTGTGTAATTGTGCACTGAATGGTCCTTTAAGGTGATGGTAATGGTGGTGTCACTGCCCAAATCTGGTTGACATCTCACCATTCAGCCATCCTTAATTGTTCTCTGCTGTTCTCTGACACGCCTTCTTTGATGTTGAGGCCAATTAGAAATGTTATAAAGGCATTTCTCTGAAAAACTCAGAACCCAAACTAAACTACCTCCATATGCTGTTTTCTGCTTCAAAGGCAGTGAGAGGCTAGTTCGACACAATTCCTTCCCATAAGAACAGAGAAGACTCTTGGCAGTGGGGCCAAGGAGGAGGGGATGGAAAGAACCACCTGAACAGAACACACTGGTCTCAGGCAGGCTGTGAAAGTGGATGCCTGAAGGGTGGGGGGCCAAAGGCCATGTTAGTTGTCTGTGCTTACTTATCTGATGGAACAAGCATTCCACAAACATTCTGTGAGACCAAAGCCTAGTAGTAGGCGGCTGCACACTCAAGTGAGGAGAGCTGGGGTCTACATACTTCACTGATACGTTGTTTCATTTGGGGCAACCCTCTGCCTCTCTAGGTCTTGATCTCCCAGTGACTGAAAAAAAATCCGAGAAGGGAATTGAGGAAACTCATCTTTTGACCTTGACTTGTGTGCTCTTGAGCATTGTGTGTCCTTGGGTGGCTCACCTACCCTCCAGTTCTTCTTTGCGAGAATGAGGGGCTTGGAGGGGATGGGCCTCCTGGGTCTCTGACACTGATCTCACCCTCTCAGAGCCCAGCACATACTGGCTCTTCGCATCTGCTGGGTCTGCAAGTCCAGAAGCAACAGCTCGGTACCACAGGGAAGCCCCCGCTGCCATCACTGCTCACCAGTCATGGCGGTGGGGGGAATGCTCTGTTGTAGGACAAGCCTGGGCTGGCCAAGCCCCCCTAGCAGAGTGCAGAGAGAGCTTGCTCCCCCTGGGAACTTCCCTGGAAGCTTCTCTGATGCATTCTGAATCCAGGCCTATAAGGAAGGTGAACTGGCAAAAGATCCCCAGAGCCTTTGAAAATCCCTTTTATAGATGTGCCTGCAATACTGTCTTCCAAAACACAAACGTCATGTTTTCTTTGGGTCATTTCCAAACACTGAGCTTTTTTTTGAGCTGTCACTGGCTGAAGTATTGGGACTTACCTCAGGTGGTTATTTCACATCCTCCTCTTCTCGCAAGTGACATTTAAAATACTTCTCCTTTGATAGCACGCTATGTTAAGCCAGGAAAAAATCCAAGGACTGGAAGGGATCTATTGGCTGAGGTCTTATCTGCAAGTGATCGTTTGTCGACTGGAATGCAGAAACCACGAGTCCTCCTTTGCTGCTGCGTTCTAGTGACTTTGAAGTGGAAAGTTAGATTTCAGAAGCACTCCCAGTGCGCTGTGCAGGCCACATTATTTCATACTCCTGTATGCATAGGTAGTTTGAATTCATCATGTACGTTCATCAACATAGTAAGCCACATTTGTACAGAGAATGCCGGTGACACTAACACGAACGTGCCGTGTAAGCCTAATATCCAGATGGTTGAACACTGTTCTACATTAATCATTCTTCCGAGTACTTCAGCAATATATGGCCGCTTTATCCATTTAAGCTTATTGTTGGAATGCGATGTCTATTCCCTCTTCCTGGGATGCTCTTCCCCCCCCCGAGAGTCACATGTTAACCCTCACCTCCTTCAGCATTTGCTCAAGTGTAACTTTCTCAACGAAGCCAAACTTTACCACCCTATTAAAATCACCTCTCACCCCACACTGTACCCCATTTTCTGCCCTATTTCTCCCCCAGCACTTAGCACTTTCTGACATACTACTAACATAACCTTACCTTTTTAAAGTTAAGGATGTTATTTATTCTGTGACTCTTTGGGCAGAGATCTTTGTCTCTTTTGTCCTAAGCATCTAGAACAGTACCTGCCTGGCACATAGTAGGTGCTCAATAAAAAGTGATGGAGTGAATGCATGCATGAATGGGGGGATGAATGGCATAGTTATTTGGTTATTTGTTTGTTTTAATTTCTTGACCGCAGAGCTGGAGGGAAGGCCCAGGTTGCATTGGAGGAGACCGAGCTTTAACACCACATGGGCTGCAGCCCATATCCCTTCTCCTGCTGGATAACTGACTACATTGAGGCTGCCTGGAGCAAGGAAGCTGCCAGCCCCAGAGGCTTAGGCTGGCCCGGGAGAGCCCAGGAGGAGGGGTCCTGGTCGCCTGCCCCTTAGTGCAGGGCAGATCCCCTCTGTTGCACTGGGATCTGGTCTCCTGCTGTAAGTTTCTTCCTTGTTGCCTCTGGCCCTTTAAATTTGGGGTTTTATGAGAATATCTGGGGTGGTGGAGTATCTGATGTCTCCTTCACTTCTCAGAACTCCTGCTTCCTCATCTGCAAAATAGGATCCTAAGAACTGCCTTAGAGATCTGTGTACATTAAATGAAAGAATGTCCATAACTTCTTACTGCAGTGCTGTCATTAAGTTTTAAGCTCACTGCTCCCTCCCTGCTACCATCCGTATTTAGAATTCAAAAGCACAGCCTAATCTTGCCCTCCTGTTTTCCCCAACAAGAACCTGTATGGTTTCTCTAAAATGCAAATCAAAATTACAGTGAGGTATCACCTCATACTGGTCAGAATGGCCATCATCAAAAAATCTACAAACAATAAATGCTGGAGAGTGTGTGGAGAAAAGGGAACCCTCTTGCACTGGTGGTGGGAATATAAATTGATACAGCCACTATGGAGAACAGTATGGAGGGTCCTTAAAAAACTAAAAATAGAACTACCATACAACCCAGCAATCCCACTACTGGGCATATACCCTGAGAAAACCATAATTCAAAGAGAGTCATGTACCAATATGTTCATTGCAACTCTATTTACAATAGCCAGGACATGGAAGCAACCTAAGTGTCCATCGACAGATGAATGGATGTGGCACATATATACATGGAATACATATATACAATGGAATATACATATACATATATATATACATATATAATGGAATATATACATATACATATACGTATATGTATATACATATATGTATATATACATATATGTATATATGTATATACATATACATACATATGTATATGTATGTATATACATACATATATACACATATATACATGTATATACATGTATATATGTATATATACATATGTATGTATATATGTATGTATGTATACATATATATACATATATAATGGAATATACATACATATATACATATATATATACATATATACAATGGAATATTACTCAACCATAAAAAGAAACGAAATAGAGTTATTTGTAGTGAGGTGGATGGACCTAGAGTCTGTCATACAGAGTGAAGTAAGTCAGAAACAGAAAAACAAATACTGTATGCTAACACATATATATGGAATCTAAAAAAGAAAATGGTTCTGATGAACCTAGGGGCAGGACAGGAATAAAGACGCAGATGTAGAGAATGGACTTGAGGACACGGGGAAGGGGAAGGGTAAGCTGGGATGAAGTGAGAGAGTAGCATGGACATATATATACTACCAAATGTAAAATAGATAGCTAGTGGGAAGCAGCCGCATAGCACAGGAGATCAGCTCAGTGCTTCGTGTCCACCTAGAGGGGTGGGATAGGGAGGGTGGGAGGGAGACACGAGAGGGAGGGGATATGGGGATATATGTATACGTATAGCTGATTCACTTTGTCATAAAGCAGAAACTAACACACCATTGTAAAGCAATTATACTCCAATAAAGATGTTTTTTAAAAAAATATGTATATATATAAGCGCCTTTTCAAAAAAAAAAAGGAACTTACATGGTTTCTCTTGTGTTCTGTTATTCTTCCATTCAGCATAACTTATGCCATAGCAACATAGCATTTTCCAGAATGTGAGAAATAGCTGAACGTTGAGACTGTCACTTTTGTGCAGTTGTCAGAGATCTAGGAGAAGCAGTTGAGCGCTCTTTTGACTTTTAGCATCAACCTCAGAGACCCTGTGTTACCAACATAGGCTGTGTTATCAGTTCATGCCTTTAGTCTTTTAAAGGTAGCTTGATTTTCAGTTCGCAAGTTGATTTCAAGTTTGTTTTGTATGTACAATTTATATTCAGCACATTCACAGCCTCGATCTCTCCGAGGGTCAGATAATAGGTCTGCTTTTCTGCACCCATTTTGAAGTTAGCAGAGACAGTTAATAGGCAGCTGCGTTCCCTCCCTTTTAGTTTTAATAACAGACGAAAAGTTCTTTCGTCCACTGTATTTCTTCGAAAATTCCAGAGCAGTTTTCCTCTATTTGAGGAATATTAATGTGACTCTTTAAAAAGATAAACATGTTATTTCATTTCTAAACTCGACTTTCCAATGGAATTCTGGCATTCGGGGACAGCCTGGATGAACTGGGTTGGGTGTTGCTACATGAAAAAGATGTGCAGTGGGGAGCCTTCGTGGCCGGTGGGAAAGGACATCCAAGGATATCTCTAAGGGGCCCTTTTGAAGGTCAGGCTCCCTGGAACAAAGATACTCATTGGGCCCAGATCCATGACCTCTTCATATTCATGCAGGTCTCCCCTTCAAATAAGTAATTTCCTTCCCCAGGGGGACAGAGCAGCCGTGAACCAAGGATTAGCATCAGGCCTTTTGAAGATAGAGACCGATGAATTTAAGAAATGCTTACCCTTTAGAAAGTCAAGTAGAGACATAGATATATTTTAAAGTATCTGTCTATCTAACCCTCTCCCTCAAAGGAGACGGAGAGGGAGGGAAGAGAGCCAGAGAGTGCGAGTGAAAGCTAGAGAGAGGTGCGTTTGTGGAGGAGATGGGGGAAGGGAGGAGAGGGAGAGAAGAGACAACCATTTTTTAGGGAAAATATCGTCTGATAGTTCTGGGTTGCACGCAGTGGGTTTGGTTCCGTGTGCTTCTCGTTTGCACCCCATGATGGATCGTGGCTTGTTCACAAGTCCTCTTGTGCACGGTCCCCTCCGAGTGGAGGGCTGTGCCCCATGCCCTCTGCTGGAGTGCATTACTGGGCCACCAGCCTCCAGCCTGTTGTTCAAAGAAGAAACAATATTTGAAAGCTGGCCTGATTTTTCTTTTTCCCGTTGGGCTTTCCTGCATTTTCTTTACTGAGCATGTAAAACGTTGTATTATAATTGGGGAAAACAGAATAAATAGCAAAAAGAAGGGTCATGAGGTGAGACCATCTGAAGGCTTTGTAAGTTGTGAGAGGGAGCGGTGGGGCGAGGACACAGTCACTGGGCAGCAAAGACTGGTGGGTTTCAGGCCAGTGCAAACCTCTGCAGGATTAGTGACCCAGGACGAGTAGAAAAAAGTCATCACTTCTGTTTAATGCTAAGAAAAAGCCACCCCCTCTCTGGCAGAGGGCATGGAATCCGTCAGGATTTCATACAGGACTAGATATTACGTAGAGTTTTAAAAGCTAGTTACCTGAAAATTAAACTGTTATTGTTTTCTCTGGCTTACAGGAGAGTTACAGAATATTGGAGTGAGGAAGTGGGGGGGAGGGGTATCAGTTCAGAGCAGTCCCCTGGACTCTCTTATTTCTGCAGTTCTCCCCCTGTGCGTCCCGTGGGCGTTTGCCCCATGATCTGTTGCAGGTAGTGCCGAGAGTGTTCCTGGCTCTTGATTTTCATTTTTCGAGGCACCGTCTCATATTCCTGAATGGGCTTTAGTGCTGTGCTGGGCCTGCTCTCTGTCTGGCCACATGGGCATTAATGACACCCTTTGAGCTCCTCCTGTTTGTAAGCCCTTATATGCCGTTGATAACTGGGGCCAGAAGTGGCCAGGGTACTGTGGTTTATATCAGGGGTCACAAAAGATGACTTGAAGGACAAGTCTGGCCCAACGCCTTTTTGTCCAGCCCACAGGCTAAGAATGGTTTTCAGATTTTTAAATGATTGGAAAAAGTCAGAAGAAGATACTATTTTGTGACATGTAAGAATTAGATGAGATTCACATTTCAATATCCACACATAAAGATGTGTGGGAACACAGCCTCACCCATTGTTTTACATTTGGTCTACGGCTGCTCTCATGCTATAGAGTTGGTCGTTGTGGCAGAGATCTGGAGACCTTGAAGCTGAAAATACTTACTATCTAGCCGTTTACAGGAAAAGGTTTTCAATCCCTAGTTTACATCATTGGGCGGTGCATGTTGTACTGTTGTCCTGTTGTTTAAATTTTGAGATCTGAAATGTATTAAATTAATCCCACTTACATTATAATGTAACATTTTTGTTTTGACAGCACTTTTCATGCCCCCTATAAAAATCTGAAAATGCCAGACAATGACTCAATGTTGAAACTGTTGAATACACAGAGCCAGGTGTCCATAACCGAACGCTCTGATGCTTTAAGAGAAGAAAAGCCTCATCCCTCCTTTTCCATCCCCTTCTTTTTTCCCAACATGTTATTATGAAAAATTTCAAATATGCAGAGAAGCTGATGGAATATGCAGAGAAATTTACTATGCAGTGAACACTGATATGCCCACCACTGAGATTCTGCATTTGCTAACATTTTGCTTTATTTCCTCTATCCTATATCTATCCATCAGTGCACATTATTTTCAATGCATTTTAAAATAAGTTGCATATGTTACTACATTTCAACTATGGGTTACTTTTATTTCCACTGTTGATGAGGCATAACCAGGAGGGTGTGGAATGTTTTCATTCTCAGAATGGAATAAAAGGGAGGTGGTAAGAGCAGATAGGAGCAAACAGGAAGAGATAATGTAATTAAAGCCTGGGTTTAAAAAAAAATACATGTTTGTGTGTGTTTGTATGCGCACACACACATTGTAAAATTGTGTGTGCATATACATGTGTGTGTATATATGTATGTATGTCTACATATAAAATAAAGGACAAAAATTGTCCTTAAAGTCATGGAATCTTAGGGAAGCTTATTCAGAGGCAGCTGCTGGGAAAGAACTATGTGTAGATGTGCCCGGACACCAGGACAGGGTTGTGAAATTAAAGATGCCAGAGACAAGGCCATACTGAGTGTCTGAACTGGGGGCAGATGTGTTTTAAGGAAGGAAGCACGTGGCCACCTGGGTAGCCCTGTTCCTAGCCGGGCCACGTGGCACCTCCAGGGCAGCCTCGACTTCCCTGCGCTTCGCTGGCGTGTCCTCTAGAAGCCTGAGCTCTCCTGAAGTTGTAGTTGTGTTGCAGTGCTGCCCGAACCTATTTGGCTGTGCTTTAGGAGAGCATCCGAGGAGTGGGACGAGGCAGGAACAGTGGTGTCTGTGTGTTCCAGGCGGCTTCAGATGGGTTGAGAGCTACCTTCAGGATCAGAAGCCAGCCAGTCCAGAATGTGCTTGTGTCTACGTGTGCAAGCAGCACTCTGGGGAGCAGAGCCGGGTGCCTGGGGGAAAGTCTGAAGTGCATTAGGCAACCTGCTACCTGAAGGACCAGTGAGGAAACATTATCAGAGAAGCCCTTTAGGACAGGAACAATTAATCTTTAACTAACTCATTATGTCCATTCATTTTCTCACAGGCTTCTCGGCTCCCTGTCCTGACGGCATATTTAAATGCGTTTGCATAGCGCTTTACAAATTTTAAAGCACTTTTCATGGGTGGTATTAGCCGTCACTATGATCATGTGGGAGTTATTATCCCAGTTTCTTAGGAGAATTTTTTTTTTGCAAATTGATTTGAGTTCTTAGGGAAAATTGTGTAATAAACACTAGAGCCTATTTACCAGTAAATGTACATAGAGCTATACACCACATGTGGCAAAATACAGATGGCTTAATTTGGTAATTGTTTTTTGTTTTTGTTTTAATGCTATAATGCTGTTCCAACTGGTTTGGCTTAGAAGTTTTTTAATTGACAGTTTTTGCCCCTCCCAATCTTTGCTCCCTGAGGGCTCCGGTACGCTGTCGGACATTTAATCGAACCTTCTAAGGCCCTTAACATAACGTTGATCCTCGTGCAGATACTTTGTAATGATTACTTTAAACTGACTTTGAGTTATTGATAGGATGACTTAGTTTTGATTCCATCTCTGACTCAAGGATCAGCAAAACTAACTTTAGGCACACTCAGTGTTCTTGTCAGTAGATACTGTTGTGAACAAGTGAAATACCTTTCTGTTGGTGACCATTATTTCAAAATTATGTTCTTCCTTGTGTTGTATTCTTCCTTGATTTGTTTTCTATAGTCGATTTGATTTGTGCAAATGTATTTGTTAATATGAAGAATATTTTTTGGAAGACATGTTATTCAGAAGATTAAGGAATAAATAAACAGTTCCTGGTTTCAAACAATATTGCAAAGCTATAGTAATCAAAACAGTATGGTACTGACATAAAACAGATACATAAATCAATGGAATAGAATAGAAAGCCCAGAAATAAACCCACACGTTTATAGTGAATTTTCAACAAAGGAGACAAGACTTTACAAAAGGACAGTCTCTTCAATAAATGGTGTTGGGAAAATAGGATATCCACATGCACAAGGATGAAACTGGGCCCCTATCTTACACCATACACAAAATAACTCAAAATGGATTAAAGACTTGAATATAACTGCTAGAAGAAAACATAGGAGGTAAGCACCTTGACATCAGTCTTGGCAATTATTTTTTGGATTTGACACCAAAACAAAAATAAACAAGTGGGACTACATCAAACTAAAAAGCTTCTGTACATCAAACGAAATCACTAACAAAATGAAAAGGCAACTTATGGAATGGGAGAAAATACTCGCATATCTAATAAAAGGTTATTATCCAAAATATATAAAGAACTCATATAACTCAATAGCAAAAATACCCAAACAATCTGATTAGAAAATGGGCAGAAGAACTGAATAGACATTTTTCCAAAGAAGACATACAAATGGCTATCAGGTACATGAAAAGATACTCAACATCACTAATCATCAGGGAAATGCAAATCAAAACCACAATGAGATATCACCTCACACATGTTAGAATGGCTATCATAAAAAAGATAAATGTTGGTGAGGATGTGGAGAAAAGGGAACCCATGTGCACTGTTGGTAGGAATGTAAATTGGTGCAGCCACTATGGAAAACAGTATGGAGGTTTCTCAAAAATTAAAAAATAGGACCACCATATGGTCCAGCAATCCCACTTCTGGGTATATCCAAAGCAGATGAAAACAGGATATCAAAGATATATATGCACCCCCATGTTCATTGCAGCATTATTCATAATAACCCAGATATGGAAACAACCTAAATGTCTCAATGAATAAAGAAGAAGTGGTATAGAATATTATTCAGCCATGAGAAAGAAGGACACCTTGCCATTTGTGACAACATGGACAAACCTTGAGGGCATTATGCTAAATGAAATAAACCAGACACAGAAAGACAAACACTGCATGGTATCACTTATATTATGTGGAATCAAAAAAACTGCCCCCAAAACCCAGTCAAACTCACAGAAAAAGAGATAGAAAAGTGGTTACCAGGGGCTGGGGGCAGGGGAAGATAGGGAGTGGTTGTCAAAAGGGTGCAGACTTTCAGCTACAGGATGAATAAGGTCTGAGGATCTGTTGTATAACATGGTGACTATAGTTGATAACACTATATTGCTATTGTATGATTGAAATCCACTAAGGGAGTACACACACACATACACACACGCGCACACACACACACACACATGCACACACAAAAGAATAAATAAAAAATCTTCATCAGCTCTTAGCTGCTGGAAATTACGTGATGTAAATGATTGGATGACACAGAGACCATATCTCTTTTTCGTGTTCTCTGTGTGTTTCTAGCCCCTGGCTAATCCTCTTGTAATGGCCCCTGTTGTGTTTTCACCGTGGTTTATGAACTGCTTTTCCATTAACTCCCCTTGTCTGGGTTTACCTGACTCTGGCTTATTGTTTCCTCAACAGCATCAAGCAGAAATCAGCAGAGAGATGCTTGTGAACATGCTGTATCCCCAGTGTTCTTAGATTTATTTTAGTGTTCAATCCTAGGAGTGACATGAAGTTAATTTTTTTGATATTGATTTACATAAAAATTATAAGTCCTAACTTTTGAGCATGGTTTAAACAAATCCTATAAATTTGAAACTGGTTCTTCTGTGGGATCAGCATTTTATATTGTAAATTATAGACACTAAGAATAACTTACAAGGAGGTTCAGTTGATCCTAACGTGGAGTTCTGACATGTGAAGGTCTCCTTTGATGTCAAATATAATGTAATATATTTTTAATGTAATACTGTCTATAAATATGATTTTTTTCTCTAAGCAAGGTTATAGTCTTACCTTAGTTAATTTAGATACATAGTCCTTTAGAATTTTATTTCCCTTTATATCATAACATAATTCACATAATTCAGGATATCTTAGAGTATTTCCAGATCCATAAATTCGCTTCACCAATTCTTTACAAAATTATTAAACTGTTTATTATTTTTAATAAAATAGATGATGATATAGTAAAGGTCTTTTGCCTAAGACATACTGTTAAGGCAACTTAATATGTTTGTACGTATAGGGAAGAAAAGGGTTAGACATAAACCAAAGGCCAGTGGTGGTTATCTTTCCATAGAAAACTGCTTTTTGGTGATTTTTGTTTCCCTTTTGCTCATCAGTTTTCTAAAATTTCTACAGTAGATGTTTTACCTAATAAAATGGAACAAAATGATACTTTACTTTTTTTTATTATTATTAATAAAGTCAGTTATACCTGCCCCTCAGCTTTTCTCCCCTCCTAAGTGAGGCAGGACTCACATGAATTTTTTTTTTAAGCTTTATTGAGGTATAATTATACCTCAAACTTTAGATATTTAAAGTGGACATCATGGTGATTTGATATACATTGTGAAAGGGTTCCTCCCATTTAGTTAGTTCCATCCATCACTTCATGTGTATATGTGTGTGTGTGTATATAATTTTTATATATATATAAATTTTTTTTAAGTGAGAACATTTAAATGCTACTCTCTTAGCAAATGTCCATTATACAATACACTGTTATCAATGGCAGTCACCTCAGGGTTCTACCTGGTGTCCTTGACTGCATTCTAGGTTAGGTTACTGCTCAGGTCAGCCCCAGGTGCTGTAGGAGCTCAGGAGTAAGGGTAGTCTGCTGTCACCATGCTGTGGCCTCACTGGCTGAGACATGGGTGTGGAGACAATTTAATTAAATTGTATTTAGAAAAAATTGATACGGATGAGAGATGAGGTTTTGATGTGTTTTGGAAGTCCTGTTGAGGACATCAGCATCTCCTGTGATACGGCACTGTCTTACCTCCCCCACTGGACAGGCTGGGGGTCCGGGGAGATGTTCCTGGGTGTGGTAGGGTCTGCGTATATGTGTGTGGTATATGGGATGCATGTGTGTGGGTGTGTGCGTGTGTGTAGTACGTGATGTGTAAGGTGTGTGTCTGTGTGTTCTCATCAGGAGTAGTGGACGCCATAAAGGATGCATTCTCACGCTCTGCTAAATGGAGGGAGAAGGGTTTCAGGAAACAGCAGGTGGAATAAAATGTGCAGCTGTAAAGTTAGAAGAAAATGTTGTTGAGGACCAGATTGGTTCTCAGGCCCAAGAAGGAGAAGGGGCATCCTCATAACATCCACCGCTTAAAACTATAAACATCAGATAGAGCCTCAGGCCACCCAGGGGCTGAGAGGAGCTGAAATGTGCTCTCATTCACAAAAGCAGTGGCTGCCAGCTTGATCCACAATCCTATAGGAATTACAACTGTTTTACTGGTCCCAAACGCTTTGTAATTCAGCAGATGTCTTGAAGAATTCAGTATCTTCCCATTTTTACTGTAAAGTTAAAGGGATTCTAATTAAAGCTAAAGCTACAATCTCAATGTCATTGTTTAAATGAATTCACTAAGACTATAGCTGTGGAATCTTTTTAAAGACATTTTAAGATGTTAATTTCCTATAGAAGTGTAGTATACTAATAACTGAACCAAATAATTACACTAAAGAATGGTTTAGGGATCTGCCCTTTTGGAGTACATTTTTTTTAAAAAAAGAATTTTTTCTTTCCTAATTATAAAAGTAATAAATGGTCATTAAAAAAAAAAAACCCTGAAAGAAAAGAAAAATCACTTATAATCCCCCCCACCCAAAGAGAATCATTGTAAATATTCACTCATTTCCCAATCATAAATGCAGATGTCTGAGGCTGTGTAGGGGTATGTGTATTGGTTTGTTTTGCACGTCTGCAGTTAAAGGCCAATATCTTTCCATTCAACTTAAGATTCTATTACTGTCTCCCTTTAAAAGGCCTTTATCTGAAATCCCCAATATGTCACAGTTCACACGTCCTGGAGACCTGCTGTTAGAACAAATATTTGAACAGAATTCTTTTAAAATCCTGAAATGTACGAGATACAATATTTAAGCAAGACTGACTTTCTGCCCAGATGTTTTGTTGCTGGCTCATTCTACAGGAATTGCCTATATGACTAAAAATTCATTGTGAGAGATTAAAATAAATAAATAAATAAAAAACAACAAAACCAACCTTACGTCTGATTAATTAAAAATGTTAAATTTACCTATGTTAAAAAAATTAAATTACAAAACAACAATGAATTAGTATAGCTTTATAAACTGTTGGCTTTGTTGTTTTTTGTTTTTGTTTTGTTTTGTTTTTTATTGGCTTTGTTGTTTTAATTTTAACAATTTTTAAAATTAGGTGATTTTGAGTCTTTAGCTGTGATGTCTTTGTACTTGTTAGACAGTAAAGGCCTTTGTACTCTAAACAGTGGGCTAAAAACCCTAACTGGATTATATATTGATATATATTTGGAGGCCTTTTATGAAAACTTTTGGTGTTAGCTTAAGTGTCCTAAAAGTGATAAGACTTACATTAAGATAGTTACTGAAGTTCAGGATGTGTAGATTTTATATAGACTTAAGATGTATAGATGTATAATTTAAGATGTATAGGTTATATGTGCTGGTAAAAGCTAGACGTAACCTTTTCCTGGCTGCTATTAAGTTAGTTTAATAGGAAAAATAATTGTAGTTGATAATAGGAGTATCAGTGTGACCACAGGAACTAATTCTATTATTATACACATTATATGACAATGTAGTGGCTCACTTATCTGTCTCTTTCCTAAACTGTGAGACTCTTAGTGAAACCTGTGTCTTAATCATTTTTTAATTCCTAGGGCTGACATGTACTTGAGATAGAAATAATTGTTGAAATAATGAAAGACCCTCTCTCTGAACTTTCTCTTTACCCAAGTTCATTTGGACTGTGACATACATCCCACAGAAATCTGTTTCAGTTTTCCATGTCAATCTCAACCTCACACAGAAATGAAAGTAATTTGAAAGACTTTCCAGGAGCATTCTCATACTTTCCCACATTTTAATTAAAGTACTCCAGATTTTCAAAAAGAAATAGTAATATTATTATGTATAAATTATCAGAAGTAGTTAAGTAAAGACAACATCAAGACATTCAAATAGAACATCCTTTTTCTAAACATTGAATATTGGTTACTGCTTTTATTCCTCCATCAGCCATTTCTGGTAAATGCTTATATATTCCTGTGTAGTTTATGACCAGCTCAAGTATAAGTGATTCTTCTTCTAACGCTTAAAGAATGATGACAAGAGACAACGAAAGGCAGTAGAGCAAACTGCATGCCACTGGAGGAAACTTGTGACTTTTTGAAAACTTCCTCAAAACACTGTGGTTAACCAATGAAGAAATGCAAAAGGGGAAATGTGAGGTTTATTTTTAAACTGAAGATAGTAGTAAGAAGAGCTAGAACCTCTCAAGAATATATTTTCATTAACTACAATCACACATCACATTCCCACAGGTGCTATCGTGGTCTGTAGGGCCATTCCTGTTACTAATGTGATTGATTCATTTTTCTGTTATATATCTATCACATATCTGTGTAGTCCGTATGTATTTATGCTTTTCCTGTTTGTTACAATTGGATTTTGTTGTTTTCAGCAGTTGCTTGTTTCTCAGGTCAGAGAATGTCTTTGCTCATTTTTAAAGTGGTATGGATAACTACACAGAATTAAATGAATTTTTGAAGAAATTGAAATCAGCAGGTTGTTTTAGACCCTGAATTTAAGGACTACAGCAGTATTTATAAGCCCTTTGCTCTGATAAGAAAGAATCAGGGACTTAGTTAAACTAAAAAAAAATAACTTATAGGGTTTGTCAGCAAACTTTTGTGCTAATCTGTCCCTTCATAATGATTTAGCTCACTTTAATCCCAGATTAACAATAAAAAATTAATAAGGTGTAAAAATTACTTACTAATAATAATGGGTAGCATTTCCTGAAAACATGAGACAAGTCAGACAAGCAGTGCTTTCTGCAGATTATCCCGCAGTCATCACACAATCATAAGAGGTTGCTGCTGTTGCGCCTATTTTACAGATGAGAAAACCGAGGCTTGACAGGTAAAGGGATTTGTCCATGTCACACAGAGAGTAAGGGATAAAGCCAGACTCTGAGCCCAGGTGTGTCTGGCCTCCTGGTCCTAGACCTTGTGCTCCACCCATCATTGCTAACTTTGTCAGCAGTCCAGCATATGAACCTGCAAGCAATGCACATGTCATTGCCTCACCAGACCTACCCTGTGCTGCAGGGGTTGCAGCTAGGTTTTCCTATGCATGTTAATGAGTACTTATCAAGTACCTACCCTGCTGGTTGACTTACATTCAGTGACTTTTTGAAGCCTCGCCAAACCCTATGCAGTTAGAAGGATCATTCCCATTTTAAGGATGAAGAAACTGGCTTTGTGGCTAAGTCACCAAAAGACAGATGGCCAGTGAGAAGTGAACCCAAGTCTGTCTGAAGTCAAGTGTAACACCCTTGCCGTTGCCCAGGGCTGGCTTCAGAGTCAACGCAGAGCCACTCCCCAAGGCCTTGAAATGATTGGATGCCCTGCACAGGTTTGCTAGCCCTTATCACCACAGAGTTCATTGACAAATACGGGAAATGTTATCAGGATCCTAAATAGGTGTTCAAATAACCTGGCGTATTGTTAGCATGTCATTTTATAACTAATTATCCTAATGTGACTGGACAGGTGACAAATCAGAAAATAAATTTTTGTTGCTTCTACCGTGAAGCATGTAGACATTTTGTAGGAATTATTTTAATAAATATTTAAAATATGGCATATATTATATAGAACAAGTTAGAGAATGTTAACATAAAAGAGGTTCTTTTTTAAAATTAATTAACTAATTTATTTAGTTTTTGGCTGCACTGGGTCTTTGTTGCTGTGTGCGGGCTTTTCTCTAGTTGCAGCAAGCGGAGGCTACTTTTCCTTGCAGTGTGCGGGCTTCTCATTGGGTGGCTTCTCTTGCGGAGCACGGGCTTCAGTAGTTGTGGCCCTCGGGCTCGGTAGTTGTGGCGCACGGGCTTAGTCTGCGGCATGTGGGATCTTCCTGGACCAGGGTTCGAACTTGCGCGCCCTGCATTGGCAGGTGGATTCTTAACCACTGCGCCACCAGGGAAGCCCAAAGGAGGTTCTAAAAGTATTATTTAAGATTGCACATTTATGTGAAAAATATGTAATTCTTGTCTTGATAGTTCTGCTTGTCTAAAACAAATGATCTGAGAAGGAACATGCCTTAGCCCCGAAGGTGAGGGGGAGGGGCAGGAAACCTTTATAAAAAACAAAATTATGGTGGCCTCCTTAACAGGCATAAGGTTGAATCTTTCTCAATGCTCATCTCTTAAAGATCGCTTTTCATTCAGAAAATTTCCTTTGCTCACCAATTAAATATAACTATTAATCATTTTGAACCCAATTTCTTTAAAATACACTGTTGTTAATAAATGTTTTCTGGTGGTAGATAAGCGGATTCTGACATAGTTAATGAAAACAACACAATCAGCCTAAATGATTCTAAGGATTATCTTTTCATTTCATGGCGCTTTCTGCGTATTTATCATTTATCCCTATCTGGGTTTTTTTTTTTCTGCAGTTGCTTTATTAAGCATTGCATTATTTGGTAATACAGATTGTGAGTTGAATGAAGTGGTATAAACTTGGGAAAAATGTAAAAGGCTCACTTAAATATCCAGATTACATTCAGTATAGTCTTACGTGTTTAGAGTTTGTTTATTGTAACACTGTACCGTAGGTTTAAGGATTGAGGACTTAGAAGACGATTGCAGCCTGAATTAGTGATCTGTCATATTTTAAGCAAACTTGTGATGATATAATAAAGATAGAAGTTGTAAATATATAATCCTCCAGAAGGCAGGGGTTCTATCCAAAAAATTATTTCAGATAATGTTTCAGAAGAGGAATATACATGATTAAATATATAAATCTATTGTCTTAGGAAAAATTATACAAGGAACATGATTCATTATCCAAATTTTGAAAAAAGAGAAGAAAATTCACCCACAGCTCCACTGTTTCAATAAAACTCTGTCATGATTTTGAGTTAATAAATGCTTGTTGACAATAAAGATAAAACAGTGAGCTCACCAGATTTTCATTTTTAAATATTGCATGCATGAGCAGAGAAAAATTTTATAAATACCTTACTCAAGAATATATGGTACTTGAGAATCTGAGTGTGTTCAGAGGTATGCGTATCCATGTATACATATACGTACACACGTTTCAGGAAATTGTCTAATATTTCTTACAAAACACAATCCACATCTTTATGAAGGTAAGTATTTTTGCGTTGTATTTAGTGACCGTATCATTTATTTTTCATAGCAAGATTTGGGTGGTCCCTACAGATGGTGCTCTCCTCCAAGCTCTCCCTGGCAAGGTGGATTCTATATGTCCCACTTCAAACAGGGAAGGCAGGACGACTTGAAAATGTTGAATTTTAAATGAGAGTTTAAGATTGACATAAAGTTAACTTCCCCTCAGGTATCCAAAATGCAGGAAGAAAAAAAGCATTTTTCTCTAGGATGAAATAGAAAAGTGAAGATTTTCATTCAGTCCCTGCCCCACCCTCCTCCCAGCTCCCCCAGGTGGAACTGGCAAAACAGCTCTGCTTTGTGGCAGGTAAACGATAATTCTGCACGTTTGTGGCCCACTCTTGCACCTCGCACACTGTGTGTGTGGGTCTCACACTCCCTAGGTTGCTTTCAGCATCTCACTGCTTGCTTTCAAATCTGCTTCCCATCTGGAAGATATTGTCAGCTACCACTGTACTTCGCAGGCATGGACAGAACTCCTGAAGAGCAGAGGCTGTCGGACCAGCTGTTGAAGGGCTTACCACCTTTTATTCAGAAAGTCAGAGGCCCCCAGCAGCATGATCTCCCTGCTTCTCCCAGAGCAGGCTCCCTGTTGAGATGTTAGGAAAGACTTAGCTTGAGAATGGTTCCTGAACCCACAGCTAAACTATATTAATCATCTCAACTCCAGCAGTTACTTGGGATGAATAGATCTTAATGGCTGCTTAATGAAAATGTACATAATATAGAGGATTAGACAACCGCAAGCAAGAGTCTACGTCATTTATTAGTTTCTTTCCATTTTAGGTGAGTGTGGACCAGACTGAGAAAAATATGCTAGACAGACATCAGTCAGAACATTTAGGATCCAGTCCTAGCTTTGCCCCTGCTGGTGACCTTGGGCGAGACGTTCCAGCTGTAAAATAAAGGTGTTTGTGTGATCATCTGACAGTTAGGTTTGAGCGATTGCACATGGTCCTGTAAGAGGGACCATTTTGCTGCGTCCCAAAAAAACTATAAAAGAAGAGTTTTGTTTTGGCTTTTTGGTTTGATTTGGTATTTTGTTTTTTTTGCTTCGTTTCTTTTTTTGTTTGTCTTGCAGAACTTACATATCCTCAGTCCTTCCCACAGCACAGCTGAATAACACACTCCAGCTCTTTGGCTAGGAAATTGATTTTCAGTTAAACAAACTTGAGTTTTCCAGCGGTGAGACTGGGTGTGGTGGGGTGCAGCTGTTTCCAAATGTAGATTTTGTTATTATTCGGGTATGGTGAGGTCAACAGGTACACTGGCAGGTGTGTTATTATCTAAGAACTGCCTAGTCCCGGGAGAGCGTTCCTTCCTGGGTTGCAAGGTCCTGGAATAGAGCAAAGCATCAGAATATAGAAAATAAAAAGGCATGATTGATGCAGACAGTGTGTTGGTTTTGGATGACAAGAGGCACATCCTTTTTCCCCCTCTTCCACACCCTGCTTCTATGCACCTCGCTTCCTTTCTTCTGCCCTATTCTCTCTGCCTTCTACCTCATCTGTTTTTGTTTTCCTCGCCCTTCCTTTTACCAGAAGACTCAGACCAAGTCCAAAAACAGCTGCACTGACTAGAGCAATCTGCGTTCTTTTTTACCTTTGTAAGTAAAAAATTCACAGGGAGGGTTTAAATACCTGATGTAATGATAATAGCAGTAACAACAATAATAATAAAGCCAAGACCCTCCCTGCCATCTTAGCAGATTTTTACTTAGGAGCCACTGGCTTCCTAGGGAAAAGGCTCCTTTCCTTTTCTAGAGGAGTCCCGTCCAAGAGAGCTCTCTGAATGGAAATCTCTGTATCTGCACTGTGCAGTACGGGAGCCACTGGCCACCTATGGCTGTTGAGCATTTGAAAAGTAGCTAGTGAGATTGAGGAGCTGAATTTTTAATTTTAGCTCACCTAAAGTTAAATTTAAATAGCCACCCCAGCTGGTGGCCACGGTGCTGGACAGCACACATGTAAGGACACTCTGCCTGTCGTGTGCCAGGCACTTCACCTGGGGCTCCACCAGATAAGTGCTATTGTACATTCTGTAGGAAACATGGCGGAAGCACCTAGTCAGTCACTTGCCCAACGTCACACAGCTGGTAAGTCGGGATTCACACCCAGGCAGCTTGGCTACAGAGGTCGTGCTTTACCACCACCTCTACTGAGCCTCCCCTAGCTTTGAGGGGCAGAGTTGCTTTCTAAACATCAGACTTTTTTCTCGTGGGGGCTGAAGTCAGAAGGCTTAGGTTAGAACCCTAGTTCTGCCCCTTAAATAGCTGTGTGATGTGTATGTCACTGAGTACCTGTGAACCTCTGTGTCATCGTATGTAATATAGGAAGGATAATTCTTTCCCCTTGCATTTTTTTTTGAGGGGAAGGAGGGTCCTAACATTTTGTTTGCATTTCTCTCTCTCATCATTTTGTGGACTACATTTTTCTTATTGCTGTGTCTATTCTGCAAAATATAAGCTTGAAAATGTCATCGGTAAAAGGCATTTGGTTATTAAAGAGTTATACTGATTTACATTATTTTTTCCTTTAATACTAAAATGCTGGAATTGCTTCTTTGATTATACAGGAACAACTAAACTTACGTATTCAGAATTACCTCGCTTACTCAAAGAGGAAAGCATGGCATTGTTCTTATTTGTGTAAGGTTTTCCTTTTAAGTAACTGTCTCTGAGCCAGTTCCCCATATTTGGCTGCCGTCTTGGGGAGCATGGTACTGATTTTCCTCCTGGTGTGCACACTCTGAGGTTCTCCGTTGGAATCTCCCCATCAAGTTTCAGTAGCTGGTTCTGCTTTTCGGAACTCCTGTCAATGCCGCGCCTCCAAACGAGGCTATACAGGACACAACTTTTGAGAACTCAGCACTGAATGTGAATTTAATTTTTATGTGGTTTGTTGGTTTGGGTTATCCTCAGGATTATTAAGAATAGACATCCCTCATAAAAAAAGAATGAAAATTTTGCCATTTGCAACAGCACAGATAGACCTGGAGGGTATTATGCTAAATGAAATAAGTCAGACAGAGAAAGACGAGCACTATGATATCATTTATATGTGGAATCTAACAAATACAACAAACTAGTGAAGATAACAAAAAAGAAGCAGACTCACAGATATAGAGAACACACTAGTGGTTACCAGTGGGGAGAGGGGCAACATAGGGGCAGGAGATTAAGAGGTACAGACTATTATGTATAAAGTAAGCTACAAGGATATATTGTACAACATGGGAATACAGCCAATATTTTATAATAACTATAAGTGGTGTATAACCTTTAAAAATTGTGAATCGGGGGGCTTCCCTGGTGGCACAGTGGTTGAGAGTCCGCCTACCGATGCAGGGGACACGGGTTCGTGCCCCGGTCCTGGAAGATCCCACATGCCACAGAGCAACTGAGCCCGTGCTCCACAATGACTGAGCCTGCGCTCTACAGCCCGTAAGCCACAACTACTGAGCCTGCGAGCCACAACTACTGAGCCCACATGCCACAACTACTGAAGCCCACGCACCTAGAGCCTGTGCTCCACAACAAGAGAAGCCACCACAATGAGAAGCCTGTGCACTGCAATGAAGAGTAGAGCCCACTCACCACAGCTAGAGAAAGCCCATGTGCAGCAACAAAGACCCAACACAGCCAAAAATGAAAATAAATTAATTAAAAAATTCTGCCCAGAACCCCAACAAATGACTGAAAGAGTCTCCTAGGTTGTTGCATGTGTCAGTACTTTGTTCTGGTTGATGAGTAGTTTTCCATCACAAAAGTAAACTAAAGTTTGCTTAGTCACTGTCCTGTTGGTGGGCACTAGTTCTGGCTGTTGTGACTAAAGCTGCTAGGAACCTTCTTGAGCCAGTCTTTCTGTGGACTTGTGCTTTTGTTTCTCTTAGATGTAGACCTAGTGTGGAATAGATGGCCTATCTCCTTCCAGCTGTAACCTACTGAGATTCGGAAGTAAACCTCTGGGCTTCTGTTTCCATATCTGTGGAATGAAGATTATTAGAGTAAATAAATAATCTTGAAGAAAATAGCTTCCTTCTACATTTCTCTACAATAATAATCAAGAGACGGAGGATTCCCCAGAATGTCAAGTCCTGTCAGCTGTAGGACAGTAACCATAGTAACCTTTGAATATTGGCTCTGCAGACTTGGGGAAAGTGGAAAAACAAGTGAATTTCGTACTTGCCATAAAATGGCTCCTATAGAATGATTGACATTTGGCCATAAATGTTCCTTAACAGCATAGAAAGTATACAGTGAAATAATAATGAGAAAGTCAGTTTCTACTTGACTAACAGTGAGAGAGTTTCAACAATTATATATAGAATGGATAAACAACAAGGTACTACTGTATAGTACAGGGAACCGTATTTAATATCCTGTGATAAACCATAATGGAAAAGAATATGAAAAAGAATGTATATATATGTATAACTGAGTCACCTTGCTGTACAGCAGTAATTAACAGAACATGGTAATGCAACTATACTTCAATCAAAAATAAATTTTAAAAAAAGAAAGGCACAGACTGGAAGAAAGTATTACATCATATGTAAGTTACAAAGGACTTGTATTCTGAACTTATAAGAACCTTCTACAAATTCAAACAACAGTAAAAAGACAATCAGAAAAGAGACTTGAAGAGGTACTACATAGACGAAGTTATCCACATATATGAAAATGTGCTCAAACTCATTCATCCAGACAGTCAGAGGAGAGTCTGAACCCCTGTGTCATCTCAGGGACTTGGGACCAGGAACAAGGATGAGATGCCCCAGCGTCCAGAAGCAGCAATATTCAGGAAGGCAAAGACAAAAAAATATGTGTGTTATATTTTTATATATAATAAAAATAAATAAAAGCCTTTTCAGGGTTGTGCAGAAGAGCCTGGTGCCCAAGGTAGAACTCTTAGAGAGCCCGGGAGGGAGAAGTTGCTCCATCCACAGAGAAGCCAGAGGGGCTGACTCAGGATGGAAGGGTGGATGTTGAAGGGCATTCCTCTCCAGGCCAGAGGACCCCAGCTGGTGGATTCCCCCACCCCCACCCCCATCTGCTGTGGGCAGCAGCCTGAAAGTGTTGCTGGGATACAGTCCAGTTGGGAGGCAGCAATTACAAACCACAGACCCTCCTTCTTAAAAGTGGGTGACATCTTCATGTCCCTTCATTTAGATCCTAGGCCAGGATCTATTGGTCTCCCTCTAAAGTTAGTAATGAAGTCCCTAAAGACCCAGTGGCTGAGGGTGTTACTGGGACAGCAGAGCAAAGGGAGGTGGGGAGATAGTCCCCAGGCCTCTGCTGGCAGCTGATGAAGGACAGAGAAGAAGGTGAAGTCCTCCAGAGCTGCAGGGAAACGGGGACAGAGTTCCCTGGGCATCCTTTGGGGCCAGCCCAGCAGGATGTCCCTTGCATCCTGCCACGGGGAAGCAAGCGATCAGCACCCCGCACGCTTCCAAGGCAGCTCAGGTGCCTGATACATCAGCACAGAGAAGCCTTAACGAAACCAGAGGGTGTAGAACCCTGACGGCGGATCTTAAAGATAAGCATCTGCCTGTACAGTCATCTCCCTGTAGCGATAGACATGCGAGCCTGAAGCTGATGCGGGAGTTTCAGATCCCTCTGTGGGATGGCAATCCACAGGCAATCTAGATGAACTGCACTCCAGATAATCTCAGCTGCCAGTAAACCTGGGGGCTTTGTGATAACCAAGATCAGGTTCTGAGATGACCAGGAGGCCCATGTAACTCTCCCCACAAGCAGCTCACTTTTCAGGCTGCTAGTGACGGAAACGTGATGCTGTCCGGGGTCCACTCTCTGGGCCCCGGCAGGGAGCCCAGGAGCAGGCAGGAGAGCTTGCAGCTGGTGGCCATTCCGAGTGTGGGGACTCGGTCAGCTGAGGCTGCCAGACACCGCAGCTCTGGTCAGGGATGCTCAGGGCTTCCTTTCCAACCCTGAGAACGTCCCAGAGGAGAGAAAGGAGGGGAGTGTTGGCCTGAGCGTGGACAGGGACGCTGCCTAAGAAAGAACCTGGCACGCATCAGGGCTTGTGAGACTCTGGGCCCAGCAGACTCATCTTCTTTAGCACCCCCGCAGAAATGGGTGCCAGTAGCATCTCTTTTTGCCAATCACATACAGAAAAATCAACACTACTTTTTTTTTTCTTTTTAAATTGTGGGAAAATGTACATTCCATAAAATTTACCATTTTAACCGTTTTTAAGTGATCGGTTCATTGCCATCAAGTCCATTCACATTGTTGGGCAACCCTCACCACCATTCATTCGTCTTCAGAACTTTTTCATCTTCCCAGTGAAAACTCTGTACTCATGAAACACCAACTCCCCATTCCCAACCTTCCTCCTAGCCATTCTGCTTTCTGTCTCTGAATCTAAGACTGCTCTTGAGCTCATCCTTGACATTTTTATTGATACTGCCAACGAAAAAAACTAATCAATAGTTGATCTAAGAAAGAAAGGGAAAATTTTATTCAAGCCACCCTGAGGATGCTAACCCGGGAGACAGCCTTTCAGAAATCTCTGAGGACTGCGACCAACCGTTAGAGGTCAAAGCACAGTTATAATAAGTATTTGAGATAAAGGGTTATACATCAAATGACAGTATTGTTGACAGTCTACACAATCCAGGCCTACAAAGCGAGTAGTGGGTCATGGGTCATCTTGGCCTCTTACAGGATTAAGAATGAAGGTTATCTCCTGAGTAGTTGTGACCCTTGATGAGATTAAGAAGGAATGTTATCTCCTAAGGAGGTCTGGGTAATGCAGAGGCACAACACACACTAACAGGGAGGGAGGAGGCCCAAAGAGGCAGAGAAAAATTTTATGTTTAAATTTTTCTCATCTTGCCGTAAACTATGAATTTTATTTCATCAATACCTAAGTTTCCAGCCAGCCAACTAGGCAAGAAACCAAACAAAACCTCATTCATCAGGTTCTTTGAATATGTTCTTCCTTGATTTTTGTCTGTGACCTAGGGTGGGGCTGGGGATTGGAAATTGACACCTACAGAGCAATCTCCGAACCTCCCCCAGCTTTCTGTTCGTAACATCTCAATAATCGTTGCATAGATGAGATCATCTATTTGTGGGTCCTTCTTTTCCATCTGACTCTGAGCTCCCTGAGAACATGGGCCCTGTCTGATTTGTCCTTGTATCTCCAACACTGAACACTATGTCCAGCACATGGTGCTCAGTATTTATTTATTTATAAATATTCTCCAGATGAGGGTGACAAGGAGAGGAGGAAGAAAAGGAAGAAGAGAGAGGATGAGGTGTGTAACTTGTGGGCAGAAAGGGGAGGCAGGAAAACATCCCCTTATGTATCTTCCACCAAGTTCTGACATGTTCAAGGGAATAAAAGGAACTGGATTGGGTAAATTTGCTATCGATTAAGTAGACTCTAACCATTTTGGGGAACTCCTCTGAGAATAGTTGAGAGCTCTATATACCCCTTTCTCAGAAAAACGCCCTCAAATACTCAAACACATAGCCTGCTCACAGACCTGCAGGTCAGAAATCCTGTCCTGAGGCATAAAAAATAGAATTTTTATTTTCATGTAAGTAGTTTAGTTCATAAGGAGCTACAGATGCATTAAAATTTTACCCTAGGTTTTGCCCTCAATGAGTGCAAGGGAGTCAAAGGAGGATATTCTCAAATGCGGTCACACCGATGCTTTTAAGCGTTCTTGTTGCTGACTACCATTTTGAAAGTGATTATTATTCCCGTCTTGTGCAACGCCTCAAGGCATTTTTTAAAAATATTTATTTATTTATTTTGCGGCACGCGGGATCTTCACTGCTGGGCACGGGCTTCTCTTTCGTTGCGCTGCGCGGGCTCCAGAGCACGAGGGCTCAGTAGTTGCAGTGCTCCAGCTTAGTTGCCCTGAGGCATGTAGGATCTTAGTTCCCCAGCCAGGGATCAAACCTGTGTCCCCTCCCCTGCATTGGAAGGCGGATTCTTAACCACTGAACCACCAGGGAAGTCCCCCGCAAGGTCTTTTTTAAGCTCAATATCAATCATTAATTGAATTAATGATTAAATAATTGTGGAATACTGGAAGCAATAAAAGTAAAATGTAATACCAAAAAGAAAAAAAAGTCATCTTCATTTCATCTAGAAAATTCAGTTTAAAGAAAAAAATCCTGTCCCTCCAGACATAACAGTGACTAAGGCAGAACACTCCCTCTGACTCAGCGGGACATTGGGAGTCCCAACCTACCAACTCTGTACACAGTCCCCCTCCAACCCCGCGCACTGCCTTGACTTAGGGGTGCTCGCTTAGCTTCCTCCAGTGGTCCTGTAGTGGGGGCATCCAGGGAGACTCCTGATCTCCATGGCAACCTGGATCCAAGTAAGCAAAGCCCATCAACTGTTCTGGGCTTGCTGACTACTCGGAGGGACAGAGGCAGCTGGTCCCGCCCTGGCTTCCTGCACCACCTCCCCTGGACACCTGGAGCAGGGGGTTTCTGCTCTCAGCTTCAGCTGGTTCTCCAGGAGGTCTTTAAAGAGAAGCCCAGCTGGTGACAAATTCTCTACCAGAACCTGGAGTGCTGTTGTAATGATGGCTCTTTAGATGGGTCAGGGAGCCAAGTGACTTGCTGGAACAGAGGAGGAACTGTGGACCGGCCTCCCAGAGCCGCAGCAAAGCAGATACAGGAGAGCTGTGTGCTCAGGGCAGCCTCACTAGTATAACTTTTAAGGACTTGGGGGTTTACATAACATCCCTTTTTCTCAGCTAAGTAAGTTCCTTCTTTCTGAACCTCATTGCTCTGAGAAGACCCAGTTCCTGATCTCGCTGTCCCATTCGAGCATTTCCCTAATATAGCATGTTCTTAAGCAGATGTTAAATCAGGAAGCAATTAGATCAGAGCTAAGCCTGGTCTTAACCTTCTAAAGCAATGTATCTGTCCTTCCCTTTAGCCTGTCTCCTGTCTCATGGACACAGGGAGAAGCTGAGACTGATACCCTGGGGTCATCTGGTACTTTCCTTGGGAAATATTAGTAAACAAACAACAAAAACAAAACAAAAAATTTAAGCCCCAAGTTTAAAAAACTGAGCACTAGAAACACCTTAAAACTTACTGTTAAGCACAAGTACGCAGAGCGCACTATTGTAAAATTACTGGCTAACTAAAAAGTAGGTGAGTTCCATGTCAGTATGATGAAGCAGTGCACAGAAAAATTATTATTGAAAGGAATGGAGGTGGTCACGTGCTGCCACTGCGGGAGATACTGTTTTATTCTTAAAAAGACAATTGAGAACATTAAGTATTATGAATGAAGGAGCAAGTGCGAATGTGACCGTCATAATTACTGCCGAGGAGCAGAGGAAGAGCCATTTATCTCCTTTCTAGTCTTGGCCACTGGGACTCATTGGTGAGGCAGGACCAAACACAGGAGAAGGCAATTTGGGGTGGACATTTCATTAACAGCAACTTGTGTGGCCCAGCAGCTGTGAGGGTCGGCACCGCACCAAGTGCCTTTTCACGTATTATCTCGTTTTAATCCTTGCAGTCCTTGCATATTCATGTTGTGGGTGAGGAGGCTAAGGCAGGGAGCTGGAGGGCTTGCCAGAGCTTCCCTGTCAAAGGTGGCAGGGCCGGGTTAAGTGCCCACGTGTGCCCCCACACCCTCTCAGCTACTCACGACGCCCAGTTTGCTCTCTGGCTCACTGATTTACCACCGTATATTGATGGGAAAGCTGCCACACACTGGTCGGCGTTTGGCCCCTGGGATACCTCGGTGGACAGGACAGCATGACCCCGTGGTCTGGTAGGGAGGAGGGTTTGGCGGCGGTGCGGCAGGTAGGGCCACCGTGTTCTCGCGCCGAAACCCGGTGAAGCAACTCCACCGCCCTTCCACGGAGGGCATCCTTGGTCTCTGAGAGGTGAAGTCGTTTGCTCAAGGCCAAGGTATTCGGAACACGATGTGAGGATTCTGGCCCAGGCCTGTGTGGCGCCCAGCCCCTCAGGAGGACGACTTCCAGGCTGAAATGGGGTGCGGTCACCGAGGTAGGGCCCAGAGGCTGGGGGCTTGGGCCTTCTGAGCTGCTTTTCCCGAGCCGGGCGGGCAGAGCTCCTCAGACCTGGTGGTGGAGGTGGATGGAGGACCTTCAGCTTTTCCCGTCTGGCCGGCAGCTGTTCACGCCCTTTATGGGTCAAGGAAAGAGGAAGGTGGAGGCCTGGCCTCTAACCCCATCCTCCCTGAGGCCGCTCTGCAGGAGGCCTCCCGGAGGGCCAGCACCTCCCCTCTCGGCCGGGTGGTCGGCCGGGTGGCTTCTCGGAGCTCAGTGTCTGGCTTTGTGAGGCCAGTGGTTTTCAAATCCTCTATGGTCTCGAGCCCTTTGTTCAAAGCGTGTTACCGGGCAGCCCCACACGTGCCAGGCAGCCCTCTGAGGCACGCGTGGGACTCCTGAGAAGAGTCCAGAAGCCTGGAATCTGCCTTTTCCTCCGTGGCGGGGCCTCGGGAGAATCACCTCTTGTCTTTGTCCTGCCCTCTGTTCACTACATCTGGCCCCTTCCTCGTGCTTCTGATGCGCTGTATTCGAGAAGAATATTCGTTTTCCTTCTGTGACTCAAAGAAGCCTCTTTTGTGAGCTCTAAAGCCATGCAGATTAAGAAATTACAAATTTAAAATAACATTGAGGGACTTCCCTGGTTGCACAGTGGTTAAGACTCTGCCCTCCCAATGCAGGGGGCCTGGGTTCCATCCCTGGTCAGGGAACTAGATCCCACGTGCCTGCCGCAACTCAGAGTTCACATGCCACAACTAAGACCCGGTGCAACCAAGTAAAAATAAATAAATGAATAAATAAATATTAAAAAATAGCGAGTATTCATTGTTTTTTTTTTTTTTGGCCATGCTGCACAGCTTGTCGGATCTTAGTTCCCCCACCAGGGGTCAAACCCCGGCCCTTGACAGTGAAAGCACAGAGGCCTAACAACTGGACCGCCAAGGAATTCCCCATGTTCATTGCTCTTATTGACAAACAACTTTAGTCATTAGAGTTTTTTTTTCTGTCTCCTGCAGAATCCTCCTCTTATTACTTAAACCATTACTTATTGAGAAGTTATCTATTAAGAGAAAAATGTGTTGGGTTTTTAAAAATACCTAATCCTTTAGCCAAGTGTGTCTCTTGGAAGAGTCAGTTATTAATCCTTAGAGCATTTTCCTTCTTTCACTTACCCAACCATGATCAGTCTTTAATTTTAACTTCGGTGATCAGGATCCTGAGTGAGAGCCCAACGTGGTAACTGGTACTTAGCTCGTCACACGTCCTATCATCTTGCCAGCCCCTTGGAAGCCAAGTGCAGGATACAGGTGATCTGTCTGGCTTCACATCATGGTCACAGAATCTCCCAGGCTGATGTCTTATCTGCACACTGGGTGTCTTGGCCTGTCCATACCGTCCTTGAGGGCTCCTAGGAAGATACTAAACAATATGGGTCGTATCCTTTTGTCATGAGTAAACCAACGGGCAGCATTACAAAATCTGAGAATAAACCCACAGACTAGTGGGAGAAAATAAAACAAGCAAGCCTATAAAATCAAGGGATATATTATAACCGTGAAAAAATCTTAAATAAGTAAAGGAGCTTGGAATCACTTGACTATATGCTCCACATACATAAATGCACACATATATATGTCCACACACATAAGCACGTACACAGTAGCAGATAGGCAAGGTGCAAGACGGTCATTGCATGTCAGTGCTCCTCTTGAGGGACATGAACAATTCCTGGTACCAGCTGGTCCCTGGGTGTCTGCTGTCTATCCTGCAGAGTCATTGGAGGGAAGGGCTGTGATTAAAGGGGTTCCTGTTGACACGGGCAGCAGTTTTCCTCTGTGGATCCCTCACTTGCCTTGTTGAACAGCCTGCTGGGGCCAAGTGGGCGCTCAGTCAGAGCCTGCTCTGGGCTGCGCCTACCCATGTGGCCTCCCACCTGTGGTCCCCATCCCCTCATTCCCTCCAGTTGGACTCCTGATAGGCAGGTGGGAGAAGGGAGACCAGACCTCCCTGCACCTGGTCACCGTGCCTGGTACCTGGTGGGCCATCTTGGAGGTGCTGTCCATTTCAGTTGTTTAATCAGAATCTGTTACGCTTTCTGTGGATGGGGAAGGTGTACAGATGACTGATTCATGCTCTCTCGCTGCAGGGAGTCCCACATGTATGTGTGTTTGTGTGCATTTGTATTCTAGTTGCGCCCTTCCCCAAAATAATACCTAGCATTCATTGAGCTCTTACCATGTGCCTTACAGGTGTGATGTTGTTTACTCCACTTAACAAGCCTATAAGGTACATGCTAATACTATAACTTACGTATAACATATGTGTATATGTTAGGTGTAATACATTTTACACGTGAGGAAACTGAGGCAAAGAGAGGTTGTGCGTCATCACTGGTACCCCCCAAGTTCCCAGTGTCCCAGGAAGGCTTCTTCCCATTACTGCATAGTATAGTGTAGTATACAGTAGTGTCTATACCGACGCTGTGCGATAGAACTTTCTGCAATTATGGAAATGTTCTGTGCTGTCCATTGTGGTGGCCTAGAGGTTCCTTTTGAACCGAATGGTATTCCACTGAATGTATCTCACATTTTCTTTATCCATTCATCCACTGTTGGATATTTAGGTGCCCTTCCATCTTATCTTTTCTTCCTTTCCCTCCCATTTCCCTCCAAATATAATAGGTAATTAAAATATCTAGACAATTATTGTATTAGATGAGGAGCAGTTTGTGCTTATTTCATATTTTAAGAGCAGCAAGCGCTGAACCTTTCTTCTCCCCCCAGCATCACCCCAAAATGTACCAAATGTGTCTGCCAAAAGTGGATTTTTAGTCTAATGAAGCCTCCTATTGACTTTTAATTTCTCTGGGTCATTGACTTTCCATAGAAAAAAGAAATTCCCCAGGTCTGCTCAGGGTATGACCCTGTTCAGATGGTAGGTTGGAGAGGCTCTGCATTGGGGTAATGTTTGGGTATGTTGGGTGACAGTAGTCTTGACCTGTTAAAGAGTTAATTGTTGTTTCCTACAAGAGTGGGGAGGTAAGTGGCCGAGTGTGACATGGTGGCCCCTCGGTGCCATGGGAGACACAGACCCCTGGGTTTCTCCCCTGCCATCCTTAGGGGTCACTGTCATCTGTGAGGTTCCATGGTGGCCACCAAAGCTCCATCCACCATGCCCATGGTTCAGGCAAGAGGATGGGAAGCGTAAAGGGTCCCAGAGGTGCCACCCGAGGCTCTGTCCGCTTATCAGCCAGACTGTGTCACACGGTACCCTGGCCCCACCGCCGGAGCATGGGAGGCAAGGCACGTGGCTGCCATGAATAAAGTTTGATTCTGCTGGGAAGACAGAAGCGGGTGGACATAGGGCAGGCAGCCAGCAGCTCATCTGGTGGCTTCAGCATCCACCCTCTTGGGGTTCAGGCTATGGTACCAAGAATTGGGGGCACAGACCCCTTTCAAATGGCCTGCCCTTGATACCAGAGGCATTTGTCTGCTTCTTTTGCTGCTAGAGCGGGCCAGCTTCCCTTTGTGAGTGCGGGCTCTAAATTCTTCCAAAAATAGAGGAAAAGGGTGTGTTGTATCCCTGTCTGGTTTCTTTGTGCGTCTGGTCACGGAGAAGTGTGGGATAAAGTAGCTGCCTGTGAGGTCTCCTCTGCATGGGTCTGTTTTAAAATTCTTCTATTTAAATGGGTTTTAAAATGTGAAAGGGGAAAAAAGGGTTGTCCCCTTAAAGAAGTCTCTTTCAGACGATGGTTCATCAGACTGCAGCTTAATAAAGACACTCATTCATAGCGATTAGGTCTTTGTTAGAAAGGATGGGGGAGAGTTTTTGAGGCTGGTTTGCAGAGACTGCGATTACCCAGATACCCTCGTGGTTTGAGCAGACAGGTAATTTACTCTTCCTCCGCGCTTCACAGGGGGCCTGTGAAGGAAGGGGGCACAGGGGGTGTGGGGATTGTCATAAGTCCTGGCTCCTCGAAGGAGTGAAGTAGGAACAGGGCGGTCAGGGTTCCAGGCCCTACTCTGGAGGGCTCAGCGGGAGTGCTGGGGAGTTTGGGCAGGGTTTCCTTGCTGAGTCGCTGTGAACAGAAGTGGTAGGCTTTGGGCATCCAGGGGCTGGCCTTTGAGGCGATATAGCTGTGGGACCAGAGAAAAGAAACCTCTTGGGGAAGCAGGGGAATCTCAAGCCTCGGAACCCTCAGACCAGCTGTATAGAGGCAGAAAAGGCAAGTCAGATTCCAGGGGAAAGAGAAGACAGGCAGGAACTGGCTTCCATACAGTGTATGTACTAGTGTCGGGGGGACAGTCTATGAGTCAGCAATGAGCCCAGGAAAACAGCTGGGTTTCAGACCTGGGTTTGCTACGTACTCTAGGCAAGTGGCTCACTCTTTGCTACTCAGGGTCAGGACTGTGAATGAAATGGCCCCGATGGGCAACACGAATATCCCCTGACCCTATGATCTAGACTTGGGGATGCTGTCAAAGGGGTCAAAGCCAAGATCCCGTGCCAGAGAGGAACTTGATAGGCCGCAAGCTCTCTCCCTTAACCCAGTCACTTCTGTGCGTTTCCTGCAAAGAAAGGAAGTGAAGCAGTTTCCTAAATTCGAGGCAGGCGAGGAGAGAGAAGTAGGAGCAATTAGGCAGAGGGAAGTGAGGAGCACATAAACTGCTCTAAAACCAGGAGTCATCTTGCTTAAACGGGCTATCACTTTCTTCCTCCCAGCAATTAAGGGTACTTACGTGTTCAGCGTAGTTATAGTAAGTTAGGACAGGCAAAGTCATGCCGCTGTAAGAAACAATGCCAATGCCCAGTATGAGCGAGCTGGGGGCTCTGTCTCACCCGTCCTGACCACGGGACCAAAGCTCTACCATCTGAAAAATGACAGTCACATTGGTGAGGGAAGAGGATGCGGCATATTGAGGACTGGCTCTCGAAGCTTTCATCCAAGGCAAGTACTTTGGTGGCCAAAGGAAGTCACGTGGCCAAGCCTTACTTGAAGAGCATCGGGGGTGCCCTCCTACCGTATCCTGACCGGGAAGGTCCCTGAAATATGTGATGAATAGCACTGCCACAGTAGTTATTTTAATAAAGAGTTACATTTTTACAGAAAAGGGGTCAGGAACAGGGTCATTTGCTAATCCAAGTCCCTGCATTATTTATACCTGAAGAAAGCTGAGATTCCCATATAACCTTACCATACCATTTAGCTTAATCTCAAGCACAATGTCCAGAAGGAAATAAATCTTGCCAGGTCTAACCCATAGAATGATAGCTTGTCAGCTGTCCAGATTAGGAGGACGGGTTGAAACAGCGGTCTGCTGTTACTGCCGAGGAAAGACAATTTGCCGTGTATTAAGTTTAAAGGGTGACTTAAAGAGGATTCCGCCCAGACGTGATGACTGCTCTGCTTTTTCAGTGGAACCTAAAGCAGGTGCCGACCTCTTAAACTTTTTTACTCCATCATGACACATGATGGGATTTGGAGTGAGGGTTGGTAAATGGAGGGAGAGCAACGGTCTCCCTGGAGATTTGCTACTGGTGAATTTCGGGGCACATTCACGTTCTTTGTGAAACGGTCACGTTCTTATTCTGTCGTCTCAACGTTTTTTGTCAGCAAAAGAGACTTTTTATTCTTTATTCACTGGGCCTTTGGGAATTCTCTGCTGATAAATTCCAATTCCTGAGTTTATAATTATGTGTATTTGTGACAATTTAATGAATCCACGTGAATTTATTAAACACCCACCGTGTGGAAAGAACTACGGGCGTTGCAGTTGGGGCTACAAAGGTAAATAGGATTTTAGGCTCCTTGAGTGCTTTTGAATTTAAGGGCCCCGCAGAGAAGGTATAAACTCGTGCCCTAATAATCTCTCTTTCCGTTCTGGGGTACATCGTAATATTCATGGTCGCTAAGGAACCTCTCGGTGACACACCCCCTGGCAGTTCGGCATTGCTGTTCTTCCTTTCCCTTTGAATCAGGACTGGCCCTGTGGCTTGTCCTGGCCAACAGAATCCTGCAGAAGGGATGTTGTGACTTCCAAGGCCGGGCCTCGCTCTCTTGGTACACGTCATCCTCACATAAGGGCTCTCTGGGTAACGTCCTGGAGGATGAGAGGCACGTGGAGGGAGGGGCCCAGCTGACGGCCAGCAGGCGCCACCGGACACGTAAGCGAGGCCATCAGCCCCCGCCAATCCCACTGGATTGCAAACAGGTGAATGAGCCCGGATAGCACCATGAGGAGTGGACAACCTGCCCAGTTGAGCCCAGCCCATACTGCAACCATCAGAACCGTGAGCAAGCCAGTTATTGTTATTTGAACTACTAAGCTTGGGGTGGTTTTTGTGCCCAGTGGTTGACCGTTGCCCAGTCCCTGCACTGACCCAGCCAGACCGACCTTCTTGTCATTCTCCAACATGATGTGATTTTGGGCTCCTCCTTGGACGTGTTGTCCCTTCAGTCTAGAATGCCCGCCCCTCACTTCCTCTCTCGGAACTTTCTGTCCTATCCTCAAGATCCAGGTACCTCTCTGAGTTCCCCTGGAGCCCTCGATACACGTCTTTTATTGATACTTTCTCTGTTGTCCTGTGGTTCTTTGTTTACAGGTTGGTATCTCCCATTAGATAGATGCTGACCTCCTAGGGGAAGAGGCTGTCCTCTCCTTCACTGACTCCTGGGCCTCTACTCAGATCCTGACACACAGTGGATGTGGCAGTCCATTGGGAGACAAAGTGTGGAGAATAACTCCTTTGTGAGGGTGGGCACTGCACTGGTAGTGGGAACATGGCTGCCGGGTCCTGACTATAACTGGATATCATACAGCAGTGCCTCTCACACTTTAACCATGTGCACGTGATCGCCTGGGATCTTGTTAAAACGCAGGCTCTGATTCAGTAGGTCTGGAGAGGGGCCAAGAGTCTGCATTTTTTTTTTTTAACATCTTTATTGGAGTGTAATTGCTTTACAATGGTGTGTTAGTTTCTGCTTTATAACAAAGTGAATCAGCTATACATATACATATATCCCCATATCTCCTCTCTCTTGCGTCTCCCTCCCACCCTCCCTATCCCACCCCTCTAGGTGGTCACAAAGCTCCGAGCTGGTCTCCCTGTGCTATGCAGCTGCTTCCCACTAGCTATCTATTTTACATTTGCTAGTGTATATATGTCCATGCCACTCTCTCACTTCGTCCCAGCTTACCCTTCCCCCTCCCCATGTCCTCAAGTCCATTCTCTGTGTCTTTATTCCTGTCCTGCCCCTAGGTTCTTCAGAACCCTTTTTTTTTTTTTTTAGATTCCATATATGTGTGTTAGCATGCGGTATAAGAGTCTGCATTTCTAACAAGCCCCCGCAGTCCACACTTTGAGTAGCAAAGCCATAAGATAACCCAGGTGCCCAAGAACAACAGTCAGTAGTTACAGAGGTCCTCAGTGGTTCAAAAAAAATAGGGATGAGTCTTTTTTTATTGAAGTACAGTTGATGTACAATATTATATAAGTTACAGGTGTACAGTATAGTGACTCACAAATTTTAAAGGTTTTACTCCATTTATAGCTATTATAGAATGTTGGCTGTATTTCTTGTGTTGTACAATGTATCCTTGTAGCTTATTTTATACATAATAATCTGTACCTCTTAATCCTCTACCCCTCTGTTGCCCCTCCCCACTTCCCTCTCCCCACTGGTAACCACTAGTTTGTTCTTTATATCTGTATCTGTTTCTATTTTGGTTATATCCACTAGTTCGTTATTGATATATTTTTTAGATTCCACATATAAGTGATATCATACAGTATTTGTCTTTCTCTGTCTGACTTATTTCACTTAGCATAAACCTCAAAGTCCATCCATGTTGGTGCAAATGGCAAAATTTCCTTCTTTTTTATGGCTGAGTAGTATTTCATTGTACATTGTACACCACATCTTTGTTCATGAATTTGTTGATGGACACTTAATAGGGATGAGTCTTAATAGCAGTGCTGATGGCCGTAGAACACAGAATACGGCAAATAAAGTGAGCTTGATCATTTTGAGGGTGCTCCAATTGAAGAGCAATGGTAGAAGGAGATAAATATTTATTGGGAAAGGAGTGTTCTAAATAAGCTGAGATTTTTAAAGGATCTACCAGAAATAAGGTGGGGAGAATGAACTATATCAGTACTGTTGACTACAGAACTAGCCTAGATTCTGACAGATACTAAATACAGAAACAAAACAAAAAAATTTTGTAGCCTGGTGTCCTGAAGAAGAACAAGGATGGGGTGGACACATTAATCGACTTCTTAGAAGGATGAAAGGAAAGCAGTGAACACTGGGGAGCTGGTTATATCAGGCTAACCTTATTTTCTTATTTGAAAAGATGACTGGGCTGCGGGAACAGAGAAGTGTGGTCCTGGCACACAGCGGATTTCAGCAGGGCATTTGACTCCTACCTGGGACACATCCTGTGGTCAATATGGAAAAAGCATGTATGTTTCAAAGTGTACAGTGTGTATGTTTGGAAGTGTACGGTGTGTATGTTTGAAAAGATATTTGTACATTTTGATGACTAGTTGGAAATCAAGACAGCAAGAACGCGGATTGATCAAGTTTACCAATGCAAAGAGAGGTGCCCTAGAATTTGTGCTAGTGGTTCATCTGAAGATATAGTTGGTACTTACGAAATATAGAGTTCCTTCCAAAACAAATTATTAGGAGATTAAAATATACTCTTTCTATTGACACAGCAAGTAAAGGCAAAGTCGAGGGGACTTGAGAAATGCTTGGCACCCCCCCCCCCACCGGTGACTGGTGCCAAGTCAATCTGTAGCTGTTTATTGTCTTGAATATGTACTCAGATTAGCTGTGTAGCAGGCCATCTGCCGTCTCCTCCAGACTCAGTTGATAGGCCCTGGGAAAGGGAAGTCCTGCCAAAATGCAAATAACCTACTAAACTGATAATAAAGGGAAAGATAAGGTCTGTGGGGGGATGGGGTAGGAATAAGTGACTGTCTTCTCAGCTCCTCTTTATCTTTCTTCTGCCTGTATTTCTTCCTGTTAGAGAAAGACCAGGTGTGCCTCAGGAGACCCCGGTCTCAATTGGAGATGCTGGGTCAGACCCGAAGTAATGGGGCAACTAGGAGGCTCAGTTGTAAGACTACGTTCTGCAACCTCCCAAACTAGTCTCTTCGTTTGAACTCAGCAGCTGGCTTGGTTTCCACTGGTCGGCTTGCCGAGGTGGAAGCCCTGGTCAGATTTGCGCTCTTCCAGGTGAGGGCTGTGGTCTCTGCCCCCAGGGGGCTAGCACCTGGATTCCCCAGGTTGCCTGCCGGCACATTAATTCATGAGCCCAGTCTCTTCTCCCCCCCCCCCCCCCCCGCCCCTGCCCCCAACTGCCCTCCATAGCGTTCCCACCCAAGCATGATTCAACTGTTCCCAGCAGCAGTCTTGAGCTGATTGGACAACTGTCATTTACATGCGCCTACTACTTTAGTTTCCAAACACTTTCATATTCACCTTCAGCTCCTTTCAATACTCATAGCCACCCCAGGAAGCTGTCACTACTCAATTGGAATAGTAATGTTAGAGAAACTAAGGCTCCATCCCAGGAGGAGGTTGTGACCATCTAAGACCTCGTAGCTAAGGAGTAGGAGACCAAAAACGTGAATGCAAATCCTATCACCAGTTCTGTCACTTTAGGGTGAGTCGTTGAGTAAAGAAGAGTTTGCCAACTCAGATGTCAGCAGGGCCTCTGCTCCTAGCAGCAAATGTGTGAAGCTGACCAGGTACCAGGCAATAGGGAGCAGTGAGGCCTGTGTCCAGCTGGAGAGCACAGGGCCTTCCCAAGGGGGCTGCCGTTATTCACTGTGTGATGGTTGTATGTGTGGACTGGGCCAGCACTGCCAGCTCTTCCAAGTCTAGGCAATGCTGAGAATTCGTTTTAAAATATTGACAATGGATTCATTTCTTTTCACACTTCGTGGCTCAGACAACAGTCATCCCCACAACCCTCCAGTTTGATCAGTGGATTAAAGTAACATTCCCTGGTGAATGAGGCTTCGCTTCTTTTGAGGGTACTTGCCTTTTAAAAGAGTTTGTTGAAGCAATTTAGTTTCTAATTAATGCAGTCCATGGGGGAGATGTTTTTTCATCCGCGTCACTACCTTCCTGAGCCTGCTTTAAGTCCCTCAGCTTCAACAAATCTTGGCTAAAGAGAGTTTGAAAATGAGATGCAGTATGCATGGCATCACCCCGCAGCTTAACCATATTGCCCCCATCCAGGGGTCTAAACTCCACAAGGTGGCTGCCCACCAGGGTACAGAAGGGGAGGCTATCTAAACTTACTTTGGGGGATGCACAGAAGTCATTAAAAAAACATTTTCCAAAAATCCTTGGAAAGGGGGAAGAGGACTGTCTGAGCTGTAGTTTATAGTTTGGAACGGTTGCAGAGCAGATCCATTTTTAAATTGCAGTTGTTAATCACCCACGCCCTGTGTTGGAAGGAGGATCTTGCCACAGGAAGGGACTTGGTGTGATCCGGGGCTGAGGTAATGAGCAGACTTAATACTGGGAAAGGAGTTTAGAGGAACAGAGAGTCAGCTCCAGAAAGGAAGTGTCAACCTAGCAGGAGTGATTGAAAAAATATGGGGGTTGGGGGGTTCTCTTGATATAGGGAACGCCTTAGGCCGTCTTCATTTTGCATAAGCGGCACCAGTCTGCGTTAGTCTCCGTGGTTCTGGGGGATCTCCTGGGAGCTTTAGAAACCACTGCTACCCAGGCCCAGCCTCCAAGATTAGATTTAACTGGTCCAGGTCTGGTCTAGGCACCTGCATTCTCTACAGCTCCTTGTAACTCTGGTTGAGAACGATTACTCCAGGTTTGGGGGTTTCAGACTTCACAGCATCAAAGAGCCCGGGGGGCTTGTTAACATGGGCATTGCAACGCCTCTCCTGTCCAATGAATAAGAACCTCAGGGAGGCCCTGGACTCTTTATTTTTTAAAGACCCCAGATGATCCTTGACTTAGGTTTTGAGCAGCCCTTTGTAAACCACCCCCTACCTTGTGGGCACCCAAGTACACACACAGAGATGCCATTTGCAACCGATAAATAGCAATACTTTAGTGTCCCACTTTGGCAAGCACTTGAGGTGAAAATAGATCTCCTGAAACAGATGTCAGTTAAGGCACAAAGGCTGTGACTGCCTAACTCTTAACTGCTGGGGAGTGGGGTCAGAGGGGGCAGTGAGGACTGGACCAGGCCGGGCTTCTGGTTAAACTCAGGCTTTCCCTGTGAGAGGTCTTCCAGCCCATTGATCTTGTGTCATTTGTAGAAATGGTGGCAAACAGCTGCAAATGCAGGGCTGAGAGCTCTCTGTCCCCTTGCTTTGTTCCCTTTCAGATTACAGAACACACTTTTGACCAATAATGTAAACAAAGTTTTACTTATTCTCTTTTGATTCAAAAAATCACCATAAAACACAACTTCAGAAACTCTGAATGTCACGATTTTATAGCTGGCGATATAATATTTGTGTTTCTGGGTCTTAAGTTGTTAGAAGAGCTTATGAAACAAAAGCAGTTTGTTTCTCCCGCATCTGATTCTTACACCCCTCATTTTGAAGTTTGCACTGCACATTTAGTGTTGGTCTGTGCATAACTGAGTCACTTGCTAATATAATTTTTGTTGTTCTTTTGTGATAAGAGCAGAATTTCTGTGAGTTGCAGTCCAGGAGACAGAAGGTACAAACACGGCAGATCAAATATCACCTGGGCCTGTATGGACTCCTGACCTCGTTTCCCTCTTGTATCTACAGGATACGCACTTCATTCTGACTGTTTAAGCCTCTCTGTCTACTAGAAACTTCCCTTCTGATTCCAACCTTATCTAATTATTAACACTCTGAGATACTACTATTGAGTTGATCAGAAAAGGGGAGAAAACTTGGGTTTAGGGCTAATTTTATTACATCTCAAAATGGCTTTGATGGAAATCTGCCGTATGTATCTTTTTATATATCGTCAAGTGCTTTGCTTTAACTCCAAGGATGTTACCCTCCAGTTGGGCCATGCTCTTTTCCATTCTTCTTCTTATTTTGTTACGCAAATGAACAGCCAGTTGCACACAGCGTAAATAATACAGGTTTTGTGTGCAGAGCTAGAATTCGTGGGACACCTACAACCAAAGACCTTGCGTGCAGGGAGTGAAAACCTCGCTGAGCATGTCCTCTTCTCAGGAATTTCTTGAAGGAAGGGAATCATCATTTACGGCAGCCACCCTGGGAGATTTTATTCCAAAGACTGAATTTTCTGTTCAAATGTCTGAAATACCTGATTCCCTAGATTTGGGGGACAGAAGAGGGAGAGAAATTACTCAGGAACACATAGGGTGTTGGCTATGCGTCTCAGCGATTTTTTTTTTTCATCCTAAGTGTCATTTGCTCAATTTGTTTTCCTTGCTTACATGTGGAACTGACCCCTAAACGTGCTGATAAGAGAAGAATAAGTAAGTAAACACTCCCAAGGTTCGAGGCTGATATAAAAGTCACTTGGTTTCAGTGAACCGGACTGGAACACGAGCCTTTTGTTTGCTGTTGAAAGTTTAGCACTTGAATTTCGGGTTGGGCTGTTCATTTCATTAAGGAAAATGTGGACACCTCATGCCAACTCCTGTTTTCCTTAGTCCCTGAGAATGGAAGGCATTGTGTATTTGGTCCACACACCAAAAAGTGAACAGTGACTTAATTGTGCCCTGGGAACAAAAGCTATTACCTGGGGACAAGATGGGAGACCCCAGGCTTCTGCTCACCCAGCTTCACTCTTTACAAAAGTCAGCGTTGCTGGGAACCCCAGAGCAAATGTTTGCATTGTGGCCACTGTTTGCGTTTGAAATTGTAACCCGTAGAGTGGTTTCTCGTGGTGCTTACAATTGAGAGGAATGTGGCAAAGTGGGGACCAGGCTTATTCGGAAGAGATCAGGCATCGGGCCCTAAGTCCCCCGACAAAGACCAGATGTCAAGCAGAAGGGGGAGACCGAAAAGGAAAAAGAGAGAGTTTGGTTCCTCCACTCAATCTGCCTCTTCCTCGCAAAAGCCCCAGTGACACACATTGAAGCTTGCATCAGTCATGTGGCTGCCCATCTGCTTGCCAGCAGTTCAACTTCGGTTAAATCTGTTTAAAAAGCACTTACGCACTGTTCAGTTATAGGCAGGCAACGAGTATGTGCCAGTGTGAGAATTGGGGGGGGCATCAGCTTTTCAGGCAGATGGTGGCAGTCCCTTGATTCTTCTGTCACATGAATATGATGACACTGTACCTCCTTGAATGGTGATGTCGGGGTAGGAAGCCTCTTTCCTCCTGAGAGTGCCTAAGGAGTTGGCTTTGCTGTTGGTTAAAGCCAGCACTTTGGTTGATGACCCCGAGTCCCAGGACATTTTGTTTTCTTTTGCCTTTGGAGTGTCGGCCAAGACTGAGATTTTGAATGTTTTTTGGTTCATTGGGGAGAATGTTGACTTGCCAGGGGTTGGGAATAAAGTGTCTCAAGTAAAAAGAGTTGCTTCAGAATTTGAAATTCCTCTTCCCCCAGTGGTTCTCTTGAGTTCTGGTAAATCAAGACCAGTGAATATCACAGCTAATAATAGTGGTAGCAAAAACAAAACTAGAATTTTTTTGACCTTTTATACTATACCATAACATGTATAAGCATTATCACTTATAATCCTTACAATAAGTGGTTCTTATTTTTAAAAATGAAACAAAATGAAAAGCAAGTATTGAGATTGGATCTCAGGACAGTGGCTAAATGTGTTCTGTTCTCCATGAAATCATGACATCACGGACCTAAGCCAGCATTTCCCAGACTTTGGTGTGTACATGGATCACCTGGGATCTTATTAAAATGCAGATTCCGATTCAGTAGGTGTGGGTGGGGACCGAGAGTTTGCATTTCTAATGAGTGTGATGCTGCAGGTCCACGGAACACTCTGAGTGGCAAGTTTCTAAGTCAGAGATTGCCAAACCTGGCTGATCGTTGGAATCGCCCGGAGATTCTGGAACACATAGCTTCCCTTCCACCTTTGAGATGCTGATTCTTAAGACCCCAGCCTTACTTTTATAAAATGAGCAAACTGTGGCCCTGAGAGCGGCTGTGATCTATACAAGATCACACGCGAGAATCTAGCCTCCTGGGATCTGGAACACACTTGTTCCTCACACTACCTGTGACTTAACGTTGACTGGTATCACGGGCTGAAATGTGCACCCAAGTTCCCATCTTCTTTCCTTCTTGCCGAATCTGCACAGCTGGCAAACCACCCTGGTTGCCGGGAGGAATGGGCCTCACTTCCCGCCGCATGATCTGAGCTGGTCTTCCTCCCTGGACTGCTTATCGTGTGCTACACATTTCTCCCAGGTGGCACCAAAACTAAGGCTCTGTCTCTGCAAGATGGAAACACTGCTCCCTGAAGAGCTGGTGACACTCGAGTTCTGTCCTTGCACACAGCCATTTATTAACACGACATCAGGAGGTGATGTGAGGAGGACAGGGGGGCTGGTGCCGGGGCAGTGGGGCTAAGTGGCTCCGAAGGAGGTGTGGTGTGTTTGCAGAGGTGAACAGCACAGCTGGGGGCTTCTCCGGCATGGCTGCATCATTGCTTCCCATCCCTGACCAGGAAGGCTCAGACTTCTGGAAGTGCTCCCAGCTCTAGCCAGCACCTTATGTAAGCGTCCTGTGGCCCCAGGACCTTCTCTAGTCACTTCTGCACAGCTTCCATCTCCCTAAGTGTCCAGGAACTCAGCAAGCTTATGAAATGGCCCTACAGGATTCACTTCATGCCCCTGATCTCTGTGACTCTAACCCAAGCTGACCCTTGATCATTTGGAGTTTTGAAGATATTTTCATTACTGAATATTTGTTAGGATTAGTTTTGGCTGCTTGGGTTTGACAGAAAACCCCAAATAATAATGGCTTAAAGAAAATAGGACTTTATTTCTATCTTGTGTAGGAGTCCAGAGGTGCTGTGGCAGCTCTGTTGTATCAAGCACTTTGCCTTCTTTTATGATGTCACTCTGCCAATATGGCTGCACATGCGTCAGCCATCACATCTTCGTTCCATCCAGCAAGAAGAAAGAAGGGCATGCCCTTTCTCATGAAGGACATTCCTTGACGATTGCACCCAATACTTCTGCTCACATCCTGTTCACCAGAATGTAGTTACATGGCCACAGCTAGGTAGTTACATGGCCACAAGGAAGGCTAGGAAATGTAGTCTTTATATCAAGGTGGCCTGATTATCAGCTGAAAATTGATAATTCTAGGACTCAAGACAAAGGAAAGATCAAATATTAGGATCGACAACTGGCCATGCCTCACCAAGGTCTTAAGGTCATTTTCAAACCCAAGTAGTGTTTGAATTAGAACCAGATTTTCAGATCGTTGCTTCCAAGCCACTTTATATACCACAGGAGGTCTGAGGTTATGCTGGATCTCTTAGGCATTCCTCCAAGAGGAGCCAGAGCTGGCCATTATACTTTTATTCAATTCATTATGATTTAATAATTTAATTAATTAGGGCTGATGTGGAATGCAGATTTAAGGAGAGGGTTGCTGGCAGTAATCAAAGCTTTAAGGCAGAAGGCAAGACTCGTAGATTGATAGCATTTCCCCTGATGCCGTCTTCAGCTTGCTAGAACTGCTTGTTCATATGTTTGGAGCTGGGCAAAAAGATTAACTATAACCACGGAAAGAAGAGAAAAATGGACCAAGTCTTAGCACCAGAAGGGATGGTTGTTTTGAGTCAGCATTGGGTGCTTTCTGGAGCATGATAGAACCTGTGAATCTTAAGGAGTGTCTGGGTCCTGAGATCCTTATTTTGTAAAATGAAAGCCCAGATCTAGAAGTACCTGGGATGTCAGTCTTCATGGGGGTTTCAAAGAAGCAGTTTGAGGAGTGGCATCCATATTATTTGAACATTGATAGTTAAATAGATTTCCTCAGATAGTATACGACTGAGTGGGCCATTCTGCGTTTTTTCTAGAATGTTCTGCCTTGTTCTTAGAAAATACCTAGAATAACTTCTGTATAGCCCATAAATGGATGTTAACACCTCACTTCCCCCCCCACCCCTCTTTTTGCCTAACAGCAAACACAGTTTTCTCTTTAGAAGAGAATGGCCAAGAGAGGTGGGAAAATAAGAATACATTTCTTAAACCTAATCATTCCAGACAGTTGGAACAAAGCAATCGTCACACAGGTAATAAGGAGCTCCCCTGACAAGTGGAATCTAGAGCAGAACAGAAGGTGTGGGTAGACCTGGCCATGCCTTGCAGGGGGAGGCTGTGAATATAGTTACCTCCTGAAACCAAAGTAGACAAATGACACGTCTTTTACAGATGCTTCCCATGACTTGACGGCTTGCTTTTACCGACTACTCTGGATGTCTGCTTTAGTGTAATGCTCTTTAACATCAGTGTCCAGTGTATTCCAAACTTCAGTGGATTTTGATGGGCTCATTCTTCACAGACATACACATGGAAAATGCGTTTGAATTTGTGCTAAAGGCAGGCTGAGCAGATGTTTTCTTATACTGAATGCATTGCTGCTTTCCTGTACTAATAACTGTAAGAATTTAAAAACAGCATAAGGAACTCATACATTTGCTCCTGCATTTTCCCCATGTTATATAGGTCATGACTTTTCAGGCAGCATGATACTTGCTTAGAGGAAAGGTTTTATCTAGTAAAATGTGTGTATGTTCTCCGAGGGAGAAAAGCCAGGACTTGGGCATCTGACAAGCCTCGGCTGCATCTCGACCTCACCCTTCACTAGCTGCCCATCCGTGGCAAATGACCCTGTTTCCCTGGATCTCAGTTTTCATTTTCCTATGATAGAGATGGCGGTGCCTCCTCACAGGAGGATGGCATGAGCTCTAGAGGATGTGAAGGGTCCAGCCCAGTGCCCAGTTCCCTGCAGCTGCTCAGTGAATGGGCATTTTCTTTCTTTGTTTTGATTTTCTGGACCTATGCCTTCTTTGGAAAAAAAAAACCTGCCGGTCAGTGTTTAGAGGAAGAAATAATAATCTGGTTTGTCACTAACATTTATCTGAGAATCTGCTATGGGACTCAAGGTCCCTGGGGCAAATCCAAGAAGCTCTTGCTCTACATCAGTAGCTCTTGAAGTGTGGTCCTCAGCCCCACAGTATCATCGCCTGGGAAATCATCAGAAATGCAGATTCTCAGGCACCACCGCAGACTTGTCAGCTGGGAACTCTGGGAGTAGAGCCCAGCAATCTACGTTTTAACCAGACTTCTGGGTGATTTGAATGTATACTAACATTTGAGAACCACTCCTCTCTACATCTGGATTCTCGGACCTTGCTGGACCTGAGAATTCTGAGGTGCATTTTTATTTATTTATTTATTTATTAGATTAATTAATTTATTTTTGGCTGCGTTGGGTCTTTGTTGCTGCGCACAGGCTTTCTCTAGTTCTGGCGAGTGGGGGCTACTCTTCGTTGCAGTGCACAGGCTTCTCATTGCAGTGGCTTCTCTTGTTGCAGAGCATGGGCTCTAGGCACGTGGGCTTCAGTAGTTGTGGCGTGCGGGCTTCAGTAGTTGTGGCTCGCGGGCTCTAGAGCGCAGGCTCAGTAGTTGTGGCGCACAGGTTTAGTTGCTCCATGGCATGTGGGATCTTCCCGGACCAGGGCTCGAACCCGTGTCCCCTGCGGTGGCAGGCAGATTCTTAACCGCTGCGCCACCAGGGAAGCACCACCCCCCACATCCGGTCCCAAGGTGCTTTTTTTTAAAAATTTTATTTATTTATTTATTTATGGCTGTGTTGGGTCTTCGTTTCTGTGCGAGGGCTTTCTCTAGTTGTGGCAAGCGGGGGCCACTCTTCATCACGGTGCGCGGGCCTCTCACTATCGCGGGCTCTCTTGTTGCGGAGCACAGGCTCCGCACAGACGCGCACGCTCAGTAATTATGGCTCACGGGGCTTAGTTGCTCCGCGGCATGTGGGATCCTCCCAGACCAGGGCTCGAACCTGTGTCCCCTGCATTGGCAGGCAGACTCTCAACCACTGCGCCACCAGGGAAGCCCCCAAGGTGCATTTTTAAATACCTGCGCCTGGGCTCTGATCCCAGAGATTGTGATGCTGGGAGTCTGGGGTGGAACCCAGACATGGGGATTTTTTAAAGTCTCCCAGGTGATTCCATTGTGTGCCAGGATTAAAAAAATTCTGCTCTAAAGAGTTTCCATCTCATCTTCTTTCTCCTTCCCTCTTCCCCTCCCCCCCTCCCCCTCTTCTCTCCTCCTTCATCTACTCTTTGGGGCGGGATGCTGGAATTAGGGCAAGAATTGTAACATGAGCTCAGAGGGGCTCACAGGGAGTGGGTGAGATGCTACCCACAGACCACAGAAAATTTCCATTGCCTTTGCCTCATTCCTACAGCCCTCTGCTATGTTTTGATGGAAGTCTTCTGATTTTAAATGTACCACATGCTCGTGTAGAAAGTTTGAAAAAACCTGGGAAACTTTGAAGGAGAAAATGGAAATACCCCATAATCCTATTCCTCCAAGGATCCCATTAAATGTTAACATTTTGCTGTATTAGCCTCCAGTCTTGCACTTATATGTCATGTTTAATATGAAATTAGGATCGTATGTATAGCTGCATATCTTGCTTTTTTACCTAACATTATATTATGATAATTTTGTATGATATTCTTTGAATTTCAAAGCCAGCATCAAATTGCACTTTGTGGATTTGCTGTAATTGGCTCAGCCATTTCACTCTGGTTAATTCCATTCTTTTTTTTCCAGGATAAGTTCAAATATCCTTGTAAATAAGTCCTTGTTTTTCTGATTATTTCCTTAGGGTAGATTCCTAGAAGTAGACTCACTGAGCCAAAAGTTAAACTTTAAAAGTTCTTGTTACCTAGTGCTAAATTCGTTTCCCAAAAGGGCTGTGCCGTTTTCACTGCTACTCTCTGAAAGTGTCCTGTTTGCTTGTACTTTTGCTAACATTGGTTATTATCTAAACAAACAAAACAAACAAACAAAACTTGTCATTTTGCTGAGGCAGGTGGTCGTGCCTTTGCTGTCTAGCAGCTCTCTGTGGACATGGTCACAGATTTCTAAACACGTGTCTTATCTTCCTTTCGTTCATCTTTTGGATCGTGTTTATCTTTTAACATCTGACAGCACTGGTTTGGGAATTTTCATCTTATCTTGGGATTTGAGACCATCTGGAATTTCCAACTCTGCTCTCTTATAGCTCCATCCTCACTGTATCTGGGCTTCATCTTCACTGCCTTTGAACCTTTGAACCCATTCATGCCATGCACACCAGCTTACCAGGAAGACACTTAGGACAGTACCCTCAAGAGACCCTGAATAAGTGCTCTGAGATATGACAGCAAAGGGCATACATCAGATTACAGTCAAAGTTAAATTATTGTAGGTCATCAACCAAGGTGTAAGTCATCTAATGCAGAAGGACACTGCATCTGCACCCAACACACACACACACACACACACACACACACACACACACACCTTCAAGTGCATTTCTATAGTGCATCATGTAGGGAAGTCTTTTAAGGACCCTCAACTGAAAGGATCAGAGAATTCATTTTCTTGGCCTTCCTTGACAAATGATATTTGCTTGAAGCACCAAAGAACTTATAATTGTAGACTTTCCTTTTAAACTGAATGTGCCTTGCTTTAGTGAAGGAAGAGGTCGAGAACATTTCCACTATCCACACTTAACATCGTGCAGGCATCCCAACTTGTAACAATGGCTAAGGCCATGTAGATAAAACCAAGATAACTTGTCTTTAGGTTTGGGACCTCCTAGGTAAGTCTCTGTGCTGGAAGGGTGCTGGTGAAGTCATAAATCATCATTGCTGTAATTCATGAAGCTTCCGGCACCTTCACATCCTAGGTGCTCTACTTTTGGAAATGTAGACAACTACGTGCCAGCTTGAATTCAAGCTTAGAGCATCTGCGGTCTGGGAAGAATAACAGTTAGAGACCCAGCTGATGGTGAATTTCAAGAACTTTGCATTATTTGAGAGGTGGGGAAGTTCAGGAGAGACAAGGGCAGGAAGGATTGAACTCTTCTATTCCAGGGTCAAGGCCACAGGTTTACACATTCTCTTCAAAGAGGGATTCCTCTTTGCAAACAAATAGAAGAGAATGGTAATCAGGTAACTGATGCTGCAGAAACAGACTGATGGCCTTATTTTTATCCCAAAGGCTCCTGGATGTCTCTGTTCTATCCATCCACCCATCCATACATCTACCTACCCACCCATTCAGCCAGCCAGCCAGCCATCCATCCACCCATCTACCCACCCATCCATCCATCTACCCACCTACCCATCCATCCATCCACCTACGTACCCATTCAGCCAGGCAGCTACCCACCCAGCCAGCCAGCCACTCAGCCAGCCAGTCAGCAGCCACCCATCTATCCATCCACCCACCACCCATCCAGCCACTCACCCATCCACCCACTCATCCACCCATACATCCATCCACCCATCTATCTTTCCAATACAAATTTATCGAACACCTGTTACTAGAAAGCAGCCACTGTGGTCCATGGTCTTCTGAAGCACTGCAATACTGTACAACACGAGTGTGTGCTGTGTATCCAGAGGCCTAGGAGTGGCCTGGTGTGGACTCACTGGCATATGCAGGTTTTTTTTCACTTAAAGCGGACATTATGACAAACAAATAGAAAATTAGCCAATAATAAGGCCTAATCTATTCAAAGACAGTAGTTACTGCATGTAAATAGTGATTGAAGGGGCAGGCGGGGAGCAGCTTTAACTGTGGGTAAGAGAACCTCCAGGTTATAGATGGAACTGCCCAGTCTGCTCCTTCTTCCCGACAATTCCTTTTAGTTCCTAATTTAAAAAATAAATAAGTAAGAAGGTCTATGGTTATGTTTAGCTCATTTTACAGGTGTGGTAGGCTTGGATAATGGCCCGCAATGATGTCCTCCTCCTAATCCCTGGAACCTGGTAAAGGGGACTTTGCAGAGATGGCAGTAGGAAACTAACATGGGGAGTGGGGTGTTCCAGTGCAGAAGCAATCTCAAATATTTTGTCCTCATAAGTATACTTTACTTTTTTATGCTACATATCCTGGTTTGGGGTTTGAAAGGTACAATCTCCATAGCAGATTACACAGGAATGAATTCTATCCTCCATCCCTTTATCTTGGGAGGAATTTTTCGCTCCGAAGTTTAGTTTATTGGATATTATTGGCACTTACTGTATACAGGGCTAACATAAGAGTAACTACACAGGTTGATACCTGCTCTTGCTTTGCATGACTTTACCACCTGCTCTAAGACTCCCTTCATCTCAGCCCTCCGTGGTGTCCCAGTAGTGATCTGATTGCCCCATAAAGGTAGCACATGTATGGCTCTCCCAGGTAGGACTGCAAAGTTAAACTTCTGAAGAGGATTTTGGAAGTTTTAGGGAGAAGCAGTACTCAGAGTATGGTTCCAACAGTGCGTGAGGACAGGTAATATGAAAACATCATCATTATTTCAGTGTGTGCCCTTTATACAACTTGGTGTTGACTCTACTGTAAAATGGAGATGACACAGACCTCTGTGGGATGCTATCCTCAATCCCCCCACTACAAAGTCAGTGGAGAGGTAGAACTACCATATGACCCAGCAATCCCACTACTGGGCATGTACCCTGAGAAAACCATAATTCAAAAAGATACATGCACCCCAATGTTCATTGCAGTGCTATTTACAATAGCCAGGACATGGAAACAACCTCAATGTCCATCAACAGAGGAATTGATAAAGAAGATGTGGTACATATATACAATGGAATATTACTCAGCCATAAAAAGGAATGGAAATTGGTCATTTGTAGAGACGTGGATGGACCTAGAGACTGTCATACAGAGTGAAGTTAAGTCAGAAAGAGAAAAACAAATATTGTATATTAATGCATATATATGGAATCTGAAAAAATTGGTATAGACAGAGAAGAAATAGAGACATAGATGTAGAGAACAAATGTATGGATACCAAGAGGGAAAGGGAGGGGTGGGATGAATTGGGAGATTGGGATTGACATATAAACACTATTGATACTATGTATAAAATAGATAACTAATGAGAACCTGCTGTACAGCACAGGGAACTCTACTCAGTGCTCTGTGGTGACCTAAATGGGAGGGAAATCCAAAACAGAGGGGATATATGTATACGTATAGCTGACTCACTTTTGCTGTACAGTAGAAACTAACACAACATTGTAAAGCAACTATACTCCAATAAATTTTTTTTTTTTAAAAAGCAAAGTCAGCAGAGAGGGACTGCGTGCCCCAGTCAGAGGTGACCTCTCTGAGTGGTCTCTCTACCCGCTCAGTCTCCTTGACCACTTTTAGACTCATCATCTAAAACCATGATGCAGGCAGTTTCACTCAGCTGTTCAGACCAGCCTCCAAAAACATAGCTTCCTTGCACACCAGCTGTAATCCTTAAATTGCATAGTTTTTATGCCTTTGTTTCCATTTTTCCTTCTGAGGGGAGGAGTGGGGAATGGCAGTGAGTGGTGGGAGTTACCTTAATCTGTCATTAAAGCTCTTCTGTCTGTAGGCAGATAGACTCAGCTTTGCCAGAGCACAAATCGTGATGATGGAAACAAGCTGTGACTTTTTAAAAAACTTAGCTAATTTTTTTTTTTTTGGGGGGGGGGTACGCGGGCCTCTCACTGTTGTGGCCTCTCCCGTTGTGGAGCCCAGGCTCCGGACGCGCAGAGTCAGTGGCCATGGCTCACAGGCACAGCCGCTCCACGGCATGTGGGATCTTCCTGGACTGGGGCACGAACCCGTGTCCCCTGCATCGGCAAGCGGACTCTCAACCACTGTGCCACCAGGGAAACCCTTAGCTAATTTTACTTAAACAATATTCTGCAATCAAAATGGATTTTAAATTGTGTAGTTATCCTTATCAATAATAAATAAGCTGATTCCAGGTCCTGTGCTTTCAGAGGTGCTTAAGCCCATTTCCGTTTTGAGATCCACATGTTATTTATGGCTAGGTCAGGGTGGAAATTAGAAGTTGATTCTTCTCCCAATTCCCTCTTGACCATGTGGACAGTAAGCTGTTTTGGGTCAAAAGCAACGTGCTCACATGACCAGCCTACAAAACAGAGCCAGCCTTAAAACCTGCCTGACTGAACCAGTTTGGAAACTTGGAGAAACTTCCCACGGGGTAGAGGGTCGTGGCCAGGGAACAAACCAGCAATTCATCTTATGCCCTTCACCTGGAGTAGATCATGTGCCCGGAGGTCATATGTATTTTTCAACATTTCTTCCGTCTCATTTTCTTTCATATGAAACTCTGGGCTTAATGTAATAAGAAAATGTAACTGAAATTTTGAACAGGGCCTCACATATAGAGTTCAGTATTCTACCAAAAAATGACTAAACTTTTCAAAAGAAAACTAATTTAGAAGGCCTTCAAAGCTATACACTTAAAACAATCAACTTTATGTTTTCAACGAAGATAGATTTTGTGTTCTGCTGGAATGTGGCCCCTTACCAGGTACGTCCTTCTCCTCTGATTCCCTTCTTAATGAGCTAGAGTATTTAGCGAGATCTGAATGAAGTGTACACAAAGTAAAACTGAAAGAATTGCTACAATCTTGGCAGCTTTTCTGATTGTACCAAATAATTTAAAGCAAAGTGAAGTTGGAGGTATATATGAGTCAGCTCAGGCAGCCATAACAAAATTCCATAGACTGGATGGCTTAAACAACAGAGATGTATTTTCTCATAGTTCTGGAGGCTGGAGGTCCAAGAATAGGGTACAGCATGGTTGGATTCTGGTGAGAACTTTCTTCCTGGCTTGAAGATGGCTGCCTTCTCGCTGTATCTCTTCTTACAAGGGCACTAATCCCATCATGAGGGCCCCACCCTCATAACCTCATCTAAACCTACTTCTCTCCCAAAGGTTCCAAATTCCACCTCCAAATATCAACATACTGGAAGTTAGAGCTTCAACATATGAATTGGGGGGGACACAAACATTCAACCCTTAATGCGGTGAAATGAGTTAAAAGGCTGGACGTGTCATGAAGAAAACAGTAGAGAAACAACAGTCATTAGAGTCTCTGGGACTGTAGCCTTCTGGGGCCCAGTAATGGTTGACATTCAGTGGCAGTCTTCACTGCTCTTCAGTGTAACAGAAGTATGAGTCCTTAAAATGTAGTCAGGAGTGGCTGGCAAGTTTGTTGAGACTGACATTCTACTTCAGTTGCTTCTCCCTAAATGGGGAGAAAGAGTCCTAGAGATGTAATTCTCAGCCAGGCAAGGGAAGAATAACATTTCATTGTTACAGATTCCCCCCTTTTGTGATATTTTAGGAGAAAAAACTCCCACCAAACTGTGCCTGACACACAGACGGTGCTCAAGAAGTGTTCACTGAGTGAGTGAATGAGTGAATGTATGCATGCAAGTAATAATCACCTGGAATTCAGGCAGAGACCCCAGTTTTTCTCAGCATATTTAAACTTGCCATCTGGCAGGAACGCTAAGCACACTGTACATAAATGCCTACGGCAGATTTAGTGAGTCCTGCGTGATAGGCTTGTTAATTCTTATGACTTTCCCAAGCAAGGGGAAATAATGGATGTCAATACTGTGATCTCTCACAAGTGAGGGAGAAATGAATCAGACCTGTGTTTGAGAAATATGGTGCATAGAGAGGGCAGATGTCAGTGAACATGAAAATCCGGGCTTGCAGGCTTCCCTTTCACCCCTCCCCTGCCATCCTGTCAGCTGCATTAACCTCCCTGTGGATGATGATATAACCATTACCCTGCCTCCTACTTCCTTTGACCCCCTCGTTTCCAGTATCCTTTTCCTCTGCTTCATGGTGTCACCAGAGACTCTACCAATATCTCCATTTCCAAGCAGGCCTTCTCACAGCACCTCCCCCGCTGGCCAGCCCACCCCTTACACCATAGATACTCTTTGGCCTCCTTGGAAACTTGCAGTCATCCACCACTGTTCCACATCCATCACCATTCTTCTCTACTTTAGTCCTTGGGTAGGAGAAGGGGGTAACTGAAATAAATAAGATCATACCAAAATCAATTTACCGAATAGGGTCAAACTTTTAAAGTTAGCTGAATCATAATCTCTGTGTTTCTCACTGGGGTGGATGTATTTTTGTAGCCTCATGTAGTATGCTGCTTAGAAATCTTGACGTTTGCCTTTTTGGAGCCATAAGGTTGTCTACACCAAACAGTGGTTCATGATAGCAGGAATTTGCTAGAGAAGGCTGTACGGAGTCTTAGTAAATGCCTTCAAATGCATAAAAGTTGGTTAAAGCACGCAGGTTGTCCAGTTGACTCCTGTACTCTAAACAGCAGTGTACGCTTACAAAGAAGACTATCTTTGAAGAATTGAAAACGTATTCACATAATTTTAAGAAGAATATCCAGAATACCTGGTCTGGGTTGTCAAGAGAATGTTGGTCTCTATTATTCTTATAATAAGGTCAGCAGTAATATCTTTATCTTCCAATGGTTAAGGTGTTAAATTAGCAATGGTTCACCTCCTAGGGCTTTCACAAGTATCCTTTCCACCTCCCTTCTGTAAATAAAATAATCACGCTATGTCCCAGTTTTATATTATGGCTATAAAATTAGCCTGAAGCGGTGCTGTGTGACACAGTAGCCACCAGCCACTTGTAGCCATAGAGCCCTTGGAGTGTGGCAGTCCCAACTGAGGTGCGCTGTGGGTGTCAAGCACACACTGGAGCTCAAGCACCCAAGAAAGGGTAAAATAAGTCATAATAATTTTTAATTCTTGATCACATGTTGAAATTATAACGTTTTGATATGTTGAGATAAATAAAATATATTATTAAAGTTAATTATACCTGTTTCGTTTTACTTTTCTTAATGTAGCTACTCAAAAATTTTAAATTGCACATGGGGTTTGCATTGTGGCTTTTATTATATTTCTGTTGGACAGCTCTGTCTTAAATAAGTCATGTTTTAATTTATAAATGTTTATTGCTTAAAACTTAATTTTATATTTATGTCCTAATTAGGAAGATTACATATTTATTTATAACTATGTAAATATATAAATCTTATATAAATATATAAGATTACATATTTGTAATTCAATTACTATAGGAAAAAACTATTAGATACATTTCTGGACAAATTAATTGACACTGGGACTTAAATAGATTAATGTAAATTGAATTGACCTTAATATAGTTAAATGGCAAGCTTTTAAAGCTTTTCTTATGTGAAATTTTATTCTAAGTATGTTTGCTTAAGAGAGGTTAGAATTCTGGAACTAGTGCAAAGTTCAGTTCCGTTTGCTTTGCCCTGAACCACAAATATTAACTCTTCTGAACCAGTTATATAGTGACATGACACCCAGAATTTTTAAAGTTAATTCAACGTCCTAAAAGTCATTTTCTTCAGTTTGTTTACATATGTCTTTATCATATCCCGTGGACCTAACAATGAAAAACATCTAACATTTTCTTTAATTGGGTTAGTGCATCAAAAATTAACAAGAGAAGCTTGGAATGCCAAGGCCCAAGGCTAAACAAATTAATTCATCCACCCATTCAGCAAACATTTGCTTAGAGGAAGAGGGAGATGAGGTGTCCTAGCAGGGCTGGAACTCCTCTTCTCCCTCACCATGTAAGGTTCAGGGATTTGTAGACAGACCCAAAGACATAGATTCAAAAGCACACGGTATGTTCTAGTAGCTACGGGTTGCCGAGTTCATCGCTGTCGGGTTTATAGGGACAGAGTTGTAGCTAGCTCCCAGGCATGAAGCTTTCCTCAGTGTTCCCTGTCTTCATGGCAGGTAGGTGATAATATTTCACATTTATGTTATTAATAATGGAAGAAAAAACAAGGCCAGATCTTTCTCTACTCCCTTTCTATATTAATTTTTTAATTAATTTTTGTTTACCTACACAGAGCGTGTCTGTGCGTTAGAAAATGTTAATCTTATTTTTCTTGTGCATGATAAATGTTGGTCTTGAATGATCAAAGTCACAATTGTTAGCTTGAGAAATTTGAGGCTTCTTTGAACATAGGTAAACTCGAGTTAGAAACAGCCTCAAACAGCCTCAGTTAGAGTCTTTCCTCCATGGCTGTCCAAGAGATGGACCTATAATTGTCCCAGGGTGAGGTTGCCCCACAGAATTTGACCATCCAGTCACTCCTGAGGCCATGGGGCCAGAAAGATGTCAGAATGATTTTAGTCAAGGGCCCAAGGTGTGAAAATTGGCCACTTTTGTTCTCATGCTTTCTGTCTCTTCACCCTGAATATTTCAGTATTTCATAAGTCCAAGTGATTAGCACCTTCCCCACATGCCAAGGTGTTCTGAAGCCATCAGCCTTCATGGGAGATCCACTCAGCAGCCCACGCTCAAGACAGCGTCTCCAGAACAGGGTGAAAAAGAAATTGCATAAATTTTTCCTTCTCTTATTTCTCTAGTAAGACAGTGTAAGAGCCTTGACATGTGTCTAAGAGATGCAGATGGTTTTAAGCAACAATATACAATAATAGCACAGGTTTTTCCCACCACCCAAAAGTAGAGCATTCCTATGAAGCTTCTCCTAAGCTGAAATAGCATAAAGTGAAGAGTTTCCCCCGCTTTCCAAAAGTTCATTTTATACCACTTTGCTTTTATGAAAAACCTACATTAGTACCTGTTTTTGCTAACTGCAAGAAATCCAAAAAGTAACAGAAATGTGCTTTTTTTTTCATAAAAGTAAAAATTCTCTTTTCTCCTTAATGCTCTCGTCAGGCAGCTTGTAAGTGGCAAGGCCAGGATTCGAAACCAGGCCCTCTCTTTCCAAAGTTCGAGATACATGATGTCATGCAGATCTGTCTGTCTAGATATTTATTTTAAGTTTTCATTTTGAAAGACTTGAATGGGCTGTTTCTAAATCCTGCTTAAAAGAATTCTTTCCTTCCCTTGTCATCCCCTATTAGAGACTGACCTGAACTTATTAGGGATCTTTGGACATGGACACAGAGGTTTTATTCCCAGCTGTGATATCACTTAAATATTTCCAATTATTAACATTGTATTTGTGTGATAGTATGGAGTGTATAAAACACAATCACATCTCTTTACTTCTTTTTAGTCTTACAACAGTCCTATAAGCTAAGCATCTTTAATCTCAGTTGTGTGTGTGTGTTTTTTAATTTCCCAAATGACCATGCTAAGGCTCAGGAAGGGTACTAAAGTATCAGCGTTCCCACTGTTGCTAGATGGGAGAGTGGGGTCAGCTGCCTCCTGGCTGGGCTCTCTTCCCTCCCCACAATGCATTTCCACTCAGGTTGTTAATACTGTCTGTCATTTTGGAGAGTTAATCTCAAGGTGCAGATGCATAAAATGTATTTCCAAATAGAGTCTAGAGAAGTTGATGGAAATATGGATTTGATTTTGAGTTTCAGTCTGGGAAGATCATTAATATAACAGAGATTCAGAAAATGTGTGAAGAAAAAATAGTGTCATAGGATTTCAGGTATACTCAATAATATGTTTTCTTTTAGTTAAGTGAGGAGTATAGCAAGCCAGAGTCTTGATTTCTGCAACCCCTAGAAACAGAGCATCTTAAGGTTGGAAGGAATTTAAGAGACCATCGTCCAACCTCCCACTCATTCCTGGCTGATGGCCTGATTCCTCTTGACAACTTTTCAGATAGTGACAGTTCTTATGACCAGAAGCAAAACCTCCCTATTGTCCTTGTCCTCCCCCGACTGCCACCTACACTGCCAGCGTCTTTCCTACCAAGTGCAAGTGCCCAGCATGAGGCCCAGGCTTGCGCTGAGAGCAGGAGCAGTGCACCCCTTCAGCACACTGGGACCAAGTGCACGGTGTGGACAGTGAGGTTACACTGTGCTTGTGTCATGTGTGGTCAGATAGAACCATCGTCTGTTTTCTATAAGAACTGCTGTCCCGTGAGGTTCATTTCCTTGAACTTAACTTTAGGGATATCTATTTCTCTTACGAATTTTATTATTCAGCCTGTTGGGATAATTTAGACTCTAGGTTCTGTCAGTAAATACAGCCATTACTTTTAGACTAGTTATTTTAAAATGTGGTAAGTATGCTTTCATCTGATACTCTGAAAAATGTCTAGAACAGCGCTAAACTCGAGAGTCTTATGGCCTGCCAAAATCCGCCACGTGGTGATTCACCATTTCAGCTACAAAAATGTCATGAAAAATTATGTCACAGGCCCTGCTGAAATCAAAACATTTTCTTGTCTGTAGCATTTCCCATTTCTGCTTGTCTTAGAACCCAGTTGGGACAGTGGGAAAGTTCTTGCTGGTTATGCTGTTGATCACTTGCTGTTTTTAATTCATCTGAACGATAACTGATCCTCAGTTTTTGCTGGGTACTAATAACAAGCTAATTGATCTTAGGTGGGGAGTGGGTCCTCTTTTGAACATCAGTTCAGCATCACTCCTTAACATTTGTCCGAGATTACCAGCAATAGAGATTGCTTCTGCCACACTGAGGTTTAACTTTCCCAGACCTGTGGATTGGAATTTCTTTTATTTGTCAAGCCAGACAACCTTTTACCATGTCTTTTCTAAACTCAAGCTTCGGTTCCACTTTACCAGTGTTTTCCCAGTCTTCCCTAAGGGAAGACCATTGACCTCATACATGAAAAAAATGAAAGCTTAAGAGAATTAATTTTGTTTCCTACATGTCTATTACACCGTCGACTCTGACCAGCCGTTTTTAGCCCTTTTCTGTCCATCGTCTGTTAAATTTTTGAGGTTTTTTTTTTTTCCCCAAATCTTAGTTCATTTAGGGTTCCTGTTGTGTACATATGAGAGCATGAACCTAACCTCCTCATTTTCCCTTCTTCAGAAATCTGACCTCATGGAGTTTGCAAATTGCATTGGCCTTTCAAGGGCCAGTTACAAATTGCTTAATGACTATGAGCAATTCTTATTTAAAAAATCTTTGGGATTTACCCAGTTACCTAAAGTTATAGCCTAAGGCAACTGCTTGGGAAAAGCACTTGGCCCTAAGGAGATCTTAGCCCCAAGGAGACTGGGGGAATTCAGAGAAGTGTCAATTGCCCTATGAGAACCATAATATACCTTTGCTTTTTAAATGAATGTACAAGATCAAATGCACTGATTGCCCCTTTGACAGCTTCTAAGGCAGGTGGGCAGCTCCCGGGGGGCCAGTTGGGACCTAGCACAAGGCTGGAGTCCAGTAAATTTTGGAGTAAAGTAAATGCACATGGACTGCCTAGGGCCAGGAAGTTCCTAAAGCTAATGATGAGACATCTTGTGTGATATTTTAAAATACTGGAACAACTGTTTTTCCATGTCCAGAAGGTCAGTGGAAACAATTTAAACAGTTAAGTAGTCAGCATATAAATTTAGGGTGACCTGTAAGGTGATTGAGTCAACATGTATTAATTCCGGAATTGTACTGAATACACCATGTTGGTCTCTTGGTACTCAATAGTGGTGTCAATTTTCAGGAAGGATCCTATATACAAATGTGATATAAACAATATTTTAGAAGTTAATATATTGGTAGATCACTATGAAGGGGATTAAAATTCAGACTCTATAATAGACGATTCTTCTAGCGTTACTTCTTTGTGGTTCTAAATGTCATAAATAGTGGTGTATCTCTCATGGTTGCCTAACAGGTCACAGAGTAGCTAGAAAAATGGGTTCTACTTTTGTGCCATTCACTTGCCTGTTAAGTGGAAAGTTAGTTCCAAATTGTGTATATTGGACTTCTGCAGCCACTGTCACCGTGAAGCCACCTAGCCACACTTGAGTCCAGCTGCCCTCCCTTCTCAAGTTGCTCTAGAACCCCCAGAAGTCAGCCCCTAGACCGTAAGGCCTAAACAAGTGGCCTGGAGTGTTGCACATAACCTCTGGTGAGCCCGCCTAGGGCATCAGGAGTGTGTTTATTCCCATTAGATTGTCCGCTGCTCCAGGCCTATAGCCATGTTTCCTTTGGGCCTCATTACCTGCCCGGAAGTTGTGGATCTTTTTTTTTTTTAATATTCTTTTTTTCTTTAAACCCCACATTTGTTTATTTATTTATTTTTGGCTGTGTTGGGTCTTCGTTTCTGTGCAAGGGCTTTCTCTAGTTGTGGCGAGCGGGGGCCACTCTTCATCGCAGTGCGCGGGCCTCTCACTATCGCGGCCTCTCTTGTTGCGGAGCACAGGCTCCAGACGCACAGGCTCAGTAGTTGTGACTCATGGACCTAGTTGCTCCGTGGCGTGTGGGATCTTCCCAGACCAGGGCTCGAACCCGTGTTCCCTGCATTAGCAGGCAGATTCTCAACCACTGCGCCACCAGGGAAGCCCAAAGTTGTGGATCTTGAAAGCAAGTAGCCTGGCCCAGGTGTTTCTACGAAACTGCAGATAAGCACAGGCTCTTGATAGGGTGACAAGACAGTGTAGACCTTCCGGGGAGGTGTTCCGGCAGCCTCACTCAGCTCTGTGGAGTCCAAGGCCATCAGTGGGGCGGGGGTGGGGTCGCAGAGACCCTCAGTGCCCCACACTGCAGATGAGGAAGCGGGAGAAAGGTTTCTCACCTGCACCTCTTCAGGGGCCGTTCCAGAAGTTTCCAGCGGACAAAGCTTCTGAAGCCCCTGCGCACGATCACTCTGAGTCTCCCCGAATGCAGGTTCCACATTTGCTTAGGAAGCGACATGTCACGAAAAGGCCTTGGGGTTTGAAGCCCCTGCTTCGGGAAGAATCACTTTCATACCTCATACACGTGAATTATTTTTCGTTTTCTTTTATGTTTGACCTAAGACCTGATAAGGGGCACCTGCTCCTCAGAAGTCTCCCTTCCCGGGAGAAGAAACGTCATCCGTGTGTTCGGGCTCTGGGCTGGGCTGTTTACAGCCCTCCCGGCCTCCAGCGATAAGCTTCATGTTTGCTCTGGTCGGGGCGCAGGGGTGAGGTCAGCCCACGTGGCAGGCTTCCAGGGAGTTCTGCTTCCATTGAGGGAATACTCAGCCTTCCCGGGAGCTCTGGTTTCTCTTTAACTTATCATCTTTCAGTTTTATCTGCGTGGCTCTCTCTTCAGGTAACTCCAGCAGTGAATTTCCCTGCCAGCCTCTCCTTGCCTGGCCTGAAGTGACCCCCTCGGTCCTCTACCTGTTTTCTCCTCTCCCCAGACTTCCTCCGGGAGGTGAGTCCCCTCCTGATTCAGAGCCAAGGTGACAGGTCCATAGACATCATGGGAAAGGGCTTGGCCAAGAGCGCTGTGAAAGGACTCCTCCCAGCTAGGCTGATGGCCAGACAGCAATTGGCTGCCTCATTGAGACCTGGGCCTGCGACTTCTGCTGCCCCAGAGAAGGCAAACCCTCAGGAAGCCACTGCCCCAGCTGTATTCTGTGTCCAGAGCCAGACAGGCTCGTGAGCAGTGTCTCCAAAGAGCATCGGTCTATGGCTGCACTAAAAGCCGTGTAATGCCAAGCGTATTTGAATTTCTGTCAAGTCACTCAAGTCCAAACTCTTCACTAATATAGACCCGACTTCCTGGAATAAGATAGAGCTGATTCTTCCCATGACAAAGTGTGACAGAGGGTCCCAAACCTGCTCATGAAAACATGCAGGCAAGTAGTATTTCTACCTAAACTGAGGGGGAAGACATGAAAATAGTCAAACATCTTTGTTCAGCACCTCGAATGCTCCAGAACTGGGCAGAGTACATATGGGAGGGCGGGGGTCATCCCACAGTTCCTATAAGTTACATTTAGTCTATGCAACTCAATACAGTATTTGCGCAATTACAACCCATACCCATCAGATTGCGGAACTGGTCCTTTCTCGTTCCCTGGAGCGCGTTCCCTCATCTTGAACCCTAGCACCTTGCACAAATCTTTCTCTCTGGCTGAGGCATAAGGAACTTCAGCTCAGCTCCTCGTTTGTCTTCTCTCTCCCTGTGAAGTTATATGAACCTCCTGCGCGCTTTTTGTTTTTTTCCCCTGAGAACGGCTTGCTGAGTTAAGAACAGATCGTACCTTATGGCCCAGTTACCTTTAGTCCAATAGCTAGAAGGGGATTACATGACAAAGTCAGGATGATCAAATAATGGGATTGGCCCAGGGGGTAGGTTGCTGAGGTTGGAGTGATCAAACAAGGGACGGACCCCTCTGAGTCTCGATGGGGCATCCGGAGGGCCCCCTGCAGCTCCAGCTGTCTGGGGCAGGAAGCCCCAGTCACCAGTCCCCCGATGTGGTCACCATTCATTAAATGGGCGAGCTGACCCTGGAGTGACGCCCTGTCTTTGTAAAGGCATTTGACTCTCCATAAAACTGGATCCACGAGCAATCCTGGTTCCGATGTGGGACTTACTATTTGGAGAAAACATTTGGAGTATTGCTGTTTGTTTTGTCTGGTCCATTGGAGCATTGTTTAGATTGTATTAAATGACACTTTTCCAGTACTTGTTTTCTTCTTTCCTTTCCCTTTTGGCTTTAAAAACAAAACCAAACAGCTCTCAAGCACCATGTCTGTGCTCTGAGTTCGGTACCAGGAGTGGTACTGAGCAGAGTGGATAAAGCTCCCCTCAGCCCTCAGCTAGAGCAGGACACGCACCTGCTCTGCACACCTCCATCACGTAGCACGCGCAGCTCTGTCATAGAGAAATGTATAAAGTCTTGTTAATCCCTGTGGGTTGTAAGTTCCTTAAGTCACAGACCGGATCTGAATCAGGCAAGATGATTAGGCATGAGTAATGCAAACCGAAGGAACTGCACCCAGAACAAGATGTTTTTTCTAGGCTCCTGAAAATCAGGTGCTGGGGGAGGCCATTCAGGACTTACTTTAAGGGCTCCACAGGATCCAGGCTCCTTTCCACCACCACACTCCTCTCAGGGCTGGTGCTCACGGTCCAAGGCGGCGGCAAGGGCTCCACACATCACCTGTAAATCATCCAGCAAGTATCACTGCGCTCTGCCTTGGAGCTCCCACTCTCCACACCTACTCAGCCTGTTCTCAGTTGCCACGGTAAATACCCAACCCAACTGACAGTCTGAAAGAAAAGGAAAACACAAAATTCCCTGCTGGTCTCCAGTGGCACTGGGCTACTGTTAGGACCAAGGCCATCATGCGTTTGCCTGTCTCCTGTGAGCAACCCAGACCAGCAGCCAGAAGGAGGCCGGGGAGCCCCAGGTCCGAGGCGGCAGGTGGCCTCCTCTCCCAGGCGTGACTCGGATGGTCCCCACCCTTCTAATAGGCCAGAGCCCCAAAAGGGTCTGGACCCCCATGGACACCTCCATCGAGCTCTGCACTCAGCTCCACCCAGGCCTTGACTGATATCGTGCCTTAGGAAACACCTCAAAATGCAGCTCTTGGTTGAAAAGGAAAAGGAAACGGTGCATTCAGAGTCAGTCCCAGCTCTTTTTTTAAACCTTTTTATTTTATATTGGAGTGTAGCCAATTAACAGTGTTGTGATAGTTTCAGGTGCACAACAAAGGGACTCAGCCATACATACACATGTATCCGTTCTCCCCCAAGCTCCTCTCCCATCCGGGCTGCCACATAACATTGAGCAGAGTTCCCCGTACTATCTAGTAGGTCCTTGTTGGTCATCCATTTTAAATATAGCAGTGTGTACATGTCAGTCCCAAACTCCCTAAATATCCCTTCCCCCCATCCTTCCCCCCAGTAACCATAAGTTCCTTCTCTAAGTCTAGTCCTAGCTCTTAAGATGCTGACCATTAACCGGGAGAGAGGAACAAAGCAAACTTCTATTAGAAAACTGGACCTCACAACAAAAAAGTGGTGAACAGCACCCTCCAACCTGCTGCAGCGCTGAATCCTGTGCCCCGTCTGCTGGGTCCTTCACAACAGAGGCCTGTTGTGACTCTGTTGACCCAGTTTTCCCTAAAAGTGCTTAGCCATGAAACTCTTTCTCCAAGTAGCCTTTTTTTTTTTAAATTTTATTGAAGTATAGTTGATTTACAATATTGTGTTAATTTCCGCTGCACAGCAAAGTGACTCAGTTATACATATATATTCTTTTTCATGTTCTTTTCTATAATGGTTTATCACAGGATACTGAATATAGTGTGCTGCCATGCAGTAGGACCTTATTGTTTATCCATCCTATATGTAATAGTTTGCATCTGCTAATCCCAAATACGAGCTCCAGAGAATCCACTTTGGGAAATGCTCTTCCAGGTGGATCTCAGACCTTCCCCCTCCAAAAAGGTATCCTGGGGACCAGTGGAGTGAACAAAGATATCCACTGCTCTCTTTCTGATCTTCCTTATTTCTGAGTCTTCACCTGCTCTGGTTTGCTAATTTCTTAATTATAATGAGGCTGCTCTAGCCACCCGATACTCGGTGTATTTGGTTTCTCTGACCCACTGGCAGCACCACACTTGGGTGGGAAGTGAGACCCTTGCCTGCCCTTGCCATGGGTCCTGGGTCTTGCCCTGTTCTCCTGGACTTCTCTGTGGCCTGTCTTCTGGGAGGATGCTCTCCCCAAGGGGGTGGCCTCTGGTCTGAGCTCCTCTGCCCAGTATGTGGCTCCCAGCATACCCTCCGGCAGCACTTACGTTCTGCATCTCACTCCTGACTCCTGGGGTGACGTGCTGCTGTTTATCCCCTTGGCAAACTCTGCTTCTCCCTGTTGGTACCCTGGCAACCTGCTCTGTTTTCTCACTGGTGGGGGAACTGTTGTTCTCCAGATCGTGTGCCATTTTAACTGACCCGTGGCAGCATTTCAAAATAATTTTTGGAGGGTTGTTTTTTTTAATAATAATAATCGTGATAAATCACCAGTTTTGTTTTTTTGTAAAAAGTGGTTTCGCTTGCTGTCACATCTAGCTAGCTCCTCAAAAGGCAGAAAGAGAGCAGTTTCCAAGTGTGGGCTGCACCGTGGAAATATTCCAAGGGAATTTAACTTGGTGCTGAAGTACCAGGTTCCCATACTGAGTTAGCCATCATCATATTCTGAAATCTGCACAGCCGGTGGGTTAGGATGGAAGGGGAGGTTTCCACTGAACGAGGACAAAGTGCTTCCTCTTCACCAGAGACCCCTCCAGGTGATGTCACTAGGGGTAGGCCCTGGACGTTCAGAGCAGTCAGGATGGAGATTAGCAGTCATATGTTTACTGGGTCCTGCTGGAGAGTTTGGTTCTTGTGTGTTTCCCAGAGTGGGGACCTGCTTCACCAGAGAAACTGGGAAAGGTAGGTTGGAGATGAGCACAGCTCAGGCAGAAATCTGCGAAAGCATTTCAGGGAGATCTTTGGGTTTTGTTGTCATCGGTTTGGGGTTCTGGCACAGAGGTCCCTCGTAAGTGACGCAGCATTTTTCTTGAAAGAGGGAGAATTGCTGCCAAGATGAGAAACAAAGAACCTGAAAAGTGAGGCCACACGTGCTGATGTAACGAGGGGGCTGTTTGTGGGAGGCCCTACCCCACCCCAGGGGGACCTGAGTTCAGAATGGTCTGGACACTCTCACTCCTTTCCCAGCCTCTCCCTTTAGGCTCGTCAGCAGCACTGGTCACCTTCTGGCGCCTCACCTTCTGTACTGAATCCTTTCTTCATGTAGCTTCTGGGTTCATCTGTTTAACAAACAAAAATAGTGGCTGTTCCACTTATCCATTGCCCAAAACTTGATAGCTTGAAACAACAATTTTTTATGAGCTCATGCTTCTGTGGGTTGCTTGAGTGTTCCTGCTTGGGGTCTCTCACATGGTAGCACTAAGATGTTGGCTGGGGCTTGAGCCATCTGAAGACTCACCTGGCTGGCCTTTTTTTTTTTTTTTTTTGAATTTTTAAATTAAATTAAATTTATTTATTTATACAGCAGGTTCTTCTTAGTTATCGATTTTATACATATTAGTGTATACATGTCAATCCCAATCTCCCAATTCATCACCCCCCCCCAACTTTCCCCCCTTGGTGTCCATACGTTTGTTGTCTACATCTGTGTCTCTATTTCTGCCCTGCAAACCAGTTCATCTGTACCATTTTTCTAGCTTCCACATATATGCGTTAATATACGATATTTGTTTTTCTCTTTCTGACTTACTTCACTCTGTATGACAGTCTCCAGATCCATCCACGTTGCTACAAATGCCCAATTTCATTCCTTTTTATGGCTGAGTAATATTCCATTGTATATATGTACCACATCTTCTTTATCCATTCATCTGTCGATCGGCATTTAGGTTGCTTCCATGACCAGGCTATTGTAAATAGTGCTGCAATGAACATTGGGGTGCATGTGTCTTTTTGAATTATGGTTTTCTCAGGGTATATGCCCAGTAGTGGGGTTGCTGGGTCATATGGTAATTCTATTTTTACTTTTTAAGGAACCTCCATACTGTTCTCCATAGTGGCTGTATCAATTTACATTCCCACCAACAGTGCAAGAGGGTTCCATTTTCTCCACACCCTCTCCAGCGTTTGTTGTTTGCAGATTTTCTGATGATGCCCATTCTGACTGGTGTGAGGCGATACCTCACTGTAGTTTTGATTTGCATTTCTCTAATGATTAGTGATGTTGAGCATTCTTTCATGTGTTTGTTGGCAATCTGTATGTCTTCTTTGGAGAAATGTCTATTTAGGTCTTCTGCCCATTTCTGGATTGGGTTGTTTGTTTTTTTAATATTGAGCTGCATGAGCTGTTTGTATAATTTGGAGATTAAACGTTTGTCCATTGATTCACTTGCAAATATTTTCTCCCATTCTAAGGGTTGTCTTTTCATCTTATTTGTAGTTTACTTTGCTGTGCAAAAGCTTTTAAGTTTCATTAGGTCCCATTTGTTTATTTTTGTTTTTATTTCCATTACTCTAGGAGGTGGATCAAAAGAGATCCTGTTGTAATTTATGTCAAAGAGTGTTCTTCCTATGTTTTCCTCTAAGACTTTTATCGTGTCCAGTCTTACATTTAGTTCTCTAATCCATTTTGAGTTTATTTTCATGTATGGTGTTAGGGAGTGTTCTAATTTCATTCTTTTACATGTAGCTGTCCAGTTTTCGAAGCACCACTTATTGAAAAGACTGTCTTTTCTCTGTTGTATATTCTTGCCTCCTTTATCAAAGATAAGGTAACCATATGTGCATGGGTAATCTCTGGGCTTTCTATCCTGACCCACTGATGTGTATTTTTCTGTCAGTACCATACTGTCTTGATTACTGTAGCATTGTAGTATAGTCTGAAATCCAGGAGCCTGATTCCTCCTGCTCCGTTTTTCTTTCTCAAGATTACTTTGGCTTTTTGGGGTCTTTGGTGTTTCCATACAAATCATGAAATTTTTTGTCCCAGTTCTCTGAAAAATGCTATTGGTAGTTTGATAGGGATTGCATTGAATCTGTAGATTGCTTTGGGTAGTATAGTCATTTTAACAATGTTGATTCTTCCAATCCAAGAATATGGTATATCTCTCCATCTGTGGTATCATCTTTAATTTCTTTCATCAGTGTCTTATAGTTATCTGCATACAGGTCTTTTGTCTCCCTAGGTAGGTTTATTCCTAGGTATTTTACTCTTTTTGTTGCAATGGTAAATGGGAGTGTTTCCTTAATTTCTCTTTCAGATTCTTCATCATTAGTGTGTAGGAATGTAAAAAGATTTCTGTGCGTTAATTTTGTATCCTGCTACTTTACCAAATTCATTGATTAGCTCTAGTAGTTTTCTGGTAGCATCTTTAGGATTCTCTATATATAGTGTCATGTCATCTGCAAACAGTGACAGTTTTATTTCTTCTTTTCTGATTTGGATTCCTTTTATTTCTTTTTCTTCTCTGATTGCTATGTCTAAAACTCCCAAAACTATGTTGAATAATAATGGTAAGAGTGGACCACCTTGTCTTATTCCTGATCTTAGGGTAAATGGTTTCAGTTTTTCACCATTGAGAATGGTGTTGGCTGTGGGTTTGTCATATATGGCCTTTATTATGTTGAGGTAAGTTTCCTCTATGCCTACTTTCTGGAGGGTTTTTATCATAAATGGGTGTTGAATTTTGTCAAAAGCTTTTTCTGCAACTATTGTCATGATCATATGGTTTTCATCCTTCAATTTGTTAATATGGTGTATCACATTGATTGATTTACATATATTGAAGAATCCTTGCATTCCTGGGATAAACCCCACTTGATCATGGTGTATGATCCTTTTAATGTGCTGTTGGATTCTCTTTGCTAGTATTTTTTGAGGATTTTTGCATCTATGTTCATCAGAGATATTGGCCTGTAGTTTTCTTTCTTTATGACATCTTTGTCTGCTTTTGGTATCAGGGTGATGGTGGCCTCATAGAATGAGTTTGGGAGTGTTCCTCCCTCTGCTATATTTTGGAAGAGTTTGAGAAGGATGGGTGTTAACTCTTCTCTAAATGCTTGATAGAATTCACCTGTGAAGCCATCTGATCCTGGACTTTTGTTTGTTGGAAGATTTTTAATCACAGTTTCAATTTCATTACTTGTGACTGCTCTGCTCATATTTTCTATTTCTTCCTGGTCTGTCTTGGAAGTTTATACCTTTCAAAGAATTTGTGCATTTCTTCCAGGTTGTCCATTTTATTGGCATAGAGTTGCTTGTAGTAGTCTCTTAGGATGCTTTGTATCTCAGTGGTGTCTGTTGTTACTTCTCCTTTTTCATTTCTAATTTTATTGATTTGGTCCTCTCCCTCCTTTTCTTGATTTGTCTAGCTAATGGTTTATCAATTTTGTTTATCTTCTTGAAGAACCAGCTTTTAGTTTTATTGATCTTTGCTATTGTTTTCTTTGTTTCTATTTCATTTATTTCTGCTCTGATCTTTATGATTTCTTTCCTTCCTCTAACTTTGGGTTTTGTTTGTTCTTCTCTCTCTAGTTCCTTTAGGTGTAAGGTTAGATTGTTTATTAGAGATTTTTCTTGTTTCTTGAGATAGGCTTGTATTGCTATAAACTTCCTTCTTAGAACTGCTTTTGCTGCATCCCATAGGTTTTGGATCATTGTGTTTTCGTTGTAACTGGTCTCTAGGTAATTTTTGATTTCCTCTTTGATTTCTTCAATGATCTCTTCGTTACTTAGTAACGTTTTTTTGTTTGTTTGTTTGTTATTTTCGGTACGCGGGCCTCTCAGTGTTGTGGCCTCTCCCGTTGTGGAGCACAGGCTCCAGACGCGCTGGCTTAGCGGCCATGGCTCATGGGCCTAGCCGCTCCGCGGCATGTGGGATCTTCCCAGACCGGGGCACGAACCCGTGTCCCGTGCATTGGCAGGCAGACTCTCAACCACTGCACCACCAGGGAAGCCTGAGTAACGTATTTTTTAGCGTCCATGTGTTTGTGTTTTTTACGTTGTTTTCCCTGTAATTGATACCTAATCTCGTAGCATTGTGGTCAGAAAGATGCTTGATATGATTTCAGTTTTCTTAAATTTACTGAGGCTAGATTTGTGACCCAAGATGTTATCTATCCTGGAGAATGTTCTGTGTGCACTTAAGAAGAAAGTGTAATCTGCTCTTTTCTTTTTGGATGGAATGTCCTATTAATATCAATTAATTCTAGCTGGTCTATTGTGTCATTTAAAACTTGTGTTTCCTTATTAAATTTCTGTTCTGATGATCTGTCCATTGGTGTTAAGCAAGGTGTTAAAGTCCCCCAGTATTACTGTGTTACTGTCGATTTCCTCTTTTATAGCTGTTAGCAGTTGCCTTATGTATTGAGGTGCTCCTATGTTGGGTGCATAATATTTATAATTGTTATATCTTCTTTTTGGATTGATCACTTGATCATTAATTATGGAGTGTCCTTCCTTGTCTCTTGTAACATTCTGTATTTTAAAGTGTATTTTATCTGATAATGAGTATTGCTACTCCAGCTTTCTTTTGATTTCTATTTGCATGGAATATCTTTTTCCATCCCCTCACTTTCAATCTGTATGTGTCCCTAGGTCTGAAGTGGGTCTCTTGTAGACAGCATATATATGGGTCTTGTTTTTGTATCCATTCAGCAAGCCTGTGTCTTTTGGTTGGAGCATTTAATCCATTCACGTTTAAGGTAATTATTGATATGTATGTTCCTATTACCATTTTCTTAATTGTTTTGGGTTTGTTTTTGCAGGTCCTTTCCTTCTCTTGTGTTTCCCACTTAGAGAAGTTGCTTTAGCATTTGTTGTAGAGCTGGTTTGGTGGTGCTGAATTCTCTTAGCTTTTGCTTGTCTGTAAAGCTTTTGATTTCTCCATTGAATCTGAATGAGATCCTTGCTGGGTGGAGTAATCTTGGTTGTAGGTTCTTCCCTTTCATCACTTTAAGTATATCATGCCAGTCCCTTCTGGCTTGTAGAGTTTCTGCTGAGAAATCAGCTTTTAACCTTATGGGAGTTCCTTTGTATGTTATTTGTCCTTTTTCCCTTGCTGCTTTCAATAATTTTTCTTTGTCTTTAATTGCTGTCAATTTGACTACTATGTGTCTCAGCATGTTTCTCCTTGAGTTTATCTTGCCTGGGACTCTCTGTGCTTCCTGGACTTGGTTGGCTATTTTCTTTCTCATGTTAGGGCAGTTTTCTACTATATCTCTTCAAATATTTTCTTGGGTCCTTTCTCTCTCTCTTCTCCTTCTGGGACCCCTATAATGTGAATGTTGTTGCATTTAATGTTGTCCCAGAGGTCTCTCAGGCTGTCTTCATTTCTTTTCATTCTTTTTTCTTTATTCTGTTCTGTTGCAGTGAATTCCACGATTCTGTCTTCCAGGTCACTTATCCATTCTTCTACCTCAGTTATTCTGCTGCTGATTGCTTCTAGTGTATTTTTCACTTCTGTTATTGTATTGTTCATCTCTGTTTGCTTGTTCTTTAATTTTTCTAGGTGTTTGTTCTTTAATTCTTCTAGATCTTTGTTAAACATTTCTTGTTTACAAGAAACTTTTCACTATCATTATTCTGAATTCTTTTTCTGGACGATTGCCCATCTCCACTTCATTTAGTTGTCTTTCTGGGGTTTTGTCTTGTTCCTTCATCTGGTACTTAGCTCTCTGCCTTTTTATCTTGTCTATCTCTCTGTGAATGTGTTTTTTTTCCCTCACAGGCTGCAGGATTGTAGTCCTTCTTGCTTCTGATGTCCGTCCTCTGGTGGATAAGTCTATCTAAGAGGCTTATGCAAGTTTCCTGATGGGAGGGACTGGTGGTGGGTAGAGCTGGGTGTTTCTTTGGTGGACAGAGCTCAGTAAAACTTTAATCCGCTTGTCTGCTGATGGGTGGGGCTGGGTTCCATCCCTGTTGGTTCTTTGGCCTGAGGCGACCCAACACTGGAGCCTACCCAGCTCTTTGGTGGGGCTAATGGCAGACTGTGGGAGGACTCACGCCAAGGAGTACTTCCCAGAACTTCTGCTGCCAGTGTCCTTGTCCCCATGGTGAGCCACAGCCACCCCTGCCGCCTCTGCAGGAGACCCTCCAACACTAGCAGGTAGGTCTGGTTCAGTCTTCTATAGGGTCACTGCTCCTTCCCCTGGGTCCTGATGCACACACTACTTTGTGTGTGCCCTCCAAGAGTGGAGTCTCTGTTTCCCCCAGTCCTGTAGAAGTCCTACAATCAAATCCCATTAGCCTTCAAAGTCTGTTTCTCTAGGAATTCCTCCTCCCGTTGCTGGACCTTCAAATTGGGAAGCGTGACGTGGGGCTCAGAACCTTCACTCCAGTGGGTGGACTTCCATGGTATAAGTGTTCTTCAGTTAGTGAGTCACCCACCCAGCAGTTGTGGGATTTTATTTTATTGTGATTGCGCCCCTCCTACCATCTCATTTTGGCTTCTCCTTTGTCTTTGGATGTGGGGTATCTTTTTTGGTGAGTTCCAGTGTCTTCCTGTCGATGATTGTTCAGCAGTTAGTTGTGATTCCGGTGCTCTTGCCAGAGGGAGTGAGTGCACATCCTTCTACTCCGCCATCTTAAACCAATCTCCCGGCTGGCCTTTTAAAGCTACTGTCAGCCCAGCTGGAGCTATTGACGGGAACACATCCACATGGCCTCTCCAAAGAGCTTGGGCTTCTCCCAGCATGGTGGCTCGGTTCCCAGAGGGAGCTTCAAAGAATGTGCATGCTGAGCAACCCAGGCAGAAACCCCAGAATCAACTCTGCCTCATTCTAGTGATCAAGCAACACTCAGATTCCAGGGGACCAGGATGATGGGAGAGGCAGGGCCACACTGCGGAAGAGCACGTGAGATAGAAGATATGGCTGAGGCCGTGTTTACAAAATGCAATCTGCTTCCCATCACCTACCCACAGGCTAAAACTTCAGCCTACAAACAACACCACAAGATCCTTTAGGAACCAAGGGGGTAAAAATCAGATAGGTCCCACCCAAAATGAAAATAGCTTTGTTGAGTCCTAATGGGGAAAAAAAATGTAGAGACTTAACACTCAGATTTCAAAGATGTTGGAAAGAAAAATGCCAAGAAGAAATTAGGTGCTGCTTTTCAGCCTCTGAAATACTACCATCTTGGCTTCTTTGAGAAATCAGAAGCTGAGACAGCATACTAATTTTCATTCTTTACATGTGCTTGATGTGCTGTACTCACTTGAGTGGCCTCATTTCATGTTGCCATTGCCCTTGTACAGATGTGGAAACTGAGGCTCAGCCAGGTCCCTGCTTTCCCATGTTGTTGGCAGAGTTGGGGCTGGCATTGCTCCACTCTGGGCAGGGCCATGATTGTGGGGATCCCTCATACCTCCCCCATCACTTCCTCCTCCCTCAGAAATATTATGCAGGCTCTTTCATGCCCCCCTGCCTCGGGTCACGCTCTTCCTGCTCTTGGAAGCGTCCCTCCAACACACACTTTCTTCCTCTCCTGGCTGGAGCCCAGCCTTCAGGACACAGCCTGGGCCTCCTGACCTCACCCTCTCGCCTGGAGTGGCCCTGAGTGGCTATGTCCTGTTTGTGGCCCTTTCCATATTATAGCGTTACATGCTTCTCCCTCCCTTATTCTATAAACCCTTTGGGGTTTGTATTCCCTGCCATAAATGTGAATTATTATCAAATGTCAACTCATCCTTGAAAAATCTTTTCTGTCACCTCACCTCTTATATAAGACCTATAATTTCAGTATTCTAGCAGAATTTGAGTCAATGCCACTCTCAGAATGCAGTTCTTCAAGAAAAATAGATGACCCATAAACCAGCACTAAAATTTTGCCACGGGCTTGATATATGAATTCAAAAGTAAAAATTATTTTGTGTTAATTAAAAACCTTTTTGCAAATCTTGGGAGGAGGGGAGAGATGGAACTGATCAGCTGTTTGATTTAATCCAGATCTGTTTCCAGCATTAATGTGGGGAAGTCACAATCATAAATAGTTACCAAAAATAATTTTAACTGTCATATGCACCGGGTAGATACATATTTAAAATCAAAGAAAAAATTACACCCTGTTTTAGTCACTCTTTTTGAATCCGCACCCACCTTCCTTGGTGGGAGCTTGTTCAAATGTAGTGTCTGGATCAAGGTCGATGATGAAAATGTCAGGCCCTAGGGTAGGTACCAACCCATAAGGTAGAAAAAATTGTCACTCCAGCCAGTTTGCTCTTCATTCTAAATGCAGCATTTTCTCTAACATTGTGTGTCCATACAGTCTTTCCCCAAGTGAGAGCAAAACTGCCACAGAGATAAATTTGAAAACAAAACCTGGGGACTTCCCTGGTGGTGCAGTGGTTAAGAATCCGCCTGCCAGTGCAGGGGACACAGGTTCGATCCCTGGTCCAGGAATATCCCACATGCTGCAGAGCAACTAAGTGCCACAACTACTGAGCCTGCGCTCTAGGGCCCATGTGCCACAACTATGGAGCCCACGTGCTGCAACTACTGAAGCCCATACGCCTACAGCCTGTGCGCCACAAAAAGAGAAGCCACCGCAATAAGAAGCCCGTGCACCACAACGAAGGGTAGCACCCACTCGCACACAGCAAACGAAGACCCAACCCAGCCAAAATAAAATAAGATAATATAAAATAAAATCCTTACTGGATTAAACAAACTTCAACAGGTTTATGTATGTATGTATGTATGTATGTATGTATGTATGTATGTATTATTTTTGGCTGCATGGGGTCTTAGTTGTGGCACGTGGGATCTTCATTGTGGTATGCAGGCTCTTTCTTTGCAGCACGTGGGCTCTTCGTTGCAGCGCACGGGCTTCTCTCTAGTTGTGGCGTGCGGGTTTTCTCTCTCTAGTTGAGGTGCACTGGCTCAGTTGCCCTGCAGCATGTTGGATCTTAGTTTCCTGACCAGGGATCGTACCCGCGTCCCCTGCATTGGAAGGCTTTACCACTGCCACTAGGGAAGTCCCACAATAAGTTTATTTTTAATGAGCAGTGAAATGTATACAAATGCTTCCCCCAACTGTGTGTGATCCTTGTGTGCTGACCTTGAGAATGAACCTTCTGTGGTTCTTTCTTATTGTTAGTATCATGCTTCCTAAGCACACATACAAACAGGGTTCTCTTTTTATTGCAGAGCCCTTCTGAGCATGTTAAAGCCATGGTTTCAGCTAATTAAAACACTGTCTGAGTTTTCAGTGGGGAGGGGGAGGCTGCATTGCCCAAACTTACTTAACCACAAGGCCCCTCTCTTTGCCTTGCCCTCACAAAACTCTTTCCTGAATGATACTCCAGTCCTGTCTGTGACTTCACGGGAGTGGCTTGTATCTCAGACAAACTGGACACAAGCCCAGCACAGCAACTGTGCTCAGTGAATAGAGCTTTGGAGGCAAATGCACTTGGATTTGAATTCATTTCTCAATTATGCAATTTACTTGCTGAATGATTTGGGGGCGATTTTTAAAATCTCTTTGAGGCTTGGTTTTCTCATTGATAGAAGAGACAGTGATAATGTGAATCTCATAGTTGTGGTTATTAATAAGATAATACGTGTAAAATGCCTTGCATAGCATCCTGGATACAGTTCGATGAGTGACTACAAGGGTACTGTTTAAATTACATATATTGGTAAATTAGACAAAAAAATCACATTGGAACTTAGGTTAGGTGTTTTTATATGAAGCTTTGCTCCTTTTAGCTAAAGTTTTTCTCTCTTTTTTTTTTTTTTTTTGAGTTTATTTTTGTGTATGGTGTTAGGGAGTGTTCTACTTTCATTCTTTTACATGTAGCTGTCCAGTTTACCAAGCACCACTTATTGAAGAGACTGTCTTTTCTCCATTGTATATCCTTGCCTCCTTTGTCATAGATTAGTTGACCATAGGTGTGTGGGTTTTTCTCTGGGCATTCTATCCTGTTCCATTGATCTATATTTCTGTTTTTGTGCCAGTACCATACTGTCTTGATTACTGTAGCTTTGTAGTATAATCTGAAGCCAGGGAGTCTGATTCCTCCAGCTCCATTTTTTTCCCTCAAGACTGCTTTGGCTATTCAGGGTATTTTGTGTCTCCATACAAATTTTAAGATTTTTTGTTCTAGTTCTGTAAAAAATACCATTGATAATTTAATAGGGATTGCATTTAATCTGTAGATGGTTTTGGGTAGTATAGTCATTTTCACAATATTAATTCTTCCAATCCAAGAACATGATATATCTCTCCATCTGTGGTATCATCTTTAATTTCTTTCATCAGTGTCTTATAGTTTTCTGCATACAGGTCTTTTGTCTCCCTAGGTAGGTTTATTCCTAAGTATTTTATTCTTTTTGTTGCAGTGGTAAATGGGAGTGTTTCCTTAATTTCTCTTTCAGATTTTTCATCATTAGTGTATAACAATGCAAGAGATTTCTGTGCATTAATTTTGTATCCTGCAACTTTACCAAATTGATTAATTAGCTCTAGTAGTTTTCTGGTAGCATCTTTAGGATTCTCTATATATAGTATGTCATCTGCAAACAGTGAGAGTTTTACTTCTTCTTTTCCAATTTGTATTCCCTTTATTTATTTTTCTTCCCTGACTGCCGTGGCTAGGACTTCCAAAACTATGTTGAATAATAGTAGTGAGAGTGGACATCCTTGTCTTGTTCCTGATCATAGAGGAAATGCTTTCAGTTTTTCACCAGTGAGAATGATGTTTGCTGTGGGTTTGTCATATATGGCCTTTATTATGTTGAAGTAGGTTCCCTCTATGCCCACTTTCTGGAGAGTTTTTATCATAAATCGGTGTTGAATTTTGTCAAAAGCTTTTACTGCATCTATTGAGATGATCATATGGTTTTTATTCTTCAATCTGTTAATATGGTGTATCACATTGACTGATTTGCATATATTGAAGAATCCTTTCATCCCTGGGATAAATCCCACTTGATCATGGTGTATGATTCTTTTAAGGTGTTGTTGGATTCTGTTTGCTAGTATTTTGTTGAGGATTTTTGCATCTATATTCATCAGTGATATTGGTCTGTAGTTTTCTTTTTTTGTAGTATCTTTGTCTGGTTTGGGTATCAGGGTGATGGTGGCCTCATAGAATGAGTTTGGGAGTTTTCCTTCCTCTGCAATATTTCGGAAGAGTTTGAGAAGGCTGGGTGTTAGCTCTTCTCTAAATGTTTGATAGAATTCACCTGTGAAGCCATCTGGTTCTGGACTTTTGTTTGTTGGAAGATTTTAAATCACAGTTTCAATTTCATTACTTTTGATTGGTCTGTTCATATTTTCTATTTCTTCCTGGTTCAGTCTTGGAAGGTTATACCTTTCTAAGAATTTGTCCATTTCTTCCAGGTTGTCCATTTTATTGCATTGAGTTGCTTGTAGTAGTCTCTTAGGATGCTTTGTATTTCTGCAGTCTGTTGTAACTTCTCCTTTTTCATTTCTAATTTTAATGATTTGAGTCCTTTCCCTCTTTTTCTTGATTTGTCTAGCTAATGGTTTATCAATTTTGTTTATCTCCTCAAAGAACCAGCTTTTGGTTTTATTGATCTTTACTATTGTTTTCTTTGTTTCTATTTCATTTATTTTTGCTCTGATCTTTATGATTTCTTTCCTTCTGCTAACTTTGGGTTTTGTTTGTTCTTCTTTCTCTAGTTCCTTTAGGTGTAATGTTAGATTGTTTATTTGAGATGTTTGTTGTTTCTTGAGGTAAGATTGTATTGCTATCAACTTCCCTCTTAGAACTGCTTTTGCTGCATCCCATAGGTTTTGGATCTTCGTGTTTTCATTGTCATTTGTCTCTAGGTATTTTTTGATTTCCTCTTTGATTTCTTCAGTGATCTCTTGGTTATTTAGTAACGTATAGCCTCCATGTGTTTGTGTTTTTTACGTTTTTTTCCCCTGTAATTGATACCTAATCTCATAGCATTGTGATCAGAAAAGATTCTTGATATGATTTCAATTTTCTTAAATTTACTGAGGCTTGATTTGTGACCTAAGATGTGATCTATCCTGGAGAATGTTCCGTGTGCACTTGAGAAGAAAGTGTAATCTGCTGTTTTTGGATGGAACGTCCTATAAATATCAGTTAAATCTATCTGCTGTATTGTGTCATTTAAAGCTTGTGTTTCCTTATTAATTTTCTGTCTGGATGATCTGTCCATAGGTGTTAAGTGAGGTGTTAAAGTCCCCCAGTACTATTGTGTTACTGTCAATTTCCTCTTTTATAGCTGTTAGCAGTTGCCTTATGTATTGAGGTGCTCCTATGTTGGGTGCATAATGTTTATAATTGTTATATCTTCTTCTTGGATTGATCACCTGATCATTAATTATGGAGTATCCTTCCTTGTCTCTTGTAACATTTTGTACTTTAAAGTGTATTTTATATGATATGAGTATTGCTACTCCAGCTTTCTTTTGATTTCCATTTGCATGGAATATCTTTTTCCATCCCCTTACTTTCAGTCTGTATGTGTCCCTAGGTCTGAAGTGGGTCTCTTGTAGATAGCATATATATGGGTCTTGTTTTTGTATCCATTCAGCAAGCCTGTGTCTTTTGGTTGGAGCATTTAATCCATTCACGTTTAAGGTAATTATTGATATGTATGTTCTATTACCATTTTCTTAATTGTTTTGGGTTTGTTTTTGCAGGTCCTTTTCTTCTCTTGTGTTTCCCACTTAGAGAAGTTCCTTTAGCGTTTGTTGTAGAGCTGGTTTGGTGGTGCTGAATTCTCTTAGTTTTTGCTTGTCTGTAAAGCTTTTGATTTCTCCGTTGAATCTGAATGAGATCCTTGATGGGTGGAGTAATCTTGGTTGTAGGTTCTTCCCTTTCATCACTTTAAGTATATTATGCCAGTCCCTTCTGACTTGTAGAGTGTCTGCTGAGAAATCAGCTGTTAACCTTATGGGAGTTCCCTTGTATGTTTTTTGTCATTCTTCCCTTGCTGCTTTCAATAATTTTTCTTTCTTTTTTTTTCTTTTTAGGATGTTGGGGGTAGGAGTTTATTCATTTATTTATTTATTTTTGCTGTGTTGGGTCTTCGTTTCTGTTCAAGGGCTTTCTCTAGTTGTGGCAAGCGGGGACCACTCTTCATCATGGTGCGCAGGCCTCTCAGTATCGCGGCCTCTCTTGTTGCAGAGCACAGACTCCAGACGCACAGGCTCAGTAGTTGTGGCTCACGGGCCTAGTTGCTCCGTGGCATGTGGGATCTTCCCAGACGTGGGCTCAAACCCGTGTCCCCTGCATTAGCAGGCAGATTCTCAACCACTGCGCCACCAGGGAAGCCCAATAATTTTTCTTTGTCTTTAATTTTTGCCAATTTGATTACTATGTGTCTCGGTGTGTTTCTCCTTGGGTTTATCTTGCCTGGGATTCTGTGCTTCCTGGACTTGGGTGGCTCTTTCCTTTCCCATGTTAGGGAAGTTTTTCAGTATAATCTCTTGAAATATTTTCTCAGGTCCTTTCTCTCTCTCTTCTCCTTCTGGCACTCCTATAATGCAAATGTTGTTGCATTTAATGTTATCCCAGAGGTCTCTTAGGCTGTCTTCATCTCTTTTCATTCTTTTTTCTTTATTCTGTTCCACGGCACTGAATTTCACCATTCTGTCCTCCAGATCACTTATCCGTTCTTCTGCCTCAGTTATTCTGCTATTGATTCCTTCTAGTGTATTTTTCATTTCAGTTATTGTATTGTTCATCTCTGTTTGTTTGTTCTTTATTTCTTCTAGATCTTTGTTAAACATTTCTTGCATCTTCTCGATCTTTGCCTCCATTCTTTTTCCGAGGTGCTGGACCATCTTCACTATCATTATTCTGAATTCTTTTTCTGGAAGATTGCCTATCTCCATTTCATTTAGTTGTTTTTCTGGGGTTTTATCTTGTTCCTACATCTGGTACATAGCCCTCTGCCTTTTCACCTTGTCTATCTTTCTGTGAATGTGGTTTTTGTTCCACAGGATGCAGGATTGTAGTTTTTCTTGCTTCTGCTGTCTGCCCTCTAAGTTTTTCTCTTTTTAGTAAAATTTGTGATTATATATAAAACACATTTTTTTAAGTAGGTAATTCTTTAATGCAAGGGTGGGTCTCCTTCTTTTTATACTCATCTGACCAGTAGAGCTTAATAAATGTTTATTACATTGAAGTGAAAGTTTTCATTTTAAAATGAGTGTGGCTGTCTGTACCTAGTGCAGCAAACTGTCAGTTATTAAATGACGGAATGTTAGTCGAGTTTTTTAAAATGACACACAGTTAATTCTCATTGTGGTATGTTCTATAAATTCATCACAAACACTGAATTAATGGATACTGAACCATTGGTTCTGGAGGACATACAGGGTTAGGTACTGGTGAGCCTCTGGTCACATTTTCATCCACAGATCAATGCATAACCTTGTTTGATGTGTGTTTCTTTTTAAAGGTACCTTATTTAATATATATCGTTGATTCACTAACATTGAACTCACAGCCAGCACCGGTTATCTAGCACACGTTTTCTCTGTAAGGTGCACCATAGCGTCCATGCTTCTGGACAGCACTTCAAAGCCATGTTTAGGGACCATTTTAAATAGCGAAACCACAAACAAAAAACACAAAATTCAATTTAAAAAAAAAACCCAAAACAAAACAAAAAACCATGGCACTAAACAGACTGTAAAGTGGACACTGTTTACAGTGTGAGAGCTGAAAAAGGAAGGCAGAGTGTGGCCTTGCCCGAGCTCAGCTGGGAGCATGCACATCTGGCTATTCAAATCCACAAATGACCACAAAAGTACTGCGAGTATTGATTTTTTGGTTTAAAAATATATTTTAGGGAGTAAGTGAATTCACAAATATGGATCCCACAAAAAATGAGGATAGCCTGTACTCTGTTTTGTCAAGTTTAAATGATAATATACAGTGAGTTTTTGCTTTCTAGTGAGGAAGGTACATTCCCCATCCACGGAACCGTCACCACAGCCTGTGTGGGCATCATTCACTGAGAAGCCTCATGGGTTTGTCACGGGAGGGGGGCTGGAGCGACAAGCAGTCCCCCAAGTGGGCAGCAGTGGTGGCCTGGCTTCTCTGTGTGTGCTTACTCTCCTCCTGCCCAGAGCTCACCCTGGAAGCTGGAGCAGGATGTTGTTCTGGGAGCCCACAATTTAAAAGCCCTTGCCACAAAAATCCCCAGCAAATTGTCTTTCAATTGGGGGGGGGGGGTGTTGGAGAAGAGGACTTTCCCCCAGTGTGGCCAAATGCAGGGTTGAATGTGGGCACGAGGGAGACGGGGGCCAGGTGCCCAGGCAGGGAAGGATGGCAACAGCAGCAGTTAACCAACGGCCCAACTGGAATTAGGCCTCGCAAAGGAAATCACTGTGTTAGAGAAGAATGTCTTCTCTGAGGAGTCTGTCCTCAGCCTGCTGGTCGCCTGAGGAGGTGGCCCTGTGGAAATGCCCGACGAGCATCGCCGAGTCACACCAAGCCCCTCCCTGTGGGCCTTGCATGTGGCTCAGCTGGGACTCCATCCTCATCCCAGGCACTGAGTGCAGCCAGCTTCAGGGACCAGGAGTCCTGAGCAGCTCCTCTCCCTCGGGGTGGGGCAGTGAGAAGAAGAGAGACAGGACGCTGTGTTGGAAGACTGGAGCCAGCCTCCAGATTTAGCAGCAGTTTTGCATACTTTAACAGAGTATCGCCCTGCTGTGTGTGTGTTTTGTGTTGCTTTTCCATTTAGGGGTCTCTTCCCCCAGGCAGTCCTGAGAGGTGACATTTTGGGGGTAAATACTGCAGCGCTTTGAGATTTGAGCAACCGTGAGCTAATGACAATAACTCCAGTTTGGGGGACTTCCCTGATGGCGCAGTGGTTAAGAATCTGCCTGCCAATGCAGGGGCACGGGTTCGAGTCCTGGTCCTGGAAGATCCCACAGGCCACGGAGCAACTAAGCCTGTGTGCCACAACTACTGAGCCTGCACTCTAGAGCCCGTGAGCCACAACTACTGAGCCTGCGTGCCACAACTACTGAAGCCCACATGCCTAGAGCCCGTGCTCCACAGCAAGAGAAGCCACCACAGTGAGAAGCACGTGCACTGCAAAGAAGAGTAGCCCCCGCTCGCTGCAACTAGAGAAAGCCTGCACGCAGCAATGAAGACCCAATGCAGCCAAAAAGTAAATTAAATAAAAACCAAAAAATCCTCCAGTTTTGGAAGAAAATGGCTCACAGTTACTGAAGATTTACTATTGCCAGGAACTGTTCTAACCACTTGACCCATCTTAGCTCATTTATCCCTGCTCCCTCCATCCCAACAACCCTCCCAGGTAGGCACTCTATTGTACCCACTTTACAGGTAAGGAAAGTGAGGCAGAGTGGTTAAGTAGGTTAAGTAAGCCCACAGGTACGCAGCTACTAGGCATTCAAATACAGGCATTGTGAGCCCCTCGCGGCTCCACGGCTCTATGGAATTACAGTGAGGCAGCTTCAGTTTAGCACCTCTGGTTTTTAGGGTTATAGATTCGGAATTCAAGAGCAGGACATCAGCATTGTGCATGGGCTCCTGGCGGGGCTCTGCACCAAGGGCCTCGGGGATAGAAGATGCACCCGACAGCCCTCGGTCCTGAAGGGATTACGGTCTGGGGAGGGGTGGAAATGGGCAAGAAACAGGAAACAGCAGGTACCACAGAGGGGTATGAGGTTCCCTGTGGACTCAGGGGTGGAGCCCTGGTTGGAGCAAGGGAGTAGGGAGGCAGATTGTTCAAGAATTGGCAATAAATAAGGAAAAGTGTCTTTAAAGAGACAGCATTGAGATAAGTCTAAAAGGTGTTTTCCAAAATTGTTCTACACCCTCGTCTGACCCTCTGCAGCCAGGGTTATCCAGAGCACTAGCACGCTGCCGTGGGGCACTGGAATCACATCCTCTCCTGCGCGGGGGCCTTTCCCACCTGCTGGCCCCTCCTCTCCCACCAGCACCCCTCACGTGGGGACCCTGAAGTGTGAGTGGGGGATCAATGATTTGGTGAGGGGATCGGTTCCAGATGTTTTCGCTGCAAACCTGGGCAACATGGTCAGCTTAGATCTGTGCACACACTACTGGCCTCAACACATAGGACGTTCAGAACCATGCCTGAACCCAGCCCTTAGGGTTGGGAGGCCTGATGCTCTCACTTCCCATAATTAAAAGCATCAAAGGTCAACGTGAAGGGTTTTCCTGGTGGCACAGTGGTTAAGAATCCGCCTGCCAGTGCAGGGGACACGGCTTCGAGCCCTGGTCTGGGAAGATCCCATATGCCGCGGAGCAACGAAGCCCGTGGGCCATAACTACTGAGCCTGTGCTCTAGAGCCCGCGAGCCACAACTTCTGAGCCCGGGTGCCTAGAGCCCGCGCTCGCAACAGGAGAAGCCGCTGCAATGAGAAGCCCGCACACCTCAATGAAGAGTAGCCCCCGCTCGCCGCAACTAGAGAAAGCCTGTGCGCAGCAACGAAGACCCAACGCAGCCATAAATAAATAATTTTTTTTTTAAGTTTAGCTTAAAAAAAAAAAAAGAATGTCCAAAACTTTAAAAAAAAAAGGTCAGCATGGAACATTTGGCAGTGAAAACACATTCGGAATAGTCTTTGAGTTTAGGCTTGCATTCAGCAGGCTTTTGGCTCTTTGCTTTTGTTTTTTAAAGCAGTGATTCAAACCACTGAGTTTGCCTTGAGACTGCCTTTACAGCCCCCGAGACAAGTGACTGTGACTGCAAGATATGTGCAAGGCCCAGCTCCTGGAAGCATGGGTTGCTATGGGTTGGGGGTCCTGGGCTGGCCTGCGGCCCCTTGAGAGCACTCAGTGGGGACATGGTACTGTCTTTGAGAGGAGAGGGGATACAAGCACCACTTCACTGGCCTCTGTAAAGCAGTAACTAACTTTGTTTTGTATTCAGGCTGTTTTTCCTCTTTCCTCCATAAGCCCCATCTCTGCTGCTCACCTCCCACCCCCCCCACCAGAGAGAAAGCCCAGTTCTTCACTCCCCAAAGAAATCAGGAAATGGTTGTAATAAAGTCATAACAGATCCCATGACTCTTTAAGGTTGTGAGTTTACGGGCAATAGGTGCTAGGGTTCCGATGTGACAGCTTCTCGGCTATCCTGCTGCAGGGGGAAAGATGGTGTTAATAAGCTGTCATGCAAAAAAATTGACGCTGCTATAAAAATAATCCTTCATTATGTATTTTTCCTTCACTGGCCTCCCGCTGCCAAAGTAAATGAGTAACGTTTTAAAGTATCGATTCTTTAACATCAAAATATTAACCTTAATTTGATTTTTCTATCTCCCTTTTGTCTTCATGTGAGGAGAATAAAGCTAGCTAGAAATAACTGTGATAATTCTCCACATAACAGTTCCCTAGAAGGTACCAAGAAATATACAGATCCTGTGATGGGTGGATGGGCCCTGGGCACTAGGGTGTTAGGGAGGAAGTGAAGGTGCCGCCATTGACACAGGAAGCATCCTTCCATTACTTTCAGGGTAGCTTACTTGCGTCTCAAGATTTCAGCTGCTTACATAGTCACTTTACTATATTTTGTCAAGCTCTGTTATTATATTCTTTTATATGTGGATAGGAGACTCTGGTTGCTTGCTGTCGAATTTAGGATGCTTTCCTCTGCAAGAAATAAAAAACCCAAATCAAACTGGTTTTAGTGGTAAAGGGAATCTTATTGGCTTACATTGCTGAAAAATCTAAAGGCAGATAACTTCAGGCTAAGGTTGATCCAGCCATTCCACAGTGTTACTGCAGTGTTACTGGTTTCTTTCCTTTTCCAGCTTTGCCTCTACTTTAGATCAAGTGTGGTCATGAGATGATTGGCAGCAGTTTTGGGGGGTCAAAGTGTCTCAGAAAAAATCTTTGTCTCACATTCTCCAAAAGGTCTCATTTAGGTCATGTGACTTATCAGTCCCTGAAGTGTGAACAAAATATACACAGGCAGACTCAGAGATATCACAGGCTCAGTTCCAGACCACGGGCAATGCAGCAAATATTACAATAAAGTGAGTCACAGGCATTTTTTGGTTTCCCAATGCATATAAAAGGTATGTTTATACTATACTGTAGTCTGTTAGGTGTGCAATAGCATTTTATCTAAAACAAAACAATGTAGATACCTTAGTTAAAAAATAATTTATTGCCAAAAAATGCTAACAATCATCTGAGCCTTCAGCGAGTTGTAATCTTTTTTCAGGGATAACATCAAAGGTCACTGATCACAGATAACTATAACAAATATAACAATAATCAAAAAGTTTGAAATATTGCAAGAATTAACAAAATGTGACACAGACACAAAGTGAGCAAATGCTGTTGGAAAAATGGAGCCAACAGACTTACTCAATACTGGGTTGCCAGAAACCTTCAAATTGTAAAAATATCTATGAAGCACAATAAAGTGAATCACGATAAAATGAGGTATACCTGTATTGTTTGTTGTTGCTTTGAGTGTTTCAGTTGACAAATATTGGTGCTAGAAATATGTCATTGAAGGCAGGGCCCTATATATTTTTCTGTTGGTCCCGATCCCTTGCTTTCCTAGACATACAGGATAAGAACAAGGAAATGAGGTCAGACAGGAGGGAGCTCCTTCCTGTGGCCCCTGAATCTGAAATGGGGGAGATGGAGGAGAGCAGAGAAACGGGGGCATATTACCAATTAATAACATTTAATTCAAGAAAATAAATTTTTGTTCTTTGCAACAATGATCATAAAGAGACAGGCTTAATGGAACTGAAATATAGAAGAGATTTCTCTGGTGAATTCGTTAGTTTCCCACAATTTGGACTTTCCTATTTGTAATCCTGTTGTCCTCCCCCCGCCGCCTCCCCCCACACACACACCACCACCGGCATGGGGCCACATCCTTGCCCAAACCTGGGTTTTAGTGAACAATAAAGGATGTATAAATGACCTGGGACCTCTTCTGCCTTCTCTCTTCAGTGGGCAGTTTGCAGTCGTGAAGAAATGCCGTGAGAAAAGCACCGGTCTACAGTATGCCGCCAAATTCATCAAGAAGAGGAGGACCAAATCCAGCCGGCGGGGCGTGAGCCGTGAGGATATCGAGAGGGAGGTCAGCATCCTGAAGGAGATCCAGCACCCCAACGTCATCACCCTGCACGAGGTTTATGAGAACAAGACGGACGTCATCCTGATCCTGGAACTGTGAGTGCTGTGGCTGGGCGGGGAGGAGCGTGGGCTGCAGGCTTCCCGGCAGCTGGACAGCGCAGTGACCAGCCCTGGAGCCTCGTCAGGGATTGACTTGGCTTTGCCAAGTTCGAGAACTGCAGTGGGTGGTGCGCTGTGAGGCCGGCTGCAGTTATCTGGAGTAATTCTGCAGCAGCTTCCGTTGATGGGGTCCCACTTGATCTGCAGGCGGGTCCCCAATCTTGGGGTTCTTCCTCGTTTGTCTTGAGGTCGTCTGCGTTTTGAGTTTCATGTTAAGCTTTAGGCTTACGTTCTTCCCTCCTGTCATGCTGTTCCTCTGCCTCCCCTCTGTTTTCCTACTTCTCTTTTTCTCTTTCTTTCTCTATTCTCTTCCCTCTGTCTTACCACACCCCATTTTTAACTGTTGGAACTGTCAACACTCATATGAAAGGGTAAAAGTGAACCAGAATCACTCAGGGTGAGTGATTGTTTTTAAAGCGTTTTGCTGATTTTCTCAGGCACACCCTGCCCATCGGATGTTATTGTGGGAAACTGTAGCATGATGTTCTGTGACGCGTCCCCCTGTCCCTGGCCCTCTGCCTGAGGGCCCCACTCCTGGTCATGAGTCCAGCAACATGGGCTGGCAGGAGAGGAGAGGAGAGGAAGTCATCGAGAACACGCCACTGGGAGTGTCTCTGGGCTGTTCGGATGGAGGACACACATTAGTACCCTGAGGGCAGAGGGAGGGGTGGATGGAGCAATCCTGGGTGGTTCTTAGTGAACCACCCATTTCCTGGAGCCTCGAATTAAGATGTGTCCTTCTGCCAGCCCAGCAGCTCCCCATATGTGCAGATCTCTTAGGGCTAAGAGGTGATTTTTGAGACCAGGGGAGATGGAAGTGAAGGGAGGTATACAGAGGAAGCCCAGCCTTGGGGGCACTGCACTATGGGGACCTGCGCTTTGCTGTCACAAGGGCCTGGGATGCCCACTGCCTCTTGCCTCACCATTGGGATCTGGGCACATACCTTTATGCGTCTGAGCAACAACCTTCTTAACTATAAATTGGGGTCAATAATACCTACCTCAAAAGGGTTTTGAGGAGATAAATGAGATGAGAACATAAACATGTCTGGCTCGTGGATGTGTTTAATACATGTTTCTGGGAAGTTCTCAACCTCTGCGCTAGTGACATATTGGGCTGCATAATCCTTTGTTCAGGGGGCCATCCTGTGTGTTGTAGGATGTTTAGCAATATCTCTGGCTTCTACCCACCGGATAGCATCCTCTTCCCTAGCTGTCACAGCTAAAAATGCCTCCAGACACTTCCACATATCCCCTGGGGGGCAGATTCTTTTCTCCCCCTACCCGCCTCCCCATCCCCCCACCCCCTCCTTGAGAACCACTGCTTTAAAGGAAGAGCAGGGTTTTAAGGGCACAGAGGATTAAGGGGCCTGCTCAGGGTTCAGCAGAGAAAAGACAGGAATCAGAGTGTAATCCTTGCTATGGCTTTATATGGTGACTTGGAAACCAGACAGAACCGAGATCAAAATCCAGGGCAAATCCTTTACCATCTATCTCTAAGCCTAAATTTCCTTCCTTAAGGCTGTTGTCAGAGACCATGAATGCAAAGTTCCTGGGAAAGAAATTATGTAGATCACAACTGTTTTGCGTTTTCAGAGAATTACCAGGTCACGCGTAGTAAGTCAAGAATATAATTTGCTCCCTTTGTATATCAGAATGTACAAATGATGCCGGGGAGTTACTGCCACCTGCGTGTGTATTTTCTGGATTCAGCTTCTGTTGACTGACTCCCAGTTCATAGGTATTTTCCACTAGGTGCATTTATCCTGTGCATAGAATGGATAACATACAGATTTTTTTTACCACTTGATTTAAATTTTTTTAAAATTATTATACAGTAAATTTGATGTTGGGGGAGGGTTGTGTAATTCTATGAAAGTTGACACATGTATAGATTTGTGTAACCGCCACCCAAATCAGGATTCAGAATAGTCCCATTGCCCCCAAAACTCCCTTGTACTCTCCCCTTCTAGTCACACCCACCTTCTTCCCTCTACCCTCTGGCAATCACTGAGCCATTCTCTATCACTGTCGTTTTGTCTTTTCAAAAATTATAGAAGTAGGATTATAAAGTATTCAATCTTTTGAGACCGACTTCTTTCACTCAACATAATGCTTTTGAGATTTGTGCAGGAGTCGTTTGCTCCTTTTTATTGCCGAATAGTATTCCCTTGTGTGGTGTTTGTTTATCTACTCACCCATTGAAGGACATTTGGGTTGCTTCTAATATTTGATGATCGTGCATACAGCTACCATAAACAGTCATGTGTGTGAACATAAGTTTTCATTTCTTTGGGGTAAATAACACTGAGTGGGTTTGCTGGGCCATGTGGTAAGTGTACATCTAACTCTACAAGCAGTTGCCAAACTGTGTTCTAAAGTGGCTTCACCATTTTACAGCCCTTCCAGCAATGAATGAGCGTTGCAGTTGCTCCATCAACCCTTTGTATTGTCAATATTTGTTTCTAATTGTAGCCATGCTGTTAGGTGGATAGTGGCGCACAGCTTTACACAGTTCATTATGTGGAGACCTTGAATAAAAGTTGAGGGGCTTCCCTGGTGGTGCAGTGGTTGAGAGTCCACCTGCCGATGCAGGGGACGCGGGTTCGTGCCCCGGTCCGGGAAGATCCCACATACCGCGGAGCGGCTGGGCCTGTGAGCCATGGCTGCTGAGCCTGCGCGTCCGGAGCCTGTGCTCCGCAACGCGAGAGGCCACAACAGTGAGAGGCCCGCGTACCGCAAAAAAAAAAAAAAAAAAAAAAGTTGAGTGAGCTGACAAAGAGCAGCTCTTAGGTGGAAGAAGCAGGAGGAATCTTAGAAGATGGCCCCTCCCCCACAGGGTCAGATGCATGTTTGTCTTCCCTGGGTATTTGATCCTTACAGATTCCAGCATTCCCTGTGAGCTGATTGTCCTAGCCTTTTCACCCACCGGGCATGTGGGGAGTAGTGATGGTTACTTTTATGTGTCAATTGATTGTGCCACAGGGTGTCCCAACATTTGGTTAAACATTATTCTGGGTTGTGTCTTGAGGGTGTTTCTGGATGAGGTTAACATTTGAATTGTAGACTTAGTAAAGCAGATTGCCCTCCCCAATGGGGGTGGGCCTCATCTAATCAGTTGAGGTCCCAAACGGAACATAAAAGCTCACCTTACCCTGAATAAAAAGGAATTCCTCCTACCTGACGGCCTTCAAGCAGGGACATTGGCTTTTTCCTGTCTTCAGACTGAAACTGATACATTGGCCCTACTGGGTCACCAGCTGGGTTCAGTGGACTCCCCTTGCAGGTCTTGGGACTTGTCAGCCTCCATGATTGCATGAGCCAGTTTCTTAAAATAAATCTTTTTCTCTCTTTATATCTGTACATCCATTTGGTTTTGTGTCTCTGGAGAACCCTGACTCATACAGTGGTACCAAAGGCTAAGGAGGGAAAGTGCACCCTTGCTTTCACATCACAAGTCTGTCCCATTTTATATCTATATTTACTTTGCCATGAAGAGGTGTTTTCATTTTTAATAGACTATTCAAAATATTAGGTCTGCCCAGGAGAAAGAGTCATCTTTGCCTTTGAGAAAATTATTGTTGTTGTAAATTCTAACAGCTTTAAAGGAAGATTTAGTCATCAGTGACATATTCCATCTCTTCTTTCCTTTCTTAAGAATGCTGGGATACAGTGGTGGTTAAGGAGAGAATAAAATGTAAGAATTTGTCAGAAAATAGCCCTATGACCTAATAGTGGCCCCTTGTCTGTATCCTCTGGTTCAGAAATCTTTAAGTGGATATATTTTTTTGATTTTCTTGCTTTGGGATGAACTCCATGGCAGTAGAGCTTCCTTCAGGCTTACTAATGAAGCTTGCTCCCTTGTTGAAACTTCCCTCATTGAAGCCTGTTTCCACGTGGATGTGTGAGTTCTCACTCCCACATCTGGCCCTGTCCTTACCACTGAGACAGAGACCCCAAACCGCCACTCCATGCACTATTTCATGAGCTGCCCCTAATGATCTGGGCGAGATACAGAAATGATATCTTTTCCGTTCTTTGTACAGAAGCTACTTGGTGTCTGTGTTAAAGGCACAGTTGTCAAATCCTACTCCAGGATTTGACTTAAAATTTCTGTAAGCCCTGAAAGTAGTTTTTAAGAATGATATTTCCCCCACATGCTTCTCTGGAAAAGAATCTTTCCACACCTTATCTGCTATTGCAGCTTAGCAGAGCGTATACACCAAGGAAACAAACCTGATGTCTCAAAATCACAATTCCATGTCCTCCACATCCCATTGTTCCATAATGAAGTCATAGAAAAATCTCTTTGTTCTGTTACAGCTCACCCGTGCATTGTCACATGGGCAAGCCACTACAAAACTTTGATCTTCAGTGCGTGAGTCATTTCATAGCTTGCCCTGTTACCTGGTGAAAAGTGAAGCCAAACAGAGTCAGTGCTAATCAGAGACACTGGCTTCTAGAATTCTGTTCCTAAACTTGCTGCTCAGAAACAGCTAAGTATTTCAAGCTGTGGATAATTTAGGTTCCCTCTGCCCAGACATGGGTCAAACCCAAATGCCTTCAGGGGCTGGACAGGTGATGTAAGTGAGTGAGGTTGGTCTACACAAAGCCTCAGAATCAGGGAGGCATCAGGGAATGGTGGGGACTGTGGCTAACTGAACCCTCAGCCACTCTTCAGTTGATTGTTGCCATGTGGGATTTTGGATCCAGTGTTGCCAGACCCTGCAATCTTTTTCAAGAAAAGTCTGGTATCTAGGTTTTTAATTTTGGCAGTTCATAGTATTCATGAGCAGACGAAATAAAACCTTCCTGAAGGTCACATGTGGCCTTCACAGAACTCCAGATTCTAGCCTGTTTTATGTAAGCAATAAGTATTAGCAGCATGTGATAAATACAGTCAGAGACAGCCCCAAAAGGCTAGCAATTCTGTTGGAAAGGCAAGTTACACACTTAGCATTACAAAATGATTTTTTAAATGTCCAGTGTGGTTTAACAGTGGTTCTCAAACTTCAGCGTGCTTCAGAATCTCCTGAAGGCTTGTTAAAATACACATTACTTGGCTGCACTTCCAGAGTTTCTGAATCAGTGTGTCTAGGGTAAGGCCCAAGAATTTACATTTTAAACAAATTCCCAGGTGATGCCGATGCTGCTGGTCTAGGGTTCACCTTTTGAGAAGCTGTAGTAGGTTGAATTGTGTCTCCCCCAAAATGACAGGTTGAAGTCCCAACTCCCTTTATCACAAAGTGTCCCCTTATTTGGCAATAGAGTCGTTGCAGATGTCATTAGTTAAGATGAGGTCATACTGGAGTAGAGCGGGCTCCTTATCCCACGTGACCTTATAAGAAGAAGGCCATGTGGAGACAGAGACCTGGGGAGAAGGCCCTGTGGAGATGGAGGATTGAAGTGATGCAATAGTAGCATCTACAGGCTACTAGGAGAGAGGCCTGGAACAGATTCCCATTGGAGCCCTCAGAAGGAACCACAGCCCACACCTTGCTTTCAGACTTCTGGCCTCCAGAGCTGTGAGACAATGAATTTCTGTTGTTTTTAGCCACCCATTGTGTGGTACTTTGTTACAGAAGCCTTAGCAAACTAATAGAGAAGCCCTAGAATAGAAAACTACCCATTGCTGGACTGCGAGCCCACTCATGTGTTAACCAAAAACTCTTTGAGCCAGTTAACAACAAAATAAAACACCTAATCATGGTAGTTCTTCCATCAGGCAACCAAGAAGCAGTGGGATGCGTGACCCTTCCTCCCTGCAGGAAGCTTGCGCAGAGGAGGGCTGGAGTGGGGTAGGTGATTCTGGGTCTACCTTAAGTCAGGAATGGACATCACCCTGTCATGGCCTGCTTCAGGAGGGTCACCTGAGCTTTGGATGACCTGTCTGAAAGGTTACCCTGTTAAGATTTATAAAGTAAACATCCTAGAATTGCCATGTAAACTTGGTATAGTGGATTGTTCCAAAGAAATCAAGCCAGTTTGGATCTCCAACCTTAAATTTTCCCCTTTATTTGTTCTGCTTGGAATTTAAAGCAGGTCTTTAAGTTAGAGTAATCTCTCCTCTCTCTCTCTCTCTCTCTCTCTCTCTCTCTCTCTCTCTTTCTCTTTCTCGTAGGAAATTCAGTTTAGTGCAGTATGCAGTGGTTGTAGCCAGGTGCAGGACATGGAATTAATGCACTCTATTTTTATTTATTTAATAAAGTAAATTTTATTACTTTTTTACTGTGGTAGAAAACACATAACATAAAATTGACCATCTTAACCATTTTTAAGTATACAGTTCAGTAGCATAACGTATTCACCTGTGCAACATATCTCCAGAACTTGTTCATCTTGCAAAATGGAAACTCTATACCAATGGAAGAACAACTCTCCTTTTCAGCTCTTTCTGACTTTGTCTAAGTTAATAATTTCTGGAATTCAGTTTGTTCGTTGCAAACAACTGCCGAGTTGTATTCAGATATTTGTGTAATATTAGATCACTTTATGCAGGATCATTGTTAAGTTGGCTCACTCTCTCGTAGCCAAACGGAGATGCAGACTCATAAGAATATAAATATGATTGTTTCATTGTACATCAGCACAGTGGATGTATGTGGATAGGTTCATGCTTCACTGACAGCAAATCCAGAATTGCAAGGGCCTTTCAAGAAGCAAATGCAGTGATTAAAGTGATGGTTTCAGGGTACCTTAAAAGTGGCAAAGTTGTACTAAGCTGAACACAGTTGTAGGGACATAAGTGATGCTGGTAAATGAGGCGTATCTGACACTAGGGGCCTTTCAGTCTCCCACCCCCATTCTCTGCTGCTCTCCTGGTCCTCACAAGACACAAAAACACATTAAGATTGCTTAAATACTTTCCTTCCTTCCTTTTTTCTTTCTTTCTCCCTCTCTCTCTCTTTCTTTCTTTCTTTCTTTCTTTCTTTCTTTTTCTTTTTCTTTCTTTCTTTCTTTCTTTCTTTCTTTCTTTCTTTCTTTCTTTCTTTCTTTCTTTCTTTCTTTCCTTCTTTCTTTCTTTCTTTCCTTCCTTCCTTCCTTCCTTCCTTCTTTTTTTTTCCTTTTTGCTGCTACATTTGTTCTCTCTTCTCTGAGCTCCTGCCAGCTCTTTTGACTTTTTGAACTTTTGTTTTTATTCACAAAGGTAATTTCAAGAACTGTTCTGGGTTACACTTTTGGCTTCTGGATCCTCAGATATCTACTATTAGGCAAGAACAGAGAACTGAAATGCATTTGGCACCAGTCTCAACCTTTCACAACAGAATTAAATTTGTGTAGAATAGGTTATTTTCCGCTCAGGCATTATCTTGAGAAATAAAACCCTGTATGTATGTCTTCCCCCATGCTCTTACTTCTTGCTAATTCAGTTGAAAGTGTTTCCTTAGTGTTTATTAAATGGGCATTTTTATTCACTTAAGTGGATTATTTGATTTCCAGATGGTCTTAGAAAAATTGGGACAATAAAAATCATAAAAACAAATCACACGTAGTATCTGTGAGCTCATAGATGTGCAGTTTTTATCATATATTCATAATTTTAATATCTGGCTCCATTTACTCTGTGCTGTATACGTAAGTTATAGATAGTGAGTATTTGAAATCTTTGCTTATCTCCAAGAAAGGTGTATAATTGTTAAGGTTTGGTAAACTGGGGTAACACTGCTGCCTGCCAGCCTCAGAGACTTCCATAGCTGCAGTGATGTGCTATTAATCCCTCCTCAGGGACCACAGATTCTACTTTATGATGCTCTGGGGTACTCCAAGTCCCTGGGAACTGTTCACACTTCCTCTTGGAATCTCACAGCCATGTCACAGATCTCATTCTTCTTCCTGTCTTGGTTAACCATTCTCCTAATCAACACTTCAAGAGCATGCAACAGGTTACTCTGTAGAATTGTGGCTTCAAATGACCCCTCAGGCATTCTGGTTTCCCCTCTTGCTCTGCTCCCTCTCCTTGCCTCTCTGGTTTCGTACGTCCGAGGTGGGGGCCATCCTGGACACAATCACAGCCTCGCTGCACTGCTCAGCTTCTTTTCTGCCCCCAGAGCCCAGGGCCCTCCCAGGTCGAGGGCTGCTGGTTTGGTGGTCCATGTTCAGTCCAGACCTTCTGCCTGGCTTGCCTGACACTGCTCATACAGCACCCACGTCTAGGCACACTGCGCCCAGAATTCTGGGGTGTGGTTGGGATCAGCTTCGGGAACAAGAAGCTGCGGGGGACTCCCCCCGAGCCAGTGCCACAGAAGAGAGAGCATCCTGATCACAGGTCATGGGTGGGATTCCCTTATTAGGCTAGTATTTAGAGTAGATCAGTAACAATCTCTCCAGAACATCGATGACTCCCTGGGAGCCTCCCTTCTGCCTCATCATTGAAAAATGTTGTTTAAAGAACAAACAGGAGGTCAAGACCTTCAAGATGGCGGAGGAGTAACACGTGGATATCACCTTCCTCCCCACAAATACATCAGAAATACATCTACATGTGGAGCAACTCCTACAGAACACCTACTGAACGCTGGCAGAAGAGCTCAGGCCTCCCCAAAGGCAAGAAACTCCCCACGTACCTGGGTAGGGCAAAAGAAAAAAGAAAACACAGAGACAAAAGAATAGGGACAGGACCTGCACCAGTGGGAGGCAGCTGTGAAGGAGGAAAGGTTTCCACACAATAGAAGCCCCTTCGCGGGTGGAGACTGTGGGTGGTGGAGGGGGGAGCTTCAGAGCTACGGAGGTGAGCACAGCCACCGGGGTGCGGAGGGCAAAGCGGAGAGATTCCCGCCCAGAGGATCGGTATTGACCAGCACTCACCATCCGATAGGCTTGTCTCCCCACCCGCTGGGGCAGGCGGGGCTGTGAGCTGAGGGTCGGGCTTCAGAGGTCAGATCCCAGGGAGAGGACTGGGGTTGGCTGCCTGAACACAGCCTGGAGGGGGCTAGTGCACCACAGCAAGCTAAGAGGGAGTCCGGGAAAAAGTCTGGACCTGCCTAAGAGTCAAGAGATCATTGTTTCGGGGTGTGCGAGGAGAGGGAATTCAGAGCACCGCCTAAACGAGCTCCTGAGACGGGCACGAGCCGCGGCTATCAGCGTGTACACCAGAGACGGGCATGAGACACTAAGGCTGCTGCTGCTGCCACCAAGAAGCCTGTGTGCAAGCACGGGTGACTATCCACACCTCCTCTCCCGGGAGTCTTTGCAGCCCGCCACTGCCAGGGTCCCGTGATCCAGGGACAGCTTCCCCGGGAGAACACATGGTGCGCCTCAGGTGCAACGTCCCGCCGGCCTCTGCCGCCGCAGGCTCTCCCCTCATCCGTACCCCTCCCTCCCCCCGGCCTGAGTGAGCCAGAGCCCCACTCAGCTACTTCTTTTTTTTGTTTGTTTGTTTTTGTTTTTTTTTGATTTGTTTTTTTGCTGTACGCGGGCCTCTCACTGTTGTGGCCTCTCCCGTTGTGGAGCACAGGCTCTGGACGCACAGGCCCATCGGCCATGGCTCACAGGCCCAGCCGCTCCGCGGCACGTGGGATCTTCCCGGACCAGGGCACAAACCCGTGTCCCCTGCATCGGCAGGCGGACTCTCAACCACTGCGCCACCGGGGAAGCCCCTCAGCTACTTCTTTAACCCCATCCTATCTGAGCGACAAACAGATGCCCTCAGGCGACCTACACGCAGAGGTGGGGCCAAATCCAAAGCTGAGCCCCTGGGAGCTGTGCAAAGAAGAGAAAGGGAAATCTCTCCCAGCAGCCTCAGAAGCAGCGGATTAAAGCTCCACAATCAACTTGATGTACCCTGCATCTGTGGACCACATGAATAGACAACGATTCATCCCAAATTGAGGAGGTGGACTTTGGGAGCACCTGTAGACTTGGGGTTGGCTTTCTGCACCCAATTTATTTCTGGTTTTATGTTTATCTTAGTTTAGTATTTAGAGTTTATTATCCTTGGTAGATTTGTTTATTCATTTGGTTGCTCTCTTCCTTTTTTTATATAGATATATATATATTTTTTTCTTTTCTCTCTTTTTGTGAGTGTGTATATGTATGCTTCTTTGTGTGATTTTGTCCATATAGCCTTGCTTATGCCATTTATCCTCAGGTTCTGTCTGTCCGTTTGTTTGTTTTTTTTCTGTTTGTTTGTTTTTGCAGTATGCAGGCCTCTCACTGTCGTGGACTCTCCCGTTGCAGAGCACAGGCTCCGGATGCGCAGGCTCAGCGGCCATGGCTCACGGTCCCAGCCGCTCTGCGGCATGTGGGATCTTCCTGGACCGGGGCACGAACCCGTGTCCCCTGCATCGGCAGGTGGACTCTCAACCACTGTGCCACCAGAAAGCCCTCTTTTTTTTTTTTTTAGTATAGTTTTTAGCACTTGTTATCATTAGTAGATTTGTTTTTTGGTTTGGTTGCTCTCCTTTCTTTTTTTAAATTACTTTTTAATTTTTAAGTTTTTAATAATTTTTAAATTTTTATTTTATTAACTTTATTTTATTTTATTTTATTCTTTCGTTTTTTCTCCATTTTCTTCTGAGCCATGTGGCTGACAGGGTCTTGCTGCTCCAGCCAGGTGTCAGGCCTGTGCCTCTGAGGTGGGAGAGCCGAGTTCGGCACCAGAAACCTCCCAGTTCCATGTAATATAAAACGGCAAAACCTCTCCCAGAGATCTCCATGTCAATGCTAAGACCCAGCTCCACTCAACGACCAGCAAGCTCCAGTGTTGGACACCCTATGCCAAACAACTAGCAAGACACTAGGAACACTAAAGCACCCATTAGCACAGAGACTGACTAAAATCATAATAAGGTCACAGTTACCCCCAAACCCAACACAGGACGTGGTCCTGCCCACCACAAAGACAGGATCCAGCTTCATCCACCAAAAAGCAGGCACCAGTCCCCTCCACCAGGAAGCCTACACAACCCACTGAACCAACCTTACCTGCTGAGGGCAGACACCAAAAACAACGGGAGCTACGAACCTGCAGCCTGTGAAAAGGAGACCCCAAACACAGTAAGTTATGCAAAATGAGAAGACACAGAAACACACAGCAGATGAAGGAACAAGGTAAAAACCCACAAGACCAAACAAATGAAGAGGAAATAGGCAGTCTACCTGAAAAAGAATTCAGAGTAATGATAGTAAAGATATCCAAAATCTTGGAAATAGAATGGAGAAAATACACGAAACGTTTAACAAGGACCTAGAAGAACTAAAGAGCAAACAATGATGAGCAACACAATAAATGAAATTAAAAGTTCTCTAGAAGGAATCAATAGCAGAATAACTGAGGCAGAAGAACGGATAAGTGACCTGGAAGATAAAATAGTGGAAATAACTACCATAGAGCAGAATAAAGAAAAAAGAATGAAAAGAGCTGAGGACAGTCTCAGAGACCTCTGGGACAACATAAAACGCACCAACATTCGAATTATAGGGGTACCAGAAAAAGAAGAACAAAGAAAGGGACTGAGAAAGTACTTGAAGAGATTATAGTTGTAAACTTCCCTAATATGGGAAAGGAAATAATCAAGTCCAGGAAGCTCAGAGAGTCCGATACAGGATAAATCCAAGGAGAAACATGCCAAGACACATATTAATCAAACTAGCAAAAATTAAATACAAAGAAAAAATATTAAAAGCAGCAAGGGAAAAACAACAAATAACATAAAAGGGAGTCCCTAAAAGGTTAACAGCTGATCTTTCAGCAGAAATTCTGCAAGCCAGAGGGAGTGGCAGGACATATTTAAAGTGATGAAAGGGAAAAACCTACAACCCAGATTACTCTGCTCAGCAAGGATCTCATTCAGAGTCTATGGAGAAATCAAAAGCTTTACAGACAAGCAAAAGCTAAGACAATTCAGCACCACCAAACCAGCTTTACAACAAATGCTAAAGAAACTTCTCTAGGAATGAAACACAAGACAAGGAAAAGACCTACAGTAACAAACCGAAAACAATTAAGAAAATGGTAATAGGAACACACATATTGATAACTAACTTAAATGTAAATGGATTAAATGCTCCAACCAAAAGACATAGACTGGCTGAATGGATACAAAAACAAGACCTGTATATATCATGTCTACATGAGACCTACTTCAGACCTAGTGACACATACAGACTGAAAGTGAGAGGATGGAAAAAGATATTCCATGTAAATGGAAGTCAAAGGAAAGCTGGAGTAGCAATTCTCATATCAGACAAAATAGACTTTAATATAAAGACTATTAGAAGAGACAAAAAAGGATACTACATAATAATCAAGGGATCAATCCAAGAAGAAGATATAACAATTGTAAATATTTATGTACCCAACATAGGAGCACCTCAATACATAAGGCAAATGCTAACAGCCATAAAAGGGAAAACCAACAGTAACAGAATCAAAGTAGGGGACTTTAACACCCCACTTTTACCAATGAACAGATCATCCAAAATGAAAATAAATAAGGAAACAGAAGCTTTAAATGACACATTAAACAAGATGGACTTAATTGATATTTATAAGAAATTCCATCCAAAAACAACACAATAAACTTTCTTCCCAAGTGCTCATGGAACATTCTCCAGGATAGATCATATCCTGGGTCACAAATCAAGCCGTGGTAAATTTAAGAAAACAAATTGTATCAAGTATCTTTTCTGACCACAACGCTATGAGACTAGATATCAATTACAGGGAAAAAAATTTGTAAAAAATATAAACACATAGAGGCTAAACAACACTACTAAATAACCGAGAACACTGAAGAAATCAAAGATGAAATCAAAAAATACCTAGAAACAAATCACAATGAAGACCCAAAACCTATGGGATGCAGCAAAAGCAGTTCTAAGAGGGAAGTTTATAGCAACACAGTCCTACCTCAAGAAACAAGAAACATCTCAAATAAACAAGCTAACCTTACAGCTAAAGCAATTAGAGAAAGAAGAACAAGAAAACCCCAAAGTTAGAAGAGGGAAAGAAATCATAAAGATCAGGTCAGAAATAAGTGAAAAAGAAATGAAGGAAACAATAGCAAAGACCAGTAAAACTAGAAGCTAGTTATTTGAGAAGATGAACAAAATTGATAAACCATTAGCCAGACTCATCAAGAAAAAAAGGGAGAAGACTCAAATCAATAGAGTTAGAAATGAAAAAGGAGAAGTAACAACTGACACTGCAGAAATACAAAGGATCATGAGAGATTACTACAAGCAACTATATGCCAATAAAATGGACAACATGGAAGAAATGGACACATTCTTAGAAAAGCACAACCTTCCAAGACTGAACCAGGAAGAAGTAGAAAATACAGACCAATCACAAGCACTGAAATTCAGACTGTGATTAAAAATCTTCCAACAAACAAAAGCCCAGGACCAGATGGCTTCACAAGCGAATTCTATCAAATATTTAGAGAAGAGCTAACACCTATCCTTCTCAAACTCTTTCAAAATATAGCAGAGGGAGGAACACTTCCAAACGCATTCTACGAGGCCACCATCACCCTGATACCTAAACCAGACAAAGATGTCACAAAAAAAGAAAACTACAGGCCAATTATCACTGATGAACATAGATGCAAAAATCCTCAACAAAATACTAGCAAAGAGAATCCAACAGCACATTAAAAGGATCATACACCATGATCAAGTGGGGTTTATCCCAGGAATGCAAGGATTCTTCAATATATGCAAATCAATCAATGTGATAAACCATGTTAAATTGAAGGAGAAAAACCATATGATCATCTCAATAGATGCAGAGAAAGCTTTCGACAAAATTCAACACCCATTTACGATAAAAACCCTCCAGAAAGTAGGCATAGAGAGAACTTACCTCAGCATAATAAAGGCCATATATGACAAACCCACAGCCAACATAATTCTCAATGGTGAAAAACTGAAACCATTTCCTCTAAGAACAGGAACAAGACAAGGTTGTCCACTCTCACCACTATTATTCAACAGTTTTGGAAGTTTTAGCCACAGCAATCAAAGAAGAAAAAGAAATAAAAGGAATCCAAATCGGAAAAGAAGTAAAGCTGTCACAGTTTGCCGATGACATGATACTATACATAGAGACTCCTAAAGATACTACCAGAAAACTACTAGAGCTAATCAATGAATTTGGTGAAGTTGCAGGATACAAAATTAAGGCACAGAAATCTCTTGCAATCCTATACACTAATGAATAAAATACCTAGGAATAAACCTATCTAAGGAGACAAAACACCTGTATGCAGAAAACTATAAGACACTGATTAAAGAAATTAAAGATGATACAAACAGATAGAGAGATATACCATGTTCTTGGATTGGAAGAATCAACATTCTGAAAATGTACTACCCAAAGCAATCTACAGATTCAGTGCAATCCCTATCAAACTACCAATGGCATTTTTCACAGAACTAGAAAAAAAATTTCACAATTTGTATGGAAATACAAAAGACCCAAATAGCCAAAACAGTCTTGAGAAAGAAAAACGGAGCTGGAGGAATCAGGCTCCCAGACTTCAGACTATACTACAAAGCTACAGTAATCAAGACAGTATGGTACTGGCACAAAAACAGAAATATAGATCAATGGAACAGGGTAGAAAGTCCAGAGATAAACCCACGCACATATGATCACCTTATTTTTGATAAGGGAGGCAAGAATATACAATGGAGAAAAGACAGTCTCTTCAATAAGTGGCGCTGGGAAAACTGGACAGCTCCATATAAAAGAATGAAATTAGAATACTCTCTAACACTATACACAAAAATAAATTCAAAATGGCTTAAAGACCTAAATGTAAGGCCTGACACTATAAAACTCTTAGAGGAAAACATAGGCAGAACACTCTGTGACATAAATCAGCAAGATCCTTTCTGACCCACCTCCTAGAGAAATGGAAATAAAAACAAAAATAAACAAATGGGAACTAATGAAACTTAAAAGGTTTTTTACAGCAAAGGAAACCATAAACAAGATAAAAAGACAACCCTCAGAATGGGAGAAAATATTTGCAAGTGAAGCAACTGACAAAGGGTTAATCTCCAAAATTTACAAGCAGCTCATGCAGCTCAATATCAAAAAAACAAACAACCTAATCCAAAAATGGGCAGAAGACCTAAATAGACATTTCTCCAAAGAAGATATACAGATTGCCAACGAACAAATGAAAGGATGCTCAACATCACTAATCATTAGAGAAATGCAAATCAAAACTACAATGAGGTATCACCTCACATCAGTCAGAATGGCCATCATCAAAAAATCTTCAAACAATAAAGACTGGAGAGAGTGTGGAGAAATGGGAACCCTCTTGCACTGTTGGTGGGAATGTCAATTGATACAGCCACTGTGGAGAACAGTATGGTGGTTCCTTAAAAAACTAAAAATAGAACTACCATACCACTCAGCAATCCTGGCATATACCCTGCGAAAACCATAATTCAAAAAGAGTCAAGTACCACAATGTTCATTGCAGCTCTATTTACAATAGCCTGGACATGGAAGCAACCTAAGTGTCCATTGACAGATGAATGGATAAAGAAGATGTGGAACATATATACAATGGAGTATTACTCAGCCATAAAAAGAAACGAAATTGAGTTATTTGTTGTGAGGTGGATGGACCTAGAGTCTGTCCTGCAGACTGAAGTAAGTCAGAAAGAGAAAAACAAATACCGTATGCTAACACATATATATGGAATCTAAAAAAAAAAAGAAAAGAAAAAGGTTCTGAATAACCTAGGGGCAGGACAGAAATAAAGACGCAGATGTAGAGAATGGACTTGAGGACACGGAGGGGGGAAGGGTAAGCTGGGATGAAGTAAGAGAGTGGCATGGACATATAAATACACTACCAAATGTAAAATAGATAGCTAGTGGGAAGCAGCTGCATAGCCCATGGAGATCAGCTCGGTACTTTGTGACCACCTAGAGGGGTGGGATAGGGAGGGTGGGAGGGAGATGATAGAGGGAGGAGATATGGGGATATATATATACATATAGCTGATTCAGTTTGTTATACAGCAGAAACTAACACAACATTGTAAAGCAATTATACTCCAATAAAGATGTTTAAAAAAAAAACAAACAGAAATAGTTCTAAAAACAACCTTATATTGCTTTTTTCCCTTACTTGTCTTTCCAAGTAACTGAATATTACCTCACTTTCTTATGTTTCTTTCTTTTGTTTTTAATCATGTGTCTAACTTGTTTTCATTACGGTCAAAATCACTCTAAGGCAGAGGAGGAACCTCAGCAGTTGGTATTTGCTTGTTCCATCCTGAAATGTCAGTTTCATTTCCAGCCTCTAAACGAATGTAGTTACCAGTCATGGCTACAGTGAAACGTGAATGCTGCTATATTGATGAAATTAGGTGTAAGTGAAACATGGGCTAAAGGACCTCGTTCTCCCTAGATGACAGAATATTTTCCCCCAATATTTTGATGATAAAATTCAAGTAGAATTGATTGTTTCAGAAACACAGGGTAGAATGTTCACTTGTTTTTAGTCACGTGCAGTGGGTGTGTATCTTTCTATATAAACTTCCTTGAGAGAGAGGATAAAGGACAAGAGAGGCTTTCCTTGGAGAAGAAAGAGAAGCTGCACTTCACTGAGTCTTTGGGTCAGTCAGTCTCTGCGGGGCCCCTGCCTTATGTTTTCTCATTTAGTCCTTGGGCACAAGCCCAGGAGGGTGGTATTGTCACCACCCTCCAGATTTGGAAAGCTGTGCCTATCCAATCCTGATAGAGGGATGGGGGATTCTAACTCTCAGACAGCTTCTCAGGGAGGGAAATTTTTTGTTTGAGTCCTGAAGTTCTGCTGAGCCCCTGTAGGACTTAGCCCACAAGGCTAAGCCGTCATCTTTGGGGGTTGCGGGGAGGGTGAATGAAATAAAAGACCATCTTGGAGCAGGGAGGGTGTTCCAGGTCTGCCCCCTCACCCTGTTCCTCAAGTAGGGCTGCAGTCACCTTGACCATGACCTTCAAGGGCGGTGATGCTCACATTCCAGTGGCTCTTGAGCCGTATTTGCTTCTCTCAATTTCAGAGCAGTGACTTAGCAGCTTTTGAAAGCCAATCTGGACCTTGAGAACCTTTGTGTTTCTCTCTTTGTTTCTGTTTCTCCGACAGTCATGTTGTTCTTACCCCCTCATTTCTTAGTATTTCCACGATGTTGGGAGAGAGCAGAAAACATTCTAGTGTTCCCATGGGAATGAAGGTGTCCAGGGCGGCTTTGTGAGGGCCCTGGTGTGTGTATTTGCCCCCTTCAATATGTTTCTCTGAGGGCAAGAGCATATCCTGCTTTGGGTCCCACAGCACTTAAGACTGTTCTTGGCCCAATAAATGTATGCAAAGTCCAGATAGAGTCAGAAGAACATCACAATATGATGGAAGGGGTCACGTGTGGCTCAAGAGCCAGCTGACTACTGACGGAGACATTTTTCTTTGTGAGATGCTGATTGACTTGCTTGGGCTTCAGATAACGTAGTATTCTTTTTTTTTTTTTTTTTTTTTTTTGCGGTACGTGGGCCTCTCAGTGTTGTGGCCTCTCCCTTTGCGGAGCACAGGCTCCGGACACGCAGGCTCAGCGGCCATGGCTCACGGGCCCAGCCGCTCCGCGGCATGTGGGATCTTCCCGGACCGGAGCACGAACCCGTGTCCCCTGCATCAGCAGGCGGACTCTCAACCACTGCGCCACCAGGGAAGCCCAAACGTAGTATTCTTGACTAAGTTTCTTAGAGGGTAAGGAATAAAACCTTGAACCTGAGGGTTTGAGTCGGTCTGGATTCTACCAGAAAGCGGATGGCACACCCAAGCAGGGATATTTGAAGAGCATTTAATAAAGAGACAATTAATAAAGGTGTGTCCAAGGGTTAAAGAAAACAAGTACTGGGAAAGCACCCTGGAACTAGTGATAGCAAGGTGCTCCCACCACCCTTAGATCTGAAGGGGAGGAGAGGGAGTGACTTAGGAAAGGATAACTTCCTGGAGAGAAGAACCACCTGACCTGAGCTGAGCGCTCAGTAGAGGGACTCGGCCCTTCCTTGGCAACCTGGCAGGGGAAACAGGGTTGACCTCACTCTCCTTCCCTGTTGATGCTGCCTATTGACCAAACCAAACCTGAAGCCAATGGACAAGGGAACCTTTTCATTCAGTCTCAGTGAGCAGCCTCCCTGCACCCGGAAGTGGATGGAGAAGAGTAGAACATGGACCTGGAGAGGTAAATAGAAAATAATCTTGCTCTGGGTTTAGAGGGGTTTTCTTCTTGATTCTCTAATCCTTTTGACACTAAGTACTTACAGTCCGAACTTCCTGGCACCCCCTCATGAAATCTGTCCAGACCTGAAAAATACCAATCTGTCACTGGATGGTTAGGGTCCATTTGATCTCATGCCCTCTTTTATCGAAGGCTGTGTGCCCATCACACATTCTTAAAAAGGAAGTACTTTTTTTGAAGTATGACTCCCTTTTGTTTTCCCCGTTTTTCACTTTATTAAAAACTCTATTGGGGCTTCCCTGGTGGCGCAGTGGTTGAGAGTCTGCCTGCCGATGCAGGGGACACGGGTTCGTGCCCCGGTCCGGGAAGATCCCACATGCCGCGGAGCGGCTGGGCCCGTGAGCCATGGCCGCTGAGCCTTCGCGTCCGGATCCCGTGCTCCGCAACGGGAGAGGCCACAACAGTGAGAGGCCCGCGTACCGCAAAACAAACAAACAACAACAAAAAAACAACTCTATTGGAGTGATGAGGTGGAGACATGGAGGGCAAGGCTCGAAGTCCTGGCTCTTTGACAGGCGGTAGTTCTCCTTTGCCAGGGTAACTCACCCAGCAGGAGAGTTGTCTTCATCCTGCCTCTTTTACCCCTTGAGTGCTGTGTCCCTCTCTGAAGGGACTGGAGTTGTCTTCATGCTCCTTGGCATCCATGCGTCTAATGGCGGCAGTGGGAAGGATTTCCATGGAGATGGGAAGCACTCTGTATCTTCTTTCCTGTGATTCTCATTCCCTCTTCAGATCACTTTAATCTACCTTCCATTTCTCTACTTGCCACTGAAAGGACTCTTGCCGAAGCTTTCTAATTCGCAAAATTCTTTAATCTATATACAACCATGATACTCAACTATCACCTTCCAATATATTGATATCCCTACAGCTATATCTCTCAGTCTCTCTGCAGCCCCACAATTGCTTCTCCAGTTGCCTGTTCAACGTCTACCCAAATGGATCTCCCCAAACTTAACATGTCCTAACTGAACTCATAATCTTGCACTCCCCAATTTACTTCTCCCCTCTCCTTCTCTAGCTCAGTTCGTGGCATCACCACAGTCCTGGTTGCCCAGCCTGGAAACCTTGGCACCACCCTTGCCGCTTCCTTCTCCCCTCACTCCCCACTGACCTACACAGCCAATCTTTCATTACATCCTGTGGGTGCTGCTTCTGAAAGAGCTCCTGAATCCCTCTCTTTGTTACCATGCTCATACTTTTTCCCTGGTCCAGGATCTCATTAACTCTCTCCTGAGTTATTACAACATCCTCTAGTTTCTCTTCTGTCCACCTCACCCCCAGATTTATTATACAACAGCTACTTCTCTTGCTTAAAAATCTTTGATGTGAATAAGCATGTGAAAAGATGCTCAATATCGTTCATCATTAGGTATTCCTACAAAGCAAAACCACAGTGAGACCACGTCACATCCAGTAGGATGGCCATAATAAAAAAAACACAGACAATATCAAATGTTGGTGGGGTTTTGGAGAAATTGGAACATTCTCCAAAACATTAACATTGCAATGTAATTAAAATGTAATGTAACATAATTACATTGCTAGTGAGAATATAAAGTGGTTCCGCTACTTGGAAAACAATTTAGCCATTCCTCAAAATGTTCAACATAGAGTTACCATATGACTCAACATTTCCACTCCTCAGATTATAACCAAGGAAAATGGAAATATATGTTCATACAAAAACTTATTCATGAAGTATGTAGCAGCATTATTCACAAGAGCCAAAAAAGTTAAAACAACCCAAATGTCTATCAACTGATAAATGCATAAACAAAAATCTATACAATGGACTGTTATTTGGCAATAAAGAAGGCAGAGGTACTAATACATGCTGCTGTGGATGAATCTTCGAAACATTAAGCTGAGTGACAACAGCCAGGCTCAAAAGACCAGATATCATATGGTTGATGAATATGAAATGTCCAGAATAGGCAAATCTGTAGAGACAGAATGTAGATTAGTGGTTGCCTCAAGAACGTGGGGTATCAGTGGCAGGGAATGAGGAGTGGCTACTAATGGGCATGAAGTGTCTTTTGGGACCATGAGAATGTTCTAAAATTAGATTGTAGTGATAACTTCACAGCTCTGTGAATATAGTAAAAACCATTGAATTGTAGACTTTTTTTTTTTTGCGGTACGCGGGCCTCTCACTGCTGTGGCCTCTCTCGTTGCGGAGCACAGGCTCCGGACGCGCAGGCTCAGCGGCCATAGCTCACGGGCCCAGCCGCTCCGCGGCATGTGGGATCCTCCCGGACCGGGGCACGAACCCGTGTCCCCTGCATCGGCAGGCGGACTCTCAACCACTGCGCCACCAGGGAAGCCCGAATTGTAGACTTTAAAAGAGTCAATTATATAGGAAGTCATATCTCAAGAAAGCTTTAGAAGATATCTTTGATGGCTCCCTCCTGCCTGCACAATGCATAGAATGGTGTAGGATCTTTGAACCCATGTCCAGTCCCCTCCTTATATCCAACCACTTCCCCTGCACTCCTTTGCCTGTGCCCCTGATGCATGATTCACAGAGAATCTCTTGTCTTTTTCAGATTTTGCCAGGCTTCTAGGCGCCCCCAACCTGTGTTTATGCTGCCCCCTCTGCCTCTCACACCATACCTTGTCCACCTGGAGAATTCCTACCCATCTGTCAGAGCTCAGCTCACACATCACCCTCTCTCTTTGGCTTTCCTGTCTGCCCCAGTTAGATTTAATTGCTTTCTTCTGTGTGTTTTCGTCGCCTTTGAGAAGTGTGTTGATTATAGCACTTACCATACTATATTTTATATATATTTATATATACTTTTATATATATTTTTTGTGTTGTTCCCCTGTAATGGATTGTGAGCTTTCCAGGAGATATGCTAGTGTTTTATTTACTTGTCTTTCCATCTCAAGCCCCTAGAAGAGGGCATAAATACTAGTGCACAGGCAGTGCCCGGTAAAAGCGGCTGAAGTTGAATTCAGTTAAGGAGACCAGCAGGGAGATGCTGATGAACAGCGATGAGTGGCTTTTCTAGCGTTAGGACAGTGGGGATGAAAAGAATTAACAAAGCCAAAAGCTGTGCTTCATCTGTGACCTGTGGAAGTTGCCCTCTCTCCTGAGAATAGAGCAGTTTGTCACCTTAGCTAATTTCTATCTTGGGCCTGAATAGGACCATATGTTTAAGCTGGGTGCATGGGATGAGTAAAGAGTAGGATAGAAGAATAGTTGATGGGATTCCGAGGGTCAGGAATTGAGCACCTACAATATGCCTGACATTGTGACGCCAATGACAATCAGAGGTAGGTGGCTAAAATTAAAGCTGCTGATTGTCATTGGCATCTGGTATAATAATCCCATCACGTGGCAGGTACTCAATAAACATTTATGCAAATGAAAAAAAGAAAGCTTTTCAGGCCATCAAAAGTCACCCTTGCCCGTTATAGCATTCTGCATAGAGCCTGCCCTTCTCAAACCCGGGCATGGTCCCAGGCTGATCATGCTGTTGGAAAAGAGATCCAAATCCCATCTCCATCTTTCTTCGAGGCCTCCGGTTGAGGGGCTGACTCTCTGCTCTCAGCCTCCGCTTCCAAGGAGCAGGTTTCAGGCTTCCCTTTCCTTCCCTCCGTTTACCGACCAAGGTGGCCAGTAGGAGGCGCTCAACTCCACGCCACTCCTCTACCCATGACTCCCCACCTTCTGCCGGTGGCCATGTTTTTGGCGTTCTCAGGGGGAAGCCAAGGTAGGGCATGACCTGAGAGCCTCCCACCTGCTGAGTGACTATCAACTCCCTCACCTTTTCCACCTCTTCCTCCTCCAACTCTTATTCGTCTTCCTCAAATCCATCCTCAAACTGAAGGGAAAGACCACTTTGCTCTACACCTATTTAAAATCACAGCTTTCCACATCGCGGGTAGCCTGGCCCACACCGTGCGTACTTCAGATTGGCCGGTGCCGCCTATGTGATAGGCCATTGGTCTTTCATCCTGTGATTTCCAGGTCGTTAGCAATAGTCAGCAGCTTTCATCTGAGCCCTTCGGGATGGATTGCCATAGAGAATGAAGCTGATCAAGGAGTAGTTGGAGGAGATGGATCCCTGTGCTTCCCCAGATAATAGCCCTGCCTTGTTTGCAACGAGACGAGCCAGAATGATTTTGGAAACAGCCTCCATCTCTGGCTGTTCCAGTGTGGTTTACTTCCCACTGGCCTTCTGTTCTCGCACCAGTTACAATGACCCAGGCTGAAGAGGTGTCTGGCTGCCCGACTTTTCCATTTGCCCCACTTTTTTTTTTTTTTTTTTTTTTTTTTTTTTGCGGTACGTGGGCCTCTCACTGTTGTGGCCTCTCCCGTTGCGGAGCACAGGGTCCGGACGCGCAGGCTCAGCGGCCATGGCTCACGGGCCCAGCCGCTCCGCGGCATGTGGGATCTTCCCGGACCGGGGCACAAACCCGTGTCCCCTGCATCGGCAGGCGGACTCTCAACCACTGCGCCACCAGGGAAGCCCTTGCCCCACTTTTGATTGACCTCTGGAGCCATTAAAGTAGAAAGAGGCTTGTCAGTTGCTGTGGTCAGTCTTGCTGTTGAGTTTCCCGTGTCCCTTTACGTGAGTACCTTCTTTTGTTGAAGAAATCTGCATGGACGTATTGAAAGGAGGGACCAGTCTGTCTCTCAGCGCCTTCTTTACCAGCCCCCAGCCTACAGCAGTACTGCTCATCCATTGTCATGTGACACTGGTTTGGGGTAAACCGATGAGGCTGTTCATGGCTGGAGGTGACCATCCTTTAGGTTCAGATGGGCACCTCTGGGGCCCATCCAGACACCTGAAGGCCGGGACCCCTCTACTTCTGTTCCTCTGTACCCCTCCTGTGGTAACCCAGTTGGCAGGCTCGGCCACTGAACTCTGGGACACCATGCCCAGGAGGCTACATGTGGCCTTTCTAGCGAGCTTCTTGCCTGAACCACCTCAGCTGGGATTCCTGCATTCCTGGGCCACTGTGTCCGGTCTTCCTGCATCTCCTGACCTCCCTAAGCTCCTCAGGGCTGAGCAGTCTTTGTGTGTATCATGTCGCCTCATGTGTATCGCCCTCACTGTTGGCGTGGCATTTCCTGAGGATCCTCCAGACTCTGTCTCTCTCTTGAAATGTAGGGCTGGGACTGTGTGCTCTCCTCAGGATGTGGACGGATGGGCAACCACTTGTCTTCAGGTTTTAAATCCACCATGCATTCCCAGCACAAGTGGCCGAGGATCTCCTCTGACGCTGGTTCCCTTCCTTGCGTGCTAGCCTCTGCTTTTCATCATCTGAATTTTTTATAATTTCGCCCGGAGCCGACACTTTTGACTCTCCCTCTCCACCCTCCCTTTCTTCTTCCCCACCACCCCCATTAGAACAGAGGCCTGGGTGCCCCCAGATCTGGGGCTGCACATCACCCTAACTCAGAAATGCAAGGTTCTCCAGACGGCATGCTGGGCGGCCCTTTCTCGCACACTATTCCCTGTCTCCAAGGGCATCCTTCGGTCTCATGGAATTATCGGGAAAGCACACTGAGCCATTGCTCTACAGAGGTTTTTGTTCTTGCTGCCTTATACCTTTTTCCCTCCTAAACGGATATACTCCATCATTTTTTGTTTCTGGGAGGTTTCTGGAAACTTGAAACTGATTTTATCTATTTGGCATATTTTTATGTTCCCTCCCCCATCCCTTTCTCCTTCCCATGTCCCTTTACTCCCTAGCCAGTATGGGGGGAAAATGCAAGTAGGGGATCAGAAAATGAGCAAGTGCTCAGGGTTGGGGGTGGGAGGGCTGTGGCTTACATGAATCTACTGTAGGTGTGATGAGCACCTAAATAAGACATCCTGCGGCATGATGTGTCAGCCCACTGCCTGAGCAGCAGGCCCTGACACCCAAAAAACAGACATCCAGGTTTTCTTCTCCAGAGACCTGCACTAACAAACACGTCTCCGAACCGGTACCGTATTTTCAAGAGTCGTGATGATTTTGATCTAGTCAGTGGCAGAGGGCAAGTAGATTCTGATTCCCGAAAGAGGAAGAAAGAAACAAAACTGGTTTGGCTTTGTTGGCTTGTTTTGCAAATGCCTCATTATATTCCACATAGAGCTTCTTCAATTTAAAAAAAATAACGAGGGATTTTTTTTTAGTACCATGTCCAGCTGAGAACTGAAGCCTCCTGTTTGAAAGTCTGCCTCAGCAAACTGCGGCTCTCTCCTTCGACCTTGAACTTGAGCCTGTGGTCATTTAAGTGAGGGGGTTGGATAATCGCATCCGGGACCACTCGGACTGGAGCACAATCGCTCGTTATACTTTGTCCACAACTACTGCCACCTTCTTAACAGCTGAGCGATGTGGCCTGGCCCTGTGCATCGTGCCTGCTGTATTGATAAATCATGATGCATTTTCTGTTTACCAGTCCAGCATCCTATTTCCATCCTGGATACTGAAAGAAAGTCATGATTCTGCTCTTTCATTCATGAATGAAAGTGACTGCTTTAAAATCTTCATCTCTTCACAGAAGTCATACTTTAACCCAGCTTCACAGATTAGTCCTTCCTGACAATAGAAGACCAGATTTTTGAGGCAAGGGACCTTTTGGGGACCCCAGCTTATTTCCAAATGTATGTCTTTGTACAAGACTGGAATCTTCCTTTTCTTGCCACGGCTGGCAGAGCTAACAAGTTTGGTGCCTCTTGCACAAAGTGTACACCCCTAAAAGCACATAGACCAACTCGCTATTTATTTAATACCATTTCAGGTTTTCTTGCCAGTTACTTCAGTCAGTCATTCTTGAATCATGGAGGTGCCATGTCCACCGGGATGCAAAGAAACTGAAATGAAATTGTTAATTCCTAAAGAGTTAGAGGACCAGGCAGAGCTGCCCAGGTGTGGTGGTTGCATGGTGGGCTGGAGGGTGGGTTGGGAGTGGAGATGTGAAATGAGCTAGAGCTTGTGTGAAAGTTTCCGAGCACCAAAGCAGAAGGGTTTTTGATGTTTCATGAGCAACTACTTTATGCCATACTCTGCTAAGTGCTTTTCATAGAATCTCATTTAATGAAGAAGCCACAAAAGTCATCAGCCTCTTTAGAAAGCTCAGCGTTAGGAGCAAACCCCCTAAGATAAGGAAGTAAAACATTTCCCCTATCCCCGGAAGGGAACTCAAGCAGCTGTATTTTCTCTGAATAGTAATTGACATTACTGAGGACTTTTTATGTGCCAGGCATTGAGCTAATTAAGCACGCAAAAGCCCAAGGAGGTAGTGTTCTGAGGCCCCATTCTGGGTGTCTTTTGCTGCATAACGAACCACCCCAAAGCTTAACGGCCTAAAATGGCAACAGTCATTTGTTTTGATCATGACCCTCTGATGTGGGCAGGGATCAATGGCGCCAGCTCCTCGCTGCTCCCTGTAGCATCAGCAGGTGACTACTTGGGGCTGGAGGACCCCCTTCTAAGACAGCTCTCTCACTTGACGGGCCAGGTGGTACTGACCGTCAGCTGGGAGTTCAGCCGGGGGTGTTGGCTCTGCTCCACGTGTGCCTGCCTCTCCGCAGAGCGGCTTGGGCTCTCCCACAGCATGGCAACTGCGTTCCAAGGGCAAGAATTCCAAACAGGATGTAGAAACTGTCAGCGTCTTATGACTGACACAACATCACTTCTTTCATCTTCTGTCGGTCAAGCACAGAGCATGCTCAGGTTTGAGGCGAGGAGACCGAGGCCACAGCTCTCAGTGGGTAGTGGCAAAAAACGGGCAGCCACCTTTATCCTCCACGAGCCCAGAAAGGTTAAGTGCCTTGTCCTGGATCACACAGCTAGCACGTTGACAGGTCCCCTGTGCTCTGCGTCTTCTAGATCCTGTGACACTCCCCGAGGTGCCCAGAGCACCTGACGGACCTCAGTCCAGATTTCTGTACCTTTTCCTGCCATGAACTGGGCCTGTAGTGTCAATGCCCAGTGAAGCAGATTCTAGAAACATTCCTAAATCACTTCACCTGTATTTGGAATTGACTTTAAGAACATCCCTGGAAGAATCCTAGGCCTGAGAAGAAAAGACCCAGGGGTACGTGAGAACCATTTTTAGATACGGGAAAGCTGGTTGTGTAGGTCACGGCGTGGCTTACATTCTGCATCCTGTATTGTTCGTGAGCAGAGCTTGTCAGACTACAGCCGGTGGGCCAAAGCCTGCCACCTGGTTTATGTGTAACCCTTGAGAAAAAAAAATAGTTTGACATTTTCAAATGGTTGAAGAAAAAAGCAAGAAGAACATGTAACAGAGTGAGATAGTTGCAGCGGAGACTGTATAGCACACAAAGCCTCTTACAGAAAAAGTTAGTGGACCTTTGTTCTAGAAGGCAGAATCAGCACTGTGTTAGCAGAGCTAGATTTCAGGGCCACGTAAGAATTTTCTATCTAGAGCTGTCCACGTGCAGGAACAGCAGCTCTCAGCTGAAGGCCATGCAGGCAGAGGGCTGTGCCTAGGATGCTGCTGTCAGTGGTGTGCTGGTAAACGTGTAATGACCGGCTCTCCAGGGAAGAAAAACCCTGATGTGTAATGTTTGTCTGTTTCTTTGGATCCCACCGTGGTCACAGCTGAAAACCGTGGTCAGTTTTCAATTCTGACACGATGTCACGAAAGGTGGAGTTGGGAAGAGATGCACATAATCGGCTGCAGGAGTGTTCCAGTTTACCACTGTGATGGGTTCAGGGGATCGATGCTCTATAATGCTGCCCTCAAGTAGCTCCCAATGTGGAGAGCTGCAGGTGTGCAGGGAGGAACAGTAGTGCTGGGAAACCTTTGACATTCCATCTGCCTCTCTGGGCAGCCATCGTTAGCATCTGCAAACGCAGAAAGATTACGTACCGTGCCCTGGATTACACAGCTGCTAAACTCCACCTGCCATTTCCTGCCTCACATTTGGTTTAGAAAATCTTGATTTCTGCAAAGAGTGATAAGTTGGACTGCATGCAAGTCGAGAACTTCCGTTTAAGAAAACATCACTTTAAGCAAAGGTAAAATGTAAATGACAGATTGGAAGAAAACATGTGGAATCTTAAGAGATCCAGGCCTAATGTCAAAAGGATGTAAAAAACACCTATCACTCAATTAAAATTAAAAACAAAGACAGTCCAATAGAAAAATGGGCAGAGGGTGTGGACATACAGTGTATACCTACTCAGATACGAAGGGGCTTCCCTGGTGGCGCAGTGGTTGAGAGTCCGCCTGCCGATGCAGGGGACACGGATTCGTGCCCTGGTCCAGGAAGATCCCACATGCCGCGGAGCAGCTGGGCCCATGAGCCATGGCCGCTGAGCCTGCACGTCTGGAGCCTGTGCTCCGCAGCGGGAGAGGCCACAACAGTGAGAGGCCCGCGTACCGCAAAAAAAAAAAAAAAAAAAAAAAAAAAACGAAAGGCTGATAAATGTAGGAAAGATGATTAGCCTTTCAATATGAAAGAACATCAGCCTCACTACTAAGCAGAGAAATAATGGGGTAATAGTGGGATTCATTTACTTCATCCATCAAATTGGCCCAAAGTAATAATACCAAGTGAGGCTGTGATCCCAGCACATTCATCGACTGCAGCTGGAAGAACGTAAGTTAAAACGTCCATATACAAAACTAAAGTTCCTTCTATCTCCCCTCCTCCCCAACCTTGGCCCTCTCCCTCCCTCCCTCCCCCACCTCCCCCAAAGTAAAGATGGTCCGAATTCAACTTAGTGGTTTTTCAACTTTGTGATGGTGCCAAAGCAGTAAGCACTCAGTAGAAGCCATACTTGGAAGTTTGAATTTTGATCTTTTCCCAGGGCTAGTGATACATGGTACAGTCCTCTCCCATGACGCCGGGCAGCTCCCAGTCAGCCACACGAAGGGAGAGGACAGACACTCTACAGGGTACCGCGTTGCCAGCATGTATTGCATATTGCGTTTTACGTTTCAAATCCCATCATGTCTACAAAGTAACCGCTGACCCAGAAATTCCAAATCGGGCCTAGAAAAAAACCTCACATTTTCAGAGGAGGCGGGGACACAAAAAGATCATCCGCCTTGTAGTTTGCGGTCGTGAAAAATTGGAAACTACCTAAAGCCCCTCGGTCGGGGAATAGCTAAGTATACCCTGATCTAGATATCCCTGTGAGCGCCAGGCAGCAGTGGAAAAGGGGACACAGGAGCTCTGTACCGACGGGCATTGCTGAGGTGAGATAGCAAATTCTAGAACGGCTCACGCAGTCGAGTACCATTTATGTTCTTAAAGTGTAGGTGAAAGAATGCTGCGTAGTCCGTAGAACATCCCTAGAAAGTTCCAGGGGCCTATAGACCATAATAGTGTACACAGGTGCTCCTTGACTCATGATGGGGTTATGTCCTGATAAACCCATTATAAGTTGGAAATGCGTGTAATACACCCAACCTCCCGAGCGCTGTAGCCTAGCCTGGCCTCCCGTAAACGTGCTCAGAGCACTTTCATCAGCCTACAGTTGGGCAGTTGTCTTGAGTTTAAGTTCAAGAGTAACTACCTTCCTCTTCTTCTCACCAGAAGCAGGAGACACAGATGGACATTTCGTAGACGTGGTGGGATTTGAAACACAAAATACAATACACAGTGAATGCTGGCAACATGGTACCTTATAGAGTATTGGTCACTTCCCCTTGTGATCGCATGGTTGCTGCAGCCCGGCAACACGGGAGAGGAGTGTACCAGGTGTCACTAGCCCCAGGAAAAGATCAAAATGCAAATTTCGATATACAGTTTCTACCAAATGCTTATGGCTTTTGCACCATCAGGAAGTTGGAAAACTGTAAGTCAAATTGGCACCATCTGTACTTTTGTGGAGGGTGTAGGGAGGGAGAGGGCCAGGACTGGGGAGAAGGGGAGATAGAAGGAACTTTAGTTTTGTATGTGGGTGTTTTAATTTTTCTTAAGGAGAATATATTTATGTACTTCTTGTATAATATTTTCAAGAGACTAAGTTAAAGTTCGGTCCTCCCCACATGGAAGGGCTTCTGTGAGGGAATGTGCCGTCTCCCTGGCTAAGCCCACATCTGCCGGGTTGGCCATGCGGGGACCACTTGGGAGGGGTGCGTGAGTGGTGCTGACTTTGGCCCATGAGCTTGAACTTCCCTTGAGGACTCTCTCTCTCTCACCTCCGTCCAGGCCTCAATGTTCTCTTAACACTTTTGCCTAAGCGAGGAAAAGCTTTCGTCCTTAATTTCCTGTTGCAAGATTGAGGCTGGCCAGGAGCGAGGGCACCAGAGTCACATTAGGTGGACCCTATTGGGTTGAGGTTACCAGCACTGCCTTCTGCCCGCCCCTCCCACCTTCCCCCTCAGGGCTCTCATCCCTGCGCCCCCCGGCTGCTCTCAGGCACATCTAGACTTCTCTATGTCTAGACCCAAGGAAACTGGGCCGAGGCACCCTTCCAACTTACCTATTTCATGTCTAGGAACCCACCTCTTCCCCAGATTTTTGGCCCCAGGTATGTCCACCCATTTCAGGAAAACTCTTCTGTTTAACCATAGGCGAATGTGTGGTCTCATTGTACCGTTAACAGGACAGCCACATCAGAAGCCCACACCGTACGATGGCAGCTGGACAAGAGATACACAGAGAGTAGCTTCGAGGGTTTTCCTTGCCTGTAGTTAAGAGGAGTGAAGGCCCAGGATGCCTGCATGGAATATTGACCCGCTGACCATGTGGCAGACACACTCATCCTACATCATATTATCCCCATTCATCCCCAGAGGTAATAATGAACAGTAGGTGTTACTATTCCTATTCTACAAGCAAAGGAACTGTGCCTCAGAAAGTAACTTAACCTATCTGAGGTCACAGAGTCCAGACTGAAACCCAGAATGCCTGCCTCCAATGCTTTTTAACCTGAGCCATATTTTTCCTTTGGGGATTTCATTCTAGAAGTCTTCAGAAGTCTCCTCCCTGCTTTTTGCATAACCTCCCAGAGTGAAATGAAAGATCACTTCCCCCATGAATTTTGAGTGCCAGGCATTCTTTTCCTTGAGAATCCCCAGAACTCCTTTTAAGTTGTTGCTTAAATTTGAAGTGAAAACAGACAGAAAATGTGTTTACAGATACAGCTTGCACTAATTCAAGAGGAGGCATGAAGGTTAGGGACTCCTTTGATATTATTTATGTGATTTGAGGCAACAGTATATAATCAAAGAATGCTATTCGCAGACTCCTAATCTACTTTGACCTTAAATTCACACCTATTTCACGGATGCAAAAAGGAAGGTGTCATATTGCGTCTTTCCTTTGGATTCTCCAGCTTCAGTTTTGCATTCCTCAAAGTCCTCAGTAACCCAGGAAATTTAGAGTGTGAGAGGTGAGAATGTGAAAACTCTTCAGGACTTCCCCTAGATTAACAAGAAAGAGTGTTCAGCAGTTGGTGATGACAATGGAGCATTGGGTTTTAATTTGGGGTTTATTTAGAGGCAGAGCCGAGAAGTGGTTGGGTACTTCCCCTCACACCTTCACAGCACGGTCCACCAGGAGAGTTAGGTTTCAAAGAAGACGCATCTCAAAGTGTTGGGGAAATTACTTCAGGATGGGATCAGATATGCATTTTTCTCCCACATTTTCTGACCTGAATTTAAAAGTTTTTATAATAGTGCATGGATGAACCCTTCCTTCACAGGAGAATCGGAAAGCAAGACTAACAAAAAACATCAGTAGATTCTAATTATCGTCTCTCTCTGTTGCATCCTCTCCTTTTCCTGAGTTGCTTTAGACATCCCGTATGTAATACTTTGTTTGCAGCCTGTGAGCAATTACTACCTGTTATGGTTTGAATGGTGCCCCATGCCCCCAGAAAAAAGAAGATATGGTGAAGCTCTAGCCCCCAGTACCTCAGAATGTGACCTTATTTGAAAATAAGGCCTTAGCAGATGTAATCGGGTTAAAATGAGGCCACTAGGGTGGGCCCTTATCCAACCTGACTGGTGTCCTTATATAAAGGGTAAAATTGAGCCATAAACACAGACATGCACAGAGGGAAGATGATGTGAAGAGACACAGAGAGAAGGAAGTCCATGTGCAGGTATAGGATTTGAGTGAGGCGTCAACAACCAAGGAAAGCCCAAGGTTGCTGGCAAACCACTAAAAGCTGGGAAGAATCAAGGAAGATTCCCCTACAGCCTTCAGAGGGAGCAAGGCAGTGCTGACACCTTGATTTCCAACTTGTAGCTTCCAGAACTGTGAGACCGTAGATCTGTTATCTGAAGCCATACAGTTTGTTCGTGTAGCCCTAGTAAACTAACACAGCTACCTGTACCTAACCCTTATAAAATACACATGTAGGGTAAATAAGATTGAGCATTTCTGTTCATCTGTTATAGTCAGCGTGACATTATATTTTCCAAAGATGGCTGCAAGATCAGCCCCTGTCCTACATGTCTGTCTAGACCCTTGAAATTCCCCCATCAAGAGATGAATTCTAGGGCTTCCCTGGTGGCACAGTGGTTAAGAATCCACCTGCCAATGCAGGGGACACGGGTTCGATCCCTGGTCCAGGAAGATCCCACATGCTGCGGAGCAACTAAGCCCGTGTGCCACAACTACTGAGCCTGTGCTCTAGAGCCCACGTGCCACAACTATGGAAGCCCATGCACCTAGAGCCGGTACTCTATGACAAGAGAAGCCACCGCTATGAGAAGCCCGCACACTGCGGTGAAGAGTAGCCCCTGCTCGCCACAACTAGAGAAAGCCCGTGCACAGCAACAAAGACACAGCGCAGCCAAAAATAAAATAAATACATTTTTTAAAAAAAGAGATGAATTCTAAATCCCCTCCCCTTGAACCTGGATGGGCTGTGACTCCCTTTTGATGTTCTATGACTTCTGAGGCAGCTTCCACCCTGTTTCCTAGAACACTTGCCCTGGAGCCCTGAACTGCCATGTAAATAGTCCACTTGTCTCGAGTCCTCCATGCTGTGAGGAAGCCCATACTACCCCAAATGGAGAGACCACATGGAGACACAAGACTATATGGAGAGAGATACCCAGACGCCCCTAGATGCTCCAGCAACCCTACGGTTTCGGCTTCAGCCACTATCTGGTTGCACCCCCATGACAGACACTGAGCCAGAGCTGCCCAGTCCAACCCTTCCTGGATTCCTGACCCATCGAAGCTTTAAGAGATCACAAAATAATTGACATATTTAAAGCTACTAAGTTCTGGGGAGATTTGTTACACAGCAGTAGATGTCTGGGACAGTTAGTGTACTCTGTGCTTTGCATTAGGTGTTTTCATTTTAATTTAAAAAATGGATTGAATTTTTACTTCTGACTAAATAGTTTTATATTTAGAGAAGACAGACTATAACCACAAAATCTCAATGATTTAATCTAATAGTATTTATTTCTCACTCACTCAAAGTCCAATGTGGATGTTACAGGTTGGGTGGCTCTCCTACAAGCATTGACTCAGGGATCCATATTCCTTCTACCTAATGTCTTTGCTGTCCCCGGTCCTCCTTGGGGTCCTCTGCTGGGTCATCTGTGTTCAGGTAGCCAAAGAGAAAGGGGAGAGAGAGAGTGGAAGATCATGTGAGATGTTTTAGAGGCTGGGTCTGAAAGTGGCACACGTTATTCTGGTCCACGTTGCACTGGCTAGAACTAGTCCCTGACTCAAGGGAGCTGGGAAGTGCAGATTAGCTGTGCACCCAGGAGGAAAAGGTAAGTGTAATGGGAGCATAGCTCTGCTACATTCGCACGCTGGCTGATAGAATCTTATATTATCAGAACTGGAAGGGACATGAGAGATCGGCTTCTCCAAGTGTGGTCCACCAGCATCAGGACCACCTGAGAGGGACTTGTTAAAATGCAGATTCTGGGGCCCCACCTGCTGAGTCAGAACCTCAGGAAGTGGGTTCTAGCCAGTTGATTTTTGCCAAATCCCCCCCAGTTCTTGTTACGTACACTAAGGTTAGAGAGTCACTTACCAGTTCAACCCTGTCACTGTACAGATAACAAAGTTGAGGTCCAGAGAAAGGACGTGACCTCCATACGTTCCTTCCAGCTACTCACAACCTGAGGCCAGAGCTGGGGTTGGGGACCTGTGTGCTGAGGCCCATCCAGTCCTCTTGCCACGCCCCTCCCAGGGTTCTGCATCATAGCTGGCCAGGACCCCGATGGTGTGCCCTGGCAGAGCGTACTCGGTTACTGGATTGTAGCCTTGGCCCCCAATTCAACAACCACACATACTTGCTCTGAGACACCAACAGGGAAATCCAGCCCAGTGCGGTAGAATCACAGCGTTTTCCTTGAAAAGTCTCATCAGTTTATAACCAAGAGTCCCCTGCAGTTTAGCTTATGACCAGATCTAGTCCAGAATCAAGGCCTGTTATATCTTGGACATTCCTAGCCAGAGTCGGGGACCCGGAATAGTGTTTTGATAGCGAAATTGGAATCCTATAATAATTTCTCTTATGTCACTCTGCAGGCCTACCTTATCTTTAAAGCTGTAATGTGTCCTAATGACATTCTGATAGAGCTAGCTTGTAGGGGAGGCCTTGGTGGTAATGAAAGGCATGGGGAGGAGAGGGAAACTGCATATTTTCCAGAGCTCTTGATGAAAGCAGCCAATGCTTATTAGCATGCATTCCACACAATTTCCATGATGATGCTATAATTTAAAACACTGACTGAAAGACCTAATAAAGGAGGTGAAACTAGCTTTCTAAATTTGCTGAACAAATTGCTCATCTCTCCCTCCATCAATCTTCCTTCTCTTGAGCAAAATGTAAACTTTGGAACAAAGAGTGAAGATACTAGGGTTTTGACTGATCTTTCTGTTAACAGTATTCTGCTGTGTGGCAGCTGCATTGTAAGCATTCGAGTTCTGATTCTAAGCATGTATGTGAAAGTTCCCATGAAAAAAAATCTTCAAGTCACTGTCTACCTTCTGAGTTTGGGGGACAAACGGGGGTAAATTAACAAAGGATACTTATCACGCTCCCCAACCTTTGCTGAAATCACTTAGTTTCAATTACTTTGATTAATCACTAAAGATTTTGTAAGCAGCTAAAACATCTGCCTTCCCATATTGGCGTGAAGGAGAATGAGAATGTAGATAAGACCTTCAGGGCATCAGGAAACCGGTGATGGTTCCAGGCCCAGTGAGATGGTGGGTGTCCTTACCCCCCTGATGCCTAGCTGAACGATTTGGCTCCCAGCACAAGCTCATCGCACTAGCGATGGTGTGGAGCTCATCGTGAACAGCATGGGATTTGCACAGGGCCTGCGAGCAGGGTAGATGGAGAAAATCAGAGATGACGCCTGCCTCCTCCCCCTCAGTTGTGATCAGGTACTGCCACTTTGCAGTCTGGCCCCTCACTCCAGGGGCTCCAGGGTTGTTCCCAGTTATCACTTCTCTTGTCAGGAAGCACTGTTGGAGTTAAGTTACTCGGGACAGGAAGACTGGACAGGGCACGAGGTGGCCAGCCTGTAGAAAGGCAAACCTGATCTTTGACTGAAATGAGTAAACAGACCCAGTCAAGATGGTGAGTGTTCTGGTCAGCTATTGCTGCATAACAAACTACCCCCAAATTTAGTGGAGGGTAGGGTGGGTTCTCTGGGAAGCAGACTCTGAGCTGGAGAAGAGCATGCAGGATGTTCCTTAAGAACTACTCTTAGAATCAAGTCTTCCAAGGGAGAGGAAGCAGTAGGAGTGGGCAGAGAAAGTCATGCTGCCTTGCCGCTCAGTGACAGCCCCGGCTGGCCCGACACAGTCCTGGAGCCAGAATGACTCTTGAGAGTTGCCCCACATTAGGCTGAGGTGACCTGGCTTTTATATCAAGGGTGCGCAAACTGGCAAGTCTTACAAATCAGGTGGCCACCTCTCTTTGTAAATAAAGTTTTACTGGAACACAGTTCCACCTCTTCGTTTACGTAGGATCTAAGGCTGCTTTCACGCTGCTTGCGTAGAGCTGAGTAGTTGTGACAGAAGCTGCATGGCCCAGGAAGCCTAAACTATTTAATATCTTGCCATTTCTAGAAGTGAGTCAACCTCAGCTTTATGTTTCCACAGTAGCCATTGGCTGTGGGCTTCCAGGGAAAGGACAAGACCTTGGGCAGTGGCTCTGCAGCAGAGGTGAGCCCTGCTGGATGAGGGCTGAGGGCTGTGCTGCTTCCACACCCAGCACTGGGGACAGCAGGTCCTTCCTCAAGGGGAATGTGTGCAGTGCTCATGGTGTCCACCACAGCGGATTAAAATGACCGTTGCATTAGGTGGTTCAGGAACTCTGGAAGGGCTCAGATGGACAGTCTGACCTCCATGGCCTCATCTGGGCTGGAGGGTTCACTGCCAAGATTCCCTCCTCACTCAGTGCTCCTTTGCCTCTTTCTCTCTCTCTCTCTCTTTTTTTTTTTTTTTTGTGGTACGCGGGCCTCTCACTGTTGTGGCCTCTCCCGTTGCGGAGCACAGGCTCCGGACGCGCAGGCTCAGCGGCCATGGCTCACGGGCCCAGCCGCTCCGCGGCATGTGGGATCTTCCTGGACCGGGGCACGAACCCGTGTCCCCTGCATCGGCAGGCGGACGCTCAACCACTGCGCCACCAGGGAAGCCCCGCCTCTTTCTCTCTTTATGGGGCATCTCATCTTCTGGGGGTTCTCCATGCCACGGTGTGGTTTCGGGATCATCACACTTCTTACAGGAGGGACTCAAGAGGCAGGATGTGGAAGCCCTGGGCCCATGAAAAAGCATACCGGAGATGACACAGCATCACTCTGCTGTGTCTTATTGGCCAAAGCTATGATGGGGCCCATCCAGATTCAAGGGGATGGAGCCCCAGATGCAAGGTCACAGCACAGAGCAGGGGGCGGGAAGTGCTGTTGCACCGTCTTTGGAAAATCCACAGTGCCTCAGTGGGCCGGGTCTCGGAGCTGTTTGAGCACATCCTTCCCACCTCCACAGTCGCCATCATCACGAGGGTGGCTTGAAATGACCATGGTGGGAATATGACACCTCGGGGATGGGCTTTGCCCCAGCCCAACCCCAGAGAGCCGGTTGTTAAGTATGGCCCAGCACACCGTGGCTGCCGTGGTCGGGGCAGCGGGGGTTACGATTTGAAGCAAGGCAAGAAGAAAGACAGCACTGCTGATTGATTGCCGAGGTACTCAACATATCCTGGGACATCAGAACAACTCTAGGGAGTGTCTCTTATTACACAAAACAGGAATCCCAGGTGTGGCGAGATTGGGTAACTGGGCAGGATTCGAACCGGGCTCTCCTCACCCTCCACCAGGTCTCAGGAAGATGAAATAGGCTCCTTGTCACGGGCCTGAGGGAAGCTCAGGTTGGGCGAGAGGGAGGAAAGCCAGCCAGAGAAGGAAGGGGAGCAAAGGCCTGGCCGGGGCAGCCGTGAGGTTCCTGGGAAGGACTCAGGCCTCCACATCGGGCCCAGCTGTGTGGACACTGGAAGATTCGCCCCAACTCCTAGCAACCAAACCCCAGCCCTTTCTTATTGTCAGGAAACTTATCAATGTTTTAAAGGCACAAGCAGGCTGTGTGAGCAAGGGGGAGTGGGGAAGCCACTGAAGGGGAGGCAAAGAGAGGAAAGGCCGACACCATATTTACAGGAGCATCTGTAATGCTCCCCTGACCGGAAGTACAGTGGTTAAGCCAGACCAATGGACTTGAAAGGGGGAGAGGGGAGAAGCAGGGCAGGAAGGGGACTTTCATGATGGAGCCCGCCCTTCGGCAGGTGGCATGGATTCTTCCTTTATAACAGTACCGGTTCCACTGACTGGGCCTCAGCCTAAAGCTAGACCTGCCTGCCGCGGGCTTTACGTGTATTTATCATCATTAGTCCTCAAAACCCTCAGAGGAATGGGTCCTATGATTCCCATTTGATAAGAAAACGAGGCTCAGCAAGAAGGAGTAACCTTCTGGCCACAGAATCAAGGTTGGCGTTGGATGTGCCAGCCCTGGACCATCTCCCCACCGTGCGGCCGCGATGCCACAGTTTACCTAAGGAATGGCCGCGCGGGCCAGAGAGCAAAGAAGCAAACGGATGATAGAGCGTCTTTCTCAGCGTTAGTTGGTTCACAACTTTCCTTTTTTTCCTTCTTTCTGTTCGCTAGAGTTGAAAGATTCCCTCTCCCTGTTTTGTTGGTTTTAAGAGGAATAAAGAAGACAAAATGTGCGACGCAAAGGGCTGCACGGAGTTGGGCAGGGAGCCAGTGCAGGGGCGCAAGGCCGAGGGCGGTGAGGCTGGGACGGTGCGTTGGTGGAGGGGCGTTGCTGCATCAGCTGCAGGCCTCTGCCCCCCAGGCAAGGCTCAGGCTCTGTGGCAGAAACGCTCTTGGGTCCAGGGAGGTGGAGGAGTCACTTCGCCCTCCCCTCCGGATAAAATTTAAATATCAGAGGGAGGCCTTGCAGCGGGAGGATGCAATTAAGACTTCCGAAAACTGATCCTCAGTTTTTAGTGTGCTAAGAATCACCTGGGGTGCTTGTTTAAAATGCTGCCTTCCTGGTCCCCACTCTTAGAAACTCATGCAGCAGGTTGGACGTGAGGCCCAGGGTCCGCATATTGAAAACATCCCAAGCAATTCTGGTGCCAGGAGATCCTGAGCCAGGCTAAGAAAAACACCCACTTGGAGGGTGATGGTGCAGGATCTGAAACTCTTCTTTTACAAAAATAGCTTTTTTGTCATTATAATTTCATCTCAGGAGCACCAGTTTTCTTATTCTGGATGTAGATGTGGTAGGTATGTTTATGGAGCTGTCTTGCTGAAAGAAAGATAAGGCACATATGGTTATGTGCATAATTGCAGTTAATTATTATGTTGTGAACATATGGTTAAACTCGATAAAGATTAACTTATAAAAACGCTTATTAAAAGTTCCCTGTTATTTGCTATTCATCAGTACCATGGATTTTTTTAGGGGAGTGTGTTCATTCATCCACTTAATTAAAAGTTTTTTCATTCTTGCTGCGTGGCTGGCCCTGTGCAAGGATGGGGAGACTGCACGCAGTGGGCCAGCAGCCGGGAGCTGACTGCTGCCCTCTAGGGCTTTACAGTCTGGCCAGGGAGACAGATTCATCAAAACCCCAACAACCACGGGCATTTCGATTTTGTGTATGTTTATTCTTATTTGTTAAGGTGTTTGTTAAGTTCATTACTAAATGTGATTTTTATAAACTTAGAAGTATTTACATATATACAAATACAAAGCATACAAACAAAAAATCCTTGTCAGGCCATATATTGTGATTTGGGTTTTTAAAAAAATTGGCTAATACAGAGATTTTGAATTTTCCAGGTGTCTCTCTTTGGGCTAGGAAGATATAGTCTATAAATTCTATACAAAGTTGGATTGTAGTTTTTTTTTTTAATCAGTGAGTTAAGACTTCCTCTCTGAACATGTTTAATTAAGATGTCTGAAGGATGCATTAATTTTTTTCTGCATCACATTTCTACTCTCTCCCCTATTTGTGAACCTAGCACATTAGGAAAGCAGTACCCAAGTGCTTTCAAGCACAAATGTACCTGAATGCAGAATTCTTATCCAACAGGGAGAAGCACAGAGAATTCTGATTCCTTGCTTAGCAGTTTCAGCATGTCCTCAATGCTATTTTCTTGCCAGACACTTGAGCGTGCAAATCATCTATGAGAGAACAAATCAATATGAGACAGAACTGTCATCGATAACCTCTGCCTCTTGATTTGCAGTGTTGCAGGTGGTGAGCTCTTTGACTTCTTAGCTGAAAAGGAATCTCTGACTGAAGAGGAAGCAACTGAATTTCTCAAACAAATTCTTAATGGTGTTTACTACCTGCATTCCCTTCAGATTGCCCACTTTGATCTCAAGGTATGTTGCTTGGTGTGAATCAGATAAAAGCTTACACGTACCACAGCGTTCGCTGTCTGCTAAGAAAAACTGAGGGCGTCCCAAAGAGATACACGTTTTTTTCCTAGAGGGGTTTAACCAATGAAATTGTCAATATAAATCAGCAAGTGTATAAGCATGCCTACTACAGGAATTCCTAACCAATGTGTGAGATAGAGGCTTAAGATTAATGATTACATTTGAGAATTCTTGGGGAAGAATCAAGGGGTCTTACCAGCCAGGTCTTTAAGAAAGGGGGCTGCTGTTGGTTATGGGGTATTTTCAACCTAGAGTACCCATTGGCTGCCCAGTTTCCCTCCCCTTCTGGCTACAAGGCATATAAGATGGAAGGTGTCTTGATCTCTACTCTCTCTCGATGCAAAGGCTTCTGGGCTGACTCAGTCTCTGGCAATCAATCAAACCAAACTCTGAGACTGGCTAATTGTGGTCTTTGCTTGGCTGGAGGCAAGGCATTATCGGACATAAAAAGGCACATCATACTCCCATCCATCACAGAGGTGATGGTCTCTCTGAGAGGGGAAGATATACATACGAGCAACAGAAGTGGCAATGTAAGATTCAGGTACAATCCGAGGCAGCGAGAAGATTATCACAAAAAGTGTGTGGTTGATTGCCAAGTGAGTGATTCAGACCATTGGAGCTAGGATAGATGTAAGAGAAGGGAAGCTTTTCTCCATACTTATTGTAGCAGAGCCGTCAAGACCCCATCTGGATCCCCCAGCACTCACTAACGCACACCCCAAAGACTGCTGCTGGGAGCTGGAAATGCCAAAGAGTAAATGCCTACTGAAGCAGCTCTTAGCAGTGGAGCTGGGGAGAAGGTGGATAAATACCCCAACTCCCTCGTGCTTCAGTTGAAAACTTCTGAGTGCTGCGCTTTCTCCCCAAGTCCTCCAAAGGGATTGTGCTCCAGTCGCCCCTACCTTGATAAGACACTTTGTATCAGCTTCCTTCCTTCTGTTTCCTGTCTCCCCATTCCTCTACCAAGTATTCCCTGGAGTCCCCTCCTACATAAGCTGCTTGCATCCAAATCCATGTCACAGGTCTGCTCCTGGGAGAATCTAAACCAACACATTTATTTTTCCTAGTGTTCTCTTGCAACTACTCTTTCATCCCTACGTTTTGGTTGCTTTTTCAGGGAAGAGGAAGAATTACCTGCCATCTTGTCCTCAGCATAACATATTACAGGGTTTTTTAAATTGTGGAAAAATAAACATAATATAAAATTTACCATTTTAACCATTTCAAAGTATGCAGTTAAGTGACATTAAGTATATTCACATTGTTGTACAACCGTCACAGCCATCTATTTCTGGAAATTATTGATCTTCCCAAACTGAAACTATGTACCCATTAAACACTAACTCCCCAACCCTCCTACCCCCAGCTCTGGCATCCACTATTCTACTTTCTGTCTCTATGATTTTGCATATTCTAGGTATTTCATGTAAGTGGAATCACGCACTATTTCTCCTTTTGTGACTGACTTATTTCAGTTCACATAGTGTCTTCAGGATTCATCCATATTGTAGCACATGTCAGAATTTCCTTTCTTTCTCAGGCTGAGTGGTATTCCATTGTATGGATAGACCACGTTTTGTTTATCCATTCATCTGATGGGCATCATGTTATTTCCACCTATGAACAATTGCTGTACTATTTTTCTTTTTTTTAAAGCCTGAAAACATAATGCTTTTGGATAGAAATGTTCCCAAACCTCGGATCAAGATCATCGACTTTGGATTGGCCCATAAAATTGACTTTGGAAATGAATTCAAGAACATATTTGGGACACCAGAGTTTGTTGGTAAGTTTTCTTATTCCTGTGGTCATTCATTTCTCATAAACATTATGCTGGCAAAATTCACCCTGCTGCAGCATCATTTCCCTGGTACATGTTTCTGGTTTATACATGAAGATTAGAATCTGTTGGTTCACTTTCTTCCCCAACTAAATGTGCGTTCATTTCCTCTTAGCTCCTGAGATAGTCAACTATGAACCTCTTGGTCTTGAGGCAGACATGTGGTAAGGAGCATGTTCTTGATGTTGTCACCTTTCTGATTTATTTTACTATTCTTCTGATGTTGTTTTTCTTTTTATTTTGTGTCTAGGAGTATTGGGGTAATAACCTATATTCTGTAAGTACCCAAATCCACAGCTCACGTTCTTTTCGTTTTTCTTTGAGACCGTATGTTTTACTGACCATTCTATGTGTCATGTTGATCAGTTCAGCTTATGTATGCTTTTTTTTTTTTTTTTTTTGTGCGGTACGTGGGCCTCTCACTGTTGTGCCTCTCCTGTTGCGGAGCACAGGCTCCGGACACGCAGGCTCAGCGGCCACGGGTCAGGGGTCCAGCCGCTCCACGGCATGTGGGATCTTCCCGGACCGGGGCACGAACCCGTGTCCCCTGCATCGGCAGGCAGACTCTCAACCACTGCGCCACCAGGGAAGCCCTATGCTTTTTAAACATATTCATTTTACACCTCCACAACATGTTTAGTTTATACTAATGAAACATTTTCTCCTAATTTGAAATGAATCATCAGAAACTGCAGCATAATCACTGAAAGAAAGCATGGCTGTCTATTACTGCTGAGAAAATAGGAAAGGCTTTCTTTTTCTTTTTTTTAAACTACTAAATGCTGTTCTAAATTAACTGTCCTTTGCATTAAGCTGAAGCTTTTGTGCATGACAATTAAATGGCCTATAAAATGTAACTGAATTCTAAAGTGACCGCTCAAGCACCAGATTATAATGTTATTCCTCACTCCCTTTATCAGATATTGTAGGAACAGAATGACAACACAAGAGGGACTTACTCACGTTCTGTGCCCTGTTTTATTAACAGCCTAAGTGGGGCATCCCCATTTCTTGGAGACACTAAACAAGAAACGTTAGCAAACGTATCTGCTGTCAACTACGAATTTGAGGAAGAATACTTCAGTAATACCAGTGCCCTAGCCAAAGATTTCATAAGAAGACTCCTCGTCAAGGATCCAAAGTGAGTGTCCATTATACCTGAAAGGTGCCCAGCTGTGGCCTCAGCTAGACGAGAGTTAGCACCTGTCCTGTGCACACGGCCACGTTTATGCGACCCTGGTTGTTTCCTCCTGGCAAAGAGACGCATGCCGTGTGAAACGCTTCAGAAAATGCAGGCAGGGCCCTTTGTACCTGCTCAGTCAGCCCCTGCAGGCACAGTGAAATAATCACACAAAGACTGATGTTGTTTTCGGCTCCGTGAAGCAGGCCCCGAACTGCATTTTCCAGAGCATCTCCTTGGTAGGCCCAGCCGGCATGGAAACAACCTTAGTGTTTGCTTCTATGGTCACCGCATTTTTTTTCTTTCCCCTCCCCCCACAAAGGAAGAGAATGACAATTCAAGATAGTTTGCAGCATCCCTGGATCAAGGTAAGTTGCATATTGCGATTGGTTTGGGGATTATAGGGCGACCTGGAATTCGTTTGTCCTAGGGTATCACTAGGCACTATGGGTTCTAACCACGGTCACGTCTGGAGTCTTGTGTTTGCTGTTGGTGCTATACTTTAAGACAGCTGACAGCTGAGAGAATCCTCATGATGACGGAGGTAGAAAGGAGTGAGCTACCACAGTGCAGGACTGTGATGAGGAACTGAAGGGCAGGTCCACTCAACAACGTCGAGTTTGATTGTGGGATATTAGCCCAAACAATATTTTTGAAAATTCTTGAATTAACTTCCAGCATTTAAGTATCATATCAAATCTGGATTTCCAGCTTCTCTTGAAAAATCTGAAGATCTATCAACACTGAGCCCTCATTCTGCAAGGCTGCCAGAAACTCTGCCCAGTTGCCTTTGTACCAGGCCAGCAGCCACCCCCGATGTATATACACATTTACATTGTTTGCCTGGCGCCTGTCAGCATTTGGGTTAAAGAACTGAAGTTGCTTCAGCTAGACCAGAAAGGACTAAGGGTGGGGAAGCATGGCAGTTACAGAATAAAATCATGGAACCATTGTGGTGCAGTAACTTGCGTTGCAGAAGTAGGTTTGGGGCAGCTGGAGACCTCTGTCTGTGCCAGCTCCCAGCAGTTGCCTGGGCTTCCCTAGAAGGCAACGGTGTCTCCTTCCTTCAGAGGTAGAGTTGCATGGCCTCCTGAAAAAATGCAGTAGGAGGGATTTTAATGCTGTAAGATAGACCTAATTTGCTAACATCTGAGGTCCCAACCAGCTCTAAATTACTTGATGATGTTAAGTTCACGTGCCTCTCAATATGGCCTCACCATGAATCATGCCATTCCCAGATCCTCTTATGGAAAGTTGTAATTCAGCTTGTCCAAGCTCAACTTTGCAACTTTCCCTCAAGATCCAGTCTTCATGGATTTGCGCAAACCCTTAGCCACAAGAGTTTAGCCTCTGGAGACTAGGTTCCTGGATCAGGCATATCATCCCAACTCATTTTGTTACTTTAGCAAGGTGAATATGTAAGCGTCCCAAACAATGAGAGGATTTCAAAAGTTGTCATGTAACGCATTTCTATAATTTGAGAGCTCTAAATTGTCTTTCTTGGATTTTCATTTTAGCCTAAAGATACCCAACAAGCACTTAGTAGAAAAGCATCGGCAGTAAACATGGAGAAATTCAAGAAGTTCGCAGCCCGGAAAAAATGGAAAGTAAGATTGTTTGATTTGAAGGGATTAACGAATTCTGTGTCCCCTGTGGCTCTCCCTCTGTTCAGGGCTCACTTCTTCTGATACTGGCAATGCAGAACTGCATCCTTTTTAAAAATTCACTCTGTAGTCATCTGCACCATTGCCCTATTTTCAAAGACAATCAAAAATACTATTTCAGTCCTATTAACTCATCTTTTCACATGTAATTTTGCATTTTTTTAAATTAAAACCATTCCCAAGGCAAATTTTTAAATCAGTGCAATAAAATTATAGTGCAGTCTTTTTCTAAAGGCAACAAGCCACATTTTAAATAGATTTGTTTCTTGCGGTAGGCACCATAGCATTATGATTATACCAGAACTTGTGTAAATGGTTCTCTAAATCCAGCCTTGGTCTGTGAGTGGTTGGGATGGGGGTGGGGTGTGACCATGAGCGTCTGCGATGTGATCCCTTCTCAGTGCGGATGGTTTCTGCAGGGGCTGAGTAAGATGTGGCTCTAAAGGGCATTCCAGCCAAACTTGAACAAATGAAAATTCAGGGTTAAGAAGGGGACAGGATGGCTTCCTGTGCACAGGGTCATGTCAAGCCCAGAGGAAGCAGGTACTTGCCATGTCTCCTCATCACTGGGCCAGAAGTGTACCTCATTGTACTCATCAGGTTGGGGATGGCTTGATAGAGATGAGGAGGACCACAGCCATGGGTTACTCAAGACTTGACTCTTAGTCTCAAAGAAGCCTTGAAAATAAGGCTTAAAATGTAGAGTGAACCACCGTAAGGTTCTCTTTCTCTCCCTCTCTTTCATTCATGTACAGACACTCACACACACACACATTCTTTACCTGTTGCTTCTGCCTTTGAGAGTAAATGCAGAGGTGTTTGTCCTATAGGCTAAAGAGTCCCCAACCTGCTCATTTCCAACAACTGAATGAGTTTTGAGAGTCACACTGTCTGCCATTACCAACTTGCCTGGGCACCAAGGACACAGGGCAAGACCCTTGCATACCATGATTCTCTGAGGGGGGACGTGCAAGGGCTTTGTTAGGGTAAGATCCCATTCCTCAAAGAGTAGAGAGTGAATATGGAGAGAGAAGGGATGCATCCAGTTCTGCAGCTTAATAATGAAATGCAGGAGAATCTCTCTCTATTGTTGTCTTGATTTCTAAGACCTTTAGAAATTTCTTTAAGCAAATATGATCCGGGCTTCCCTGGTGGCGCAGTGGTTGAGAGTCCGCCTGCCGATGCAGGGGACACGGGTTCGTGCCCCGGTCCGGGAAGATCCCACATGCCGTGGAGTGGCTGGGCCCGTGAGCCATGGCCGCTGAGCCTGCACATCCGGAGCCTGTGCTCCGCAACGGGAGAGGCCACAACAGTGAGAGGCCCGCGTACCATAAAAAATAAAAAAAAATATGATCCAACCTGCTTGTGGGATCGCCCACCCCTGAAGAATAATACACGCTGTCAGCCTTGAATGCTATCTCAAAGGCTTTGTCATTTGCACTAATTTGAGTCTTGTTATGTAAGCTCTCTCTCCTCCTCTCCCCCTGCATTTTTTTCACTCTCTCTCTCTCTCTCTCCCTTTTTTTTTTAAAGCAATCTGTTCGCTTGATATCACTGTGCCAAAGATTATCCAGGTCATTCTTGTCCAGAAGTAACATGAGTGTTGCCAGAAGCGATGATACTCTGGTAAGCAAACATTTTCCCCAGATAGGTTTGTTCTTAGCACCGTGTATTTACCGTGTTTAGGTTGTTTAATTTGTTCAGCAACCCAGAAAACCTGAAGTCTTGGAAACATCAGGCCTGTTCTTCTCCTCTTGAGAGGGGGAGTTGGGGTGGCTGATTGGATCTACTCTGTTACTGTTTCGTCCTTTTTCCTCTTTGTTTTGATTGGCTGTACCTACTACCTCTAACACTACCACCTTCCCACCCTCCTCTCACCCCCAACACAGTTTGATAAAAGAGAGGCTTGCCAGTAGAAGAGGAAAGATCATATTCTAATTTTCATGAACTAAAACGAGAGCCCTCTGTTTCCACCAACCTTGGAGAATCTTAGACTGTACTAGTACAAAAGGGGCAGACAACCCTCCTTCTGAACACATACACACACACACACACACACACACACACACACACACGCACACACACAAACACACCAGAAAATCAGGGGAAATGCAGTGGGGTTTGCTGATATAGTTCGTGGTAGACCAGAAGGCTAAACCCACTCACTTTGTTGACGTTGTATTGATTTCTAAAGGCCCTTGAGAACAACTCCACGACTTTTTTCCCTTAATCCAAACTGAAACCTAATCACAGATTAACTCTTCAGATATGACTGGACACATCAGAATTCAACGAGACTTTCCCCAACAGTCAGACAACGGGGCTTTGTGAACCCTGGAGGTAAAGGGGACTCCAGAAAAGGCAGAAAGGGTGGTTCTGTGGGAACCAGCCTGCTCCTGTAACTGAATAGTCAGTGTTTCCTGAGTGGAATCCGGGAACTCCAAGGGCAGGATCACACATCAGCAGACACCAGCTCTTTTTTTACTCCCTGAAGCCAGTAGTTTTACTCAAGTTCCAGATCTAACCTTATAGCCTGAAAAGAGATAGGAAATTTTAAAAAGAAGTAGGAGAGAAGCAAGTTAGGAGGAGAAGGGAGAGAAAGAGGAGGAAAGCTGGACTGGGGGATTGTTTGAGGGTGGCCGTGGAACCAGGACAAGATATAAACTATTAATCTAAGTAAGGTGATGAGAACAATGAAATCTTACAAATTAAAATTGCCCTGAATAATCAATTGGGAGACAGTTTGTTGCAATGAAGAGTTTAGGGTAAGAGAGGGACAGGGCTTGTGTAGAAAGAAGCTCCAGGTGGGAAGACCCCCCTCCCCAGCCCTCAGGGTCTCTCTCTCATCATCTCAGTGTCCTGCTGATCGTGAGGCTGTGTTACAACAACGTGCTTATTCCTCCCATTCTCCCATTTCTTGTCACTCTCACTTTCAGTCAAATGTCTCTTAGTCTTCAACTTGGATTGTGATAGAAAAGCAAAACCAGTGGTGTTCTTAAACATGTACTCTGTGCAAATATTATTATGTCTCTCATGAAGCTTGTTTGGATTCAGATTTATAGAGAAGAGAAAGCAGAGTTCAGAGAAATGCCTTCTCCATTCTACTCCCCATAGGCACAGGTTCAGCCTCTGTAGGTACGCTTTTCCAGATTTGAAATTTTAGTAGCAGTACCTCTGTAAGTCCAAAACTTTTGTCTGGGACTTTTCTAGCTTATTTTTTTTGTTTTAATTTACCATATTGTGCAAATTTCTTATTATTTATATTTAAGAAAGTACTTTAACAAAGTAGCAAAAATTTAACAAACTTACTGTTCCACAGTATCTAGTTATTTTCTCTTTGTAAATGAAATGCAACCATTTTCCCATTTCTGGCCTTTATTTTTACATTTCTCCCCTTTTCATACCTTTTTTTAAAAATAATTGTGACCAGCTTTCAGAGAATTTTGCTATGTTATAGAATACCTAGAGAATGAAGAATTTCTAGTGCTCAAAAAATGACAATCTGTAATTGCAAAAATTACAAAGTAAGACTTCCTTATTCAAAGATATTATTTCCTTGGTTCTATGGTTTTTAGAATCTGAGTTACACCTGAAATTTTCTACAGTGGTTTCTGGGACTATATGTTTTTAAAGATTCCTAAGGTAAACACAAAGTGTAGTTTGTCATCAATCGTTGTTCTAAATCTGAATCTTAAGAGATGTTTGCTCTCTGGGTAACAATGCAGGCAACATAAAGACACTGATAAATAGTAGGTGAAGGGGCAAAAAATGACCTCCTGCTTCCCTTCATGACCAGGTGGATTTGGGGATTAAATGGCTTACTTTCCCCTGAACACTCCTTTTAATAAATGAGCATTGGTTTCTCTGATGTTGGTAAAAGGAGCAGCATGACCAACAATCTAACACTTTTTCCCTCTTCCACGTCTCTCTCAAGGATGAGGAGGACTCCTTCGTGATGAAAGCTATCATCCACGCCATCAACGATGACAACGTCCCAGGCCTGCAGCACCTCCTGGGCTCCTTGTCCAACTATGACGTTAACCAACCCAACAAGGTCTGATGCTGTCCTGCCGGGGTAGTGGGGGTCGGGGGGTCATGGTGATTGGGCACGTCCAAGTCCAAGGTGGAAAGACCCCATCTGCTCTTCATTCTCCCTTACTGTTGTAAGCTCCATACTGTGGGGAAAATCACTTCTGCTTAGAAAGTGAGCTGAGTTAGGAAGAAGGTCTTTTTGCATTGAGGGCCTTTCTACACGCACCTAGCACTCGCCTCTAACCATGAAAATTTAAATGTGCTCATCGTGCAAATGAAAATGTCACTTTGGATTGTGAATCCAAAAGAGGAAGTTGTTGTGTCCTTCTGACTGTCTTCCATTCCTGTCACGCAGGACAGGAATGTGTCCTGTGTCTGTGGAGACACAGGAAGGTATCTGGGGCAGCAGGGGTAGTTTGGGCTTTTCCTTTCCTACCAAACCTGAAAAATAGGTATTTTTTTTCCTTGCCTTTTCCAGCATGGGACACCACCGTTACTTATTGCTGCTGGCTGTGGGAATATTCAAATACTACAGTTGCTCATTAAAAGAGGCTCAAGAATCGATGTCCAGGATAAGGTCATAATTCTGTTTTATTGCAAAGGAATCAATTTTTTAAGTATTTCCAAATGTCTCTAATCAAAAGGTAATAGAGAAAAATAACACATATGCCCTACTTCGCTTCTCAGTTTCCTATAAAGGAAGATGAACTACTTGAATAGCCTGTTCCTGTCTAACATGTTACAGAGAAAAAGGCAAACATTCATCTTCCTCGTGGCTCAGTTGCCCGGCATCATCCTTTCTTTGTGTCCTGCCCCAGATTGACTCCTTACTGATCATATTTACTCAGCGGTGTTATTTGATGTCACATTGAAAATGTTTTAATTATCCAATTAATCTCATCAGAAATGTATTTGCCCGCACATTAATTAGGGCAACAGAGTAAGGAGGTGTAGACCACATTGGAAGTGTAGACACAAGTGATGATCAGCTAAGCGTCATTACAACGGGTCTGTCATCAGCTTCCATAGACTTTCAACTGAGCTGTAAAGGGACTAGATCTGGCCCTTGACAATATAGGGAATTCTAACCAGAAGTGGAAATGAAGGTTTTAGGAAAAGAAAAACAACTTTTTATTTCGAAATAATTCTAGATTTACCAAAAAAAATCTGCAGAGATAGTATAGAGAGCTCCCTTATCCCTTTCACCCAGCTTCCTGGAATGTTAACGTCTCACATAACCTTGGTCCCTTTGTCAAACTGAAAAGTGAAATGGGGTTTTATTCCTCTTGGGAGTTGCTCCTTTGGAGTTTGTCATCACATAGGAAGGGAAATATAGCAACTGAGTGATGTTTGCCTTCAGATCCCGTCTGGGAATGTGACTCTGCCTTGGTTTTTCTACAGGGTGGATCCAATGCCATCTACTGGGCCTCTCGGCATGGCCACGTAGATACCTTGAAATTTCTCAATGAGAACAAATGCCCTTTGGATGTTAAAGACAAGGTAAGGCCACCTCTCTTCTTAAGGAAAGTAATAAAAGGCATGCCTTCTGCATCATGACCCAAAGAACAAGGATTCAGGACCAAAATCTTCCTACAGAGAATTTAAGTAGAAGTTTCTTTTTGCTGGTGGCTTAGTCTAATATTAAAATCAGGGGGATTTCCTGGTGGCGCAGTGGTTGAGAGTCCGCCTGCCGATGCAGGGGACGCGGGTTCGTGCCCCAGTCCGGGAGGATCCCGCATGCCGCGGAGCGGCTGGGCCCATGAGCCATGGCTGCTGAGCCTGTGCATCCGGAGCCTGTGCTCCGCAACAGGAGAGGCCACAACAGTGAGAGGCCCGCGTACCGCAAAAAAAAAAAAAAAATTTTTTTTAAATAAATAAATAAAATCTGATTTTACTTGAAATCTGCCAAGTGTTTTCCATGTTATATAAGCAGTGAACTATCTTCCCCATAACATGAAAACTCAAAGTTCAGCCAGAAAGACAACCGGAAAGTGACCTGAGTCCTGGTCCTCTTCTCGACCCGCCATGTGCACATCTCTACCATTCTCTTCCTCTTTGATGTGACTGACTGACGGTGCTGACCTTACGATCACTGGCACTAGAAGGGTTAATGAGACAATGCAAGTAAAGTAAGGCTTTTGGGGTAAAGATGTTATCAGAATGATTGGTTTAGGAAGATACCTTACTTTCACGTACCCATGTTTCATTCAGTCCACACAGCAGCCCTGTGAATTCATTGCAGGGCTGGGACCTGAACTTAAGATTCCTATTTTCTCATCTGTTATGTATTCCATTATGCAACCCCTCTCTGATTCTACTACTAGTAGACTGATTTGTCATGTTCAGTCAGGGCTGCCACATACAGTTGTATGGATGTGCACTGCACCATATCTAAGGGAGGACATTTACATTAAAGACATACGTTTATTTTTTTTCATTATTATTTTTAAAATATTTATTTATTTATTTTTGGCTGCATCGGGTCTTTGTTGCAGCACTTGAGATCTTTCGTTGTAGTGCGCGGGCTCTTCGTTGTGGCCCGTGGGCTCTGGAGCACGTGGGCTCTGTAGTTGTGGCTCGCATACTCGGTAGTTGCGGCGTGCAGGCTTAGTTGCCCCATGACATATGGGACCTTAGTTTCCTGACCAGGGATCAAACCTGCATCCCCTGCATTGGAAGGCAGATTCTTAACCATTGGCCCACCAGGGAAGTCCCAACATACATTTATTATAACAGTTTTCTGCCGGGTGGCAACAAGTATCTCATTCTGTTATGTTTTTAGATCAGTTTATTCTGACAGTTTCATGGCAGATATAAAAAAAATCTTAAGGAAGTTGCATCTATTACTAATGCATATAATGTTATTGTATGGGCTAATGGTAATGTTTTTTAAAATCTCTGAGAATGTAAGAAATGACATTCTAAACATAGACAAAATGAAATCAGAAACTTGGTACTAAATAAAACCCTGTGTTTAAAGAACTTAATTTTAAAAAAGGAATTTTGTGTTTTGAAAAAAAATCACATAGCTGGAAGCGTCAGTATATAATGAAAATTGAGACCAGCTATCACAAGAAAGGGAACGCACTCTTACTTAGGGAGGGAGGGTTATCACACACAGGATGAGCCAGGTGTGTGGATTTAACGCTAGCTACATAGTGGGTGCCCCACCCCAGGGTCCTTGGCCCAGTCACCAAAGGGGCATCTGGCCTGAGAGGGGCAGGTACCACCTCAGGGGAGGAGGTGGAGCCAGGCGTGGGTGGGAGTGGGACGGCTCCCAGGGGGCTCTGAATCTTTGGCTGTGTCTTTTGCAGTCTGGAGAGACAGCCCTTCATGTGGCAGCTCGCTATGGCCATGCCGACGTGGTTCAGTTACTGTGCAGCTTTGGCTCAAATCCCAACTTCCAGGACAAGGTGGGTCATGGTACCTGATGTCCTCACTTCTTTCTGCATTTTGCATGGGTATACAGGCAGCCAGGTGATGTGTCTGGGTCTTACGGAGTTTTATCCAAGTTAGGTTTTCTGCTTAGATTACAGAGGGCAGGGACTCGAGCAAAAGCACTAACATTCATTCATCCGTTCATTAATCCTCTGGACAACCCTATAATTCTCATTTTACAGATGAGGAAACTGAGGCAGAGAGAGGTTCAAGAACTTGTCCAAGGTAACACAGCTCAACGGTGCTGGAGCCGGTGCTCAAGCCCACCCAGTCTGGTTCCAGAGTCTGTGTTCGTAACCACTACAGTACAGCCGCCTCTCATAGACAGATACACGTGTCTAATGATGTTGATCATGAATATGTAGACCTCACGACCAACCATTTTTGTTAAAGCTTGGTTGTCTTGGCCCCTTCTTTGCCAGAGCAGTAATCAATTTATGTGACTCATCTTTATGCTATATACATGACAGGAATCTTGGGGCATCAAGATTATTCGAAGAGTTCCTGCTCAGAGAAGGGCTGTCCCATGGTTAGTAGTCTCCAATGAAGTAAAGGACAGACAGCACTTTTACAGGACAGATGATATAAATCCACCCACGCAGAGGCTCTGTTGTTCAGAAGAGCTGAGCCATGGTTCCAGTGGGCTCCGCAAAGTCAGTTGTCAGTAAAATGCTGAGAAAGCTGAATTCGAATTAAGGAAAGCCGTCAGACCCATGCCCGTTATTTCACATTAATGTTTTGCTCCAATAGCTACGATCTCTTTCAATCCGCTGCCTTGAGCTTGCTGCCAGGTTTGGCCAGGACTCTCACCATGCCTGTACTTTCTTTCATAGTCTTGCATTCTCCTCCTCTATGTACTTGTCTCCTTGGCCAGGAAGAAGAAACACCCCTGCACTGTGCTGCCTGGCACGGCTATTACTCTGTGGCCAAAGTCCTTTGTGAAGCCGGCTGCAATGTGAACATTAAGAATCGAGAAGGAGAGACCCCCCTCCTGACAGCCTCCGCCAGGGGCTACCACGACATTGTGGAGTGTCTGGCTGAGCACGGAGCTGACCTTAATGCATCCGACAAGGTGCTTAGTGGGTCAATATATCCCACTTGCTGAAAAGTGATCTGGGGGGCTGGAGGGACCACAAGACTTCTCAGTGACTTTACCTAAAATAACAAACTTGAGTGCAACAAGTTATATCATCCTTTCTCCTCTCCAAAGATTCTGTGATTCTAGATTCTGTTTAATAATTAATATTCATTGGTGGGGTGTAACAAAATTTATGAATTGGTCAGATGACTCGGGTCTCTATTTTTAGCCTTTTTAGCTTTGCAGCAGGTACAGTGATGATCACAGAGCCCAAGACAAATCCTCATTTAGGACTGAAATTGGCAACACACTATTAATTTGTAGATAGACAAAGAAATAGGTGGTTTATTTACTTCCATCACCTGCTATTTTGTAGAAAAACAATAAACTATTCTTATTTGTTTGGCAATCTCAACTCCAGGCCAGGTTTTCCTTTTTTAATGAAGCACATTCAGCGTAATCTGTTCTTACAGTGAACTCGTACTTACAATGAGGCTGTGATGTTGCTGCGTATAGTTAGATCTGGCACACTGTGGTTAATTTAGGAACTGCCACTTGTGGAGTATTTTCTGGGTACAGAGAAGTAGCTCTCAAGTGGGGTGAACTTGCCCCCAGGAGACATTGGTAGTGGCTGGAGACATATTTTGGTCGTCACAGCCAGGGTGAGGCATCTAGAAGATAAAGACCAGGGGTGCTGCTGAACAGCCTACAATTCCCAGGACAGGTCCCAAATGTCAGTAGTGCCGACACTGAGCAAACCCTAGAACAAGTACGTTACAGAGATGTATCCACACTCCCTCTACCCAGCGCCTACAACTCAACACGCTTCTTCACCGGGGGTTCTAGAGCAGGTGAATTCCCGGACTGATGCTCCTATCCATGACAGCAAGTCGCCTTGCTGTCTCAGTTTCTCCTGGTGTCAAATAAAATAATAAACTTTCTACTTAGGAAGTTAGTAAACATGGCTGAGCAAATGTTTGGAAAAGTGTTTTTCAAATACTTGATAAAAGAGGCCATTGGAGTACCAAACGTAACTGAAGTCCTATAAATTCAGAGACAAAAAGGAGTGTGGAGTCTTCCTACCCGAATGTACTGGCCAAGCCTGGGTTAATTAAGCTGACGTTCAGCTTGGTCTGGGATTATTCAGAGTGAGATGTATGGGGCCTCGCCCCGACCCCACCAGGAGTAAAGTTCACGGTTTTAATCCTCCTTCAGGCTTTGCAGTAATGGTCCCATTGCCAGTTAAACCTGGCCCAGTGCAGCTGGAAAGGGAAGCGTCCAGGCCCACGTGCCCAAGCGAAAGCGCTCACGGCCCTGGTGTTTGTTGCAGGACGGACACATAGCTCTGCATCTTGCTGTGAGACGATGTCAGATGGAGGTCATCCAGGCTCTCATCAGTCAGGGCTCTTCCGTCGATTTCCAAGACAGGCATGGCAACACCCCCCTCCACGTGGCCTGCAAAGATGGCAATGTGCCGATTGTGGTGGCCCTCTGTGAAGCCAACTGCAATCTGGATCTCTCCAACAAGGTAAAGCTGGAAGGAAGATCCCTGCAGAGTCCGTCTGTGTCCGTCTGTCCACGTGTTTCCGGGTTTGGGCAAGTTTCTCTCTGCATCTTTTCATTGTTCGAAGTCAGTATTGCTTATATGAACCTGTTCCTTTCTATAGGGCTCTCCACTTTAAGTATATTTTACATCTGACTTTTGAATAATTTCCTAGAGTAACAGAAAATTACATTAATAAGTACTTCCTGCTAAGCCTGGCTTACCATTTATGGGCATCGAGAAAGAGAGAGAGTGTGCGTGTGTGTGTGCCTGTGTGCGCACGCACGCGCGTCCCCTCCTGTAATTAGAGAACATGGTACAAATTGGGGCATCTTCCTGGAGCACTAAGTCTTCAGGAAAACACCTAATGAGTTCTGATGGGATTGAAATTCCTGGGGCCAGATTTCTCCACTTTCCCCCACTGAGAGTTTTATGGTCAAAAGTTCATAACGTCTTTTTTGTGCTTAATAAGTTTGGTAAGACCAAGGGGATACTATCATTTGGTGAATGATAAAGAAATAAAAATCCCCATATGCTGACTCCTAGAAATTAGCTAACACCTTCTCTTTTCCCTGAATACCATCTAGATTTTCATTACCAAATATGATAGAACAGTTGGATATTCATGTGGTTTCAGCCCTGTACCTGTATGAAAGGCAAGCACTATTCTGTTACGATTATGTTAAAAACAAAGTCCAAGTAGAATTAATTTTTTAATTGCAGGAAATGTTTGTTTATAAACGGTAGACATGATACCAGCAGAATTTTATTAGGATTTGTTTGAGGTAAAAAGAATTAATATCTGAAACAACTGGAAAATGATGCTTCTATCAAAAAAAATAGTCCTCTTGCGTATTATGTGATTAATTCTAATGGGAATTGAAATTGGTAATCTTCATATTCTGGAAATATGAAAAGACAATATACTAGGTCTTAACCATTAGCTGCTGGTTGCTTTCTTAGTTTATCCTATTCTAACCTTGCCAAGTCAGTTATATAAGTGGCTTAAGGAGGAAGCTAAATGTAATATTAAGCAGCATCAAGACCTAGGCTTTCCTTCCAGGAGTCTTTAAATGAATAAAAAGCAGCTTTAGGAACCTCGTGGCACTCATTTGAATACCTTTGACTTGGCCATTGTACACCACGACTTTGTGGGTCTCACGCCTTCTTCAGAAGGGTTGGTGTCAGCTTGTTTTCCTGTTCATTTTTTCGCTGTTTATTTTAGGAAAGATGCTGGGGGCTGTAGGGGAGCTTAAAAGATGCACAGAAGAGTAAGAGAAAGGCATTATTTCTCCAGAAAGCACATCTGGCTTTACACGGTCTCACCCCGGTAGCCGGTTGTCAGCGTGGAGGTGGCACAGTGATGGCCCATATCCCACAGGCAGACTGTCACTCCTTTCCCATGCTGTGTCCTGCCTTTTCCTTACCTGGACTCAATTCCCCCGGAGATGAAAATGTTCATTCAGATCCTACCCCTGTCAGCAGTATGTGACAGGAACTTGTCACTATTTTTGACGCTCATTGCAGTGAAACGGACATGTCTTTTTCTGCATTCTTCTCATGTGAAAATCCGGAGAGTGGCTATTTACTCGGCCACATCGGGAAATGCAGGAGAGGAGAGGAACTAGATGATGCAGAGTGCACGGCCCTTAACCCTTTGTTCCTTTCTGGATTGGCTCTTCTTATCAGCGAAAGTAGAAAAAGCATGTCGATACACACGTGTGTGTGCACGCACACACACACAGATGCGCACACACATCCAGGAGCCTGCAAGAGAATTCCGTGCCTGCCAAGCATTGATGAATGCCCTTCTGTGACAACACTGTGCCAGGCGCGGGTGGGGAGCAGGGCTAGGCAGGGTATGGATGGCAGGGAATGGTTCTTGCCCTCAGGCTGCTTTTGGACAGACACACAGACATTTCAATATAACAACATCTCATATTGCAGTCACTGCTGTGATAGAGGTACAGGTGCTCCAGAAACATGGACATCTGGACATTAAAAAAACCGGGAAAACCTTTTCAGAGGTGATCATTTTAAATGAGTAGGACTTGGACAGATGAAGAAGAGGGGAAAGCATATTTCAAGAAGAGGAGGGAGGCAGCAAGAAAGAGGCACTGAATCCAGATGGTGAAAGACCTTGAATGTAATGCTAAGGAGTTTGGGTTTTGTTCTGTCAATCATTGGGGGCCATCAAAAGTGTAAACTCTCCTAGTCCATTTTATTCATCACACGTCTCTTCATTGACCTTCTTCCCTTCTCTAAAACTATGCATCCTGTAACCAAGACTATCTTCCTTACACAGAAATCCAAACTCTTCATCCAGGTCTTCCAGACCTCCTCCTTTCCTTCGCACTTTAACTCTAGGGTATTTGAAAGCTTCGTATCTGCTTTCTAAATCACGCTAGAAGCTAACAGTAAACAAAACATAAATTTGCACATACATTGCAGCGTTATTTATAATCGCAAGAAGTGGAACCACCTTAAGTGTCCATCCTCAGCAGGCTGGCTAAATGAGTTATGATATAGCCGTATATTGAATATTATTCAGGTGTCTGAAAGAATGTAATAGATTTCCTTATAGACGTGAAAAATTATTCACAACCCATTGTTAGGTGAAAAATGCAAGGGACAGAATAGAAGGTGGAGTGTGATTAATGTCTTGGCTCTTCAGATTATTCCTCTCCATTTATGGATTCATAGAGAAAAGGCTGGAAGGTTTGAGTAGGGCTAGTTCTGAGTAGGGGAACTTGGGGGAGGGGCAGGGGGAGGGAGACTTCATTTTTCTCCCATCTACCCTTCTATGTTGTTTGGATTTTCTACCTGAGCATGTGTTAACTTTCTAGCAGAAACCTGTGTTTGCACATGAACAGTATAAAGCAGAGATACCCACACTTCCTCAATTTGTGTCTTCCATAGTGTCTTAGGAATCTTTTTCATGGCTCCCCCGGAGCAAAAGAAATACCTAAAGTTCCGTTCTCATAACTCCTCAAACCTTGGACTCAGAGTGGACACCACCACCCTTATATCCTATTCTACGTGGATTTTCTCAAGATATTTGCCTCTTATCACAGCAGCGACCAACCCCCCGCTGTGCATACATGATGTCATTGAAAGGAAGGCAGTACCAGCTACTTTGAGACTTCGAACTACCTGGAGCTGGTAGTTTCCCTGGTGTCTGAACCTGCTGGTTCCATCAAAAATTTAAAATGTTCCTCAGCACACCATGAATTCACTGTAGTGCCTCCAGATGCCTTGGGTTTGGGAACCCATAGGCATAAAAAATGGTGGGTATGGCCTTGGAATTTCACCTCATTAGAGTGTCTTCAGTGGCTGTGCTTCCATGCCTTTTCCCTTTGCTGTATCTAAATTTGAACTGTGGTGCGGATCTTTCCGGAACTTTGGGGCCCTTGAGCCCTGACTCATGCCTCCTTTCTGCTGGCGCAGCAGGAGACTTAATTTAGTTATCTTATGATAAGCCTCCCACTCTTTCATCCTTTTAAGTTTTATTTTAAAGTTACTCTTTTAACTGAGAAATACTTGAAAATGTTTTGCTTGGCTTGCCTCCCCAAGGAGATGGCAAGTTTCTGGAGAAGGGAGACCTCGCCTCCTATTTCTTCTTGGAGGATCCCAGATGCCCCAGTGATGGCCCTGTGAGGTCACTCCATAAACGTCTTCCTCAGCAGCAGCCGTGAGGACTCTCCTGGGTCTTTCTTGTCTCTTCCAGTATGGACGGACGCCTCTGCACCTTGCAGCCAACAACGGGATTCTGGACGTGGTCCGCTACCTCTGTCTGACAGGCGCCAACGTGGAGGCGCTGACTTCGGTGAGTAGCCCTCTGGCAGGAGAAAGCAATTGCAAACCCCTCAGGCCTCGAGGGCACAAGGGGAAAGGTATTGCTTGCCAGCTGCACTCCAGAGCAGACAGGCTGCCGTTAAGCTTCAGCTCCTCCACTGCAGTTACGTAAACATTTGCCCACACAAACCCAGGGTAAGATCCCGAGAACGCCTCATCCTCTTCTTCCACCAGGTCTGCACTGCCAGGAACACCTGCTGTTTCCCACTGGCCTTTTCGTTTCCTGCGTTACGCAACACGCCTTTGTGTTTTCCATTAGGTTGTGTGTTTATCTTTTCTAAAAGTGCCCCCTCCTTCCAGGGAGGGAGGAGGAAGGCCCCCCAGCGTCGGGGGAACAGATGACAAGAGCTGTTCTCTCTTTTTTAAAAAAGTCCGGCTTTGCTCTTAGGCCCACAACATATTTTAAAATGAGATTTCTTTAAATCTCATTTCTTTAAATGTCTCACTCCCGACATTCCCCGTTCCAGACCTGGTACCTCCCTGCAGAGGAAACCCTTTGTTTCACATTTCAAGAAATACCAAAGAGGAAAAATATGTCCGCTAAGAGATAAGGTTGCTGTTTTTACCGCTGCGGTGAAACATTATCATTTGAGTTGTCTCTGGCCCAACAGTGGATTGAGTCTCCATTTGCTCATGTGGGTGATTCCTAAAACTCACTAGGACTTTGCTGACATAAAGTGTTTCTCTAAGGAGACCCATCGGAGTCTTGAAATATGGTGGCCAACCTTGGGAAAATCAGGGCTCTGAGGCTGGAGAGTCATACAGGGGTTGGCAAACTATGGACCACAGGCCAAATTCAGCCTGCTGCCTGCTTCTTTTAATAAAGCTTTACTGGGACACAGCCACGCCCATTGTTTACACATTGTCTGTGCCCATTTTCACTCTACAAGGGCAGACGAGCGATTGCAACAGAGACCCTGTGGTCCTCAGAGCCCCAAATATCTGCTACCTGGCCCTTGACAGAAAATGGGTACTGGCTCTTGGCCTAGGACATTGCCTCCCTGGCTGCGCTAATGTGACAGGGATGTGATTCCCTCCCCACAAGCAGTGGGTCTGTTCTCTGCAGTGTTGAGCCCCGAGCTGGGCTCTTCTGCAGGCCCAGTGCTTACTAGCGCTCTACTTGGGGTTGTCCCTTCTTAGGGTACCTCCTCGTCCATCACAAACCCACCTACCGCCGTGCAATGACCTGATGAGCCATTATCAAACCCTGACCATCCATGCCTTGGCACTCGGTCCAGCTACTCCACGATAGAGCACTGATGTACATTTTGATGGGGAGAAGTACTTTTTTGTTACAGATGTTGCCTCATAAAAAATAAACTGTCGGGCTTCCCTGGCGGCGCAGTGGTTGAGAGTCCGCCTGCCGATGCAGGGGACACGGGTTCGTGCCCCGGTCCGGGAAGATCCCACATGCCGCGGAGCAGCTGCGCCCGTGAGCCATGGCCGCTGAGCCTGCGCGTCTGGAGCCTGTGCTCCGCGACGGGAGAGGCCACAACAGTGAGAGGCCCGCGTACTGCAAAAAAAAAAAAAAACTGTCGAGGACGGCTGTGAAGATGCCAGCAGCTGCTCCTGCCTACCCGGCAGTGTGGGCCGGGACCTCTCAAATGTGTGACCTTCGGCCTCTGCTGGGTCCTTGGGCTGCCCCCTGACCACTGTGAGCCCGCGGTCATCTCCCCGTGCCTTTGGCCTCCCCTCAAGAGGCCCTCGGGTGTAACTCTGCTCCCCACCCTTCCCAGCTCACTGCAGGCGCTTCTCCCTGGTCCCTACGAGTCCACCACGGGGCCTCAGTCATTTATTCATTCAGCAGATACTGTGCATACACTGCACACCAGGCACAGAACAGCGAACACAGAGGGACCAAGCCAGGCAAGCTGCCCCTCCCTCGGGAAACTTCTAGTCTAATGAGAGAGAGTCAGACCCAAGGGTCACAGCTACTGGATGGGACCCGTGAGAATTAAGAGCCAGAGTCCCCAGGGACGTTTCCAGGAGTGTCAGGACCACTCCTTAGAGAGAGTGGAGAGAGGAGGAAGGGCCCAGGCCGGCGGAGCTGGAAGGACAGTGAGCTGGAGCGCAGCCTGGACTGGCCCGGCCAAGGTGGGGCTTGGTGGGGCTGGATGTGCATGGCCCCCCAGCGGGCATGGTGGAGACGGGGGTCTCCTAGGGCGGGGAAGCCACGTGGGCTCCACGCAGGGTGTGGGTCATCACAGAGGCGCCGTGCTGTGGGCTGAGGCCGGCTCCACGGAAGGACAGCTTGCTGCCTGTGTCATACTAGACTTCGTAGTAGCCGCATCTGACAAGGAAAAAGAAACAGGAAATTAATTTCACTGATATATTTTCATATGTTAAAAGTAACATATAAAGTAATGTATTTTGCCCAATAACATGCAAAATATTATCATTTTGACTTGTAATCAGTATTTATAAATTATTGAGATACTTCCAGTTCTTTGATTGAAGTCTTGGAAATCTGGGTACGTTTTATACCCACAGCACTTCTTAGCTCGGCCACGTTTCCAGCCCCGCGGAGCCGCGTGTGGGCTGGGCTGCCGCCTTATTGGACGGCACAGCCCAGCCCTCTTCGTGGGCCAGCTTTTCCCCTCTGCCTGACCGCAGGGTTCTTCCCGTCGGGCACCACCTCCCTCGACCCTATAGCGCCTCTAGCTGTTACCCTCCCTCTCCCAGTCTGTTCTCAGCCGGGATAACTGAGAAGAGTCTTCTGAAGGTCCGGTCCTCTTTTCCCTTCCCTCCCGCCTCTCCTCCGCCTGCCACAGTCTGTCCTCGACTCCCGGAATTCCCCCGACTCTGCAGAAACCCCAGTCACCTCGCCTTCAAAATTTTTTTTTCTTCTTTTTTTTTTTTTTTTTTTTTTTTTTGCGGTACGCGGGCCTCTCACTGTTGTGGCCTCTCCCGCTGTGGAGCACAGGCTCCGGACGCGCCGGCTCAGCGGCCATGGCTCACGGACCCAGCCGCTCCGCGGCATGTGGGATCTTCCCGGACCAGGGCACGAACCCATGTCCCCTGCATCGGCAGACAAACTCTCAACCACTGCGTCACCAGGGAAGCCCCAAAATTTTTTTATTGTAAAACAAAACAGATTTTTTTTAAGGAAAGGACATGAGCAAAAGTAAAACTTGGTGGATTTGACAAACACCTTTGTAACCCCACTAAGGTCAAGAGGTAGAATTTTCGAGGCCACCCCAGAAGCCCCCGGTGGCCTGCCCCAGCGGAAGCCCCACTCTGACTTCTGTGGCACTATTATCACCTCCTTCCGCACCTTTCTTTGTTGCCTTGCTCACCTGAGTGCCAGCAGTTATGTCTAGTTATCTCTCCAGGACACGACACTTCCTTGACACTCTCTCCGGCCTTGGGTAAGAAAATCCTACTGGCCCCTGCTTCCCCTCCCATCTCTGCCGCCCTCCTCCAGCTCCAAGGCTTCTTGCTGCTGTTCCACGCCCCCTGGCCGGCTGCCCTCCCGCTCTCTGCCCCCTGCTCCTCTCACCAGCCTCAGGGGTGCAGCTGCACTTAGGAACTCAGGTCCACGTCCGGGTCTCCGGCCCCACTTGTTCCCTGAGCACTGCGCTGGGACCCAGCCTGGTGAACACCACCTGTGGAAGGCCCCCCGCCTCCACGCTGCATCCTCTCCCTCCGGGTCTGCTCTCCTCCCTCAGTGTCTGCCCTTTGCAAAAGCCTTCTGCGTACATCCAATTGTCCGGTCCAGGAAATGTGGATGATCCCTTCCCTGGCATCACGCTGGTGGCCACATCCTGGATTCTTCTCGAACTCACAGCTCTTCGTCCTCTGCCTCCACTTGGTTAAAATCTCACGGTGTATTTCCCCCAGGACCAGCTCTGCCTCGGAACTGGTCCCTCACCTGTAGCCTCATGGCCCTCCTGACAGTTCTGACCCAGCACCACATTTATCATTCTGGAAAAGCCAGTCTGCCGTGGGTTCCAGTTGCAAATCATCCCGGGGCTCCGTTGCCCTCAGGATGTGCCCTCCATGGCCAGGTCCCTGCCCACTGCCCACCTCACCCTTCACCTTGCACCCCCTTGGCTATACCAAACTGAGTAGGACTCTTTGCAGGTCCGGGGACCTCGCTCATTCCCACCTCATCCAGTTGGTACATGCTGTTCCTTCCCTCTGGAACCTCCTCTGTTTCCAGCCCCACCCCTTGTACATAGTGCCCCCACGTACACACACATACCCCTGCCATGAGGCAATAAGACATGCTTCTGCCTTCACAGGGAGAGCCTTTCAGTGCCTAGGAGGCACCCAGGCACATAGTAGTGTGTGATGTTGGTGTCAGGAAGATTCCGGAACACTAACTCTTTGTCGTCTTGCAGTATCCAACTGGAGCCCCAGGACGCCTCCTCTTTCCCAGTCCCCTTCAGTGGGTGTGATTTGCCCCCTTTCTTGCTCTGTTGGAATTGACTGCTGATTCTCCCATGAGGCTGTGAGCCCTTGGCCATGATCACGTGTAACTTGTCCTGGTCTCCTAACTGGTGTCCGTGCTCCCATCCTGCCCTGTCCACAGTCTGTTCCTCACACAGCAGCCTGCCTGACCCTGTGCAGACATACGTCAGATCATGTCCCTCATCTGTTCAGACCTTCCTTCAGCGTAAAAGTCCTTGTGATGGGGACGTCCCTAAAGATCTGCATTGCCTCCCTGTCCCCCATCTCTTCCTCCTCCTCCCCTTGCTCCGCCTGCACCAGTCACACGAGCTTCCTTGATATTCTTCAAACATGAGAGTCATCCTGCTGCCTCAGGGCCTTTGCACTTGCTGTTCTTTGCAAGACTTCCTCAGGTATCCAAATGTCTTGCTCACTCACCTCCTTCAGGTTTTGACTCAAATATAACCTTCTCGGGCTTCCCTGGTGGTGCAGTGGTTGAGACTCCGCCTGCCGATGCAGGGGACACGGGTTCGTGCCCCGGTCTGGGAAGATCCCACATGCCACGGAGAAGCTGGGCCCGTGAGCCATGGCTGCTGAGCCTGCACGTCCGGAGCCTGTGCTCCGCAACGCGAGAGGTCACAATAGTGAGAGGCCCGCGTACCACAAAAAAATAAAAATATATATATATATATATATATATATAAAACCTTCTCAGTGAGACCTCCCAGACCACTGTGTGTGACAAGCAGGGCAGTGAGTGCTAGGATCGCTCATGGGCCAGCTGCAGACCTGGCACCTTGCTCAGGGGTGCATGGTAGCACAGGGCCAGAATGAAGAGATCCAGCTCCTACCCTTTTCCCTCTTGGACAGAAAGTCAGGGAGTTTTGGGACACTCTCAGCTCTTTTTTTTTTTTTTTTTCTTTGATGATTACCACTGCTTGCTTTTTCTGCACCTGGTACTTTGTTGGTTCTTTCCATTTGGTTTTCTCTAATCTGCTCAAGAACCTATGCAGTCAAGGTGTCATTTCTCATGCCGTAGATGAAGAAACCCAGGCTTCGGGAGGCCGAGTGACTGACCACACAGCTGGGGAGGGGCAGAATCCGGACTTAAACCTGGGTCCTTCTCACTCCAAAGTTCAAACTCTTTCCACTACACTGGCAGACATTGCTTTTGGAAGCCCAAACAGTGTCCTTTAGAGCAACATGTTTTGCAAACTGTGAAGTGCTGTGCAAACGTAAGGAATTGTTATTGATGGCTGTTTTCCTGACATTTGAGAGACTTAACAGTGGAGAGTAACTTGGCCAGTGAACATCCTCTGTCTGTGTGCTATGCAGATCTGAGGTCTTCAAGAGAAATTCATGGCCAGTCACACCAGAGGACAGAAAATTTAAGTCGAAGCTCAGATTGCTTCCAACTAAGGCAACGGTCCCAAAACTTCGCTGCACAATAGAATCACCTGGGAGGGCTTTTGAACCCTAATGTCCAGATCGCACCCCAGAGAGGTAGAAGCAGAGCATACGGGTGGGAGCCCGGCAGCAGGAGTTCTTAAAGACCCTGGTGATTCCAACGTGCTGTGAGATTTGGGAATGAAGGCCTGTTCTTATCACGTCAGGAAGGATCTAGACAGTTTGGCATGCATCCCTGGTTTGGATGTGGTGTCTGACAAATTACCTAATTCACCCCAAAGCAAACTAGAAGCTTTCGTCTGCCCGTTGGAGCCATTTCAGGACTTGAGGGGGGGCAGAGAGAGGCGGGTGGCATGACTATAAAGCACGCCTCCTCCGGAGTGCCCACCTGAGCTTCGACCACAGCCTACGGCTGTGGTTCTCAGTTGGGCAGCTTCACCCCCCAGGGGACGTTTGGTAATGTCCAGAAACACGGGGTTGTCACAGCTGGTGGAAGGGGGATGCTACTGGTGTCTAGTGATGGAGGCCAAGGTGCTGCTAGCCATCCCACAGCACACGGGACAGCCTTCCACAGCAGAGAATCGGCCTGGCCACAATGTCAGTAGTGCTGAGGCTGAGAAAAGCTGATCTGACGGCAGGGATCGTGACCTGGGTTGAGAGATTGGCAGGTGTGCTGTCCGTCAGATCCGGGCATTCCCCCAGCCTCCCCGGGGAAGAGAACTTTAACTGTCACTGGTGAACACTGAGAGATGAGCCAAAGGCCCCTTAGTCTTCTTATTTAAAAAAATACTGCTTTTATTTCTTTTGAAGTTGCCTCCCATCTTTTCTACTTTTAAATTTGTAATAATTCCTAAAACCGCAGCAGAAAGATCCCTCAGCCTCCGTTCCCTCCTTGGTAGTGCGTGAACAGCCGGCGTTCCTGCCGCCCTGGAGTGGCTCTGAGGTTACTGCACACGACGCACTGAGATTATTAAGAGGCGCTCAATAAATGTTAGCCATCATCGTGCATGTTCACGGCCTGGAAACACAAAGGAATTCGTTCAGTGTGAAACTGCAGCCCTGTGAAAATTCTCTAATTAAAAAGCAAACACCAAAGTGCTGTGGACCCTTATTTCCTCCTTTTATGTTCACCGAAAATCTTCAGATAAATATTGTAAAACTCAGCCTTTCCTTTGAAATGCACAGTAATTAACAGTAAATAGCTTGATATGAGTGCTACAGATTGTCTATGGAAGGATTTTTTTTTTTTTTTTTTTTTTTTTTTGCGGTACGCGGGCCTCTCACTGTTGTGGCCTCTCCGTTGCGGAGCACAGGCTCCGGACGCGCAGGCTCAGCAGCCATGGCTCACGGGCCCAGCCGCTCCGCGGCATGTGGGATCCTCCCGGACCGGGGCACGAACCTGTGTCCCCTGCATCGGTAGGTGGACTCTCAACCACTGCGCCACCAGGGAAGCCCTATGGAAGGATTTTAAGACGTTAGCTTCCACTAACTAGAATTCGCCAGCAAATGGCAGTCTTTATCGTTGGCCTAACTGAAGAGAGGAGGCTCAGGACACAGGGTAATCTGCCCGCTAACGAGGTGCCCGGTTTGATTAAAGCCTGTGGGCCTGAGACATCTCGCCATTGGACCTCAAAGCACCGATGCACGTTTTTTTCTACCTCTTATCTTCCTTTTTTGGACAATCAAGTGAAATAAGGATTCCACAGAAAGGGAAATAAATAATCCAGGACATGGTCTTTTGTTCACCTTATTTGCTTCTGATGCCTGTTACACTGTTTCTGCCTCAGATGGCAGTACTGGTGTATGGAACACACAGCTCTCTGTCGTGAAGGAAAATACTAATCGTTTTTCTCCAACAGGATGGAAAGACAGCAGAAGATCTTGCTAAATCGGAACAGCATGAACAGGTAGCAGGTCTCCTCACAAGACTCCGAAAGGTGAGAAATTGTGGTCTGAAGTGCTCTGTTTTTATGTGGAAGATTCTGTTTTTTCCCTTGTAAACTATGAGGATGAACAAAAGAGGCTTTGGACACACAAGTGGTACCAAAAGGCACTGGTCCTGTGCTGTGGTTTGCATATCGATTTGCATGAACACATTGGCTACCTCTCTGATTTCTTCTTCTGTATCTAGACTTGGAAATCATTGGCCTCTTTGCAGTCGCTATGCCTGGTTTCCCTCCTACCCGCTTTGTAATACCTGCCCTCTCCCCACCGTGAAGTAGAGGGGAAATGAGAAAGCTGACTCTGCTTCTTTCTTTCTTAATGTTTCGAGCTCCAAGATATCACTTGTGCTCCAGTTTATCAAACATTGTTGCTCTAAGGTTTGAGGAAACATGACAAAAATAAGTAAATGCAGGTGTACCTTTCCAGCCCACATCGTAGCAGTATGTACTGAGAGACTTCAAAATAGTCACACCCTTTAAGCTAGGGATTCTATGTCTGTGACTCTATCCTGAAGAAATGGAAGAAACGCAGAGAAAAAAGTTCTATGCACAAAGATGTCCATTGCAGTATTATTTATAATACAGTAATAAAAATTGGAAACATTGAATGACCAACAGTGAAGTCTAGTAAATTGACAGACAGCTATAAAAGAGAGTGGTTTGGGGCCGTTAAAATGTTTTTGAAGAGGTTTTAGTAACAGGAGTTTATTGCTTAGGATGTTCCTGGGCTTCAAAGCAGAAGATAAATTATGTGCACGTTGTAATCTCAGCTACGTCTTTTTAAAATGCATGGAAAGAAAAGGGTAACAGTGGTGTCTTTGGATTTTGCTTTTTTAATTAACACTCTTCTTTAAACATTACTGTATTTTTTCCAAATTTCCTATAATAATCATGTAATAATTTTTCAAAAAACAAACTTTATAGAAATAAAAAAATTACTCAGTTAAGTGCTCATTGAAAAGGTATTGTCCAGAATAAGCTTGGGGTATCCTACAAAGATCCTGCCATATAAATTGAAAAGTGCCTGGGGGAGGGATTATAATGTCTTATAATCACAGTAACTTTCACAGCTACTGAAAGTTTGAATTTTCATAGTGGTCCCCTGGTCTCCTGGTCCTGATTGAGGGGGGGGTGAGAAGGGACACATCCGTAGGTTGGAATGATTTCTTCCCCAGTGCTCGGAGTTGACCTGGGGAAGATAATTCATTTTCACACCTTTGTGCTTTGGATCCTGTGAACTGATAAACACTGAGATCCCCCAGGCCACTGCAGGGGTTCAGTCTCCCCTTTGATCTAGAGGTTCTACAAAGAGATCCCTCCTTATTCACACGTTCTTACAGGAAAGACTTAAATTAACTCTGGGCTTCGAATTCTCCTACTCTGTACCACCACAGACTGTCTCATTGTGAGGGAGAATTTGAACTAGAAAAACAAGGGAAAACTTTTTGTTTACAGGCAAAACAAGGGGGGTGCAGGGGAGCCTATGAGTCTGTCAGCAAATCCATAATGAACTTTCACATAAAATCTCCTAATCTTAAAATTCACTTTATTTGAAGCTATTTTCAGCCAAAGGAAACACAACCTCAGGCCACCGGTTTGCAACCTCTGACTTTTGCTGGATTTTATAGGAGGGAGCCCCACATTTGAGTGTGTGTGGAGTCTTACGTTCATAGACAAAGTGTCACAATGTAAGAGCTGTTTTAAATTGATTCCCCATTATAGTATTCATCCATAGAGGAAAGAAACTGAAATGAAATCTGGCCCACAGGCTGGATGAGCACACGTTTTTACAGTTAATTATTTAGCCTCTAGTATGGACCACTGGTAGAAAGCAAGACTTTATCAGGCTTAACACCTTAGCAGGTCTATACACATGCTGAGTCAGGTATTCTCAGGTTTCCCAAATTCCAGAGATGGGGATTTTAGCCCACCTGCCACTCCCGGCACCGTCGTCCTGATCGGAGCCCCAGCATTGTCCTTGTGGGTGTTTTGTGGGCTCAGCTGGCACGCGGGGAGCCCCCTCACAAGCGTAGCACTCTGGACAATCCCATTGCCGCATACTTTCCTGGAGTGCTGTTCACCATCTCAGAAACTCTTGTTATACGGCAGTGACCCCAGGGGAAGGTGCAGTCTATTCATCTTTAAGCAAAAATCAACTGCAAACCACGATCTCCAGTGGTCTGAGGGTCACCCTTGGCCGAGGGACGAGGCTTCTCCTTGGACTGTGCTGTGTTTTACTGCCCATCTACCCCTTAGGAAGATCCTTCCTTTTCTTTAAAAACAGATTGCTACGCTGGGTGCAAACCCAGGTGTCTATTATGGCAGATTGGAAACAACGGATAAATGCCCAGAAAAAAAGACAGGAAGGAGAGTACCTAACACGATAGCTGAGGTTGGGTGGATTGGATGGGTGTAATATGTTTCGACTGCTTTTATAATTAGGAACATATATAGGAGGTGCAGCTCCACGCATCTCAGGGAAGGGTGGCTGTTTCCAGACCAGAATTTTGAATTCCGGGTGGCGTGGGTTCTTGCCTGGTCCCAGTTTGGCTTTCCCTTTTTTTTTTTTCTTCCATTAATTTGCACTTTGTTTTTTGGTGTCTAGATTTTTTTTTAAGAGGAAATATGACAACCTTTAGTATTTTACCATTATCCTGTGGTTTTTGTAAGGAGACAAAGGAAGTCATTTCAATGCCTGTGAATAGAGTACGTCATCCCTGTTAGAGCCCACAACCTACCTAAAAGTTCACCTCTCATCTTTGCTTTGAGAGGCAAAATATGGGGTAAAGGCTGAGAGAGCACAGACTCAGGAGTCCCCACGCTGCCACCTAGCTGGATGAACTGGCCACCAGTTTAACAGCCCTGGGCCTCACTTTCCCTGTTTGTTAAATGGGCTGAATGTAGTGCTATTCACGGGATGCTGATGAGGGTCGGATGGGTGATGTAAATGATGTCCTTAGAGCATTGCCTGCACACAGGAAGCACCACGTGTTTGCCACAGTCGGCACCCTTGCTTGCATCCTGTGGACCACTCTGAGTCCCGGGGAAACATGGAGGTTTCCGTGGAGGCTCCTCTTGTGACCCACCCCCCCCCAGGAGCAGATGTTGAGGCTCCTCTTGTGACCCACCCCCCGCCCCAGGAGCAGATGTTGGGGCGTCAGCAATGGCAAATGTGGCAGGGTACACTTGAGAGTCACTTTTAGTAACAGCCACCATTTACTCCTCGGTATGTGTGGCAGCACAGTAATTTTACATCCCTGCGATGGGGATGTTCCTGCAGGAAACCTGGACTCCACAAGGTTAAGCAACATACTAATTAGTGCAGAGCAGAGATCCAGACCCAAACAGAAATATCTGCTTTCAGGGCTCGATCAGGGGCTCAGGGCTTCTTCGGTGCTGATTCCTCACCAGCCAGGGATGGTCCTTTCCCCCAGTGAGCTCACGTGCTCTGTGGCAGGCATGGGTCGTCTTCCGCGGGGTCACCCAGAGCCCCATTGCCTTCAGCAGAGTTTTCCCCAGCTCTGTGTTCAGCGAGACGTGCGTTTTCGCTTGCCTTTGTCATTCCCTCAAACGGCTCTAGACCTCAGCTTTCTGAGTCTCCAGAAAGGGAGGAGTTGGCTGCCAAGCATTTCTAACCACCCTCTATCATTTTTTTTTTTTAAATAAATCCCCAAATAAATAACTGCTTGGGATTTGGGGACACCCAGCACTGGAACCTGATTCTTGAAAATGATCGCGATATCCCAGTGCATCCCTGGAGAACGCATCGCAGAGGACTCGTGGGCGGTTGCCTCAAGGAGCAGGCTCTACCTGCAGAGAAAGCCAAGAAAGTAGATTTATGTGCAGTCATAACCTGGACCATATGCAGGAAGAGACTGTCCACAACCCGGTACAATGGGTGAGGGGAACGGGAAGAGGGTAATTTATACTTAGGGGCATCTTACCACCATTTCCTTTCAATGTCATTGTCTCCCCCGTATTTGCCACTGTTTCTCACCAGAGTGTTAACAGCAGCAGCATTTGGGGTGGGTGGAACTTCCTGTCCTTGGAGGATGCGAGGACCCCCAAGCGTCTAATGTCTAAGGTATTCCCTCCCCCATTCATTGTGGAAACCGAAAAACCTGCCTCTACACCTTTCCTAACACCCCTTAGGGTGTTGCCACCCTCAGTCCTACCCACCCCACGTGGATCCTAAGCACAGTCATGGGGAGAAGTCTGCATCTGGGACAGCAGGGAGGTTGGCCTTAAATTGCCTTGCTATGCCATTTGGTTTCTAAGGGCCAAATTAGCAACAGAAATGTTCCCTGTGTTTTCACCTTTAATCGGTTGGCAAGTCTAGGGACGTATTTTTAAACATTTGTTAGGGGTAAGCCATGGAGCTTTCCCTTCTGGAAATAGAACCAAAGTCATCTTGTTCTTCTGCCTGATCTAGGTGTTGGTACGTTCCCAGGGTTTCATCTGTTCACTCTTAACCCCCTCCCAGTGGGTAGCGTCATCTTTGCCTTTGACTTCAACTGTTGACACGTACTGAGGACTTTCCAACCCTCCCTCCATCCCTCATCTCCTTCTAGAAGCCCACACCTGCGTGTCCATAGATCTTTTTTTTTTTTTTAATTTATTTATTTGTGGCTGTATTGGGTCTTCGTTGCTGCACGCAGGCTTTCTCTAGTTGCGGTGAGCAGGGGCTACTCTTTGTTGCAGTGCACGGGCTTCTCATTCCTGTGGCTTCTCTTGTTGCTCTAGGCTCTAGGCGTGCAGGTTTCAGTAGTTGTGGCACGTGGGCTCAGTAGTTGTGGCTCGCGGGCCCTAGAGCACAGTCTTAGTACTTGTGGCACATGGGCTTAGTTGCTCTGCCGCATGTGGGATCTTCCCGGACCAGGGCTCGAACCCTTGTCCCCTGCATTGGCAGGTGGGTTCTTAACCACTGCACCACCAGGGAAGCCCATGTCCATAGATCTTCTGATCTCCATCTGATGATTCACAAACTTGATGTGTTTAAAAGTCTATTCTTCATCTTCCTCTCTAGTCTGTTCTTCCCTAGTGAATGCATGACTCTTTCCAATCACGGAAATCAGAAATTTGGAAAAAAAGAAAAAAAAAGTCATCGTGTTGACCAGCTTGGGACAGCAGAGGGTGGGCCGGAGGAAACTGAGAGAAGATTTTGATCCTTTGAGCAGGGGGCTGACTTCGGGGAAGTGAGACCCTTGCAGCCAGCACATCTGGGCAGGTGCGGGGAGAGGGCGGCCGAGCTGGGGCTTGTGAGGGTAGGAAGAACACAGTCCATCTTCCTCTCTGATCCAGTTCAGCAGGAGATGATTTGGGGGTAGTGGCATGTTGGGGCCCCAGGTACTGTCTGGGAGAGCCCCCCATACACATCTCTCCCCAACTGCGTGTCCAGTGCCTTCCACATTCGGGGCTTGAAATCAGCCGTGGTGGTGGTATTTCCACCACAGGAATCAGCAAACACTACAGATCAGGCCTTTCCCACCCCCGCCCCAAGCCCCCTGCAATGAGCTGGTTTTCCAGCACACCATTGCTACGGGGTCTCTGGAGGCTCCCACAATTCCACCTTGCATTGTAGGCACCATCTTCGTATAAAGGGGAGCTGCACCCTCTACTGTCCCCGGTGCTCACCCCCACTACTAAACAAAGCCCCCTCCGGCCCTCCAAACCTGCCCAAGACCTGTGTTGTTACTTAGCCAAACCACTTCTCCTTCTCCTAGAGAAAGGAGGGGTGTGTGTTGTGACAGGCGGGGAGGGCTTGCACTTAGATTTTGCATTGGCATCCATTTTTACTATCACTGCAAGGTCCATTCTCATCTGATTTTAAAATACTACTTTCAAGGGGGCTTGGGGAGTTGGCTTATTTTTATTTTGTTTGATTGTCCTTCTAATCAGCTTTTCTGTAAACTGATACTAAAAGTAGTTGCTTTTCCTAAGCCTGAGACTAGACAGTGAAGAAACATGCCCAGGAATATTTTGAAAAATAGGACAAAGTTGGGAGTTTGCCCAGAATTTAAAATTCACCACAAGTAAACTGCATTTGCATAATTAAGAGTTGCTGCTCCCATCCTGCTGGGTCTAATTGCATCCTGCCACGTGTGGAAAGCCATGTCATCTCTCCATGCTCTTATCTGGCTTTCCCAGATTGGAGATGGTCCTCCCTGTCAATCTGCTGACGTTTAGTTACCTTTGCAGATGAGAAAGTGAAAGCTAAATTGCCAGGGGGCAAAAGGTGCTGGAAGAAAGGAAACTAGAAACCCAAATTAACCAGGCCTTCAAAAAGCAATGCAGTTTCCAAATAATACTCGTTTAAAAGATAGTCACAGTATCTACTATAGGCCAAGAACTGTTCTAGGCCCCAAAGAGACCACAGCGAACAAAAGAGGCAAGACCAGCCAATAAACAAATAAGAAAATGCCAGATAGGTCAGGGGGGCAAACAATGGTCATAGAGCCCAAACCAGCCCATCGCCTGTTTTTGTAAATACAGTTTTATGGGAGCACAGCTACACCCCTCCATTTACTCCTGTCTCTGGCTGGTTTCTAGACACGCACGTGGCAGTCACAACAGAGACCACCTGGTGCTTTACAGAAAGGTTTGCTGCCCCCTGGTGTAAGTGTAGGGGATTCAAATGGGCTGAAATGAGAGAAAGTAAGGGGATGGCAGGTGGTGGCTGCTTTCCACTTACGGGTGTGGGGATGCCTCTCTGATGGTGACATTTAAACCAACACCCAGAGGCAAGAAAGAGGAGCCAACCGGAGGAAGGGCTGGGAGAAGGCAGAGGGAATGAGTGAAAAGGGCCTGAGGCGGTAAAGAGTCAGGTGCGTTCTAGGAAATAGATCAAAAAGGAGGGGCTGATGGGGTTAGCAGCAGAGTCTGAGTGCGGTCTTTGGAGCAGAAAATGATGCCGGAGGAGATCTGATCTGAAAGATAGGCCCAACTTTACAGATCTTGGTAAGGTGATTGGGTATTGGTCCAAGTGCGTTAAGTAAGTAGGTTAGGAATTTCCCTCTGCTCAGACTGGGAGACCAGATAGAAGGTGGTCTTGGCAGCCAGGTGAGATAGGACAGCTGCTTGGACCAGAGCTGTCCAGGCTCAGTTACTTTGTGAGCTTTGGGCAAGAATACAAACGGGAGCTCGCTTTCCTGTGTAAATATTTAAAGTATATAGTTAAAGCTAACAGGGAAACATGTGCTCTAGCCTCCCACTCTCACAAACGCACCTTTGTGAGCACCTGGAAGCCCAGGTTCTGGTTTAGGATTCTGATTCCTCGGGGTTCACTGCTGCTTCCCCCCCCCAGCTTCCCAGCCCGCTTGCAAGAGGCCCCACCACGTCCCAGCCACATCCGCCAGCCTTTGGGGGACAGGGGGACAGGACACGAGAATATTTCAACGCATGAGCCAAGACTTGGGTAACAAAGAACCCTCCACTCCCTCGGGCGTGTCCCTGCTCATGCTTCCCCGGCCCAGCCAGTGAGAACCTGACCAGCCCAGGCACAGGGAGGGTCTTAGGGCTTCTGTTAAATATAGACCACGGATGGACTTCAGTGCTCCCCCTCCAAAGAAATCGATATCCTATCACCTTCTAGAGCTAGCCAAGAGCACACTCCGTACCTTCCTCTGCCCCTGTCCGCATCAAAACCATAGTCTGCCTTGGAGAGCACACACTCAGACTGATGCAAGCTGCCTTCCCGGGGACCCCGGTCTGGATGCGTCCCTGCTGCGACATCTAGTGGTGAAAAGTGGAAACGCATCACCCACCAGGAGGGAAGAGATTTCAGAAACTTCTGTCTCAGGTTGCTATATCAAATTCAGTTGTGTTCAGATTCTCCAAAGTTCTTAGTGAGCACGAAGAGGGGTCATCCCCGAGGACGAGGTTAAATTTCCTTAGACAGGAAATCTCGAGTATATCTTGCTTTTCCTTGCCTTTCAAGATAATGGTGGATTCTGTCAGTCTTGGTGGAGAGCAGTTTCCTGGCTCATCTTCCCAAGGGCAAGGTGAAGGGTGAATGAGTCCATCCCAGCCCAGGCCAGCAGGTCCTGGTGGAAGGGGAAAGGAAGGTCCAGGAGATGTGCAGAGGCCCTGGGCAGAGGGCAGGAACGTGGGATGGCTTGCAACCCCTGTACCCCTTTCTTTGGCCTGCGAATTATTTTTCTCATCTGCCCGCCATTCACCTCCACTTGAAAGGTGAGAATGCACGTGTGTTCGTATGATCGTCTGGAATTGAGGCCATTGTAAAAGCCGAGCTGTCAGTCCAGTGAAGCAGTATTTTCTTGGACAAAAGATTTCCTGAGGACAGTTATTATTGGGGAAACAGCATGTGAGCTAGTGATGGGTTCTGAGATGAGCACAGCCCCTCCAGATGAAGGCACAATCTGCAATTTCATAAAAAAAAAAAAAAACTGGAAGCCTCCCTGGGGCTCCCCGAGGACGTGGAGCCTGTTAACACGGGCCAGCAATCCAACTCATTTGCTTAGGAAAAATGAGGTGCCGAAATGTGCCCTTTGTCCATGCAAATCCAGAGCAGGGGGGCCCCTTCTCATTCTACTTGCCTTTATCGTAGCAATGACTTATAAATCTTACTTTAAATCGGGACCCTGCACTAACTGGGAAGTGTCTTCTGAGTGGGACAAACTGGAAATGGCCCTCCTTGGATATTCACAGTGCTTGTAACTCAAGACATCCCCACTTTGAGATTCTGCTCTTGATCTGCAAATCCTTGTTTACCGCTCCCTGCTCCCCAGTCCCCTTCTGAGAAACCCACCACCTCCCTTTCACTGACAGCAGTGGCAGAAAAGAGACCTGGTGGTGAGTTCTGTCTTTGCCTTGGGCAAGTGTCTTGGCCCCTCTGAGCCTTGGTTTCCACATCTGAAACAGAGAACGACCACATTAACCACAAAGGTTTCTTTGAGGTTTAATAAGGGATGTGAGTGAAAAGACAGCATAAGCTGGAAGATACAAATGTGGAAGTTACTCCTGCAGACAGGAAATGCATCTGTCACAACTCCTCCATTCGTGAAAGAATAATTCATGACCCTTCCAGGGGTACTGCAGTGGGCGTGTAGCAGAGGAAAGAGACTGGCTCAACCCCAACTTCAGCAAAGACAAGTGGGGATTTATAGCCAAGGAGCAAGGGTGGGGGGAGGTCAGTGGGTGGAAAATTGCTAAGAGGAAACCCAAAGGCTGGGAGGCTTCTTGCTGGATTGAGTGCTTTAGATTCTCTTATGAGATGGCCAGCCGGTTGTGGCCACAAGAGGAGACAGAGGGGAGGCTCAGGGCAAAACATAGCTTTTTATATCATAGGTCCCAGAGAGACGGGGGTTAGAGCATTGCCACAGAGCTCAGACTCAAGCCAGGGGCAAGCTGCGAGCCCCCGTGGCAAGTGCCTTTGCTAGGGATCAGGGTGGGTACATGAGGAAAGGCAGGGGGAGCGGGGGGCAGTGTCACTGGTGCGTTTGAATGTCACGGGGTCACCCTTGGGAGGGTAGGAAGGGGAACTTGTGGCTGAGCCCACCTTACACACCGGTGCACCTGGGCCGGCACTCACAGCCTGTTTGCGGGGATGTTGAGGCAGCGGGGAAAATAGGAAGTTTTAAAGGTTATAATAGTCATCAGGATTCTTGCTGAAGGCGCGCCAGGGTGATCAGGTATCAAGGTTGGGCATGAAGAATTTGCTCAGATATCAGGGGTGGGGGATTTTCTGTAAACGTGACCCTGCAGGATTCTTGTTTAACCTGGACTAACCAGACCAAGGTCACAGCCCACTGTCACTGGCTTCTCGTCCCTCTTGCCTCCATTTCTGGGGCTGACCTGGGAAGCAGACAAACAGATCGCCAGCCACTGCCGGCCCGCCACTGCCCTGCGTGGAGTGGGGAGGAGTGAGCGGGGCTCTCAGGCTCAGGCGGCGCTGAGCAAGGTGGAGACATACCGTCTCTCAGCTGCGTAGGGCAAGCCCACTTTGGTTCAGAGCTGCTGCTGGAAGCACGCAGGGTAGCACCTGTGTCCATCGGGTCCCTCGGTGCAAGTCTGCTCAGAGAGGAAGGGCCTGCGGGGACTCGTGCAGAAAGGGCAGAAGTGCCCTCACTCCTTCACACAGGACAGACATGTTGGCCAAACTCACAGTGCCAGGACCAGGAAGGCACGAAACAGAAGAGAGCAGCGAGCGATTCACTGCGCAGTGCGTCCAGACCTAATGACGGGACTGAAGCAGTGCCTTTGCACTGTTTCGGGAGAAGCAGATACTGGCTTCACACAAAGGAGCTGGGCGTGTTAGGTGGCTGTGGGTCATGAAATAGGCGGAGAAGTTTTTAATTTATTCGGTGAGGTACTCCTAGCGGAAGGGGATGCTTCCAGTTCAGACACTCAGCGTGAGGTGGGTGGAGGTGTAGCGGGCCCTGACTTAGAGGGAAGATAATGGGCTGGTTTCGGAGATTAAATTAGAATGAGAGATGGTAGATTTCTTTCAGGGGGTCATGGGCTCATCGGCAGCAGTAGATGGCATGGGGGAGAATGCCAGCACCCGATTTCTTCATGCCTGCTCAGCAACACCCCAGTGAGTCACTGTCTCAGGATAGAACTTTTCAGCTTCTGTGCTGACTTGGGTAATAATTCAGGGAAATTGCTGGCAAGATACCCCAGCTTTTTCCACCCAATGCAGTGCTTGAGGTTAGAAAAAGAAACCAGATCACTGTCCCAACCATGGTTTCCAACCCTAGCCGACCCAATACTTTATAATGTACATATTGTGATGCCCCTTTACTCTCCCAAAATAAAATTCAAAGATAGCAATGTACCTACACAGGTAATTTTAAAAGATCAATAGAGGGACTTCCCTGGTGGTCCAGTGGTTAGGACTCACGTGCTCCCGATGCACGGGGCCCAGGTTTGACCCCTGGTCGGGGAACTAGATCCCGCGTGCCACAACTAAGAGCCCGTGTGCCGCAACTGAAGATCCCACATGCCACAACTAAGACCTGGCACAGCCAAATAAATAAATATTTTAAAAATACAAATAAAATAAAAGATGAATAGAGTGCCCTAACTATAATATAACAAAGACATCGAAGGAATATATATAGTATAATAGAATGTGTATGTAAATGCGGGGCACAGGCAAAGAGGAGACCTTGTGAAATTGGCAGATACTTGGACCCATCTGCAGAATCACTGAATGTAACACCTACAGATGCCACGGATGTGGGAGGGATGGCAACTCAAACACAGCAGCAACAGGCTGACGTTTCAGAAGTGGGGATCACAGCTCCTGAAAGATTAGGAAAAAAACCCATGTATATGTAATTCCACCAGCGTATAAAATAGTTGCGTTCTTGGGAAAGTCACTATGTATTAAACCAAGCCCTCCCAAAACCCTCTGGGAGGATCATATGTAAAATGCAATTAAGTCCTAAGCTCAGATGATCATAAACAAGGTTTTTCTCTTATATAAATGCTCAGCAGACACTCAGAAGTCAGGCCGACTCAAGAGAATTCTTACTGCTCAGGACATTGTATGTACACGTCAGTACCCCTAGCACCCACCTACCCACCGCCAGCAGTATCCCCCAACGCTGAGAACTAAAGCTGCTACCGTCCATTTCCAAAATGCCAGCTAGGGGACAGTGTTGCCCCTGCTGAGAAAGAGGGGTCAGAGTTTACCAAGAGAAAATGGGGGTAGGAACTCAGGAGAGCCGTGTTTGTTACTGAGCACGCTCCCGTCCTTGGTCGTTGGTGGAAAAAGTAACGGTGGCTCAGCTGGAAGAGATCAGCAGTAAATCAGCACCTCCCAGGATTTGGGTCTGGAAGCAGTGGTCCGGCCAGGTCTGAGGTCACACTGAAAGGGAAAGGCAGACACTTGCCTCCGAAACGCTCTTGCGTGGGTCACCCCCTGAGTACATCATTGACACAACACCTCTTTTTTGGGCATCCTACCTGTGCCAGGTGCTGGGGATGCCGTCTCTCCCCTCAAGGTTTGGCCCTTGAATCTAAAGGAGAAGAGTGTCACATGATTACCCTACAGTCTAGTGGGGTGACGATGGAGAGCCACACGTGCGCTTGAGCCTGCCTGTGAGGAAACCTCCTGGAGAGGCCACAGCAAGATAGGTCTCCTGGGATGTGTGGAAGTTAACAAGCTAAAGCAAAGGGGATCTTCGTGGGTAGGGGAGAAGGCCTCGACCTCAGGCTGCAAGCCACAGCTCTGACAGGCTGTTATTACTGGGTTAGGAGCTGGGAAGCGGGCCGGGTGTGTGAGTCTGGGATGGAGCCAGGGTGTCATGATCAATGCCCCCCCCCCCCACTTAGCCCTTGAGGTGGGTTCTCTGGGGGCACAGAGCACCTCAGCAACACCATCCCTTCAAAAGCACCCATGTTATATTTGATGTCACACTGTTCGCATGTCTGTGTCCCCCCAAAACTGCGGATCTGGGGCGGGTGTAGACCTTCCCGTTCCAGCACACGGGAGGTCCTCCATAAATGTTTGATGATGAATGTGTGAATTATCCAGGGCTGTGGAGACTCCTGCTTCTCCCCTGTAGGGCTGAGAAAGAAGAAAGCGGAAAGGTTGTCATGGCCCCCAGGCCCCTCCCCAGCATTTAGCTTTGTACCACGTGATGCCCTTCTTCTCATCATCTCGTACCTTCAGAGCGTCGTAAAGGAACAAGACCCCTCCACACAGAAGGCGGAGGTGACCTGACCAGTCTAACGGGGCTGACCCCGTTTCACTTTTAAATGGACCACTTGGCAGGAGTTGCTCCATCCAATTCATTGTGCATCAAAATGCAATGGAGGAAGGCAAATCCACTGAGACAGAGCACATCGGTGGTTGCCAGCAGCCAAGCAGAGAGGGGCCTGGGAAGTGGCTGCTCATGGGCACAGAGTTTCCTTGTGGGGGGATGAAAACACCCTGGGACCAGATAGCAGTGATGGTTGTACAACATTGTACACGCACCAAAAGCCTCTGAACGGTTCATTTTAAAATGGTGAATTGTATGTTTATTTTACATTTAAATTTTTTTAATGCAGTGGGGACAGACAGACTGTATCTGCCACGTGGGTAGAAATAGCAGGTTGGGGTACAAACTTCCAGTTATAAGTTAAATAAGTGTTGGGGATGTAACGTACAGCATGGTGACTGTACCGCACGTCTGAAAGTTGATGAGAATAGATCTTTAAAATTCTCATCACAAGGAAAAAAAGTGTTACTATGTGTGGTGATGGATGGTAACTAGACTTACTGTGGTGATAATTTCACAATATATACAGACATCAAATCATTTACATTGTACACCTGAAACTAATATAACGTTATAGGTCACTTATAACCTCAATTTTTTTAAAAAGGCAAAGAAAACTCGCAGACCGGAAGGATGCAGCAGCGGTCCTGAGCCGTGGGAATCAGCGTGTGCCTTTTGCTCAGGGGCTGCGCTTCTCCTGTGACTAACAGTCCCTCTCTCATCTATATTCAGGACACGCACCGAGGACTCTTCATCCAGCAACTGAGACCCACACAGAACCTGCAGCCAAGAATCAAGCTGAAGCTATTCGGCCACTCAGGGTCTGGGAAGACCACCCTGGTGGAATCTCTCAAGTGTGGGCTGCTGAGAAGCTTCTTCCGAAGACGCCGGCCCCGGCTGTCCTCCACCAACTCCACCCGGTTCCCACCCTCACCCCTGGCCTCCAAGCCGGCAGGTAGGCACCGCACCAGCCCCTGTCTCTCCACTGGGTACTTCCAAGGTCAAGGTCTGGGAGGAGGTGTGGCTTTGTTTGGAGCACTTGGCCTGAAGCTGACCGGTTCCCGCCGCCTTGGTGGCTTCCAGGTGTGGTCCTCCCAGCACTTGGCCAGTGAGCGCACCCTGCCCTGGTGCTAGCGAGGAAAGGGCCTCACTGAAATCACTGTCCGCAATCACGAACGTGCAAAATGGCACAATCGTGTTCTGCTCGGGGACTCTGCCCTTGAAGACACAAAGAGCTTGTTTGGACTGACATAGGTTCAAGGTTGCACGGATGGAATGTCAGCCCGCAGGACGGGTCCTCACCCCTTACGCTTTCTTCTTGGAATGCTGCGGGCACATCCAGGAATGCGAGAGCACAGAGCCACAAAACTGGGTGCACGGGGAAGCCCGTCCTCGTGTATCTGGAAGTAGGGTGGTGTATTTGAAAGGCTCCTTTATGGCTTTTCAGTTAGCCCGTCTGTTCACCTGGACCCTAGTCAGGAAGACGATTTTGCCGTCTGCCTCCACCTCCCACAGACGCGATTATCAACACAGGTTCACACCCGGAACTCCAGGGTGGCCTGTCCCTCCCCAGGGAGAAACACCTGCAGCGAGCAAGAGGAAGTGGTGCAGTCTGGGGTGTCATTTTTCCTAAACCCACCCTTTTAGAGTGAGGAAATGAAGGTTTTCAAAGGTAAGAATAGAGACCTTCAGAGAATTTCCTAAACAATGTCAGTGTTGAAACTCTGTGCCTCAGACTCACTCTCTGTACATATTACGAAGGTGTCATATCTGTTCCCTAGGATGAAAACAAATGTTTTAAAGTTTGTGTTTCTATGTAATTTCTGTCTCCGTGAGGAAGGATGTCTGGGCAGCATTAGCTGGAGTGAGGGACAGCTGACCGAGATCTGCACGCCCCTTTCAACTTCTCCCCTCCGAACACAGCAATAGAATTGAAACTAGGGGGAGAAGTGTAACCAAAATGGATATACAATTAGAATGATTACAATATTGCTAACACGTGTTGCTAATGCGTACTGAGTACTAACGACGTGCCAGTAGCTGGGCAGAATGTGGTACCTGTGACACCTCATTTAATCCACGTGACAGACTTATGGGCATTTTTACCACCCTCTTGCTGAAGCCTTGAGGGGTCAGGTAGACTGCCCGGAGTCACACAGCTGGTGATTCAGGAAGTGTCTGGCTTCTGAGCCAGGGCTTATTCATGATACTTATAACTCCGTCTGCCTTGGGGCATATATGTGCTCATGTTTTCCATTTTCCACTGTAATTTTGCTCAATTTCAGTATGTAAGATAGGTCTACCCCTTCTCAGAAGCCGATAGTCTTCCAGGTTTCACGATTAAGTTGAGCCTCTAATGTGTGGGCCAGACCAGTATTGCTTCAAGGTTCAAAGGGAGCTTCTCTAGCAGTTCCTCGTGTCACCCCTAGAGGGAGCCAGCTCTCTCCTGCTGTGGGTTGAGGACACTCCAGTCTGACTCTGGGGGGGCGGGGGGCGGCAGGGGGCCAGAGAGACAGAGACAAAGAGCAGAGACAGAGAAAGACAAAGAGATGAGAGCTATCCAGATCTGTGACCTGGAATTTTTATAAGTCGTATTGGATATGAATTTATACCTCAGGAGCCCATGGGCTAACCTGAAGCAGCCACATATCAAGTGACATCTGGGTTCCCCCGGAGGGAGAACGGCTCAACCCTCACCCCTCAGAAGGAATATCTCCATTCATCTTCCTTCTGGTCAATTTCCCACATCTGGAAGAATCCAGAAGTAGATTCTTGATAAAATGCAGCTCAGGATGGCTGCATTATCAGCAAATCTCACTGTGTCCTTCAGCCAGGGCTTAGAGAGACTTGGGTCATGGGGCTGCCTGACACAAGAGCCTCTCGAGGACAACAGGTGCTCTGGACCAGGAGAACCTCCCCACGACACTCAGCAGAGAGAAAAGTAACTCGAGGCGCTGGGAAATAAGGTCAGAGGTCAGCAGCCTGGTGAGCTGCAGCGTTGTGTAGTGTGAGGGGAAGGAGAAACATTGAATTAGCTTCCAACGTTTAAAAGTCAAGATGTCTGGACTTCCCTGATGGCACAGTGGTTAAGAATCCGCCTGCCAATGCAGGGGACATGGGTTCGAGCCCTGGTCCGGGAAGATCCCACATGCCGCAGAGCAACTAAGCCCTTATGCCACAACTACTGAGCCTGCGCTCTAGAGCCCGTGAGCCACAATTACTGAGCCCTCGAGCCTAGAGCCCGTATTCCTCAACAAGAGAAGCCACTGCAATGAGAAGCCCGCGTGCAGCAACGAAGACCCAATGCAGCCATAAATAAATAAATAAATAAATAAAATCAAGAGGTCTCACTTAAAAAGTTGGCTCTTTGGTTTCTTGTAACAAGTTGGTAGCTCTGGCCACACTGGATTCACATTTCCGCCTGGAGCCAGTTAGTGGAGAGGAGCGGCTACCCCATGTAGAGGGGCCCAGGCTCTGCCTTTCACCCTGTCTCACACAGCACCCTAACTCCAGGCGGGAGAGCTCAGGAGCAGACCCCTCCACGCCCGTGTCCGAAGGTTTGCCCTGTGGCAGAAATGACATTTTAGGAGTGCATTGGAGTGTGTGACCCCTGGACTAAGGTCACACCTAGTTCATCCCAGAGCTGTCTGGCCAGAGCCAGGCAGCCTCCCACAGGGCCTGGGCAAGGATGGAAGAGGCCTGCTCTGCTTCATGCCCAGGTGGCCGGTCTGCTCCAAGGGGGTGGGTGAAGTTTCTACCCAGACAACCCCTGCAGGTGACAAGATTCGTCCTCAGTTAATTCTAGTCCTGCCTGACGCTGGGAAGAGCCAGGAGGCTGTGTCTGCAGGAGGCTCCGGAGCAGGCCCTCCTCCTGCCCTGCCCTGCCCAGCGGGGGGCGAGCACACCCTGGGCTGAGGGAGCGCAGCCGCCTGCAGGGCCTGGACCCCGCCAGTCCTCGACTGGGCCTGGCCCTAACAAAACAGCAGAAGGGAGTCCTGGGAAAAGCAGCGTAGCACAAATAGGAAGCGGCAGGAGGGCCACCTGCGGGAGACCCAGCCAGAGGCATCTGGCAGGTCCTAGGGGCCTCTTGTGCCGTAGGGGAATGGACAGAGCAGCGTTTCTTTGTTAGGCACTTGAGGAAAGCCTACTCCGGAGTGTGGCCTCCAGGGAAGGAAGTCTGTCTCCAGAAACAGCAGCATTGTCCCTTCACAGTGGCATTGCTAGTGCCTGGAGGCCATGCTCTGCTGTGTCCTAGGCCAGAGCTCGGACGCCCCTGACCTCTGCTAGAATGGTCAGGCCTTCTTCCTTTCCCTGGGAGAGGTGCCCACGTGGGCACATTTACATCACTCAGGCAGCAGGAAGGTCGTTTGCCTTTAGAAACTTGGCTTTGCGTTGCACTGGAGACTAAAGGCTGAGCCACCAGCCAGGAGACAGGATAGGGTGGTGTGGGGACCTGGGGGCAGCCGCTCACGGCACGTGGCTGCCACGCACACACTGCCTTGGTGGCCAGCTGAGTGCCACAGCTGTTGCACTGTGGTTCTGCGGTAGGAAGGAAACCCCCGGTGCCAGCAGAGGAGCGCGCAGCCAGAAAGATCACTGCAGGAGGCTGTTGCCTGCTCACCAGAGAAGAGCGTTTGCAGGAAGTCTCTTCTGACCTGGGTGCAAAAGCGGCTTCTCCCTCCGGGCCTGCCACTTTTTACCACTAGGGGTCAGTGGTTAGCAAAAAAGTTTTCCTCCTATGATTTTAATGTTTCCCTGTGAAATTGTTATTTTAATAATACCGTATACAAACTCTGTCCTAACCTTTCATCCTCCCAACAAAAACTGTCCGTGAGGTGCCGGAGTGCCTGTCATTTACCGAATCCATTCTGGTCTCCCTCGGCAAGCCCCAGCCCACAGTGCCACTAAGACAAAGCTTATTCCCGACAGGAGTCGTCCCCAGGTTTCCAGGCACAGGGAAATGGACAAACCCATTCTTGTGAAGTCGCATGGCTTTTCTCAGACTTGGACTAAAACTCTCTAAAGAAATACACTAAAATGTCCATCACATTGGCCTAGAGAGTTGAGTCATTTTGTTTTCTAATTTGCACTTCTGTTTGCCAAGTTTTCTACTTTTATAACCCAGGGCAGTGGGGAGCTCCAGTTTTCTCCTCCTCCCTGCCAACCCCTTGGATATTCCCATTGTCCTGTCCTCAGTCTGAAGTCTTTGGTCTTTAAACAAGGGTTACCTTTGTGTTTGGATCACCAAGTTTAAAAGTCAGATGTCTCAGGTGAAATGGTCATTTCTTTAGTCTCTTACAGTGACTGTCACTATTAACTCTGAACCAAAGGTACGAACTATATGGTGCGATGCGGTTCACTGAGCCCCTCCCTGATGCACTCACGGAGCCTCCCCCTGTGCCCACCCGAGTTCTAGCCCTGAAGCGGAGAGGCCAGGTCTGCCTTCACAGTGCTGTCGGGGGTCTGTTGCGAGAGACGGGCAAAAGCCGGAAGGAGGTCAGGACCGAGGGCACACAGGGCACCGCTCCTGGCCCAGGGGACCCAAATGTGTTATTCCGCTGATTCCCCTGCCCCACAAAGTTCCACCATTATTATTTATGTAAAATTTTAAAAACTGATTCTTTTTATTTACTAAAAGACATAGGTTTGAAAGTGAAATCGCTAATGTCCTTACCATAAATGGAAAACCCATATCACTACTACCAATAAATAAAAATAAATGCAATGAACAGCAATGTGATTAAAATCTAGCTATATACTGTTGCCCACTCCCTCTTTTTTTTTTTCTAGAAAGAGGAAGAACATGCTTCCATCTTTTTCTTTTTTTTTTTAATTGGGGTATAGTTTTTTACACTCCCTCTTTATTAAAAGGGAAGATTAGCAAGGATTGAAGACATGCTAAAAACTTAATGTCACGCGTTGAGACTTGCTACTAGAGCAATTTAAAGACCTTCAAGGGGATTTTATAAAGGAATGGCCTTCTCACTGTGTGATTCAGCGTTACTTAATGCCATGCATTTTGCATTCAACCTAACAATCTCGTGTACCAGAGTGGTACTCATCTCATCTGTATCAGTCAGGGTCCTGGTGGAGATTTAACGAAAGTTCAAAGTCACAGGCACAATTCACAAGAACGTACAAGAGACGGTGAAGCATCCGGAGGCTAGGAACAGAGGGGAGCCATTAGTTACCACCCCTGAGGCTGAAAAGGCAAGAGGAGGAAGTCAGGATCCTGGGAAAGCTGGAGCTCCAGGGGAGAAGCCTCCAGGGCGTCTAGGGTCAGAGACACCACTGCTATCAGAAAAGCAGCAGGCAGTGAGGAGGGAAAATATATACCTCGACCTTTCTCTCCTCCCAGCCTCTACTGTGCCTCCCATAGGTGGACCCTCACCAGAGGCGAATGGCAAGCAAGCCTAGGAGATGCAGTCCATGGGGTTAGCCTCTCGGGACACAGAGCAGCGCAGGAAAGGATGCGGGAGGTGAAGCAAACAATCAACACAGTGTCCCTGGGAAACATTGCTGCCCAGCATACGCGAGAGGCACACGCACAAAGCAGGCTGAAGCAAGGGTGGGGCAAGGGCAGAGGGCAAAGTCTGGGAAGGAGGGCAGGGGGCAAGGTCTAACCTGCTTGCTCTCTGGCCTGCAGTGTCCGTGAGCATCAACAACCTGTACCCGGGCTGTGAGAATGTGAATGTCAGGAGCCGCAGCATGATGTTCGAGCCGGGCCTCACCAAGGGGATGCTAGAGGTGTTCGGGGCCCCGTCCCACCACCCGCACTGCTCCGCCGATGACCAGTCCACAAAGGCCATCGACATCCAGAACGCCTATTTGAACGGTATGGCTCTCCCACCCCAAATGGGAAGGACCTCGAGTTGCCCCCGGGGAGGCTGGCCCAGCGGGCGTCCATCACAGCCGCACAAAGGTTGGAAGAAGGGCCAGCGCAGAGTGATGTTGGGAGTGACCCAGGACTGAAGCAGGGCTGGTTAACAGCCCCCAAAAGTAAAACTAAACCCCCTGGTGTCCCCAGCACCTGGCAAAGCACTGGGCACACAGAGGTGCTTAATAAATGACTTGAGTACATTAGTACATTTTTTAAAGTACTGCCGAACTTCCACTTGGATGGGAAATCTCATAAAATACGGTCCCACTAGCTTTTTGACATACTCGAGTTTGAGACACAAGGGCTGCTCCCCCGGGGCTCCCAGGGCCCCCAGCTGGGCCCAAGGCACTGGAACACAAGCCTCTTCGAGACACGGTCCGGAGCAGGGATAGAGCAGTTTCTCTGAGGTTGAGTTCCCACGGCTGTGAGGATTTTATGAGCTCGTGTTTATTGAAGGTCCTAGTATGATGTCTAGCAGGGAGAGGCTCTCAAAAAGTGGAAATTGGGAGCATCTTCATGAAGGCCCTTTGATTATACTAAACCCAGTGAAAAATAGAATACTCAGGGTGTTTACCTAAAGCAGTGGTTCTTAGACTCCAGCGCAGGCACAAATCCCCTGGAGGGCATGTGAAAACACAGACTTGCCAGCCCGCCCTCGGGCGTCTGATTCATCCCATCTGGGGAGTTTCTTGGTGATGCTGCTGCTGGGCCAGGGACCCTAATGAAATAGAATAAAAGTCCGTGTGCATTCTGCTCTCTTAAAAGCTGAGTGTTCTCTGAGCTGCCGGGAGCAAAGCTGGCCCCGCAGCATAGGGAGAGCACCCATCACCCCTACCCTCATCCTTCGTCCTCCCCTGGCATTATCCCTGTCCCACGTCCCTCGCAGTGCTCTCCAAGCTCAAAGGGCCTATTTCTGTGTTCCAGAACTCTTCACACTAAGGCCTTAGCTGCCAGACTTAGAGGGCCATGCTCCCCAGGAGCGCCTGTGCTCTAGAAAAGCCCTATGGAGCTTCCAAAATGACTCTCAACTGCAGAATTTCTGGCACAGGATAAGCACCAAGGGGAAAAATTAGGGAAAGGGAGCCTGAAATCCTATAACATAAGTGGTCCTGCCTGGCTTCCCGGAGGCCAGTGGGTGGGTGGTCACTGACCTGGTGGGATGTGGCAGCGTAGAGGTGACTGTGTCCATGTGTCTGCACAGTCATCAGGAGGTTCCGGGTGCCTAGGAACTCCAGGTCAGAATCTCATCCGTGAGACTTGCGGGAAAAGCAGCCGTCCCCAGAGCTCCTGTGTGGGAGAGTAGCTGCCTCCCTACCCACACCCACAGCCTTCCTCCCCCCGCCCCTTCGGCCACCTCCCCAGCAGAGGTGGCCTCTTGGACCCAATTTCCTCACAGCTCCTCTTACATCCTTCCTGTGCAAAGCCACTCATCAATTACTGCACCTTACACCTGTGCACGGCACCCTGCTCCCTTCTGACCGACCAAAACAGGTCTCTCACCTGTGGAAGGTGAATTTAGTGACCATTTAACCAAAATTAAGGTTACATTTCATAGTGAATATACCAATATTTGGGGGTGAAAAACATAATATATGTGTCCACGTACACCTTTCCATGTATGCTTATAGGCGTGCATATACACACACGTGTGTGGGGTGTTGTGTGTGTGTGTGTGTGTGTGTGTGTGTGTGTGTGTACCACTCTGTGGTATTATAAGTAGATGTGCTAGAGATAGAGATACAATAATGAAGGCATTAAGGAAAATTGATAAGCAGATACAGATATAAGTAGGTTTATGGATATAGATATTATAAAAGGCATGGATGTAAAAATAGACATAAGAAATAGGGAAATGTAAATATTCCGTATGTAGATCTATACTTAAGTAGATGCATAAATAAATAGATGAATGTCACTGTCCCTACTGGTCATCCCTAAAGTGCTGAGAAAAACTGTGATTGAAATTTGGTGGTGGTGTTTCACAATCATAATCTTTCTTTTTCTTTTTCTCTGTAGGCGTTGGCGATTTCAGTGTGTGGGAGTTCTCTGGAAATCCTGTATACTTCTGCTGTTATGACTATTTTGCTGCAAATGATCCCACATCCATCCATGTCATCGTTTTCAGTCTAGAAGAACCCTACGAGATCCAGCTGAATCAAGTGGTTTTCTGGCTCAGTTTTCTGAAGTCTCTTGTCCCGGTTGAAGAACCCATAGGTAAGCCGAGGTGCCCCTCAGGGAGGGCGTGCCCTTCCTGCTGACCTTGCACCCTGGTCACGCCCGGATCCAACAGCTTGTGGCCAACAGCTGCGGGCACTCTTGTTCCTCCTTCCTATCAGGAGATTTCAACTCTGGAAATTTCCTAGGGCTCAGCTGGTTTTTTTTGTTCTGCAAGGAGTTGTTTCATGATTGCATATTTCTGCCACAAAGACTCAATTCTGAGCAATTCCTTGAGAGCCATTTCTTGCTTTCTTTCTATATTTTAGGGCTGTGGTCATTTTTGTTAGGTGCAAAGTGGAATACCTCTTTGGCAGCTACTGTGCCTTACCTAATGGGTACATAATTAATAGAATGAGCTCTCCTTCGTTCTGTAGTTCCATCAAAAATGAAAGAAAAGGGGGCTTCCCTGGTGGCGCAGTGGTTGAGAGTCCGCCTGCCGATGCAGGGGACACGGGTTCGTGCCCCGGTCCGGGAGGATCCCACATGCCGTGGAGCGGCTGGGCCCTTGAGCCATGGCCACTGAGCCTGCACGTCCGGAGCCTGTGCTCCGCAGTGGGAGAGGCCACAACAGTGAGAGGCCCGCGTACCACAAAAAAAAAAAAAAAAAAAAAAAAGAAAGAAGGAAAAGGAACCGTGTTAACTGAATGCATTATCTTAGCCTTATCCCTAAAGGAAAAGACAGCATGGACAGACTTATTTTCTTCTTTTCATACAAAAAAAGAAGCAGCCTTCCCTGATGAAATGCAAAACTCAGCAGTCATTTTGTTTTTGAAAAACTTACAATAATAAAATAAATTGGGCTAATTCCCCTCAGGGTACCTCCAATTTTGCCTCTTTTTTTTTTTTGCGGTACGCAGGCCTCTCACTGCTGTGGCCTCTCCCGTTGCAGAGCACAGGCTCCGGACGCACAGGCTCAGCAGCCATGGCTCACGGGCCCAGCCGCTCCGCGGCATGTGGGATCTTCCCGGACCCGGGCACGAACCCATGTCCCCTGCATCGGCAGGCGGACTCTCAACCACTGCGCCATCAGGGAAGCCCTTGCCTCTTTCTTTCTCATTCTTTTTCATGTTTTTGTTTTAAACATGCCCATAAGTGAGAGGCTCTCTGCCTGTGTGAACTGCAGGAGTCTCCCTTCTGAGCCATTTCTGTGCTGGTGCTGCATTCAGCGGGCTTGCTCTTGTCTCATAAAGGGTGTCCCCCAGTCATCTCCTCACCATGCAAACAAGGCCTATTTGGAGGAAGATCTGAGAAGCTGCCTTATGCCCTGTGGTCGCTTCTACTCCACTTCTGAGCAATCTTCCCGGAGGCCCAGGAAATAGGCTCATTCCATTCTGGGCCAGGCCTAGGCCTTCCAGAGGTCACTCCTAGCAGCAGGCCTGGGGCCCTCGGGTCTGCGGGCAAAGTTGCATGTCCACCTGGCGAGACGGCCCAGGCCTCAGGCAGAGCACGCAACCTCAGCTGGGCAGGACGGAGGACCCACCTGTGAAACGGCTTGCTCTCTGCCCTCAGCCTTTGGCGGCAAGCTGAAGAACCCACTCCGAGTTGTCCTGGTGGCCACGCACGCCGACATCATGAACATTCCTCGTCCAGCTGGAGGCGAGTTCGGATACGACAAAGACACCTCGTTGCTGAAAGAGGTCAGAAACAGGTAAGTCGGCTGCTGCATCTTCAGGGGTGATACAGCCAAAGTCATGTGACCCAGGGAAAGGAATTAAAGAACTGAAAGGCCTCTTTGGCTTGGTCAAATTTCTTTTACCAAAGCCACAAATACACGTAATAACAAATCGAACAGAAGTAAAGGGCACATAATAAAAATCAGCAGCCTTCTCACTTCTGTCCTCGCCCCTGAGTACCCCCGCCCAGAGGTAACTCCTTTTAGTTGTTTGATGTATTTTTTTCAGCTCTAGGGAGGAATAATTGACAAGTGAAATTGTAAGATGTTTAAATTGTATGAAGCGGCGATTTGATGTGTGTATACAGTGTGAAAGGATTCTCTCCATCTCGTTAATTAACGTATCCGTCACCTCACCCATTTATCTTTTTTTTTTTTTTTTTTTTGGTGAGAACATCCATCAGTATTTCTCAGAATGTAACTTGCAACCTGCTAGTGGATCATGAAATTCATTTAGGAGGTCTGGAGTGGAGTGGAGGGGAGAAGGACGTGATGGAAAGTATCAGAGTACATCTTGTATCAAGTATTTTTGGAAAACTTCTTTTTCACTTATAAATATGAATGTGCACAGAATCCCAATGTAAACGTATCTATTTTTACTTAGTGTCTATCCCCAAAACAGTTTGAACCTGCAGTTCTATTTAATATGCTGGTAATGTGAATTCTTGGTTTATCAACTGACAACCCTTCTCTGTTATCTTCCTGATGTGAGAAATAGGGCTTCTACTAATATTTTAGATCTAAGGTGTTATTTCATACTCATCCCTCTGTTCTCACTCCATCAACCTGCAGAAGCATCTCTTCTTCTGCCTTGTAAAGTGAGTGCATTAGGCCTCCCCTTTCCTGCATCGGGGGAAGCTGTTTCCCCCGTTTTGTGGAAGCTGGGGCGCCTGTCTGCACCCAGAGCAGGTGGTGTCCCCAGGCCTCCACCCCAGGGTGACGTTACAGAGTCCAGCCAACAGCAGGTGTGGGGTGTCTCTACAAGGCCACCAGAACTTCCTTGCCTCCCACCAACCGTTTGGGCCAGCAGGAGCCTGGCCCTCTGTGGAAACACCCGGTGAGACTGCGTCACTCTGAGGAGGTCACTGCTCTTTCCTTAGGTTTGGGAACGATCTTCACATTTCAAATAAGCTGTTCGTTCTGGATGCCGGGGCTTCTGGGTCTAAGGACATGAAGGTACTTCGAAATCACCTGCAAGAAATACGGAGCCAGATTGTTTCGGTGAGTATACCTGGGGAGGGCTGGACCCAACCTTCCCCCGGACCATCCAGTGACCCAGGAGTTGGGCCTCTTTGTGTGGCCCTCTGGGTTTGGTCTGGTTTTCATGGGACCCAGTACGCGGTGTCTGCATGGCCATGTTTTTATCCTGTTACCCTGGGGTAAGGAAGGAAGAGTAGAGAAACAAGGAGAGATGGCCATGAGATGAAGCGTTGTTATGGGCAAGGTTAGAGTATATGAAATTCTGACAGTTTGGGTTGTTTGTTTAAAAGTAAAATTGTTTGTTAGAAATTACAAAAGCAATGCAAAAGTGACTTATTGTGAAATATTTGGGAAATGCAGAAAAGTAGGAAAACAGTCACCAACAAAATTCACTGAAGAGCATAACACAATAGCTGTCCAAATGGAATAAGGTGGTGTTCTTGGATGGCAAGACTTTATTACTAAGTGTTTCATTTTCCCAAGTTATATAAACTTCATACAGTTCCAGTCAGCATCTGAATGGGGTTGAGGAGATTGGGTTTTTGTCTTAAAATTTCAATAGAAGAATAAATGAAACATGTTATAAAGGCTCTGTAATCAATAAACCAATAAATAACTGGAATAGATTAGTGAGTGTCGAAGTAAATCAGAACATCTGCAGAAATTTAATAGAGAACATAGATGTTATTTAAAGTTAATGGGGAAAATGTTTATTTAATAAATGATCTGGCACACCTGGCTGTTTGCCTAGAAGGAAATGAGGTTGAACTCCTGCTTACTACATAGCGCAAAAATAGACTGTAGGCAGATTAAAGCTTTTAAATGTAAAAAATAAAGTAATATCTTGATGGAAATGCAAGATCATTTATTTTTAAAATAACTTAGAAGTGCTTTGAGAAGCCTTTTCAGCCAAGTTAGAAAACCTCAGAAGTGTTCAAAGAAAACACACCAATATTTTGTCAAATACATTTGACAACATAGAAGATTTTTCTGGCCAATAAATTCCATAAACAAAGTTAAAAGGTGAGATAGATTGAGGGAAAAATATTCTCAATGCACCTGGCATATAAAAGGTTGCTATCCATAATATTCAAAAAGCTGTCTGAAATGGGTAAGAAACGGGCAAATATCCCAATGGAAAACTCCTAAAACAGAATGCTCCGGGGACTGTTCCTGCTTCTAGGCTCGAGTGTAACAAGGAGGACATGGCTCTCGCTCCCCTGCATGGCAGGTGCCGTCTTTAGTAATAACTCACCGTTTGCCTGATAGAAGTGCTGTGCTTACAATACCAGGCTCCCGTTCTAGACATGCTTTTGGAATTTTCAGGAACCCTCTCCTCTCTCGTGAAGCTTGACCCTCGCTTTCTAAAGGAGGGTACGCTACGGCAGAGTCGGTGGGCAGGGGAAAGCCTAGAGGGCTCTGGAGAACCTGGTCACGGAAACCAGTGGGTGGCGATCGGGAACAGTGGTCTGTGGCTGGCTCAGCGCCTGCTCACCAGGTGGCATGAGGGCCTGTGCTCCCTGAAGAGTCTTGAGCTGGGGTGTGGCATGATGTCTGCTTCACATCCCACACACCCCCAACTTCTGTGGTCAGGCAGATGAAGCTCACCAAACAAACTGCCTTTATCCCTGGGAATATTGTTCGTTGAATAGGGAGTGGAATTTAGGGGGTGTAAAAGATGAGATTCGAGAAGGGACTGCCTGATTAATGATGCAGTGCAGTGTATGGCTCGTGGCGTTTTTAACTAGGAAAGTGTGCTGATTATGAGTCTGTAACATAGACTGATTTATTTAACCAAGTTAAGAGCTTAAAAACACATTTCAAGCCAATTACCAAGAATTAATCAAATTTGAAATATTTCAACAGTAATCCCCATGAATACCTAATTTACTGGTAAAAAGCCATCTAATGTTGATAAAGATACTCTCTTTTCCTGTCTCTTTGTTCATAAAGCGGCCATCACCTGGCTGAAACCCTCACCCCAAGAGAGGGAGGGAGGAAAACATTAGGACTTCGTGAACGTTAGTTAATTGAGTCCACAATTCCAAAGCCATTTTTTGTGAATCCTTGCCATCTATTTAAGACGAGCAGTGGAAATGAAAGCCTCTATAAAATTTTATATTTGTTAAATGGATTCTGCTTAAAGGCAACACTGAAAAAACAAAGCTACCCCAGTACTTAATCAAAAATCACTGGCGCATCCGAAGAATTACATGCAACAGTGCAGATGTGAGCGGCATCGTTTTTTGCCGGCTCCTCCTGAGTCCCCACAGCTGTGCGTTGACCTGCCTGTACTGCATGTTCTAGGTCTGCCCTCCAATGACTCACCTGTGTGAGAAAATCATCTCCACGCTGCCCTCCTGGAGGAAGCTCAACGGGCCCAACCAGCTGATGTCATTGCAGCAGTTTGTGTACGACGTGCAGGACCAGCTGAACCCCCTGGCCAGCGAGGTGGACCTCCGGCGCATCGCCCAGCAGCTCCACAGTGCTGGCGAGGTGAGGGCTCCAGCCCCGGCAAGGGTCTGGGAGGGGGCCCTGGGATGCATTTCCAGCGTCTGAAGGTGGGATGAGCTGCGGAGGCCGAGTGGCAACTGCCCACTACCCATGATGTTTCCAGACGTGCGACTATCACAGGAAGTCTCAAGTGATTCCCCGAACTGCGGTTCTTTGCTCTCCTGTTCACCTTAAGAGCTGTTGTTTCGTCTTGCTTTGGTTGGTTTGTTTTCCGGCTTCTCTTAGTTTGGGAGCACAGTTCCTGCTACACTGGGTGACGGGGCCTCTCCTCTCTCTCCCTGGGGCAGCTGATGCTTAGCTGTGATTCCTGCAGCCTTCAGGGTGGCTGCTCTCCATGGAGTGTATCAGCTCCAAACAGACCTCTTGGGCTCACAGACAATCAAGAAATAGTAGTGACGTATCTTCAGGGAGAGAACATGTGGAGACACTAAGACATGGCAAGCAGTGATCCCCAGAAATGACGAAGAGATAGGAATCTCTCTTCCTGGTTCAGCTCTGGGGTGCAGTTTGGGAACCCTATTCTAATTGCTTCATAGGCTGCCTGTTCCTCTCAACGGGGCATAGCCTTCACATTCTTCCATCATGTGAAATCAGGAGACAGTGTAAGCTAGTATGGGCTAAGACAGTTCTGAATATGAAAAACCAGAAGCAGTTCCAGGAATTTTGCAAACCAGAAGCTTCCCTGCCCAGTCTCAGGTGCCATGTGTGGCCCTTGGCCATGGATTACATAGGTTTGAAATTCTACTTGAATCAAGAAGCCAGCGACCCTAAAAACTAGAGCCTCAAGCAGTGATTGTGTCAGTCTTTAAATTCCAATGAAACTACAGGCTAATCTACTGGCCCCTCCAGCAGTACTTTTTTTTTTTTTTTTTTGGTAACATCTTTATTGGAGTATAATTGCTTTACAATGCTGTGTTATTTTCTGCTTTATAGAGTGAATCAGCTATATGTATACATATATCCCCATATCCCCTCCCTCTTGCATCTCCCTCCCGCCCTCCCTATACCATCCCTCTAGGTGGTCACAAAGCACGGAGCTAATCTCCCTGTGCTATGCGGCTGCTTCCCACTAGCTATCTATTTTACATTTGGTAGTGTATATATATGTCCATGCCACTCTCTCACTTCGTCCCAGCTTACCCTTCCCACTCGCTGTGTCCTCAAGTCCATTCTCTACATCTGCGTCTTTACTGCTGTCCTGCCCCTAGGTTCTTCAGAACGATTTTCTTTTTTTTTTTAGATTCCATATATGTGTGTTAGCATACGGTATTTGTTTTTCTCTTTCTGACTTACTTCACTCTGTATGACAGACTCCAGGTCCATCCACCTCACTACAAATAACTCAATTTCATTTCTTTTTATGGCTGAGTAATATTCCATTGTATATATGTGCCACATCTTCTTTATCCATTTATCTGTCGATGGACACTTAGGTTGCTCCCACGTCCTGGCTATTGTAAATAGAGCTGCAGTGAACATTGTGGTACATGACTCTTTTTGAATTTTGGTTTTCTCAAGGTATATGCCCAGTAATGAGATTCCTGGGTCGTGTGGTAGTTTATTTTCAGTTTTTTAAGGAACCTCCATACTGTTCTCCATAGTGGTTGTATAAATCTATATTCCCACAAACGGTGCAAGAGGGTTCCCTTTTCTCCACACCCTCTCCAGCATTTATCGATTGTAGATTTTTTAATGATGACCATTCTGACCGGTGTGAGGTGATACCTCATTGTGGTTTTGGTTTGCATTTCTCTAATAACTAGTGATGTTAAGCATCCTTTCATGTGTTTGTGGGCAATCTGTATATCTTCTTTGGAGAAATGTCTATTTAGTTCTTCTGCCCATTTTTGGATTGGGTTGTTTGTTTTTTTGATATTGAGCTGCATGAGCTGCTTGTACATTTTGGAGATTAATCCTGTGTCAGTTGCTTCATTTGCAAATATTCTCTCCCATTCTGAGGGTTGTCTTTTCATCTTGTTTATGTTTTCCTTTGCTGTGCAAAAGCTTTTAAGATTCATTAGGACCCATTTGTTTATTTTTGGTTTTATTTCCATTTCTCTAGGAGGTGTGTCAAAAAGGATCTTGCTGTGATTTATGTCATAGAGTGTTCTGCCTATGTTTTCCTCTAAGAGTTTGACAGTGTCTGCCTTACATTTAGGTCTTTAATACACTTTGAGTTTATTTTTGTGTAAGGTGTTAGGGAGTGATCTAATTTCATTCTTTTACATGTAGCTGTCCAGTTTTCCCAGCACCACTTATTGAAGAGGCTGTCTTTTCTCCATTATATATTCTTGCCTCCTTTATCAAAAATAAGGTGACCATATGTACATGGGTTTATCTCTGGGCTTTCTATCCTATTCCATTGATCTATATTTCTGTTTTTGTGCTAGTACCATACTGTCTTGATTACTGTAGCTTTGTAGTATAGTCTGAAGTCAGGGACCCTGATTCCTCCAGCTCCGTTTTTCTTTCTCAGGATTGCATTGGCTATTCAGGGTCTTTTGTGTTTCCAAAGAAATTGTGAAATTTTTTGTTCTAGTTCTGTGAAAAATGTCATTGGTAGTTTGATAGGCATTGCATTGAATCTGTAGATTGCTTTGGGTAGTATAGTCATTTTCACAATGTTGATTCTTCCAATCCAAGAACATGGTATATCTCTCCATCTGTTTGTATCATCTTTTTTCTTTCATCAGTGTCTTATAGTTTTCTGCATACAGGTCTTTTGTCTCCTTAGGTAGGTTTATTCCTAGGTATTTCATTCCTTAGTATATAGGAATGCAAAAGATTTCTGTGCATTAACTTTGTATCCTGCTACTTTACCAAATTCGTTGATTAGCTCTAGTAGTTTTCTGGTAGCATCTTTAGGATTCTCTGTGTATAGTGTCATGTCATCCTCAAACAGTGACAGCTTTACTTCTTCTTTTCTGTCTTGGATTCCTTTTACTTCTTTTTCTTCTCTGATTGCTGTGGCTAAAACTTCCAAAATTATGTTGAATAATAGTGGTGAGAGTGGACAACCTTGTCTTGTTCCTGAGCTTAGAGGAAATGGTTTCAGTTTTTCACCATTGAGAACAATGTTGGCTGTGGGTTTGTCATATATGGCTTTTATTATGTTGAGCTAAGTTCCCTCTGTGCCTACTTTCTGAAGGGTTTTTTATCATAAATGGGTGTTGAATTTTGTCAAAAGCTTTTTCTGCATCTACTGAGATGATCATATTTTTTTTCTCCTTCAGTTTGTTAATATACTTTATCACATTGATGGATTTGCATATATTGAAGAATCCTTGCCTTCCTGGGGTAAACCCCACTTGATCATGGTGTATGATCCTTTTAATGTGCTGTTGGATTCTCTTTGCTAGTATTTTGTTGAGGATTTTTGCATCTATGTTCATCAGTGATAATTGGCCTGTAGTTTTCTTTCTTTGTGACATCTTTGTCTGGTTTAGGTATCAGGGTGATGGTGGCCTCGTAGAATGCGTTTGGAAGTGTTCCTCCCTCTGCTATATTTTGAAAGAGTTTGAGAAGGATAGGTGTTAGCTCTTCTCTAAATATTTGATAGAATTCGCTTGTGAAGCCATCTGGTCCTGGGCTTTTGTTTGTTGGAAGATTTTTAATCACAGTCTCAATGTCAGTGTTTGTGATTGGTCTGTTCATATTTTCTATTTCTTCCTGGTTCAGTCTCGGAAAGTTGTTCATTTCTAAGAATTTGTCCATTTCTTCCAGGTTGTCCATTTTATTGGCATATAGTTGCTTGTAGTAATCTCTCATGATCCTTTGTATTTCTGCAGTGTCAGTTGTTACTTCTCCTTTTTCATTTCTAATTCTATTGATTTGAGTCTTCTCCTCTTTTTTCTTGATGAATCTGCCTAAAGGTTTATCAATTTTGTTTATCTTCTCAAAGAACCAGCTTTTAGTTTTACTGATCTTTGCTATCATTTCCTTCATTTCTTTTTCATTTATTTCTGATCTGATCTTTATGATTTCTTTCCTTCTGCTAACTTTGGGGTTTTTTGTTCTTCTTTCTCTAATTGCTTTAGGTGTAAGGTTAGCTTGTTAATTTGTTTCTTGTTTCTTGAGGTAGGATTGTATTTCCATAAACCTCCCTCTTAGAACTGCTTTTCCTGCATCCCATAGGTTTTGGATCATCCTGTTTTCATTGTCATTTGTTCCTAGGTATTTTTTGATTTCCTCTTTGATTTCTTCAGTGATCTCTTCGTTAATTAGCAGTGTATTGTTTAGCCTTCATGTGTTTGTATTCTTTACAGATTTTTTCCTGTAATTGATATCATTGTGGTTGGAAAAGATACTTGACATGATTTCAATTTTCTTAAATTTACCAAGGCTTGATTTGTGACCTAAGATATGATGTATCCTGGAGAATGTTCCATGAGCACTTGAGAAGAAAGTGTATTGTCTTGTTTTTGACTGGAATGTCCTATAAATATCAATTAAGTCCATCTTGTTTAATGTATCATTTAAAGCTTGTGTTTCCTTATTTATTTTCATTTTGGACTATCTGTCCGTTGGTGAGAGTGGGGTGTTAAAGTCTCCTACTATGATAGTGTTACTGTCGATTTCCCCTTTATGGCTGTTAGCATTTGCCTTATGTATTGAGGTGCTCCTATGTTGGGTGCATAAATATTTACAGTTGTTATATCTTCTTCTTGGATTGATCCCTTGATCATTATGCAGTGTCCTTCTTGGTCTCTTGTAATAGTCTTTATATTAAAGTCTATTTTGTCTGATATGAGAATTGCTACTCCAGCTTTCTTTTGATTTCCATTTTCATGGAATAGCTTTTTCCTTCCCCTCACTTTCAGTCTGTATGTGTCACTAGGTCTGAAGTGGGTCTCTTGTAGACAGCATATATACGGGTCTTGTTTTTGTATCCATTCAGCCAGTCTATGTCTTTTGGTTGGAGCATTTAATCCATTTACATTTAAGGTAATTATTGATATGTATGTTCCTATTACCATTTTCTTAATTGTTTTGGGTTTGTTATTGCAGGTCTTTTCCTTCTCTTGTGGTTCCTTTAGTATTTGCTGTAAAGCTGGTTTGGTGGTGCTGAATTCTTTTTGCTTTTGCTTGTCTCTAAAGGTTTTAATTTCTCTGTCAAATCTAATGAGATCCTTGCTGGGTAGAGTAATCTTGGTTGTAGGTTTTTCCCTTTCGTCACTTTAAATATGTCCTGCCACTCCCTCTGGCTTGCAGAGTTTCTGCTGAAAGATCAGCTGTTAACCTTTTGGCAATTTCTTTGTATGTTATTTGTTGTTTTTCCCTTGCTGCTTTTAATATTTTTTCTTTGTATTTAATTTTTGACAGTTTGATTAATATGTGTCTTGGAGTGTTTCTCCTTGGATTTATCCTGTTTGAGACTCTCTGTGCTTCCTGGACTTGATTAACTATTTCCTTTCCCATATTAGGGAAGTTTTCAACTATAATCTCTTCAAATATTTTCTCAGTCCCTTTCTTTTTCTCTTCTTTTTCTGGGACCCCTATAATTCGAATGTTGGTGCGTTTAATGTTGTCCCAGAGGTCTCTGAGTTTGTCCTCAGTTCTTTTCATTTTTTTTTTTTCTTTATTCTGCTCTGCGGTAGTTATCTCCAGTATTTTATCTTCCAGGTCAGTTATCCGTTCTTCTGCCTCAGTTATTCTGCTATTGATCCCTTCTAGAGAATTTTGAATTTCACTTATTGTGTTGTTCATCATCGTTTGTTTGCTCTTTAGTTCTTCTAGGTCCTTGTTCAACGTTTCTTGCATTTTCTCCATTCTATTTCCAAGATTTTGGATCATCTTTACTATCATTATTCTGAATTCTTTTTCAGGTAGACTGCCTATTTCCTCTTCATTTGTTTGATCTGGTGGGTTTTTACCTTGCTCCTTCATCTGCTGTGTGTTTCTCTGTCTTCTCATTTTTCTTAACTTACTGTGTTTGGGTTCTCCTTTTTACAGGCTGCAGGTTCGTAGTTCCTGTCGTTTTTGGTGTCTGCCCCCAGTGGCTAAGGTTGGTTCAGTGGGTTGTGTAGGCTTCCTGGTGGAGGGGACTAGTCCCTGTGTTCTGGTGGATGAGGCTGGATCTTGTCTTTCTGGTGGGCATGACCGCGTCCAGTGGTGTGTTTTGGAGTAACTGTGACCTTATTATGATTTTAGGCAGTCTCTCTGCCTTTGGGTGGGTTTGTGTTCCTGTCTTGCTAGTTGTTTGGCATAGGGTATCCAGCCCTGGAGCTTGCTGGTCATTGAGTGGAGCTGGGTCTTAGCGTTGAGATGGAGATCTCTGGGAGAGCTTTCGCTGTTTGATATTATGTGGAGCTGGGAGGTCTCTGGTGGACCAATGTCCTGAACTCGGCTCTCCCACCTCAGAGGCACAGGCCTGACACCCAGTCCGGAGCACCAAGTCAGCCACACGACTCAGAAGAAAAGGCACAAAAAAAGAAAGGAAGGAAGGGAGAGAGGGAGGGAGCGAGGGAGGAAGGAAGGAAAATACAGTCATTAAAATAAAAAAATTTATTAAAAATTTTAAAACAATTTTAAGTAATATTCAAAAAAAGAAAGAAAGAAGAGAGCAACCCAAAAATCAAATCCACCAATGATAACAAGCATTAAAAACTATACTAAAAAAGAAAAAAATAGACGGAACCCTAGGACAAATGGTAAAAGCAAAGCTATACAGACAAAATCACACAAAGAAGCATACACACACACGCTCGCAAAGAGAGAAAAAGGAAAAAAATATATATATATATAAAAAGAAAAGGAAGAGAGCAACCAAATCAATAAATAAGTCTACCAATGATAATAAACTCTAAATACTAAACTACAATAAACATAAAACCAAAAACAAATTAGATGCAGAAACCAAACCCCAAGTCTACAGTTGCTCCCAAAGCCCACCGCCTCAGTTTTGGGATGGTTTGTTGTCTATTCAGGTATGCCAGAGATGCAGGTACATCAAGTTGATTGTGGAGATTTAATCCGCTGCTCCTGAGGTTGCTGGGAGAGATTTCCCTTTCTCTTTGTTCGCACAGCTCCTTTGGGTTTGGCCCCGCCTCTGCGTGTAGGTCGCCTGAGGGCGTCTGTTCTTTGCTCAGACTGGCCAGGGTTAAAGTAGCAGCTGATTAGGGGTCTCTGGCTCACTCAGGCCAGGGGGAGGGAGGGGTACAGAATACGGGGCGATCCTGCGGCGGGCAGAGGCCGGCGTGACGTTGCAACAGCCTGCGGTGCACCATGTGTTCTCCCGGGGAAGTTGTCCCTGGATCATGGAACCCTGGTGGTGGCAGGCTGCACAGGCTCCTGGGAGGGGAGGTGTGGATAGTGACCTGTGCTTGCACACAGGTTTCTTGCTGGCTGCAGCAGTAGCCTTAGCATCTCATGCCTGTCTCTGGTGTCCGCGCGGATAGCCGCGGCTTGCTCCCATCTCTGGAGCTCGTTTAGGCGGTGCTTTGAATCCCCTCTCCTCGTGCACCCCAAAACAATGGTCTCTTGACTCTTAGGCATGTCCAGACTTTTTCCCGGACTCCCTCCCGGCTAGCTGTGGCGCACTAGCCCCCTTCAGGCTGCATTCACTCAGCCAACCCCAGTCCTCTCCCTGGGGTCTGACCTCCGAAGCCCGAGCCTCAGCTCCCAGCCCCCACCTGTCCCAGCGGATGAGCAGACAAGCCTCTCGGGCTGGTGAGTGCTGGTCGGCCCCGATCCTCTGTGCGGGAATCTCTCCACTTTGCCCTCTGCACCCCTGTTGCTGCGCTTCTCCGTGACTCCGAAGCTTCCCCCCCACCCACCCCCTGTCTCCTCCAGTGAAGGGGCTTCCTAGTGTGTGGAAACTTTCCCTCCTTCACAGCTCCGTCCCTGAGGTGCAGGTCCTGTCCCTATTCTTTTGTCTCTGTTTTTTTCTTTTGCCCTACCCAGGTACATGGGGGAGTTTCTTGCCTTTTGGGAGGTCTGAGGTCTTCTGCCAGCGTTCAGTAGGTGTTCTGTAGGAGTTGTTCCACATGTAGATGTATTTCTGATGTATTTGTGGGGAGGAGGGTGATCTCCATGTCTTACTCCTCCGCCATCTTGAAGGTCTCTCCAGCAGTACTTTAAATGATTGAATCCAAGGGTGGGGATAAGCAAGGGATCAAACCTTACCTTGTAATATAGTGCTAGATATAAAAATATATATTGTAACCATAATAAAAAACTCACTCTTTTTAATACAGTATTCTCTTGCCTTGTGGCATTTGCCAGTAATTTTCTAGCTCATAGTGATTAATCCACATTAATAATCCACATCCCTCCTTGCCCTTGAGACTTTAATAAGTAAATGAAGGCAGAATAAAAAAGAAGGGAAATCTAAATCAGGTGGCCCCCATTCTCATTGTCCTCCAGCCCCTCCTCCAGTACTATTCCTGCCCTCTAGTAAGTAATCTAAGGATCTTTTCAGATTTCATCAGTTGTCCTGTCTTTTTTCGGCTCAGGATCCCACACTGCACTCAGTCATCTGTCTCCTTAGTCTCCTCCAATACGGGACAGTTTATCAGTCTGTCTTTTGTGACCCTGAGGAGATAGTTGTGTCTAGGACTGAATTGCAGGCAGTATTCCACCAAATGCCTTACCAAAAATTAAGTAGATACTGCTCTACATTCCAGAAATGTACACTCGAAGTCTCAATTTTGAACAGAATCATATCTACAAGGCATCTCAAAGATTTAAACCAGACTGTGGGGAGAAAAGTACTTCTGGTGCAAACAGGTCCAGGGTCTCAGCCTCCACGTGAGCACGGAGTCCACCTTGGATCACCATTCTTTGTAGAACTAGCCCAGAGTAGGGAGGGAAGGGAGGGAGGGGTAAGTGTTCCGTAAAGGGGAAAGTTGCCACTTTTTTCTTTCTGACTTCTGCTTTTTAAAGAAATGAATGTGACAGGAAAAGCTTAAGTCCCTTTTGGCCACCTCTCGCCACTTTCCTCTCTCCCCACTCCAGGGCCAACCACTGTCATGGTAGCGTATCTTTCTAGACCTTTTTTATATGTGTGTGTGTTAAAAATTTACCTAACAGTCTAATATTGTAACATTCTGAATCTTTTTTGAAAAATTTCAAGCATTCAGAGAACTTAGAAGACTAGTACAATATCTCCTCATATCCTCGACACCTAATTTAACCAGTTGTTTACATTTTGCTACATTTGCTTTATCTCTTTCTCTTCTATTTCTTTATTTGCTTTGCAAACATCATGACCTTTCACCCCTAAAAAATTTAGCTCGTACCTCCTAAGGAAAAGGACATTCTCCCACATAACCACAATATAATTGATTATCACTTCCTGGAAACATAACATTGATATAATACTATTGTTGAATTTATAGTTCTCATTCAAGTGTTTGCCACTTGTCCCAGTAATTTCATTTATAGCTAATTTTATTCATTTGTGTATTTATCTGGGGACTCAGAATCCAGTCAAAACTCACCCATTGCATTTGGCTACCCTCTCTCTGTCTCTCTCTCTCTCTGTCTTTTCTTACATTGACCTTTTATAAGGGTCAAAGGTAGTCTTTTCAGAATCTCCCTTCTGACATTGCCAAGCCGTTTTTTTGGCTCAGTATTGATTTTTGAGATCTGTCCATATGAATGTGCTGAGTCATTCCTTACAATATCTGCACAGATTTCATCCCTGTTCAGGCCCTTTAGTGCTCCGAGCAGCTGAAGCATCTGGCCATTTAGGTTCCTTTGAGTGACTTCCCGTTGTCCCCTCTGGCAGATCAACATCATGCAGAGTGAAACCGTCCAGGACGTGCTGCTCCTAGACCCCCGCTGGCTCTGCTCCAACGTTCTGGGGAAGCTGCTCTCCGTCGAGACCCCGCGGGCCCTGCACCATTACCGGGGCCGCTACACCATGGAGGACGTCCAGCGCCTGGTGCCCGACAGCGACGTGGAGGAGCTGCTGCAGATTCTCGATGCCATGGATATCTGCGCCCGGGACCTGAGCAGCGGTACCATGGTGGACATCCCCGCCCTGATCAAGACTGACAACCTGCACCGGTCCTGGACGGATGAGGAGGACGAGGTGCGGGTCTACGGCGGCGTGCGCGTCGTCCCCGTGGAGCACCTCACGCCCTTCCCGTGCGGCATCTTTCACAAGGTGCAGGTGAACCTGTGCAGGTGGATCCACCAGCAGAGCGCGGAGGGAGACGCGGACATCCGCCTGTGGGTGAACGGCTGCAAGATTGCCAACCGTGGGGCCGAGCTGCTGGTGCTTCTGGTCAACCACGGCCAGGGCATCGAGGTCCAGGTTCGCGGTCTGGAGACGGAAAAGATCAAGTGCTGCCTCCTGCTGGACTCGGTGTGCAGCACCATCGAGAACGTCATGGCCACCACGCTGCCCGGGCTGCTGACGGTGAAGCACTACCTGAGCCCCCAGCAGCTGAGAGAGCACCACGAGCCCGTCATGATCTACCAGCCGCGAGACTTCTTCCGGGCACAGACCCTCAAGGAGACGTCGCTGACTAACACCATGGGCGGGTACAAGGAGAGCTTCAGCAGCATCATGTGCTTCGGCTGTCACGACGTCTATTCGCAGGCCAGCCTGGGCATGGACATCCATGCGTCAGATCTGAACCTCCTGACCCGGAGGAAACTCAGTCGCCTGCTGGACCCACCTGATCCCATGGGGAAGGACTGGTGCCTTCTCGCCATGAACTTGGGTCTACCCGACCTTGTGGCAAAGTACAACACCAACAACGGGTCTCCCAAGGAGTTCCTCCCGAGCCCGGTCCACGCCCTGCTCCGGGAATGGACCTCCTACCCCGAGAGCACGGTCGGCATCCTCATGTCCAAACTGAGGGAGCTGGGGCGCCGGGATGCGGCGGACTTCCTACTGAAGGCGTCCTCTGTGTTCAAAATCAACCTCGACGGCAACGGCCAGGAGGCCTACGCCTCAAGCTGCAACAGTGGCACGTCTTATAATTCCATTAGCTCGGTCGTGTCCCGGTGAGGGCAGCCTTTGGCTTGGGCAGGGTCTCTTCCAACTGCAGAGGCAAGGGGGACACAGCCCATCTTTCCCACTGCAGATTCTGGCGCGTCCTTTCCTACGCCCACATCCTGAAGGACGCCACCCTCCCTTCCGCTTCACCTATTTCTCTGCTACTACCTCCCTCCTCTCACACATGGCGTTGTGTGTGAAGGGTCTTTCTAGTTTAAGAGCAGACCCTATCCTTTCCTTTGGCCATTTGAAAAGCTAGCTTCCCTCCATCTCTCATCCTCTAGTACCTTGCTTCTTACTGATAATTTTACTGGAATTCGTAACTTTTCAATGAAATTTTTTTAAACTATTATATTGATTGTCCTTTTTAAAAAAAAAAAGTGCACATTTATCCAAAATGTGTATTTCTTATACTTTTTTCTTTGTTATACCATGTCCTCAGCTTATCTCTTTTATATTTGTAGGAAAAACTCCCATGTAAGGAATCCCACTGTATGATTTATAAACAGACAATATGTGAGTGCCTTTTGCAGAAGAGGGTGTGTTTGAAATCATCCAAGTCAGCCCGGAGCTGTCGCGAAAGAAACGCTCCCTCTCTGTCTCTTGCTGTGTGCTGATCATCGCCAGAGGTGCTGCACCCGAGGTTTTTTTTTTTTTTTTTTTTTGGCAACTTTTGTGTTTCCTTTGACAAGGAAAGGGGAGAAAGAAACCTCCTCTAGAGCAATTTCATGGCCAGTGTTGTTGCTACGATAAGACATGTTTGTGTTTGCTTTTGTTTCAACGTCCGTGTGAACATCCACGTGGAACCTGCAGACTGTCACGCTTCATCGTCCCCTGTCATCTCAGGTAGAAGGCTGACACTGTTTTAGGGAGCCAAGACCTGTGTGAGAATTCAGAAGACCCCCGACTCATGATTTGTGGCAGTTTGTTGTCATTTGTGCATAGCAGATGGTTCTCCACATTTAGATCCTGGTTTGATAACTTCCTGTACTTGAAGTCTCAAAAAGAAAATAAAGGAAGCAAGTTTTCTTGCAGTGATTTTAAATTGTGATAGAGTTTTAAATCGAAATAAGGGAACATGTCCTAATTCTTCTGTCCTGAGAAGCATGTAATTTTAATGTTATATCATATGTATATATATATATGCAGTATGTATATACATATATATTAATACAGGTATTTTTACTTAATCTATAAGATGTAGTAAAAAAGGTTTTCTTTTCTTTTTAGTTCTTTTTTTTTCTTTTCCTTTTTTTTTTTTAATAAATAAACTGTTGCTTGTTGCATTAGTTTGTTGGTGTTTAATTCAAAAGGGATTCTTTTTCTTTGTTTTTTTTCATTTGCCAGTACCCCACCTCGTGGGACAAACCAGTCCAGAAAGTGATTAAACCTAAACTCTCAGGGGTGGAAATCAACCCAGTTTATTAGGTACTTAATTATTACTAAAGTTGGGAATGGTGTGGGGAAGCAGAAAGAACTCAGGTGATTTCACATGTATTTCTTTTTAATTTTTTTATTTTTATTTATTTTTGGCTGCGTTGGGTCTTTGTTGCTTAGTGCAGGCTTTCTGTAGTTGCAGCAAGCGGGGGCTACTCTTCGTTGCGGTGCACAGGCTTTTCATTGTGGTGGCTTCTCTTGTTGCGGAGCACGGGCTCTAGGTATGCGGCTTCAGTAGTTGTGGCACACGGGCTTCAGTAGTTGTGGCACGCAGGCTCTAGAGGGCAGGCTCAGTAGTTGTAGCGCACGAGCTTAGTTGCTCCGAGGCATGTGGGATCTTCCCAGACCAGGGCTCGAACCCGTGTCCCCTGCATTGGCAGGAGGATTCTTAACCTCTGCACCACCAAGGAAGCCCTGCACGTGTATTTTTGCTTTAAGGAAAAGAGGCCCCTTCCATTTTCCTTGGGTGAACCCCCAAACCAAATTGGATCATTCAGGCTCAGCAATGGGGGAACAGAGGAAGCTTTCTATTCCTATACAAAGGTGGAGGGAGCTCCTGCAGAACAATAGAAAACTTGCTACAAAAGATACATACCTTCCCGCCCATCTTTACTTAGACCACACTGCTGCAGGCCATCAACTAGAAACCCTAGTTTTGGCCTGCATGGTAGCTGTAAGTGACAAAAGCTCTAATGACAAAACCCATTTTTAGTAAAATCTCAAGACTGGTTTAAAAAAAAATGGGCAAAGAAAAAAGATTGGAATGAAAAAGACTACAGTGATGTGGGTGATTTTCTCTACGGTTGTGGGAGTAGAATTCATTTCTGTTTTGCCTAAATGGTCTGTAATAAACATGACTTACTTTTATAAGGAGAAAAGAAATATTAATGGAGTAAAATTAAAAGCTGCACGTAAATATGCGTCAAAAGGATGACACTGAAATTGAAATCGTGATTGCCTTAGAGGAGTAGAACCTCCTTTTCGTGAGTCAACTCCCTCCTGAACGTCAACTTCATCTCTCCTGCTTCAAAAGTGCTTCATATCACGGTATCTGGCACCAGGATCTAGGATCCAGGAGGCAAGGGCTGCCTCTGGCAGCCTCAGTAAGTAAAATCCCTAAGAAGGATTCTGACTGCTCCAGTCTGGATCATGGAGCCATCCCAGTGGTTGGGAGAGAGAGAGTCACAAGATTGGCCTGGCCCTGGGCACCCTAGGACAGTGTTGGGAAAGGAGCAGTTTCGCCCAAGAAGGGAGTTCTGTTAACAGGAGAAAAGGGCAGAGGGAGGATGCTGTGCAAATGAAGCAGAGGACTGCAGGAGTCTTTATACTTTTGTTTTAAGCAGGTGCCTGTCCATAAGGTTATGGGGCCACCTAAGCTCCTGAAATGTTGAAGCCATACTTCGGAATCATTACTACACAAATTTGCAGAGTTTAAGTTCCACTGAGCTCACTGCCCTGCCCTGGGAATTGCTGTGGGGTCATTCCGGGCGGCATCTCGGAGTCTTCAGTGCCATGAACTCTGGTTAGGCTGAAACTGCCTGGCAAAGCCCCAGCATGGGTAGCCGGCTCTGCCTCCTGCAGAAGGGGAGAAACCAGGCCATTCATAGCTCACTTCCTGCAGCCACAGTGGGAATCAAAAGGTACAGGTTCTTAGGAGCCAGAAGCAGCCTTTCATGGACCCTTTTTCTTAGAGTTGCTGTAAAATGCACTAGGGCAACATGTTCCTCATCCCCTGGGAGCTGTGGCTACCCTGGGGTGCCTGAGGTTCCCCTATGGACAAGAGCATCCCAGGGACCCAAAGCCTCCCTGGCATGGGCTGGAGGGCCCTTCCGAGAATTCTGATTGTTTCCAGAAGCTGGATCCCACACCTTCGGAAATGAATCAGAACTCTGGGTGGTCTTCTTTTTTACAATTAAAACCACAGGATTTCCTGAAACCATAAAACTACATTTGGCCCTATCAGTGTCCAGAGTCTACACCAGTCTTACCAAACCCTGATGGTGTGACCCCAGAAAAGCCACTCCAAAATGAAAGGCTGGGCCTGGCTACTCCTGCCTCAACAGCAGCTAGATGCCAGCCAGGCTGTAAAACCGAAGGGTAGCTCTGAGCTGAAAAGCTTCATTAAGAGTAAAAGGATAGTTGCAGTTTCGCAGCGTGAAAAAAGTCCTGGGAGTGGATAGTGGTGACGGTTGCACACCAATGTCAATGTATTTACTGCCACTGCACTATGCAGTTACAAGTGGTTAAAATGAAAAAAAAATTATGGTATATTTATTTTAGCACAGTTTTTTAAGAACAAGAGAAAAAAGATAAAGCTGGAACCTAAAACTATCCAGGTAACCGTGAAGCTTGCTGAGTAATATACAGTACTACCCATGTGTTCAGAGCAGCCCAGCAAAGCCTGTGCCCCCCACTATGGGGGAGGGGGGATTAAAAAATGAAGGATTGCTTTTAAGAAGATTTGATATTTTTTTATTTTAAAAGAACCTGGAAAATGGTTATCATGGGAGGAAGAAGTGAGAATTTTGTTTGGCTTCTTTTCTTTTTTTGTTTATTCAGTGTTTTGGGGTTTTTTGTTTGTTTTTCGTTCGAATTCATACCTTGGATGGCACCAATAGTCTTTTAAGGACTTTGGATTCTTTTTGTTTTTTTGGTTTTTTTGGCTACGTTGGGTCTTTGTTGCTGTGCGTGGGCTTTCTCTAGTTGCAGCGAGCAGGGACTACTCTTTGTTGCGTGTGTGGGCTTCTCATTGTGGTGGCTTCTCTTGTTGCAGAGCACGGGCTCTAGGTGCATGGGCTTCGGTAGTTGTGGCTCACGGGCTCAGTAGTTGTGGCTCACAGGCTCAGTAGTTGTGGCTCGTGGGCTCTAGAGAGCAGGCTCAGTAGTTGTGACGCACAGGCTTAGTTGCTCCGTGGCATGTGGGATCTTCCCGGACCAGGGCTTGAACCTGTGTCCCCTGCATTGGCAGGCGGATTCTTAACCGCTGCGCCACCAGGGAAGCCCCAGGACTTCGGATTCTTGGCGACTTAGGCCACACCATTTATGAGGGTAACATGCTTTGATTCATCATTCCCCAGACGTTTGCTGAGCACCTATTGCCTATCATGGGTGCCAGCTCCATGCTCACAGCAGGGACTCAGAGCTTGGTGGGCTGGAACCTGCTCCCCTAACCAGCCTTGGGGCTCAACTCGACTGTCCGAGGAATTTGCTCTCAGGGGGCTATTTTCAGGGACTGTGACTGTACTTTGGATGGCCACCTGAGGTTGAGGTCACTTTTATCATTGCAACCAAGGGTCACATGCTGGTGAGAGGACTCAGCAGCTACCAGGCAGGGGCCACGTCAGGGACAGAAACTTCTGTCCCCACTGAATGCCTGGTCAGGGAGGTGCCCCTGAAAGGGGACTGAAGGAGCAGTCAGCCCCCTTCCATCTGCATCTCTGGAAATGCGTGTGGCGGAGCAGGAAATGACCCCAGGAAACGGCGGCTAGTCCTGGCTGAAACGCCCAGCCTCAGAAGGTTGCCCGTGACTCGTGTTCACAAGGCAATTCTTTGCCCAGAAGAATCAAAGAAGTGTGTGGGAGTGGGGAGGAGGGACAGGAAAGAAGCTTCACAGGTACCTACAGTAGAGGCTTCCCTGAGCTCGGACTCTGATGCCCGTCACTCTAGGGGCTGACGCTTGGTGAGGGTGGCCTGGCCAGGCGCCAAAGGCTGTGACTCCAGCCTGTCAGCAGTACAGCAAAAGGACCGGGACAAGCTTCTGGTGAATAATGTGTCTTGTCCCATCGAAATCACAGAATTTTACAATGAAAAGAGATCTTATAGATGGTGTGATTCAACCACGCTCTTTGGAGGCTGGAAGGAAAGAGTTTAAGAGATTTAGACCAAACAGCACGGTTCAATTATTACAATTTAGACTAAATGTCAGGCCCTCTGACCACAACTGGGGCCCTTTATACTCCTCTGCTAAGTATTTATATTGTAATGTAGTGGGTGTGTTGTGAGTGCATGTGTATGTGTGTATACTGTGTGTGTGTGCACAAGTGTGCACCAGTGTATTGCGTAAGTATGTGTGTGGCGTGTGCATGTGCCCACGCATACATGTAACTGTGTATGTGCATGTGTGTAAGTGTATGTGTGTATATACATGTATACGTTTGTGTATGCGTGTATGCATGTGTGTATAAGTGTGTGTGTGTATGTGTGTATAAGTGTGTGTATGCATATGTGATGCATGAGGTAAGGGATTCCCTGGCCATAAAGACTTGCTCTTCTGGCCAAGAGCCTGGATTGCCACTGATTCAGCCATGAGTGCCCATTTCCCACAACCGGGGTGACTAACAGAGCATCACGAGAATTTTCTTACCCCCCACCCCATGCCATCCTCCAGTGTGAGCCCTATGGGGTTCTGCACAGCCCTCAGGTTACATCACAGCCAGAGTCAGTGATGAGCTTCCTGTCTTCCGAGAAGGGAAGGCCAGTCACCCTAGAGGGAGGCCAGGGCTGTTTCCTCTAAATCACGTGATTCTGTGACCAGTACTCGCATGGGAAGGAGAAGCCAGGCATTTATTACTGACAGTCCATGCTCCCACCTCTGTGCTGAAAGGCAGCAAGCCAGGTCCTTCCTTGCCAGCCCTACCTGGGGCTCAACAGTGCCCCTTTGGCTTTCGGGGCAATTGAAATGCAATGAAAGTTTTTTTTTCCTTTCACCTTTTTCCTAGACATACAATATTTTAATGGAACTGAAATCATACAAAATGTACAATTTTATATGCTGCTTTTTAAAAAATTGAAGTATACTGACGTATAATATCCTATTAGTTTCTGGTGTACTTGCTTTTTTTTTTTTAATGTAACATGATGGCTCTTTTTCAATGTTACTAGAAGCTCTTCAGAAACATTAGTTTTAATGGCTCATAATACTCAAATAGTGTCATATCCCGATTGAACTAACTGTTCCTTACCATGAAATACTCAAACATTTTCCCCCATTATAAATAAAATTGGGATAAACATCTTTTGGTACTTTCTTCCCCCTACATTCTGGATTAGACATGAAACATTTGGGGGTGGGGGTGGGGTGTGGTCACATGACAATTAAAAATCCAAGGACAGAAGCATTTATTGCTGAGCAAAAAATTGCATTTGTGTTGCTCTCTTTTCTGGGAAAATAGAAATCTAATGTCTAGATTTCTATTTTCCCAGAAAAACGTTATTTTATCTACCAACCTTTTGATGCTTTCTTACTACATTTTTTTTTGCTGCTTATAACAGCTTTTATAATATCATTCTTTTAGCAAGAATGGAAAGAAAATTCAATCTTTCCACCATCATGAGAGACGAAAATGATTAGTTAATAATTATAGTTATTGATTGTTTAGAAAACTCTCAGCTTCAAAACTTATTTTTAGTTAATGCCATATAAATTTTGAGAATTGTTTTCAAATCTGGGGAACCTCTATCAAGTATATATATATACACATATGAGCTGTAGGATTTTCTGACATGTTGACTTTTCTCATGAAAAAAGTGCAGTTGTAAACACTCATTAACCAGTTGTCATGGTGGACATACTTCTCCATCTGGTTTGATGTCCTGAGTTTCTGTGCAGGCTTCTGTCAGTGGAGAGGCACTTCCTGGTGCTCTGGTCTCTTCTATTTGTGTGGCCCCCCTGCCATCCCGCTCAGGGGTCCCAGTTCTCCAGCCGACAGACATTGCTGACCCTGGGAGCCAGCCGTCCAGCTGGGTCTCTGTCCAGCATGTTGGGAAACTACTGGACGAACTTATCAGTCAAAACAGGCTGTAGACAGTGAAGATCCCCACTAAAGACCCTTTCATGCAGAGAACACCCAGCCCCAGGGCACACATGCAAATCTGGTTATTTTGTAGAAGGTTCTAATTTGTGAATTTAGCTGACTGCTTTCACCTCATGACATTTTACTTATCTTTCCATAAACCGGACAAAGGCAGACTTGATTTGATTCTCATTCATCATTTTGGCAAGAATGCCATCCTGCAAATGAGAAATGAAAGTGAATTTTACTCCTCTCTGTCCCCAAAAGCTATAGCCTGAAGCTGTTTTCCCATAATAAGTAGCTTTTCGTTTTACTGACTCTTGAACCCTGCATTATTGTGTCAGTGGTTCCACTTTGAGAATTTCATGCACTAGTAAAATGTCATAAAGGTCATGGGGGCCTGACACTTTTTTTTGCAAAGTAAGACCACTTAGAAACAGCAACAGCTACCAAATGATGTCATCAGTCATTGCAAAAAAAGTTTTTAAACATTGTAATGTCGAAAAAAAGAAAAGAAAAGAAGGTAAGTTAGAGTCTTAGAACAAAGGACATTTCTTTCCATTGAATAATCTAATCTTAGGGGGAAAAAAATCATCCAGTGGTCCTTGTTTTCTCCTTATGTCACAAGACTAGTGACCAGTTGGTCATGGGCAGTGTGACTTTTGTTGTTTTGTTTTTCCAGAAGCCTTGGCTCTTTGCTATGTATAGAAGTGCAGGGAGAGCCCCACAGGACCCTTCTTGTGAAATATTTCAAGGCCATGTTGATTCCATCCCCTGAAAACTATAAAACTCACCTACTGTTCTCCAGGCAAGGCCAGGCTTTAGGAAGCATGGAAATTCTGGCTGCTCTGGAAAGAAGGTCACAGGATCTCAGCATTAGGAGAAACCTGGAAGTCAGGCGGTTTGGCCAGGGCATGACCCCGCCAGGAATGGCAAGGGTCAGTCGGTCTCTGCTCCAACAGCCCCAGGGCTGGAGAATTACAAAAGCAGGTTTTGATTCATAAGTGCACTGACACTTGCCATCCTTGTTCTGTCTTCCAGGTTACATAGAAATCTTGATTGTCATCCAAAATAGCCACTTAGGGTTTCCTTGGTGGCGCAGTGGTTGAGAGTCTGTCTGCCGATGCAGGGGACACGGGTTCGTGCCCCAGTCCGGGAAGATCCTACATGCCGCGGAGCAGCTGGGCCCATGAGCCATGGCCACTGAGCCTGCGCGTCTGGAGCCTGTGCTCCGCAACGGGTGAGGCCACAACAGTGAGAGGCCCGCGTACCGCAAAAAAAAACATGATTAACAATACCTTACACACTGTTAGTTGTCTGTACCAAGGTAATGATGATGGTTTCCTGAACTGTAGAATATCTGAATTGAAAGCTTTGTAAACAAAAAGAACAGAGAATCTTACTCATCACTCAGTCATACAAAGTGTTATGTCTTAACTCACTGCAGTCACCCGTGCACTGACAGTGCACCCTGAGGGGAATTCAGGATAGAAAAATACAGGATGAAGCAGTCTGCATGTTGGATATATGGCCCCTACATAGTTAAGATGCATATCTAAGGAAGCATTTCAATGATCCCAGATTCTTTCCATACATAGAAAAAGCACTAACATCACTAACTTGAGGTGTCTGGTTTTTGTGATTAGCAGTAAACTTTTACCAAGATGGATGCTTGACCACCTGTATTTCCCAGCCAAAAAAGCTGAGAGACTGTCACCTGGGCTCTAGTCCTCAGTAAGGTCCCTGAATAAAACTGAAACTCATTGCTCTTACGTTATGTGTTTTTTTCAGTTGACCGTTTCAAGTAACTTGTTTTTGTTATCCTTGTTGCTGATAGAGAGAAATCAATTAATTACTAGATGATATACTTGTAATTTTCTGGTCATCTGAATGCAGATAATAATAATACTAACATGTAAGTGTGTTTTCCTTCTTAAGAATTCAAAGACATTTCCTGTACTTGTTTGCCTATTAATATATTCATGAAGATCTTTCTTCATATATAGTATAGAAGAAAACTTCTCCTGCCCTGGTTGAATTATCACAGATTATTAGCTGGGGGGAAGAAAAAACAGAAAAAATGTAGACATAAATGTGAATATTTCCACTTCATTTTCTCATTTTTAAAATGACCAGAATGAGAGCAATTTTATGAATGGATGTACTTTTCAAATCAGAAAAACATGAAAATCTAAGGCAATTGGAAGTCATAGTTTAGTTCTGCTGCCCACATTTTCCACGCAGTATGAAACCTTACTTACTAATCAAACACCTACTGACAAAGTCATTGAGATCATGGATGGATTCAATGGTGTATTAGACATGAACATGACTTTGAGGAGCTCAGCCTAGCAAAGACGGCCAAAAAAATCTAAAACACTGTAGCAGGCACTCTCATAGCTTTTAAGGTCCACGGGCTATGGAAGCACAGAGAGGAAATCCATTTACTGACATTTGCTAGGGGGTTTGAGGGGAGAGCAGGATTTCACCAGACATTTAAAGAGGTGAAATGGGAAGGAAGAGCATTGCAGGTGAACAGAACAGCTTGGACAAAGGCACAGAGGCACAGGAGGGCTCCTCATAGGAACATCTAGTAGTCAGGGCAGTATTCCTGGAGGATACCATTCATGGCAGAGAGTGAGAGATGAGCCTGGAAAGGCCATTTAGGGCCAGTTATGAGGGTGCAGGAAGGTGATAATGATGGAGATGGTGCACCAGAATAAGATACAAGGAACAAAAGAGCCCAGCGATGACACTGTGAAGAACCGAGTAGCTCAACAGCCACAGAAAATCAATCAGAAACCAGCTGCTATCACTTTATACCATGCAAAATAAGACACTTCCTGCCCGGATCCTATAAAGGTTGGAAGGAAGTTGCCGGCTCCAGTAACATCACAAGTGGTCCTGTGAGCACTTCTTCCACTTCCTGTTAAATTGCCTGGAAAGGATTTCTTCTTCCATTAATGGATCTTTCTGGTGCTACTCAGAAGATGTGAACTCTTTGAAACTATAATGGATATTGTATAAAACAATAAAGCGTGAATTTTAAAATCTCACTCTTAAGAATCCCGTACCACATCCAGTGTTTTTGGTCTATGGTCAGTGGTCCCTGGACCTGCATCAGACACCATCCTGACAACTTACACAGCCAGGGAGAGGCAGACAAATCCTGGTGTCATCATCTGGAGAGAACTACTTGTGCTGAATGGCCCAAAGAAAATGTCTAGACTGGAAAATATGTCCCTTTCACAATCCACCCAAACTTAGTTAACCTCTCTGGATTTTGTTAGTGCCCGATCTTCTTTGGCCAAAGTATTTAAATGTACCTATATAACTGACTGCAACTGGAAACTAACAATGGATACGTGTAACAGTTAAGTGGATGAATCCTCAAGGCTGCAGAATGTGTTACAAGACACTTACACAGCATTCTGGCTATTTTAAAGCAGGCATGTAAACACTGGCAAGCAATATACCATAGAAAACTATCTTTGCATCAAGTAGATATCTTGGACAAAATTGAGAAGAGATTACTTTGAGGTGAAGTCTTTTTTTAAATTTTTTAACGTTTTCACTGGAGAATAATTGCTTTACAATGGTGTGTTACTTTCTGCTTTATAACAAAGTGAATCAGTTACACATATACATATATCCCCATATCTCTTCCTTATTGGGTCTCCCTCCCTCCCACCCTCCCTATCCCACATTACTAGCTGGTCACAAAGCATGGAGCTGATCTCCCTGTGCTATACGATTGCTTCCCGATAGCTATCTATTTTACATTTGGTAGTGTATATATGTCCATATATACACTAAGATTCTCTCACTTTATCCCAGCTTACCCTTCCCCCTCCCCATGTCCTCAAGTCCATTCTCTAGTAGGTCTGCGTCTTTATTCCTGTCTTGCCCCTAGGTTCTTCATAACCTTTTTTTTTTTTTAGATTCCATATATACGTGTTAGCCTACGGTATTTGATTTTCTCTTTCTGACTTACTTCACTCCGTATGACAGATTCTAAGTCCATCCACCTCACTACAAATAACTCAATTTCATTCCTTTTTATGGCTGAGTAATATTCCATTGTATACATGTGCCACATCTTCTTTATCTATTCATCTGTCGATGGACACTTAGGTTGCTCCCAATCCTGGCTATTGTAAGTAGAGCTGCGATGAACATTGTGGTACATGACCCTTTTTGAATTATGGTTTTCTCAGGGTATATACCCAGTAGTGGGATTGCTGGGTCATATGGTAGTTCTATTTTAGTTTTTTAAGGAACCTCCATATTGTTCTCCATAGTGGCTATCAATTTACATTCTCACCGACAGTGCAGGAGGGTTCCCTTTTCTCCACACCCTCTCCAGCATTTATTGTTTGTAGATTTTTTGATGATGGCCATTCTGACCAGTGTGAGATGATATCGCATTGTAGTTTTGATTTGCATTTCTCGAATGATTAGTGATCTTGAGCATTCTTTCATGTGTTTGTTGGCAATTTGTATATCTTCTTTGGAGAAATGTCTATTTGGGTCTTCTGCCCATTTTTGGATTGGGTTTTTTGTTTTTCTGATATTGAGCTGCATGGACTGCTTGTACATTTTGGAGATTAATCCTTTGTCAGTTGCTTCATTTGCAAATATTCTCTCCCATTCTGAGGGTTGTCATTTCATCTTATTAATGGTTCCCATTACTGTGCAAAAGCTTTTAAGTTTCATTAGGTCCCATTTGTTTACTTTTGTTTTTATTTCCATTTCTCTAGGAGGTGGGTCAAAAAGGATCTTGCTGTGAATTATGTCATAGAGTGTTCTGCCTACGTTTTCCTCTAAGAGTTTGATAGTGTCTGGCCTTACATTTAGGTCTTTAATCCATTTTGAGTTTATTTTTGTGTATGGTGTTAAGGAGTGTTCTAATTTCATTCTTCTACATGTAGCTGTCCAGTTGTCCCAGCACCATTTATTGAAGAGGCTGTCTTTTGTCCATTGTATATTCTTGCCACCTTTATCAAAGATAAGATGACCATATGTGCATGGGTTTGTCTCTGGGCTTTCTATCCTGTTCCATTGATCTATATTTCTGTTTTTGTGCCAGTACCATACTGTCTTGATTACTGTAGCTTTGTATTATAGTCTGAAGTCAGGGAGCCTGATTCCTCCAGCTCTGTTTTTCTTTCTCAAGATTACTTTGGCTATTCGGGGTCTTTTGTGTTTCCATACAAAGTGTGAAATTTTTATTCTAGTTCCATGAAAAATGCCAGTGGTAGTTTGATAGGGATTGCATTGAATCTGTAGATTACTTTGGTTAGTATAGTCATTTTCACAATGTTGAATCTTCCAATCCAAGAACATGGTATATCTCTATATCTATTTGTATCATCTTTAATTTCTTTCATCAGTGTCTTATAATTTTCTGCATATAGGTCTTTTGTCACCTTAGATAGGTTTATTCCTAGGTATTTTATTCTTTTTCTTGCAGTGGTAAATGGGAGTGTTTTCTTAATTTCACTTTCGGATTTTTCATCATTAGTGCATAGGAATGCAAGAGAATTCTGTGCATTTATTTTGTATCCTGCTACTTAACCAAATTCATAGATTAGCTCTAGTAGTTTTCTGGTAACGTCTTTAGGATTCTGTATGTATATAGTATCATGTCATATGCAAACAGTGACAGCTTTACTTCTTCTTTTCCGATTTGGATTCTTATTATATCTTTTTATTCTCTGATTGCTGTGGCTAAAACTTCCAAAACTATGTTGAATGGTGAGAGTGGGCAACCTTGTCTTGTTCCTGATCTTAGTGGAAATGGTTTCAGTTTTTCACCATTGAGGACGATGTTGGCTGTGGGTTTGTCATCTATGGCTTTTATTATGTTGAGGTGATTTCCCTCTATGCCTACTTTCCAGAGGGTTTTTATCATAAATGGGTGTTGAATTTTGTCAAAAGCTTTCTCTGCATCTACTGAGATGATCATATGTTTTTTCTCCTTCAATTTGTTAATATGGTGTATCACGTTGATTGATTTGCATATATTGAAGAATCCTTGCATTCCTGGAATAAACCCCACTTGATCATGGTGTATGATCCATTTAATGTGCTGTTGGATTCTGTTTGCTAGTATTTTGTTGAGGATTTTTGCATCTATGTTCATCAGTGATATGGGTCTGTGGTTTTCTTTGTTTGTGACATCTTTGTTTGGTTTTGGTATCAGGGTGATGGTGGCCTCTTAGAATGCGTTTGGGAGTGTTCCTCCCTCTGCTATATTTTGGAAGAGTTTGAGAAGGATAGGTGTTAGCTCTTCTCTAAATGTTTGATAGAATTTGCCTGTGAAGCCATCTGGTCCTGGGCTTTTGTATGTTGGAAGATATATAATCACAGTTTCAATTTCAGCACTTGTGATTTGTCTGTAGAAATATTTTCTATTTCTTCCTGGTTCAGTCTCAGAAAGCTGTTCATTTCTAAGAATTTGTCCATTTCTTCCAGGTTGTCCATTTTATTGGCATATAGCTGCTTGTAATAATCTCTCATGATCCTTTGTATTTCTGCAGTGTCAGTTTTTACTTCTCCTTTTTCATTTCCCATTCTATTGATTTGAGTCTTCTCCCTTTTTTTCTTAATGAATATGGCTAGTGGTTTATTAATTTTGTTTATCTTCTCAGAGAACCAGCTTTTAGTTTTATTGATCTTTGCTATTGTTTCCTTCATTTCTTTTTCATTTATTTCTGATCTGATCTTTATGATTTCTTTCCTTCTTCCTACTTTGGGGGTTTTTTGTTCTTCTTTCTCTAATTGCTTTAGGTGTAAGGTTAGGTTGTTTATTTGAGATGTTTCTTGTTTCTTAAGGTAGGATTGTATTGCTATAAACTTCCTTCTTAGAACGGCTTTTGCTACATCCCATAGGTTTTGGGTCGTCATGTTTTCTTTTTTTCTAGATATTTTTTGATTTCCTCTTTGATTTGTTCAGTGATCTCTTGGTTATTAAGTAGTGTATTATTTAGCCTCCATGTGTTTGTATTTTTCACAGATTTTTTCCTGTAATTGATATCTAGTCTAATAGTGCTGTGGTCAGAAAAGATACTTGATACGATTTCAATTTTCTTAAATTTACTGAGGCTTGATTTCTGACCCAAGATGTGATCTATCTTGGAGAATGTTCCATGAGCACTTGAGAAGAAAGTGTATTGTCTTGTTTTTGACTGGAATGTCCTATAAATATCAATTAAGTCCATCTTGTTTAATGTATCATTTAAAGCTTGTGTTTCCTTATTTATTTTCATTTTGGATGATCTGTCCATTGGTGAAAGTGGGGTGTTAAAGTCCCCTACTATGACTGTATTACTGTCGATTTCTCCTTTTATGGCTGTTAGTATTTGCCTTATGTATTGAGGTGCACTTATGTTAGGTGCATAAATATTTACAATTGTTATATCTTCTTCTTGGATTGATCCCTTGATCATTATGTAGTGTCCTTCTTTGCCTCTTGTAATATTCTTTGTTTTAAAGTCTATTTTGTCTGATATGGGAATTGCTACTCCAGCTTTCTTTTGATTTCCATTTGCATGGAATATCTTTTTCCATCCCCTCACTTTCAGTCTGTATGTGTCACTAGGTCTGAAGTGGGTCTCTTGTAGACAGCAAATATATGGGTCTTGTTTTTGTATCCATTCAGCCAGTCTGTCTTTTGGTGGGAGCATTTAATCCATTTACATTTAAGGTAATTATCAATATGTATGTTCCTATTACCATTTGCTTAATTGTTTTGTGTTTGTTATTGTAGGTCTTTTCCTTCTCTTGTGTTTCCTGACTAGAGAAGTTCCTTTAGCATTTGTTGTAAAGGTGGTTTGGTGTTGCTGAATTCTCTTAGCTTTTGCTTGTCTCTAAAGGTTTTAAATTTCTCCATCAAATCTGAATGAGATCCTTGCTGGGTAGAGTAATCTTGGTTGTAGGTTTTTCCTGTTCATCACTTTAAATATGTCCTGCCACTCCCTTCTGGCTTGCAGAGTTTCTGCTGAAAGATCAGCTGCTAACCTTATGGGGATTCCCTTGTATATTATTTGTTGCTTTTCCCTCGCTGCTTTTAATACATTTTCTTTAAGTTTAATTTTTGATAGTTTGATTAATATGTGTCTTGCCATGTTTCTCCTTGGATTTATCCTGTATGGGACTCTCTGTGCTTCCTGGATTTGATTAACTATTTCCTTACCCATATTAGGGAAGTTTTCAACTATAATCCATTCAAATATTTTCTCAGTCCCTTTCTTTTTCTCATCTTCTTCTGGGACCCCTATAATTCGATTGTTGGTGTGTTTAATATTGTCCCAGAGGTCTCTGAGACTGTCCTCAATTCTTTTCTTTCTTTTTTCTTTATTCTGTTCTGCAATAGTTATTTCCACTATTTTATCTTCCAGGTCACTTATCCATTCTTCTGCCTCAGTTATTCTGCTATTGTTTCCTTCTAGAGAATTTTTAATTTCATTTATTGTGTTGTTCATGATTGTTTGTTTGCTCTTTATTTCTTCTAGGTCCTTGTTAAACGTTTCTTGTATTTCCTCCATTCTATTTCCAAGATTTTGGATCACCATTACTATCATTATTCTGAATTCTTTTTCAGGTAGACTGCCTATTTCCTCTTCATTTGTTAGGTCTGGTGGGTTTTTACCTTCTCCTTCATCTGCTGTGTGTTTCTTTGTCTTCTCATTTTGCTTAACTTACTCTGTTTCGTGTCTCCTTTTCATAGGCTGCAGGTTCGTATTTCCTGGTTTTTTGGTGTCTTCCCCCAGTGGGTAAGGTTGGTTCAGTGGGTTGTATAAGCTTCCTGGTGGAGGGGACTGGTGCCTGTGTTCTGGTGGATGAGGCTGGATCTTGTCTCTCTGGTAGGCAGGTCCACATCTGGTGGTGTGTTTTGGGATGTCTGTGACCTTATGATTTCAGGCAGCCTCTCTACTAATGGGTGCGGTTGTGTTCCTGTCTTGCTAGTTGTCTGTCAGAGGGTGTCCAGCACTGTAGCTTGCTGGTCGTTGAGTGGAGCTGGGTCCTGGCGTTGAGATGGAGATCTCTGGGAGATTTTCGCCTTTTGATATTACGTGAAGCTGGGAGGCCTCTGGTGGACCAATGTCCTGAACTTGGCTCTCCCACCTCAGAGGCACAGCCCTGACATCTGGTTGGAGCAGCAAGAGCCTGTCATCCACACGGCTCAGAATAAAAGGGAGAAAAAAAGAAAGAAAAAGATAAAATAAGAAAAAATTTAAAAGTTATTGAAATAAAAAACAAAAAATAATTATCAAAAAAAATTTTAAGTAATTTAAAAAAAACACATCCACCAATGATAACAAACGCTGAAAACTATACTAAAAAAAATTTTAAAAATATAAAAACGGACAGAGAGAACCCTAGGACAAATGGTAAAAGCAAAGCTATACAGACAAAATAACACACTGAAGCATACACATACACACTCACAAAAAGAGAAAAAGGAAAAAATATATATATATCGTTGTTCCAAAGTCCACCTCCTCAATTTGGGATGATTCGTTGTCTACTCAGGTATTCCACAGATGCAGGGTACATCAAGTTGATTGTGGAGATTTAATCCACTGCTCCTGAGGCTGCTGGGAGAAATTTCCCTTTCTCTTCTTTGTTCGCACAGCTCCACGGGTTCAGCTTTGGATTTGGACCCGCCTCTGCGTGTAGGTCGCCTGAGGGCGTCTGTTCTTTGCTCAGACAGGACGGTGTTAAAGGAGCAGCTGACTCGGGGGCTCTGGCTCACTCAGGCCGGGGGGAAAGAGGGGTACAGAGTGCGGGGCGAGCCTGAGGCGGCAGAGGCCAGCGTTACGTTGCACCAGCCTGAGGCGCGCCGTGCGTTCTCCCAGGGAAGTTGTCCCTGGATCCCGGGACCCTGGCAGTGGCGGGCTGCACAGGCTCCCCGGAAGGGGGGTGTGGATAGTGACCTGTGCTCGCACACAGGCTTCTTGGTGGTGGCAGCAGCAGCCTTAGCGTCTCATACCCGTCTCTGGGGTCCGCGCTTTTAGCCGCGGCTCGCGCCCGTCTCTGGAGCTCCTTTAAGCAGCGCTCTTAATCCCCTCTCCTCGCGCACCAGGAAGCAAAGGGGCAAGAAAACGTCTCTTGCCTCTTCGGCAGCTCCAGACTTTGTCCCGGACTCCCTCCCGGCTAGCTATGGCGCACTAATCCCCTTAGGCTGAGTTCACGCCGCCAACCCCAGTCCTCTCCCTGCGCTCCGACCAAAGCCCGAGCCTCAGCTCCCAGCCCCCGCCCGCCCCCGGCGGGTGAGCAGACAAGCCTCTTGGGCTGGTGAGTGCTGGTCAGCACCGATCCTCCGTGCGGGAATCTCTCCACTTTGCCCTCCGCACCCCTGTTACTGCGCTCTCCTCCGTGGCCCCGAAGCTTCCCCCTCCGCCACCTGCAGTCTCCACCCACAAAGGGGCTTCCTAGAGTGTGGAAACATTTCCTCCTTCACAGCTCCCTCCCACTGGTGCAGGTCCCATCCCTATTCTTTTGTCTCTGTTTATTCTTTTTTCTTTTGCCCTACCCAGGTACGTGGGGAGTTTCTTGCCTTTTGGGAGGTCTGAGGTCTTCTGCCAGCATTCAGTAGGTGTTCTGTAGGAGTTGTTCCACAGGTAGATGTATTTCTGATGTATTTTGGGGGAGGGAGGTGATCGAGGTGAAGTCTTTAAGTCATTAACAGCTTTTACCTTTCTTAGTTGGTCAAATAGAGATTTAACTTAAATTGCCAAGGCGTTTAGTTCAAGATACTTTATCTCTTCTCTGCTGCCCCTAATTCAGAAGGGATTTATTGCTCCAATTTTGTATCTTTGTAGCCTTCATTCCAAATGGTTTAAGACTTTCTGTAAAACCCAACAACTTTCCTATGCTTTTTCTTTTTTTTTTTTTTTTTTTTTTTTTTTTTTGCAGTACGCGGGCCTCTCACTGCTATGGCCTATCCCGTTGCGGAGCACAGGCTCCGGACGAGCAGGCTCAGCGGCCATGGCCCACGGGCCCAGCCGCTCCGCGGCATGTGGGATCTTCCTGGACTGGGGCACGAACCCGTGTCCCCTGCATCGGCAGGCGGACTCTCAACCACTGCGCCACCAGGGAAGCCCTCCTATGCTTTTTCAATGAAGGAGCCAACACAGTAACGGGAGAAAAGCTGTGTAGCTGGCACTTCTATCTCATTTGATGTTGCTTTAGAATAAAGGACAGAGAAAATGATAAAAGCCCATAAGATCCCAGCAGAGGGGCCAGATGACAGTATTTGCTAAGCCACATTTGTTCATCAAATCTATAAAGGAGATATAGTCAGTGGAGGAATGGGAAGGTTAAAGGATTACTAACATGATTCTGTCGAGTTGTAATCACACTGCTGCCTTCAGAATGCACTGGGATAGGCGGAATTAACTCCACTCCAGAACTGAAGAACTGAATGCGGTAAAGGAAGACACTATTTTTTAGTTTGGGCCCAGAAATGTTCAATGGGAAATGGTGATTGGAAAGGTAGCATCTAAGGCTACCATTCTGGTGCTGTAGCTGATGTTCTTATTAAGATGCCATTTCATTCTTCATAGTTCTCATTCTCAACATCACAAATTGGAAGGAGCTTTGGACTGAGGCAGAAGCCATGGTGGGTAGACCCAGATACGTTACCAACTCAAGACAAGAAATATATGGTCATGAATGGAAGCTCTTTGGATTCCTTGCTCAGAAAGTACAGAGTCATATCTGCCCTAATGACTGACTCCCTCCCTGGGTGGTTGGGAAGTTCACGTGGGCTGACCTAGGGTGTGGACCCGGTGAAACAGTGCTATAAACACGAGTGTACCCCTAGCATTTGGGCCACAATTCCTTCTCTGCCCTCACTGAGCCTCCAAATGACTGCATCTCTCAGACTTCTCTCCCTGCAGCCACCTGCCCACGGGGCCCCTGAGGATGCAGAAGAATGAGGCAAGAGAAGGAGGGACCCAGTTCTTCTCTGTTTATATTTCTCTTAGCCAAGGCACAGGGTTACCGAAGGGTTTTTTTCCTGTTGGAAAGGCAATAAAAATTAATTTTAAATAATGATTTCTATTTAGACATTTAAAGAGAGATATGGTTAATAATTTACTAGTCTAAGATGAAAAAGGAACTAAACTACACATCTCTGAACTTTTCACTTCCTAATCTATTTTCAACTAACATCAACAAATAATGTTGAATTCAATTGGACATTAGCAGTTTAAATGAATGTCAAACATCAAATATCAAATTTCTAGACACTAACCATTTTTTTTAAATCTAATCTGAGGAAAAAAAATTATATCTACTCAAAAAATTTGGAGTACTAGACCAGATAACTACCCTAAATAAATGGTTGACTGAAACCATACATTTTTTAAAGAAAGATTTCCCCAGAGGGATAAACACTGTGAGTCTTTGAAAGTGTTTATTTTGTATGGAATGGCTTGGGGCATATAGTTTAGTAGAGACAAGGTCCCTCCCAGCAGAGCAGAGAAACAAACTCTCCATACGGAAAAGTGGTGACAATGTGATTCAGTTTTCTATATATATAATTTTTTCAGATTCTTTTCCATTATAGGTTATTACAAGATATTGAATATAGTTCCCTGTGCTATACAGTAAATCCTTGTTGTTTATCTATTTTATATATAATGGTGTGTATTTGTTAATCCCATACTCCAAATTTATCTCTCCCCCCAGTTTCCCCTTTGGTAACCATAAGTATGTTTTCTATGTCTGTGAGTCTGTTCTGTTTTGTAAATAAGATTATTTGTATTATTTTTTAGATTCCACATGTAAGTGTTGTAATATTTGTCTTTGTCTGACTTATTTCACTTAGTATGATAATCTCTAAGCCCATCCATGTTGTGGCAAATGGCAATATTTCATTCTTTTTTATGGCTGAGAATATTCCATTGCATATACATACCACACCTTCTTTATCCATTCATCTGTTGATGGACACTTATGTTCCTTCTATGGCTTAGCTGTTGTAAATAGTGCTGCTATGAACATGGGGGTACACATATCTTTTCAAATTAGAGTTTTCATCTTTTCCAGATATATGCCTACGAGTGGGATTCCTGGATCATATGGTAGCTCCATTTTTAGTTTTTCAGTCTCCATACTGTTCTCCACAGTGGCTGAACCAATTTACATTCCCGTCAACAAAGTAGGAGGGTTCCCTTTTCTCCACACCCTCTCCAGCATTTATTATTTGTAGATGATGGCCAAAAAATGCTATTTAAACCCCATGTCAGCTGAGTATTTTAGAATAATTTAAAGAAGAAGAAAGTAAGGCCAGATTGGTAAATAGACTTCTCAACAGCTCATCCTGAGTTCAGACAGCTTTGCTCTGCTGGAGTGGCAGCCCCGTGGCTTTCAGTGAACCCAAGCTGCAGGCACTGGTGAAGGGGAGAAGTTGAAGGTCAACCTTTCCTTTCCCAGCTGCTTTTCAGAGGGAGGCCTACTGTCTCCCCCTTTTTTCTAAGCATCAACAAGCACAGATATTTAGTAGTCCTATTTTGGGCACAGCTCTAGGACCAATAGAAAGATTCTTGGATACTTTATGCAGATGCGCTTTTTTTTCCCCCAGAGAAAAGGAAGAAATCTGCCCAATATCTTGATACAGGTTTCTATACTTTACAATGTAACATTTTTTGCCTTGATCTCTGACATTTTTATGCTAACAAAGTTTCTTTTGAGGTTGTACAATTTACATAGAGTAAAATTCACAGATCTTAAATGTAGAGCTCCTTAAGTTTTGACAAATGCATACACCCATGGAATTATGCCCAGATCAACATATAGGAATTCCCATAGTCCTAGAAAGTTCCCTCAGGTCCCTTTCCAGTCAATACTTCCCCTTGAGGTAACCACTGTTCAGATATCACTACAGATTCATTTCCCCTGTTCTTGGACTTCATATAATAGAATTATATAATATGTCCTTTTTCATAGGCCTTCTTTTGCTTGACATAGTGTGTTTGAGATTCATCTATATTGTTGCATGTAAACAGAATTTGTTCTTTTTTTAATTGTTGAGTCTGAATATACTACAGTGTGTTTATCCATTCTCCTGTGGATGGACACCTGTCCATCTGTTTCTGCTTTGGAACGATTATCAGTAAAACTACTATGAACAGTCTCACTTGGGTAAATATTGATACCTAAAGCTGGAATTGCAGAGTCAGTGGATAGGTGTATGGCTAATGTTATGAGGAACTAGTGAACACTTTCCCAGAGGGTTTTTTCCATTTTACACTCCCACTAGCAATGTGTGAGAGTTCCACTTCTTCCATATCCTCACCAACAATAAGTATTGCACCCCTTTTGAACTGTATCCTTTCTGCTGGGTATGAAATGTCATCTCACTATAATCGTATACAGTTTTTAAGAAAACTTAAGCCATCCTAGCACCCCTCAAAGGACCTCCTAAATTCTAATAAGGCAATTAAAGTTATCTGTAACATACAGGTCAAACATATGAGACCACGGATTTTATTTTAAGTTCTGTGGATATAGTCTTAGGACATGTAGGCCTGATTTTATCAGTTGGGGGGGCATAGTTTAATAATGTTAACTTTACCTTGGCTTTTAACATATAGGCTTACTTACCGCTATAGTTTATGGTTCATTTCACTAATTTGGTAACCTGGCTCATAGGATGTAAAGAGGTAAGTAGGGATTGTCTGTGAATCAAATCCTTGCATAAATGTTTTCTGAATTAAGCAAGACCTCTGGAAGGATTTTTTGACCTCACAAAAAAACAGTATTATATTAGCCCTGCTATAGAAGCTAATGCTTTACTTCATCTTCACAACAATCCTATGAAAAATATATAATTTGTATCCTCATTTCCTCAGTGAGAAAACTGAGGCTTAGGGGAGTTACATAAGCTGCCTACCGCCCCACAGCTAGAATGGCTGCTCTGCCCCAGCCCTGACTCCGAGCCCACATACTGAGTCTGTCTGTACACCACTCTCACACTGCAGAGAAGTGTTCAAGACAGACGTGAAGAAAGAACACAGGCTGCCTTCACAGAGGTATTTCAAGATAAGCAGGCGGTGCCTAACTGTTTAGAGATATGAAAAGATGCTTCTAAGTAGAGCAAAATCAATAGAGGGCAAATTCAAGATCTACTGATACACGCTTCTTTGCTTGAAATAGCTGTTTATGTCTCAGTTTTAGGAATATTGCTTAGCTTTCCAGCTGCTAGAGGTGGCCTGGCCATCTTTATGAAAGATGACTAATCCCACCCTACAACGGCAACTCCCTTCCACACATTCCACGCAAGGCCCAACATTTCTTGTAGGCTTGAATATCAAAGGAATCAGTATCACTATGAAATGTTTTTTTCAAAGGGTACAAAAGTGTATACCGTTGAAGGGGGAGAAAAATAAAGTGTTAAGCAGCACATAATGTGCTACCTTTTGTGGAAAAAGAAAAGGAGAGAATAAGAATCTATATTTTCATGTGTTCATATACATAAAGAAAGTCCAGAAGGATGCATAAGAAATGAACAGTAGATTTACATGGGTGGGATGGGGACTGAGATGAAAGAAAACTTTTGTCTATATACCCTCATATATTTGGGGGTGGAGAAAGGTCGCAGTATGTGACTTTTGTAAAAAAGTTACTCAAATTTTTGTTTAAATAAAATAATGGTGAATAACAAAAAAGAACATGAAGTAAAAACTTGATGTCTCCAACATAGGCCATTCTTTCTCATTGCCACAGATAACTGTTCTATGTGCTACATATTCTCCTAGATTTTCTCTTTATAGAAACCTATGTTCTTTTATCAAAATACATAGATACAGTTATTTTATTTTATTTTATGTTGGCTTTTAATGGGATCTTACTATGCACATTGTTCTGGAATTTGCTTTTTGTACTCAGCCATAAATGCTGGACATTTTTCCATATTTGGACACATGTCAACATAACTAAACAATCCCCAACTGACAAATATTTAGTTTATCTTCCACAGTTTGCTATCACAAACAGCACTACGATAAAAATATTTGAATATGTGAAGTATGTACATTTAAAAAATGATGAAGATTTCCCAGTAGCTGAACCAAAAATTGTATCAATTTACAAAAGCAAAGAAGAAGACCCATTTCTCCACACTCTCACCAACCGTAAATATCATCAGTCTTTTACACTTTCACATAGCTGAGAGGTTAAAAATAGAAAAAGATCTTAATTTGCATCTCCTGGATTATGAGAGAGTGAGCATCTTCTGGTATTTCATCTCCTCTTGCTTACACTGTGAGAACAAGACAGGTCATGAGATGGAATCTATGGTGGGAGCAGGGTCTCTCCTCTGAACTCCTTGACTCAGAATGTTCTCATCACATCAGAGGAGCAAAAGCGATGAGACATAAATTCATCCAAGACAGAGGTTGCAAATCGAAATGCCTTGGAGGGCCCCCAGGAAAATGTAAATAAATGCTGAAGGGGAACAATAGAGAGTGGTGAGGCCTTTGTTGAGTGCAGGATGCCACCCTGATCTAAAGGATTCACATTTTTTAAAGTGTTAATGATTGTGCAGACCCAATATCTTGTCCCTGACCTAAAATGTTAAAATCTGATTGTCCAAAGAAATACATCTAAGTACCAGATTTGTGCTTCTGTAGAAAAAGTCCTCATGTTTAAAATTCTAAATTTTTCCTAAATTCTTTTCTTGTTTTAAGTTAAAGTTTTTGTCTTGAGTTTTGTTTCAAAATTAACATAAAACTTAATGTTTAGAAAACACATAAAGTGGGCTTCCCTGGTGGCGCAGTGGTTAAAAATCCGCCTGCCAATGCAGGGGACACCGGTTCAAGCCCTGGTCCAGGAAGAGCCCACATGCTGCGGAGCAACTAAGCCCATGTGCCACAACTTCTGAGCCCACGTGCCACAGCTACTGAAGCCCACGTGCCTAGAGCCCGTGCTCGGCAACAAGAGAGACCACCGCAATGAGAAGCCCGCGCACCACAACGAAGAGTAGCCCCTGCTCGCCTCAACTAGAGAAAGTCCTCATGAAGCAACAAAGACCCAACACAGCCAAAAATAAATAAATAAAATAAATATTATTTTAATTAAAAAAAAAAAAAAAGAAAACACATAAAGTACTTTTTCACCTCACTTAGACCTGAAAAGGAAGATCAACTGAAAGTAATTATGAATTTGCCAGGAAGCAAGTTTTCTTTTTTTTTTTAAATTTATTTATTTTTGGCTGCATTGGGTCTTCGTTGCTGCATGCAGGCTTTCTCTAGTCGTAGCGAGCGAGGAGGGCTACTATTCGTTGCGGTGCACGGGCTTCTTATTGTGGTGGCTTCTCTTGTTGTGGAGCATGGGCTCTAGGCGCGCAGGTTCAGTAGTTGTGGCTTGTGGGCTTTAGAGTACAGGCTCAATAGTTGTGGCACACGGGCTTAGTTTTTCCTTAGCACACAGGATCTTCCCGGACCAGTGATAGAACCTGTGTCCCCTGCATTGGTAGGTGGATTCTTAACCACTGAGCCACCAGGGAAGTCCATGAAGCAAGTATTAAGAATTTGCTTCTTTACTTTAGTATTTATTTATGTTTATATAGATATATTCTGAGTAAAAGAATTCTCTCTTTTTTTTTTACAATTTGAATACTGCTTTATAATTTTGCAAATATTTTACCTACATTTAATAAAGTATTCATACAATTACAAAACTTAGTCCAGTTACTGCATAACTTCATAACATAATTGAGTAATAGACATAAATAAAATATCAATAATATGTGTAATAAGTGCCTGCAATGGAAGTTTGCATTATGACCTACGGGAAAGCAAAAAAATAAACTGCCTTCTAAGGGTGGTGACATTTCAACTGGGTATTAAAGAATAAATACAAATGTATTCGTTAGAGAAAAGGTGGAAAGAGAGATGTCATATAGGGTGAAAAAACATTTGAAAAGACTTAGAGGTTTAAACAAAGCAAGAATTCTTAAATCTTTTATTAATTTGAACCACTTGAAATTGCCATTCTGAAGGTCAAAAGTCATCGAATATCAACAATCTCATATGGATAAATCAAAAGTTTTTCTGTAAATTTGTCTATTCCACAACCAATTTGTTTTAAAAAGTCCAGATCATTCCGCGGGGTTGGGGGATGGGAACAGTACCATTGAAGTGTTAATACTCACATGGATTAGATTGTTTTCATTAGCTGATTCAAACTTCTTGCTTCATCTTTTTGTTTATTCTATTGCCAACGTATGAGGGAGCCAGGTTTTGGTAGTAGCCTGAACCAAAGGAAACAGCTATATCTCATATTAAAAGTCTGCCTACAGGGTCAATGTTGTTGAAAAGTTTTACTCTACAAAGAAGGCTTTTTGGCTCCGACTGGAAATAGCGACCAGGCACTGACAGGCAAAATATTCTATGTTGCTCTGAGTTATGAAACATTACCTGTTGGGTGAAGCAACAATACATAATTGCTGTACCTGGCCTCGTCCACCAAATGATTCATCAGTTTCATGGAGTCATTTGTCAACATCATTTTCCTGATCACCAACCAATTAGTGTTTGCAGAGCACCCACACAGGGATGACACTGTACCTGGTGCTTGACAGAATACAAGGAAGACAAAGAATACAACTTATAAACTAAACTGTTGGAACTGTGCATTTGAATATGAAACAGCGCAAACATACCTGTTAAGTCCGAGCCTACCTGGGTCACACGTGGTAAAATATACTCATTGAAACTCACCATCGAACTTCACAATGGTTATTTGTGTTGCAGCAGAGGATGGAGCAGATTGTCCTTCCACAGAAAGATGCTGAGAACGGCTCCCAGTCTCTTTAGGGAGCCAAGAGTCAGACTAAAGGTTTGGGAGGGCCTTTGTTAACTCTTGAGTCGAAAACTCCAGAATCCTTTGACAAGGTCCATCAAATCTCTAAAGACTTGGGGAATTTGAAGATTCTAAGGAAGATTCAGTTAGTTAAGAGTTGGGAATTTTGGAGAGTTCCATAAAGAAATTCTCGGACAAAAACACATTTGAAATTATCATAGGAGGACAGTTATGTACATATTTTCCAGCTAACAGTTTTTAATAAAAGAGGTTTTAGGTGGGCATTAGAATTGAATCAAGACTGTTTTTTCACCATTGTCACCATCCTCATTTTGAATTACTCCATGCTACAGTGTGTCCTCTTCAATTCCATCTTGAACTAGATAGAGTCAGAATAAAAAGGAAAACTGAACAAAATGTACCTATGCCTGACTGAGAAGCACTCTTAAGCCTTCTATGAGATTTAAACAGGGTAACCCCTGATTATAAGCAGGTCGTGTGCCCTTAGTGTTTGGCCAATGGGCTGACTGGAAAACAAGTCGTATTTTCCCCCAGGTGTCAAGTGCTTTGTGGTTAGGCACTGAGGCTGGTACAGGACAGCTCACTACCCTGGGTACACCTGAGGCGGTGCCACGTTGATGGTACCCAGTAGAACCTCACCCCTGTGGGCAGCAAGGTCTCCCTGGAAGCCGGGCACACACATGGCCCAGTGCAGTAGATCAAGGCCTTCGGGGCAGCAAGAGATGGCGGGCTCTTCCCATCATTGCAACATGACAGTGCAGCCTGGGAAAGAGGAGACATGGGAGTGGCATCCAGGCGGCCTCGGGCTGAGTGCGGCTGGAGTGACCTTGTCTATCCCAGTAGGTTTCCCACCACCCTTTGTTCCCCAGCCCTGTACACCTGCCCACTCTTCCCTTTTCGCTAAGGATTTGGAAGTGGCCAACGTGGAGAACGCCCCTCCCTGCGGAGGTTTTCTGACTCTTTATGGGGGGAAAATGAGGCAGAACATGATGAGGGTGACAGTCCCTCCTCCTCCCCTTGGTTCATCCTTTTGCACAGGACTAAAAGGAGGCTTGGCTGCAGGTAAGAGCAAATCCAGGCTTTGGCCATGCAGGGTGTCTGGTCCCAGGACCAGGTGCCCAGGCTCAGGGACAACGAACTGGGTCGGGAGATAGAAGTCTGCGGCTGGGACATCACCCCAGACGGGCGCCCAGGAGCAGTGATGGGTGGAAGCAGGGGCTCTGTCCTCTCCTTTCCCCTTCCAGGGCCCCTCAGTCCCACATGGGCAGCGCGTGCTCCTCTGTGGGTAGCTGGGAGGTGGAAGGGAGGAAGCACCTCCAGAGGTGGCAGAAGAGAGAAAGAAGGTGACGTCTATGGCCATCGCTGCTCCAAGTAGGCCATTGGGTGGAAAAAGACACTCAAGAAGCTTTAGATAAATGAAATCAACTCCCATGTTTTTCACTGACTTTTTAAAAATGTGCTTCTATAAATTTACAATGAAAAGAGCAATGAGCCAACAGAAAATGGGCAAAGACGTAAACAGTCTATTTTAGATGAAATACAAAGAACCTATACAAATTATAACAAAATGCACTAATAATCAAAGATATGCGGCTTCCCTGGTGGCGCGGTGGTTGGGAGTCCGCCTGCCGATGCAGGGGACACGGGTTCGTGCCCCGGTCCGGGAGGATCCCACATGCCGCGGAGCGGCTGGGCCCGTGAGCCATGGCCGCTGGGCCTGCGCGTCCGGAGCCTGTGCTCCGCAACGGGAGAGGCCACAACAGTGAGAGGCCCGCGTACCGCAAAAAAACAAACAAAAAAAAAGATATGGATCTGAAAAGCATAGTGCTAAGTGGAAGAAGCCAGACACAGGGAAAGTGTACTGTATGAGTCCATTTATATAAACTTCTAATAAATGCAAAGCTACAGTGACAGAAAGCAGATGACATGGCCAGGGGCTAGGCTTGGGGGAGGGGATGGACTACAAAGGGGCAGGAGGGAACTTAGTGGAGTGATGGGAATGTTCTGTATCATGACTGTGGTGGTGGCTACACAACTGGATGCATTTGTCAAACTCATCAACCTGTGCACTTAAAACTGATGAAGTTTATTGTTTGTGAAAGATACCTCAAAGCTGACAATAAACAAAGATTTTCTTTTTATTGAAGTGTAATTGATTTACAATGTTGTGTTAGTTTCAGGTGTACAGCAAAGTGATTCAGTTACACACACATATATACCTGGTTTTTTTCAGATTCTCTTCCCTTATAGGTTATTACAAAATATTGAATAGAGTTCCCTGTGCTGTACAGTAGGTCCTTTTTGGTTATCTATTTTATATATAGTAGTGTGTATGTGTTCATCCCGAACTCTTAATTTATCCCTCCCCACACCTTTCCCCTTTGGTAACCGTAAGTTTGTTTTCTATGTCTGTGGGTCTATTTCTGTTTTGTATATAAGTTCATTTGTATCCATTTTTTTTTAGATTCCACATATAAGTGATATCATATGATATTTGTCTTTCTCTGTCTGGCTTACTTCACTTAGTATGATAATCTCTAGGTCTATCCATGTTGCTCAAAAAAAGATTTTAAAGCCCAGTTGTGGATTTAAGCCAACTAATAGTTCTAGACATTTTAACCCTGAAAAAGTTGAACTCCATCTAGTCCAACTCCTTACTTTTATATTTTATATGTTAGAAATGAGGAAGTGCGCAACTCACTCTGCAAGGTTGCCCATGTGCTCTCCCACAAGTACTGTGCTTCTAATAAACGCTGTGCCTGCTTTAAAAAAAAAAAGAAAGAAAGAAAGAAAAAGAAAAAAAGAAATGAGGAAAAGGAGGTCCAGAGAAAGATTGATTATGTGACTTACATCGCACAGCTTGCTGGTGGTTAGGCCACATCCCAGCACTCAGACCTCATGTCTTTTCAGTCTTATTTCTGTTCTGCCATCTTTCTCAGCACTTTTAAACTGTGAACATATCAAGTCTCATGTTGTCACCCGAACAATTCACAGACACCATAAAATGTCTGGCAGATATATAGTACTTTAATACTGTAAAAATACTACGCCCCTATGTAGTAGATAAGGAAGATATTATTTCCCTTTTTCTGTTCTTAGAATAGAAGCACAGAGAATTAAAATTACTTGCCTAAGGGCGCAAAGTAACTCTCACATTTTGTTTTTCAATTGTACAATGAATAACTCTTACCTCATATCATTGTTGTGAGGAGCGAATTAAATTATATTAAATCAACTCTGCATGGAATGGGTTCTCAATACATGGTAAATACAGTTTACATCAATTATTTAGGGTAATGACGATGATAATGATAAACATAATGGTGAAAATAATAATACTTTGATTTTATAATAAGAAAGTTGAAATTAGAACACCCCCCTAAAAAGATATGCAAATTAGATCACATTTTGCCTATTAAAAGAGCTGGTTTATGAGTTGTGAGGAAATTCACTACAGGTGGGATTACACATTGAAATAACATTTTTCAGCAAGTAGTTCCATTTCCAGGAATTAATTTTATAATAGTATTTATACACATCTACAAAGATATATGTGCAAAGGTATCGACTGCAGTGTTATAAAAGAAAAAACGAAAGATAATCTAACTGTCCATCAGTAGGTAGAAAGGAGATTGTTAAGGGAATTACAGTTGAACGATGGAAGGCTGTATGTATTGACAAGGCAAGATATCCATGGTATAGTATTGGATCTAAAATAGAAGCGTTTGTATTATTGATGCCATTTATGATCCTAGACGTATTGATAACACCTCAGTGGTGGACAGGGGATGGATTCTCTACCCATTCTGTTAAAATAAACATTTTGCCCCCCTGAGAAATAACTCCAAAGTGGTGAGGCTGCACCATTCCACCACTACCTGTCCTCTCTGATTGGAATATTGGCCCTTGTTTTCTCTGTTAATACAGGGGCACCTGCAGAGGGTAATAGTGAGGTCACCACAGGGACACCATGCGGGCAGCCTGAGGGTCAATGGTGCAGTCAGACGACTCCCTAAAGACTGAGACCAAACATCAGGTCACAACTGGGTGAGCTGGAGCAGAGCCAGGTGGCAGATGCTGGGCCCTGTGATTACGGCAGAGACACCTGAATCCACCAGGCATGTTTGATCTGTAACGAAGGGCACTAGGTCAGAAGGTCTTTTATTAAACATCATTCTGGATTCCTCCTTTTCCTGATGAAATCCAGAGAAGAGGAGGCTGCCGTACTTTCTGAGCCTCCCTCCACCAGGGGGATGGGATGGCTACATGGAAACTTCATCACTTGGGGACCCACAAAATGAGAAAGTGACAGATTTTCAGGTCAATAGAGGAAGAAAGGAAGCGCAAGTCTATATATTATCCAAAGGGAATATTTGATTCATGCCTACTGCATGGACGTGAGCTCCTCCAGCGTAGGGAAGTATCAGTGTTTGTTCATCACTGATTCCTCAGCACAGGGCCTGACATAAAGCAGACTCAGTAAGGATTCCTAGAATGAATAGCAAAACATCACTTCCTGAATCTAGCCATTGTGCTGTTATTATCCCAAGGCTCCTGCCCTTCCATTCCAACACCTTATACAGTATCTGCAGGAGGAACAGAGTGGAGAGGAAATGGAGCCAACACCCAGTCCTACAGATCTGGCTAAAGGGCCGGCAGTAAAGGCAATGCTTGGTCATTCGTGTCACTCTAGACACAGGCCTGGCACTCTAGGCCAGTGCTGTGTGCATGAGGCCTTAACTCCTCAATAGCATTTGTCTCATGCCTACCACTCAATTGGAAGCATACTTTACAAGTCTATCGCCCTCTTAGAGGATTTCAAATCCACTCATAGGTTCATGAGTCCCTGGAGGGAGACTAGGATAATAACGTGGAAAAAATGGAGGAGATCTGGCAGAGGACCATGCTGAATGGGAAGGGTGCCAGCTCCCATGGTTTTATGGTGATTGAGGACTGCTTCCCTGAATCAAGTTACAAACTTCTCTACTGCCTTACAGTAGGGTTCTAGATGAATGGTAAAAGCAATGACATGATCAACAGACAGTGGCAACAGAGCTCACTGCAATGATAGTGTGCCTTTGGACTGAATGTCATTTCTCAAGGATATGTCCATTTTCGAGGGAGAAATTCTGTAAGGGGCTGCTTATATCAATACTCATGTTATCTCATTTAATTTTTAATACAGTCTTATGCGGTCCACATAGTATTATCCACATTAGTATTAGTATTATCCACATTTTATAGTGGATGAAACCAAAGCTTGGAGACGATAAGTTATTTGGGGTTGGGGGGGGGGTTAAAAATTTATTTATATTTTTTTATTTATTTTTGGCTGCATTGGGTCTTCATTGCCACGCGGGCTTTTTCTAGTTGCTACGAGTGGGGGCTACTCTTTGTTGCAGTGCACGGGCTCCTCATTGCAGTGGCTTCTCTCATTGCGGAGCACGGGCTCTAGGTGCATGGGCTCCGTAGTTGTGGTGCATGGGCTTAGTTGCTCCACGGCATGTAGGATCTTCCCGGACCAAGGATCAAACCTGTGTCCCTTACATTAGCAGGCAGATTCTTAACCACTGCCCCACAAGGGAAGTCCCAAGATAAGTTATTTGTACAAAGTTCATGACTACCAAAGATGAGATTGGAGTTATCTATGTTTCAAAGCCAGTGCAATCGGTGGTAAAACCATGAAGTCAAGGGCTATAAAAATTGTTGTTTCTGTTGGTTTGTCATTTTTCCGTGATTGTTTTAATGCAAACATGGCAGTAACATAGAAAAGTTTTGAAATAGAAGCCTTGGGATGCTCTGTAATTTGTGTTTTCAAAGTTACTATGTCCAGCAAAAGATGATTATTCATTAATGCTTTCTTCCACCTCAATCAAAATGATAAACAGGAAGAAGAGAAAGCATAAATGATTTGCACTGCTTCTTCAATCCAAAAGGAAAACCAAAAAGATAAAACAGAAATAAAAGTTCAAACAAGTCCCAATTTTCTGCCCTTTCATCCACTGGGCAAATGATCAAACTATCCATTCTGAGGTGACAACTTCCCATTGTGTTTACAGGTTTTATTGACTGTGGGGTTCAGTGCCTAGATCCGGAGGGTGCTCAGCAGGGGTAAATGCCAATGATTTTATTATGCTGGTACACGTGGAAATCATTAGATGAGACATCTGGTTAAGATGAGTCTTACCTCCATGCTCATTTTTACCATTTTTCCACAAACTGTTTCCTCCTCCTCAGTATCCCAGTAGGGGGTCTCTTGGGAGAAGGGCAGACAATTCTTAGTAAAATCCACGAGACAATAGCGACATTATGAGACATCATAAAATGTCCAATGATTTCAATCAATCTCTCTCTCTCACTTTTCTTTTCTTTTTGTTTTTTAATATTTATTTATTTATTCAGTTGTGCCTGGTCTTAGTTGTGGCAGGCAGGCTCCTTAGTTGTGGCATGTGAACTCTTAGTTGCAGCATGCATGTGGTATCTCCTTCCCTGACCAGGGATTGAACCTGGCCCCCTGCATTGGGAGCATGGAGTCTTATCCTCTACACCACCGGGGAAGTTCCTTGCTTTTCTTTAAATTGAGATATAATTCACATATCAGAAAAGTCACCATATTACAATGGACAATTCAGTGGTTTGTAGTATATTCACAGAATATAGAATGATGGTTGCCAGTGGCTGGGGGAAGGGAGGAATGGAGAGTTATTATGTAATGGGACAAAGGTTCAGTTTTGCAAGTTGAAAATAATTCTGGAGACAGACGGTGGTCATGGGTGCACAAAATGTGAATGTACTTATTACCACTGAACTGTATACTTAAAATGGTTAAAATGTAAATTTTATGTTATGTGTATTTTACCACAATTTTGAAAAAGAACACTATCAAAAGAGTGAAAATCCAAACAACAGAATGGGAAAAAATATTTGCAAATCACACAGCTCATAAATTCATAATACCCAAAATATATAAAGAACTCTTACAACTCAACAATAAAAGGATAAATAATCCAATTTTTAAAATGGGCAAATGATTTGAATAGATGTTTCTCCAAAGAATATATACACATAGCCCACAAGCACATGAAAAGATATTCAACATCATCATTCATTAGGGAAATGCAAATCAAAACCACTAGCTATCACTTCTACCTACTAGCGTGGACACCATTTCAAAATGGACAATAAGATGTCTTAAAGAGGATGTGGAGAAATTAGAACCCTCATATGATGCTGGTGAGAAAGTAAGATGATGTAGCCACTGTGGAAAACAGTCTGGTATTTCCTCAGAAAATTATACATACCAATCCTACGTATATACCCAAGAGAAATAAAAAATTACCTTCATGCAAAAACTTGCACACAAAAGTTCATGGCAGCATTATTCTTAATAGCCAAAAAAGTGAGAAAAACACTAACGTCCATCAAATGATGAATGAATTTTAAAAATATGGTGTATTCATACATTGAAATATTACTCAGCCATAAAGAGGGATGAAGTACTGATACATGTTATAATATGAAAAATCCTTGAAGACTTTATGCTAACTGAAGGAGCCAGGCACAAAAGGTCACATTTTTCATGATTCTATTTCTATGAAATGTCCAAAATAGACAAATCCGTAGAGCCCCAACGTAGATTATGGGAACTGGAGTTGGAGGGAATTGGGACTAACTGAGACTAATAAGTACGAAGTTCCTTTTTGGAGTGATGCGAATGTTCTGGAATTAGATGGTGGTGATGATTGCATATCATAGTGAATATACTAAAAAACTACAAAATATTCACTTTAAAATGGTGAATTATATGTTAAAATAATGTTATATATTAAAAAAGAAATAGGACATAAGTAAAATTCAATTCCTATATCATTAAAGTAAGTAGGCAAACAGAGGAAATCTTTGTGTTTTGGGGAGAGCTTGCGTATATAAATGCCCTGGGGTTTGTTCCACAGGAAAGGCGTCTCCACCTGTGAGTACCTGGTACTCCTGGTAATTAAAGCATGATTAGAAAAGGCTCCTGCCATGATAATCATGATTCTCATATCTAAATAACACAGGTGCCAGGCAATGTTCTGAGCTTTTTATATGTGCTCCTTCATTTACTGTTCCCAACAACACTATGACAGTGGTTCTCCAACTTGAGGGTGCATCAGAATCACCTCAGGGTCAGATTGCTGATCTCCATCTCCCAAGTGTCGGAATCAGTGGGTCTGGGAGGGGGTTCCAGAATTTGTTTTTCTAACAAGTTTCCAAGTAATGCAGATGCTACCAGTCAGGAGACCCTCTTGGAGAACCACTGCCCCAGGAGATGGGTGCTATTGTATGCCCCATTTTACAGAGGAAGATGGTCACAGCAGTGGGAAATAACAAAATCAAGGGTGGTGCCAGGTTCCCTTCTAAAGTGAAAAAATAAATGTGCTTCAGGCCAGCAGAGCTTAGAAAAGGAATCTGAGCCTTGGGAACTTTGCCCTCATCCCTCACCCCCCCAGCCCCCATCACTCGTTTGGCAAACTGGACTCTGGGTGCCAGAGGGCACCAGGAGAATGAAACATGAGCACTGAGGACATGGTGAGATAAAGAACGAAAGCTCCCCAGGGCCAGGCTCTGGACTTCAGTGCCAGTGCTGACTTACCTGGTGTCACGTGAAAGGAGGAAAAGACAGGTGAGCCACACAGAAGGCATGCTGCCTGCCCTGCGCTGAGCATCTTCCCACCTCATCGGCCTCCAGGAGGGTGTTTTGCCCTGTGCCTCCTGGGTGTTTTTGCTTGATCATTTCTTGGTGACAAAAGCTCTGCAACCTACCTCCAATGATAATCTCAGGTTTTAAAAAATGAGGTTCATTCATTCACCAATTCTGAAGGCACACTGAAACATGCTTTTAAAAATTCTAAGACCAAAAAAAGAAAAACAACTGTGTAATCAAGCATCCCCAATTCTCTGTATGATCACCTCAAAAACCAAAACCAAGGATATCATCTCAATATAAACTTTGGATTTTTGACTGAGTTACTGACTCCACTGTGTGGCTTATTTTTGTTTTTCCTTGTGTCCTGTATGTCCCCCCTCAACGCCTAATGCTTGTTGCCTCCCTATCCTGGTTTCATCAGCCTCGAAGCAGACCTGTAGCTGTGGATTCAAGCACATCTAAACTTTATCCTCAAATCTATAGACTCCACTGAGGAACCCAGCCTCTATTTTTGAGAACTAACTTATTCTCTGAATAAAGAATCTGATCGTTCTTGGGGAGAACGGCTAACATGGCCAGATGAAATAGCATGTAAGAGTTCAGTAGAGAACACAGAGCTCTGGTTGAAGGAAGCCACAACTGCTTCTTTTAAATGCATTTTATTATTAATAGCATCCTGTGCCCAGATGATATTCTCTCATTCTAGGAGGAGAAGTTAAGTGGAGGTCAGATTTGCAGAAGAGATCCTCCTGTGTTCAGAGGATTGTTTACAGACTTGGGAGTAGGGACGAGGAATGTGGGGAAAGTGACACAAGGTCACAAGTTTACCTACTGCTCCAAGACGCTTGCCATAATTTCATTGATATATATCTATCATGCTCTGTGTCCATTTGCTGTAAAATCAGGATGATGGTGGGAATCTTAGGTTTTAAAATGGAGAGACTGAGTCTGAGAAAACTGTCAGGGAAGGAACATGTAGATTGTCTCTACAGAAATTCTCAAACTACACCAAGCAAAGGAGAATGAGCACAAGGTCAGAGCTTAATTAATTCTTTTTGATTGATTGATTTAATGAATTGTCTGACTGTTTAACTCTACAGGAAAAGCAATGTTACAGTAGCTCAGAAAAGTAAGTTGTTTCATAAATGGCTTCATGTAAATATCAACAGTCTGTTGTCATAAACAGGTTATTTTCCATAAAATTATAAGTGATAATAAACCACTTTACAAATGGACAGTTGTCTGGATACTGTTTCTTAAGCATAATTTTTGGCTCATTAAATTTAATCAAATTGGAAGGAGTTGTTATATTGGGCAGAGCTGTTAAGTGGCCTCAGGGTCTTGAATACCACCACATGAGATTTGTTCACTCCCTTATGGTTTAAAACTTCCAGAGATGGGGTAAAGAATCATATCCTGTTTAACTAGTAAGCAAAAGAAATCTAGACAGATGCACACAAGAATATACTTTCACACAGATAGCCTCATCCATCAGAGGGCAGACAGCAGAAGCAAGAACTACAATTCAGCAGCCTGTGGAAGGAAAACCACATTCACAGAAAGATAGACAAAATGAAAAGGCAGAGGACTTTGTACCAGATGAAGGAACAAGATAAAACCCCAGAAAAACAAATAAATGAAGTGGAGATAGACAACCTTCCAGAAAAAAAATTCAGAATAATGATAGTGAAGATGATCCAGGACCTCGGAAAAAGAATGGAGGCAAAGATTGAGAAGATGCAAGAAATGTTTAACAAAGACCTACAAGAATTAAAGAACAAACACCCAGAAGAATTAAAGAACAAACAAACAGAGATGAACAATACAATCACTGAAATGAAAAATACACTAGAAGGAATCAATAGCAGAATAACTGAGGCAGAAGAAGGGATAAGTGACCTGGAAGATAGAATGGTGGAATTCACTGCTGTGGAACAGAATAAAGAAAAAAGAATAAAAAGAAATGAAGACAGCCTAAGAGACCCCTGGGACAACATTAAATGCAACAACATTTGCATTATAGGGGTCCCAGAAGGAGAAGAGAGAGAGAAAGGACCTGAGAAAATATTTGAAAACATTATAGTCAAAAACTACCCTAACATGGGAAAGGAAATAGCCACCCAAGTCCAGGAAGCGCAGAGTCCCAGGCAGGATAAACCCAAGGAGAAACACACCGAGACATATAGTAATCAAACTGACAAAAATTAAAGACAAAGAAAAATTATTGAAAGCAGCAAGGGAAAAATGACAAATAACATACAAGGGAACTCCCATAAGGTTAACAGCTGATGTTTCAGCAGAAACTCTACAAGCCAGAAGGGAGTGGCATGATATATTTAAAGTGATGGAAGGGAAGAACCTACAACCAAGATTACTCTACCCGGCAAGGATCTCATTCAGATTCGAGAAAGAAATCAAAAGCTTTACAGACAATCAAAAGCTAAGAGAATTCAGCACCACCAAACCAGCTCTACAACAAATGTTAAAGGAACTTCTCTAAGTGGGAAACACAAGAGAAGAAAAGGACCTACAAAAACAAACACATAACAATTAAGAAAATAGTAATAGAAACATACATATCCATAATTACCTTAAAGGTGAATGGATAGATGCACCAACCAAAAGACACAGGCTTGCTGAATGGATACAAAACAGGATACATATATATGCTGTCTACAAGATACCCACTTCAGACCTAGTGACACATACAGATTGAAAGTGAGGGGATGAAAAAAGATATTCCATGCAAATGGAAATCAAAAGAAAACTGGAGTAGCAATACTCATATCAGATAAAATAGACTTTAAAATAAAGAATGTAACAAGAGACAAGGAAGGACACTACATAATGATCAAGGGATCAATCCAAGAAGAAGATATAACAATTATAAATATACATGCACCCAACATAGGAGCACCTCAATACATAAGGCAACTGCTAACAGCTATAAAAGAGGAAATCGACAGTAACACAATAATAGTGGGGGACTCTAACACCTCACTTACACCAATGGACAGATCATCCAGACAGAAAATTAATAAGGAAACACAAGCTTTAAAAGACACAATAGATCAGATAGATTTAATTGATATTTATAAGACATTCCATGCAAAAAGGGCAGATTACACTTTCTTCTCAAGTGCACACGGAACATTCTCCAAGATAGATCACATCTTGGGTCACAAATCAAGCCTTGAAAAATTTAAGAAAATTGAAATCATATGAAACATCTTTTCCGGCCACAACCCTATGAGATTAGAAATCAATTACAGGGAAAAAAATGTAAAAAAAAACACAAACACATGGAGGCTAAACAGTACGTTACTACATAACCAAGAGATCACTGAAGAAATCAAAGAGGAAATCAAAAAATACCTAGAGACAAATGACAATAAAAACACGATGATCCAAAACCTATGGGATGCAGCAAAAGCAGTTCTAAGAGGGAGGTTTAGAGCAATATAATCCTACCTCAAGAAACAAGATGTACAGTAGAAACTAACACAACATTGTAAAGCAACTATACTCCAATAAAAATTAATTAAAAAAAAAAAAAGAAACAAGAAAAATCTCAAATAGACAACCTAACCTTACACCTCAAGGCTCTAGAGAAAGAAGAACAAACAAGTAGAAGGTTGGTAGAAGGAAAGAAATCATAAAAATCAGAGCAGAAATAAATGAAATAGAAACAAAGAAAACAATAGCAAAGATCAATAAAATGAAAAGCTGGTTCCTTGAGAAGATAAACAAAATTGATAAACCTTTAGCCAGACTCAAGAAGAAAAAGAGAGAGGAATCAAATCAAAAAAATTAGAAAGTGAAAAAGAAGTTAAAACAGACACCACAGAAATACAAAGCATCCTAAGAGACTACTACAAGCAACTCTATGCCAATAAAATGGACAACCTGGAAGAAATGGACAAATTCTTAGAAAGGTATAACCTTCCAAGACTGAACCAGGAAGAAATAGAAAATATGAACAGACCAATCACAAGTAATGAAATTGAAACTGTGATTAAAAATCTTCCAACAAATAAAAGTCCAGGACCAGATGGCTTCACAGGTGAATTCTATCAAACATTTAGAGAAGCGCTAAAACCCATCCTCTCAAACTCTTCCAAAAAATTGCAGAGGAAGGAACACTCCCAAACTCATTAAATGAGGCCACCGTCACCCTGAAACCAAAACCAAAGATACAACAAAAAAAGAAAATTGCAGACCAATATCACTGATGAATACAGATGCAAAAATCCTCAACAAAATACTAGCAAACAGAATCCAACAACACATTAAAAGGATCATACACCACGATCAAGTGGGATTTATCCCAGGGATGCAAGGATTCTTCAGTATACACAAATCAATCAATGTGATACACAATATTAACAAATTGAAGAATAAAAACCATATGATCATCTCAATAGATGCAGAGAAAGCTTTTGACAAAATTCAACACCCATTTATGATAAATACTCTCCAGAAAGTGGGCATAGAGGGAACCTACCTCAACATAATAAAGGCCACATAGGACAAACCCACAGCAAACATCATTCTCAATGGTGAAAAACTGAAAGCATTTCTTCTAAGGTCAGGAACAAGACAGGATGTCCACTCTCACCACTATTATTCAACGTAGTTTTGGAAGTCCTAGTCATGGCAATCAGAGAAGAAAAGGAAATAAAAGGAATACAAATTGGAAAAGAAGAAGTAAAACTGTCACTGCTTGCAGATGACATGATACTATACATAGAGAATCCTAAAGATGCCACGAGAAAACTACTAGAGCTAATCAGTGAGTTTGGTAAAGTTTCAGGATACAATATAAATGCACAGAAATCTCTTGCATTCCTATACACTAACAATGAAAGATCAGAAAGAGAAATTAAGGAAACTATCCCATTCACCATTGCAACAAAAAGAATAAAATACCTAGGAATAAATCTAACTAAGGAGGTAAAAGGCCTGTACTCAGAAAACTATAAGACACTGATGAAAGAAATCAAAGATGACACAAACAGATGGAGAGATATACCATGTTACTGGATTGGAAGAATCAATATTGTGAAAATGTCTACACTACCCAAAGACATCCAGAGATTCAATGCAATCCCTACAAATAACTGGTGGCATTTTTTACAGTACTAGAACAAAAAAATCTTAAAATTTGTATGGAGACACAAAAGACCCCAAAGAGCCAAGCAGTATTGAGGGAAAAAAAAATGGAGCTGGAGGAATCAGACTCCCTGACTTCAGATTATACTACAAAGCTACAGTAATCAAGACAACATGGTACTGGCACAAAAACAGAAATAATGATCAATGGAAAAGGACAGGAAGCCCAGAGGTAAACCCATGCACCTATGGTCAACTACTGTATGATAAAGGAGGCAAGGATATATACAATGGAGAAAAGACAGTCTCTTCAATAAGTGGTGCTGGGAAAACTGTACAGCTGCATGTAAAAGAATGAAATTAGAACACTCCCTAACACCATACATGAAAATAAACTCAAAATGGATTAGAGACCTAAATGTAAGACTGGACACTATAAAACTCTTAGAGGAAAACATAGGAAGAACAGTCTTTGACATAAATCACAGCAAGATCTTTTTTGATCCACTTCCTGGAGTTATGGAAATAAAAACAAAAATAAGCAAATGAGACCTAATGAAACTTAAAGCTTTTCTAAAGCAAAGGAAATTACAAACAAGGCAAAAAGACAACCCTCAGGATGGGAGAAAATATTTGCAAACAAATCAATGGACAAAAGATTAATCTCCAAAATATGTAAACAGCTCATGCAGCTCAATATTAAAAGAACAAACAACCCAATCCAAAAGTGGGCAGAAGATCTAAATAGACATTTCTCCAAAGAAGACATACAGATGGCCAAGAAGCACATGAAAAGCTGCTCAACATCACTAATCATTAGAGAAATGCAAATCAAAACTACAATGAGGTATCACCTCACAGCAGTTAGAATGGGCATCATCAGAAAATCTACAAACAAAAAATGCTGGAGAAGGTGTGGAGAAAAGGGAACCCTCTTGCACTGTTGGTGGGAATGTAAATTGATACAGCCACTATGGAGAAAAGTATGGTGGTTTCTTAAAAAACTAAAAATAGAATTACCATATGACCTAGTAACCCCACTACTGGGCATATACCCAGAAAAAAACGTAATTCAAAAAGACACATGCACCCCAATGTTCATTGCAGCACTATTTACAATAGCCAGGTCATGGAAGCAACCTAAATGCCCATCGACAGACGAATGGATAAAGAAGTTGTGGCACATATATACAATGGAATATTACTCAGCCATAAAAAGGAATGACATTGGGGCATTTGTAGAGACATGTATGGATCTAGAGACTGTCATACAGAGTGAAGTAAGTCAGAACGAGAAAAACAAATACCGTATATTAATGCATATATGTGGAACCTAGAAAAATGGTGCAGATGAGCCAGTTTGCAGGGCAGAAATAGAGACACAGATGTAGAGAACAAACGTATGGACACCAAGTGGGGAAAGTGGCTGGGGGGGTGGGGTGGGGGTGGGATGAATTGGGAGATTGGGATTGACATGTATATACTAATATGTATAAAATAGGTAACTAATAAGAACCTGCTGTATAAGAAAATAAAATATAATTCAAAAAAAAAGAATATACTTTCACAGGTATTGCATTTTAAATAGGAATCAGGAAGTTCTGCTAACTGCATTTTATCAAAGGCAGAGTTAAGGATTGGTCACTTGACTAAACTGTGACCATTTTAATAATGAGCACTCATCTAAGTTATTTGGCAAAGAAATGAGATAGAAGAGTAGAATAGGAACAAAATGGCTAAGCTAATGTCTTTCTGTAATACATTACTTAACAGATTTTGTATAAATAGATGTTGCAGTTTCTTGCTTAAATGGCCTTCTCCCATATTTCTCTGGCATTTAGATATTTCTTGGTCTAACTGTAGATTTGAGGCACATTCAGTATTTTAAAAAGTCCAGTGTTCTCTGATGCATTTGCATCAAATTCCAAGAAACAAAGTAGCCGCCACTCTTCGGAACAGCCTCCAGAGAGGCTATTGCTCCAGGTACTCATGGTCATGCAGTGGCAGGTTTTTCCACCCTGTGACCCAAGGGCAACTGTAAAACCCATATATTAGATTATGTACTTAGATTTTTTGAGTGAATGATTGTGTTGAACTCCATGGTGTATTAAAAAAAATTTTAACCTCCAATCATTTATAATACAACACGCTTTTGTAACCACCTAAGAGCTTCAGCCTCTAGTCCTGTCTGAGAAAGAAAAGTTTCTATTTCCTCAAAGATCTTAAAATATTTAACGAATTGATTTTTCTAAATTGTATGGGGTTGCCAGGACCATTCAATAGCGAAAAGATAGTCTTTTCAACAAATGATGTTGGGAAAGTCGGATATCCACATGTAAAAGAATGAAACTGGACCCTTCCCTTACACCATATGCAAAAGTTAACACAAAATGGATCAAAGATGCAAACATAAGAACTAAAACTATAAAACGTTAGGTGAAAACACAAGGGAAGAGCCTCCTGATATTGGGTTTAGTAATAATTTTTTGGATACGATAACAAAAGAACAGGCAACCAAAGAAAAAATAGGTAAACTGGACTTCATCCAAATTTAAAACTTCTGTGCACCAAAAGACAGTACTGACTTTACGAAAAGGCAGCTCAAAGAATTTAAGAAAATATTTAAGATTGGAACTCTGTGCAATGCTGGTATAATGTAAAATGGTGCAGCCACCATGGAAAACATAGAAAAAAATTAGACATAGGACTACCATATCCAGCAATTCCACTTCCGTGTAGATCCCCAAAAGAAATGAAAACAGGAATTTGAACACTTGTACAACAACGTTGACAGCAGCATCATTCAAAATAGTCAGATGTGGAAATAACCCATATATCCATCCAGGGATGACTGGAGAAACAAAACACGGTACATTCATACAACGGAATTTTATTCACCTTTAGAAAAAAAGAAATTCTGACACGTTACAACCTGAATAAACCTTTAAGCCATTATGTGAAGTGACATAGGCATAAAAGGACAAATATTAGATGATTCCACTTATGAGTGGTACATAGTCAAATTCAGAGAGACAGAATTAGAATAGTGGTCGCCAAAGGCTGGGAGGAGGGAGAAATGCAGAATTATTGTTTCGTGGGTACAGAGTTTCAGTTTGGGAATATGAAAAAGTTCCAAAGATGGCTGACGGTGATGGTTGCACAATAATGTGAATGTACTTAATGCCACTTATCTGCACACTTAAAAATGGTTAAAATAGACATTTTTATGTTATGTACATATTAACACAGTAAAATTGTGTCTGATTGTGCTTCCAGATGCTTATCCATTTAATTTTAAGTAGAAATTAATTTACAAGGCCAGTGAACCATGACTACATTTTTATTTTAAAAATTCAAAATATGCAGAGAAAAAAGGTAATGTGGAAAGGGACATGAGGTAATGATAATTTTTTTATAAAAGGTATTTTCTACAATGAATCTATTTTTATGTAGTAAAGGACAAACATGTACAACTTTTCTGGCTTGTGTTCCTTAAATTATTAATTATATAAATTAATATTTAATATATAAATCTATTTTCCTCCATTTAAAACGTTTCACTAACTGTCATTTAAATCCTGACATTAAATGTAAAGTAGAACTCACTGAAGTAAAAGTTAAATTTCTTAAATCTCAAGAAAAGCACCTTAGATACCAAGGAAGACATAACAATCCTTAATGTCGAGTGTGGTAAGGTAAAAGCAGTTTCTACTTTCCACGTTTCCTTTTTTTAAACTAAATTTTTCTGTAAATAACTCGTTTCTGTTGGTTTTGAGGAAAGCTTGAGACGTGAGAGGAACCCCTGACTGGGAAGACAGGAAAGGGGCATTACAAAATGCCATGCCTTCTCTGGAGACCCACCCAGCCCGTCCCCTTTCCCTCCCGGGATTTGGGGAGTGACCAGCGCGTCCCGAGCTTTGAGGAACAGCCTTTCCGCTCCGATCCTTCTTAAACCCAGCTTGTACCACCCTCAGCCCGGGAGGTAAGGCGTCTGCCTGAGGGCTCCGCATTCCTCCAGCCCGCCCCACCTTTGCTGTGGAATAAGCGGGAACCCCTAAACTAGACAGCCCTCCCGCAGGCTTTCACCAAAAACTCTAGGACTAAAGGCGGCACAGGGTTGCGCTGATAATCCACTTGGTGCTCCCTAGAAGCTTCTTTTCGTGAACCACCGGCCGAGCGCAGTCGAGGTAATTAGTTGATCCGGGTCCCCAAGGAAGCTCCGTCCACCCTTCTCAGCGCTGCCCAGCTCGCCGCCGTCGGGTCCACTGAGGCTGGCACCTGGCCAAGTTGGGACCAGCCCCGTGAGACGCCGGGAGTCCCGTGCTGGCCCCGCCCACATGTAGCTCAGCCAATCGCGGCGCGGGCTAGCGGGGGGCGGGGCCGGCCGAGCGGAATCCCGGAGCCTTAAATGCGAGGACATGCGCCCACAGCCCAATCTCCGACGCCCCTGGATCCATAGTTTTTAGCTGTGCCTGCCGCAGGTGAGCACCCCGGGCTGGGGCCTGGCGCGGCAGGGTCACCCCGGGAACCAGCGGGACTGCCAGGCTTGGGGTTTGGAGGGGTCCCAGGAGGCGCTGGTCACACAGGGCAGCCTGACCCCCGCAAGCCGGGCTGCAGTGCCCGCTGTTCCCTGCGCCGCGTCAACATCCTCTGAGAGCGGCGGGCGTTCGCTGGCGGCGGGGGGCGGGGCGGCACGCTCCTGGCCTGGCCCCGCCTGCAACCCGGGAGGGAGCTTCGCCCTAGCCGCGGCTCTGAGTCCCAGAAGAGCCTCACCGTCTCTGGCGCGGAAACTGGGGTCTCTGAGCTGTTTTTCTCTATCCACGTACTTAGCCTTCCCCAACAGTCCTTGTGTAAATACTTGGGAAGATAAATGTTTTTACTCCACCATAGTGGGTATAACGTCTCAGAAAAAAGTAGGATGGCCTTTTAGTAAGATTGGTTTAATCAGATACTCATTTCTTTTCCCTTCCTAGGCTTTTGAAACATGAATCCTTCACTCATCCTGACTGCCCTTTGCTTGGGAATAGCCTCAGCGGCTTCAAAACTTGATCTCAGTTTAAATGCACAATGGAAATTGTGGAAGGCAACACACAGGAAACTATATGGCTTGGTTGGTAACATCTGAAACTGTCCATCTGAAACCCCGCAGAGAATGGTCCATGCTGTTGGGAGTTTATAGCAGATAGTAACCTCTCGAGGCTGCCTCTTACCAGGGCAGTAACTTCATGGCACCCATTACCGAGTACAGTACGGGCATACGACGCTGTTGTGTGGGCGCTGGGAAACAGTTCCCAAGAGTATAAAGCCACCTCTGGCCATGGTTTCTCTTCCTCTCTTTCTGCAAATCCACTTGGTGAAGGTGGGTTGGTTTTAAATAGAAATAAAGAGTATAGGTTACCTGTTTGCCTGTAGAATGAAGAAGGATGGAGGAGAACAGTGTGGGAGAAGAATATGAAAATGATTGACCTGCACAATCAGGAATACAGCCAAGGGAAACATGGCTTCACCATGGCAATGAATGCCTTTGGTGACATGGTGAGTGTGGCATGAACTTTTTGTGCCTCCCCTCCTTAGTACTTTAGGAAAATAACCTCTTGCTTTTCAACATTGTTTCCTTTTCCTTGAAGACCAGTGAAGAATTCAGGCAGGTGATGAATGGTCTTCGAAACCAGAAGCGCAAGAAGGGGAAAGTGTTCCCAGTACCCGTCTTTGGTTTGATTCCCTCATCCATGGACTGGAGAGAGAAAGGCTATGTAACTCCTGTGAAGAATCAGGTATGACAGTATTCAGCAGATCTCTCTCCAAGAGTAAAGCCAGATAGGAGTTGCCGTCCTTGCAATGGTAGGCTGTGGACCAACATGCAATTCACTCGTTTTTTGTTTTTGTCTTTTCAAGAATTTAAAACATTTTATTTGGTTTCAAATTTCCTTGAGAGAAAAAGAATTGTGTTGATAAGTTTCTTGGAATGAGAGATGCATTTGCTGTGATGAAGAGTTGTTTACCAGCTCTTGAAGACTTTTCCTTCTGAAGCACTGAAAGTGGACAGAAGAGCCCTCAAATGCCTGGAGAAGAGGTTTCCTTTTGGAAACACCCCATGGCCTGCTCTGAATGACTAGAGTTTGGATGCAATTCACTAGTTTTTAAAAGCATTTTCAGATATATGGGCTATCGTCAAAGTCTTGCTATTTGTTTTGTACACTAAGAACTTTTAAATTTTGTTTTCAGGGTATGTGTGGTTCTTGTTGGGCTTTTAGTGCAACTGGTGCCCTTGAAGGACAGATGTTCCGGAAAACTGGCAAACTTATTTCACTGAGTGAGCAGAACCTGGTGGACTGCTCTCGGCCTCAAGGCAATGAGGGTTGCGATGGTGGCCTAATGGATAATGCCTTCCAGTATGTTAAGGACAACGGAGGCCTGGACTCAGAGGAATCCTATCCATATTTTGGAAAGGTAAAAGGAGCTCCTTATCTCGTTATCAAAGTTGAACGCTTTGGGGGAAAACAGATACCAATTTAGAATTCACATTTTAGATTGTAGACTCTATATCTGCAGACTGTCAGAACTAGTATTAAAATATGTTAGCCTTGCACAGTTCTCTGTTTAGATAGTTACCATAAAGCTGTTAATATTTCTGTGTCATGTGGAAATATACATACCATTCTATGTAAGTATAAATTTCTCCAGAGTAAACATTTTTTATGGACAGGTAGACTGAGCATGTCTCATTGAATAGACACCAGCTACTTTTTCCATTTCAAAACAACCAATATCATTTCGTCTCCTGGGATGCTTTATAACAAACTTGACTTGGAAATCATTAAGCCGCAGACTGTCTTGAACTCATGTACCCCAGGACGGGGATGGTATTAATCAAGTCTCTTCCCCATTACCTTTGAAAGGATGAATCCTGCCACTACAGACCCCAGAGTTCTGCTGCCAACGACACTGGTTTCGTGGACATTCCTAAGCAAGAGAAGGCCCTTATGAAGGCAGTGGCAACTGTGGGCCCCATCTCTGTTGCTATAGATGCAAGCCATCCAACCTTCCAGTTCTATAAAGCAGGTAAGCATTTGTCTGTATGGAAGTTTAGGCAGAAAAATTGGAAAACCACCATGACATACAGCAAGATTGACTCTTCAGTGTGTAGAATTCAGTGTATAATTTGGGGGTGTGTAGATTTAACGTAGTTGTTCATGTAGTATTTGTACCTGATGTGTCCATTTGACATTACTTGAACCATATCCCCATGATTTTAAGCACTTCACAAATATATTTAAATGGCTACTTAATTTGATTCGTATAGCTTAATTTACTTTTTTCCAGTTGTTAGACCTTTGAAATTTTCCAAACAATTTTACTACTGTAATTAAAACCGGAAAGAACCTCTTGCCTGAAGTAATTTTGTGTTGTGTGCTGTTTCCCTAGACTGACATTCTGAAAGTCAAATGATAAGGTTTTAGGGAGTGGTCTTTTATGCCTCTTGACACATTGTTTACAAAAGAGATTGTGCCAGTATTTCTGCTAGTGTTAGACAAGAACCTAGATCCCTAGGCTAGATTAAAAAAAAAAAATAGATCTTGTTTTAAAATCCTATCTAGATTTATGTCCTTTAGCTGAATTTTGAGGTGTCTCTCTTATCCTAGTTGATAGGCTGGGTTACTGTCATGGGTCACTTGAAGGTCCTCACCCCAACCTTGTATTTTATTTTCCCAGGCATTTATTATGACCCACACTGCAGCAGTGAAGACCTGGATCATGGTGTTCTGGCGGTTGGCTATGGATTTGAAGGAGCAGACTCAGATAACAATAAATACTGGCTTGTCAAGAACAGGTATAAAGTGCCCCAAATACTTATATTTGAGATTGAAATGGGAGTCCCTTTTGGAATCAGTATTTGGATACAGGTTCTCAAACCCTTAAGTACACTTCCAAAGTCTTTATGCCACTTAGGGTGAGCACAGACATATTAATGTTTGATTATAACATTAAGGTACTCTCTCAAGCTTGCCTAGAGTATTGATGGAGTTTTGACACCATTGCATTTCTTTTTTAAAAAAATTTAATTAATTTATTATTATTATTATTTTTTGGCTGCTTGGGTCTTTTGTTGCTGCACGGGCTTTCTCTAGTTGCGTCGAGTGGGGACTACTCTTCGTAGCATGCGCGGGGTTCTCCTTGCGGTGGCTTCTCTTGTTGCAGAGCACAGGCTCTAGGCGCGCAGGCTCCGGTAGTTGCGGCATGCAGGCTCAGTAGGTGTGGTACATGGGCTTAGTTGCTCCACAGCATGTGGGATCTTCCCAGGCCAGGGATCAAACCCGTGTCCCCTGTATTGGCAGGCAGATTCTTAACTACTGCGCCACCAGGGAAGTCCCAGCACCATTGCATTTCTAAATCTGAAAATTTTCTTAAATCTGAAACACATCTGGCCCCAAGAGTTTCCTTTTTCTGTCTCTAACTTTGCAGTTCCGTGAGAGGTTTGGAGATTGAAGTTATTTACACATTTAGAACTCAACCAGGAACAAGAACAACTGCCTTTCTTGCTTCTTTCTGAGTCTGTCCTGACCTCTGGGGCACTGTTTAAGTATTAATAAAGATAAATGTGTTTGATTCTTTGTATAAAATGGAAAACCCTCTCTTCTTTTAGCTGGGGTGAAGATTGGGGCATGGACGGCTACATAAAGATGGCCAAAGACCGGGACAACAACTGTGGAATCGCCACCATGGCCAGTTATCCTACTGTCTAAACCTCAAAGGCAGGATTGAGAACAGAACATCCAGAGGAAGAATTTTCTTTAAAACTAACCAGACCTTATTGTGTGGGATGAAACACTTGAATCGTTGAAGATCCAAGTTGTGATTTGAATTCTGTGACATTTTATGCTGGTGAAATGTTACCACTCCTTTAATACTACTGTAAATAGGTTTGTATGATCGACTTGCCTCAAGAATTTTGAATTTTCATGTTTTAAAAGGATGTATAAAGTTTTACCTTTAAAATAAAACAGTTTCAGAGTAGAGGTGGTACATCTTTCTGTTTTTAATACATTAAGTTTTTGTAGAGTAAAAAAGGTGATTGGGCCCTGAAGACGTAACTGAGTGTGCCAGTGGTCTGTTAGAATGGCTGTGTGGCCTTCTGGTTCTTATAGTTCTGAATATGTCAGCTGCCTATTGTCTGTGTCTGACCCAACCCTTGAATAGAACAAAATTTGGCAAACAATCTAAAGGACAAAGGTAAATTATTTTAATAAGGAAAAAATTCACATTTTAGAAAAGTGAACACACATACATACGAGTCCCAATCAAGCAAAGGGCCTTAGAGATCATGATCATTTGACCCACGATGGTGACAGCCCAGCAGAGTTACAGGATGAACGTCACAGACCCAATTTCTGGCGCATCTTCCCCAACTTCTAGCGAAGACTGTGTGGCTACTTTGCAACTGAGGAAGGACCAGACACAATGGATTGCCAAGAATGTTTGTCTTTGTGTCCATATGCGATGAAGGATAAGCTCCCTCATTTGAGGCTGGGCTTCAGAAATAGTCTTGCGGCCTCAGAGGTGGGCAATAGGTGAGAGCATCGAAAGAGATAGTCTGAAGCCTAATTTACACCTAGCTGCCTAATTCCTGAATTTGTTTTAAAAAAGAAAAACTCCCTACATTCCGCAGGCTAAGGAAGCACATAGTTTCATTTGCTGTCTTTGGGTTTAAAATTCTCATGTTCCTTCCTACTCAAGGAAATAAAAAGTAGGTGGAAGCATTTGGTTATCAGACCCTGTAATTCCTTCTGAAGACAGGTGGAGGAGAACTGGGGTCTCAGCCCACAAGACCTCCAGCAGCCTCTGGTCAAGTCCATCGGCACTGGACTGTGTGCCGTGCTGGACCCTCAATGTGGCCTTCCCTCGCAGGCGCTTACATTTCCAACTTTCTGACCTAAAATGACAGATGTTGTGTCATTTGGAGTAAAATTCTGTGGGTTTTGGGATAGCATGATCAAGCCACAGGAAGAATTGGGAGGCTCCCAATCTGAGTCCCTTCTACTGGTTGGGACCACACTGAGACAACTGGAATTGATGCAGCACTCATGGCGCCCCAGTCATCACCCTGTGGAAGAGACATTCCCAACCCTGAGGAGGAGATGGTGCTGTTAGAGGAGGTGGTTGAAACACCAGAAGGAAAAGAAACGGGACATGGACCCAGAGGAGCCGGGCAGTAACACAGGATAAAAGGGTGGGTATCTGAGCAGAGACTTCCCGGGTCAGAACCCCTTAGAAAAGAGAAACAACATTTAGAGAAAGTGGGAAGGTTGAGGTGTGGGAGATGAGGCTGGGCCCACACACAGGTTTTTAGGACACGGGAACCAATGGGGCATGCAGTGAAAAGACTATTCTGGTTATCTATTACTGGAAAACAAACTACCAGGAAACATAGCAGCTTGAAAAAAACATCTTTCCAATTTCCTGACTGGGCTTAACTACATGTTTTCCTTTGGAAGTCTTTCACGTGTGCCGGAATCATTAGCAGTTTTGACTGGGCCGACATCCAAGCAGGCTCACTCACATGGCTGTCCTAGATGCTGGTGTGGGCTGGGCATTCAGCCCTGGCTTCCCACCAGAGTACCTACATGGGCCTCTCCGTGGCTTGGGCTCCCATGGCACGAAGGGTGACTCTGAGAGGAACATCCCAAGGGAACGTAAGCCAGAATGCCCGTGGGGAACTGCAAGGCTTCTTATAACCTGGTCTTAGTCCCCAGTGAAACCTCTGCTGCCGCATTGCATTGTATTCAGAGCATGTCACCAGGGACGCCCAGGTTACAGGGGAGGGGGCTGACAGTCTACCTCCTGGTGGGGAGAGGCAAGGTCACTTAGCAGAAAAGCATGTGGGATGGAAGACGTTGTGGCCATCTTTGGAAAATGCAATCTGCCACCTTCAGTCTCTGAAAGTCCACTAGAAAGGACTCCTTAGTGACTGTCACCTTGCTTCACCGTAACAGGCTAGCTCATACTGCTGTCCACATAATCTTGGAAGTAGAGCCCAAGACTCTAAGAAAATGCCTAGGTGCTGATATGAATGAAAATGTGAAGACCTCTCAGATGTCTTCTGCAACTTTCAAAGACATTTATATTTATTTAAACTTGTGAAAAGTTCCAAACTAAACAATACCTAAATGATTAAACAGATGTTAGAAGGTTCTGTAACTTTCAAAGACAATTAACTTAAACTGAAAAGTTCCAAACAGTATCTATCATAAAAACTTTTTAAAATAAGCCAGTCGACAGGAATCAAAGCTGAAAACAAATTTTGATTTTACAAATGTGGATGAATGTCGCCTGCTATGTCGGTAAGCCAAGGATGTTGCAGCCATCAAGCCCTCTGCCACTGCAACTGCCCCCAGCTGTGCACCCTGAGGGGATTCAGGATGGAGAAAAACAGGATACCGGCCCTAGATAGTTAAGATGCATATCAAAGGAGTAGTTTCAATAAGTCCAGACTCTGGCATCTTCCTACTCAAAGAAAAGCACTAAATTCGTCAACTTGAGATGTCTGGTTTTCTTTAACAGTAATCTTTTGATGTTCTGACTACCTGGTTTTATTTGTTTGTTTGTTTGCAAAGACTCCTATATATATCCTGGCTCCTCCCTTACCTGTTCAGAACAGTCCCTCAGAGCTATCTGAGTGGCTGTCTCCCCAGCTTAAGTCCTTAGAATGTCTGACAAATTAAGCATAATTCTCAACTTTTAGGTTGTGCTTTTTTTTTTTTCTTCAGTCGACACAAAAAACTTGTCTGAAACATGAACTTACTATCAGAAGCTGAAAGAGGCAACAAAGGATTCCTCCCTAGAGCCCTTGGAGGGGATATAGCCCTGCAGACACTTTGGTTTGGAATTCCGGCCTCCAGGCATGAGAGAATAAATTCCTGTGACTTTAAGCCAGTGAGTTTGTGGTATGTGTTGTGTCAGCCCCAGGAAACTACTGCACTTGTCCTGCACAGCTAGCCTCGTGCTCTCCTTAACAGCCCAGAGGACACAGGTGCGGCCAGCAGAGCCGCACTTGGGACTTCCCTGGTGGTGCAGTGGTTAAGAATCCACCTGCTGATGCAGGGGACACGGGTTCGAGCCCTGGTCCAGAAAGATTCCATATGCTGCAGAGCAACTAAGCCTGTGTGCCACAACTACTGAGACCGCGCTGTAGAGCCCGCGAGCCACAAGTACTGAGCCCATGCGCCTAGAGCCTGTGCTCCACAAGAGAAGCCACCGCAGTGAGAAGCCCACACACCGCAACGAAGAGTAGCCCCCGCTCGCCGCAACTAGAGAAAGCCCGCGCGCAGCAGCAAAGACCCAATGCAGCCAAAAATAAATTAAAAAAAAAAAAAATCACCAAAGACAAGTCAGACTTGCTGAACATAAGGGAGAGATAAGTAAGAAATCTCTCAGCTCACAATGGTTCTTGGCCTTTCCTCACATGCTTCAAATGCTACAGTGCACAAGGAAATGGTTGGCTAAGACGGGAGAAGTTTGGATTTAAAGATTTGTAGGCAGAAGAAAAGACACAAGAAGTTTGGGTATCTTTTCCCTTCCTCACATATCCTCTCTCATCTAAATCAGGCACTGGTCAGCGCTGCAAACCAGGAACAGTCAATACCTCATAGCAACACATTCTCATACATCAAAATGCACTGAAAACAAGCTTTGCTTCCTTCTCTTTCTATTTAACTTGGTGAAAATTAATATCTTCTTTACTCTCTGGCACCTCTTTCACTTGATGACGCCAAATGTTTCCTGTTTTTCTCTGTGAGGGAGGAAAGACCATTAGAAAGATATGAAGGAAACATGGGCGTTAATGCAAGAAAACTTAATATTATATATGCTGCTCAAAAAGTAGTGGTGACACAAAATGGCCTAACTCATGCTGGGGAATACTGCGGTCTTTTTTGACGCTAAAGTCCTGATCTCTGATAACAAGTGCTCTTACAGGGTTTCGTGCTCTGTCTCCTGAGTGTAGGCTGTGTCCTGTGGCAATTTTTGTTTTCCTTTGGTAGGAGGTAGTCCTGGTCAGCCCTTGCTGGCCCACCAACCTCACTGTCCCTGGATGTCTTGGGAGCCTTTTGCCACATGACTGTCATATTGTCCCGGGTGTCAGTCTAACTTCCAAGAAGAAGATAGCTTCCCGGGGATGAGCTGCATTTCCAAACAAAAAACCCCTTGAGAAGCTCTTTTGTTAGGAAAACATGGTCTCAGATGGAGTTAACAATTCACCTGGTGGGAACCTGCACTTATCTTCTTCCTACTCACTTTCCCAGCTATCAAATGTGCACCAGCCAATCAAAACTACAATGAGGCACCACCTCACACCAGTCAGAATGGCCATAATGAAAAAGGATACAAATAACAAATGCTTGGAGAGGGTGTGGAGAAAAAGGAACCCTCCTACACTGTTTGTGGGAATGTAAATTTGTGCAGCCACTATGGCGAACAGTATGGAGGTTCCTTCAAAAACTAAAAATAGAGTTACCATATGATCCAGCAATCCCACTCCTGGGCATATATCTGGACAAAACTATAACTCTGAAAGACACATGCACCCCAAGGTTCATACTGGCACTATTTACAGTAGCCAAGAAATGGAAACAGCCTAAATGTCCATCAACGGATGAATGGATAAAGAAGATGTGGTACACATATACAATGGAATATTACTCAGCCATAAAAAAGAATGAAATAGGGCTTCCTTGGTGGCGCAGTGGTTGAGAGTCCGCCTACCGATGCAGGGGTCATGGGTTCGTGCCCCGGTCCAGGAAGATCCCACATGCCGTGGAGCGGCTGGTTTTGTTTACTGTGTCTCTTCCACACATCAGCACTTAGTCTGTACAGAGACCCATACAGAGACAAGGGGCTCTGTTTTGTTCACCTCTCTATCCTCAGCACTAAAGACAGGACCTGGCACAAAGCAGGCACACAACAAGAGCTGCTCTCTGGACGAATGAATAATTGATGTATCCACATTATATGAACACATTCTCAGAGTTTTAAGAATCAAGCAGTGAAGAAAAAGCAAAGGCCCATTTTGGAAATGTATCCCCTTAAATATTCCCCTTCCTCAGAGGAACAACCAAAATTATTAATTCTGGGATATTAACAGTCCTTTTGCTTTGTCTTTACCCAAACACACATGCAGTTTTGTTTTTCATTGTTTTTGTCCCTTCTTTTTTTTTTCTTTAAAGATGTAAGTGCAGGGCTTCCCTGGTGGCGCAGTGGTTGAGAGTCCGCCTGCCGATGCAGGGGACACGGGTTCGTGCCCCGGTCCGGGAAGATCCCACATGCTGCGGAGCGGCTAGGCCCGTGGGCCATGGCTGCTGAGCCTGCGCGTCCGGAGCCTGTGCTCCGCAATGGGAGAGCACAGCAGTGAGAGGCCCGCGTACCGCAAAAAAAAAAAAAAAAGATGTAAGTGTGTCTTGTCCATCATAAAACAAGCAAGCAAAACCCCTCTTAACCCTGGGTTATTGAAGTTGCTGCATTTTCCTCCTCCTGTTTCCAGCTGAACCTCTTGAACAGCTTGTCTAAACTTGCTATCCTCCACTTCCCCACCTTCTATTCTCATCCTAACTTAGGTCCGTCCCTACAGTAAGGCTTTCCTTCCAGATCCTCCCAAATGACCTCATCTAGTCTAATTACTTCAGGTACCACCTCCACGCTGACGACTTCCTGTCGCTCTCCTGAGTTCCAAACCCATGTATCCAACTGCCTATGAGACATCCTGACTCAGCTAACCCACAGACATTTCAGACTCCAACGTACAGAGCTGAAGTCATCATCTTTCCCCAGAACCAGGTCATCTCCAAGTGCTCCTTGGCTTTGTGGATGGCATGTCCATCCATATCCTTCATTCCTCCCCTCTCCCTTTCTCTGACATACGTAATCAATCACCGATACATGAACAGCTCTCAAACATCTACACGTCTCTCCATCCTCACGGCTTTTGATCGGGGCCATCATCACCATCAATTTTTGCCAAGATGATGACATTAACCTTCTTGACGGTGACCTAACCAGCCTCTAGTTTGACTACTTCAAATCCGTTGTCTATATTGTAGGTAATATTTACTAAAATGCATCTTGATTATGTTCCTCCATTGCTTAAAACTCATCAGTGGCTCCCCGTTGCCCTCGGGACAAACTCCATACTCCTTAACCAACTCAGAACATACTGCATGAGTTGGGCCTTTCTTACCCCTCCAGCCTCATCTCTCACTACCCTCCTCACACTCTACCCCCCACAGCCATAATGAATTACCAGTTGTGTCCCCAATAAATCATACTCTAACCGTTTTCAAATCTTTGCCCATCTGTCCCCTCACCTCTAGGGTTCACCCCTGTCACTTGTCTTCTCCGTCCTCCCTAACCTTCTCCTGAAAAGCTTCTAGTCCCACTTTCAGGCCTCAGTTTAAACGTCATTTCCACTGGGAAGCCTTGCCTGACTCCTCACTTCTGGAGTGGCAGCTCCTCTAAATGGCTCCAAAGCAAACACACAGTACTTTATCCCCAGAGTTACGCATGTGTCCCATCCAGCAGGCCTGAGCTCTTTGAGGGCAGGGATTTTGTCTGTCTACTTCACAGCTAAATCCCTAGCACCAGGTATGGTACCTGGTTCGTGTGTGTGTGTGTGTGTGTGTGTGTGTGTGTGTGTGTGTGTGAGAGAGAGAGAGAGAGAGAGAGAGAGATGAAGAGATGCAAGGAAGCCAGTGAAGAGACAGATGCAATGAGAACCCTGGGGAAGGAGGCACAAATAATTACAGAAGTAGGTCTTGGCAGACTGCACAGAAGTTATAGCCGCTAGTGAAATGTGAGGGACTGGATCATGTAGTTTTGTCATTTTTTTAAAATTTTATTTTATGAAAGTGGCATGGCGTCATATCTATTTGCAAAATGCCCTTTTCCCCTATGATTATAGCTTGGTCATCTTTCCTCGTTTGTACTTCAGATTGTGATGGTTAATTTTATGTGTCAACTTGGCTAGGCTATGGTGCCCAGTTCTTTGGTCAAACACTAGTCTAGAAGTTGCTGTGAAGATACCGTGTAGAAGTGATTAACATTTACGATCAGTTGACTTTAAAGATTTTTCTCGATGATGTGAGTGGGCATGTAGGGAATGAAAAATTCTTCTCTACCTTCTTAGGGTGTCTGGCCTGCCTAAGAATTAAACTGACATAAGCCAGATTAACAGAAGAAAATCATACACATTTTATTAAACTTTACACATACATGGGGACTTTTACAAGAGAATGAAGTTCCAAGACCAGAGCTGAAAGCTTTTATACCCTTTAGGCAAAGAAATGATAAATTTGTGAAAAAATGACAAGACAAAGGGGTTTGGCCTAAGGGCAGTAATTGTGGGGAAGTGACTAGAAGCTGTATATGGGGGCAGAGGGGTGCAAAACTAGTGGAAGATGAGGGTTATTCTAGCAGGTTTGTTCACACAGATCCATTTCCTTGTTGACTCCCAGTCTCTGGTGACAAGCATGTATTTCTCTTCCTGGTACAGGGAGGGCACATACATCTCTCATGGGAAATTTCATAACCTGCTTTCAGGTAGAAAGGGCAGATGAGAAAGCTCTTCCTGGATCTGCTGATTCTCAAGTGCCTTCAGCTCAAAATAATCAATATGCCAAAGGAGCACATTTTGAGACGGCCTGTCCTCAACCCCTTCAGCCTCTTCCGTCAGCTGAAAGTCGTAAGAGCAAAACTGAGGTTTCCCTCGGAAGCAGGAATTCTGCCTCAAGACTGTAACATAGGGGCTTCCCTGGTGGCGCAGTGGTTGAGAATCTGCCTGCCAATGCAGGGGACACGGGTTTGAGCCCTGGTCTGGAAAGATCCCACATGCCGCGGAGCAACTAGGCCCGTGAGCCACGACTACTGAGCCTGCGCGTCTGGAGCCTGTGCTCCGCAACGAGAGAGGCTGCGACAGTGAGAGGCCCGTGCACCGCGATGAAGAGTGGCCCCTGCTCGCCGCAACTAGAGAAAGCCCTCGCACAGAAACGAAGACCCAACACAGCTATAAATAAATAAATTTATTTTAAAAAAAAAACCAAAAACGACTGTAACATAGGTGTGTGTGTGTCCCCTATCGGCTCTGTTTCTCTGGAGAACCCTGACTGATACACAGATACACCTTATAGACCCACCCACCATTTCCTACCTTCCCTCTATATCTTTCTCATTTGTATTCTCTTCCTCAGTAAAAAAAAAAAAAAAAAAAAGCGATTAGATTCCATTTCATGAAAGTGAAGCCAGTGAGTAAAGAACATGTTAATTCTCATCAGGTTAAAAAGAAACAAAAGACCTTAGGGTGCTAGCTGATATATTTCTTTCTGTCTGCGTTTGTCTATTTTGATGTTAAGAATGCCTTTGTATAAAACTATTTAAGGTATTTATTTCCATATTCATAAAAGACTGGAGTGGGTTTGTAAATCCCAACTTATTTAAACTGCTGCACAACAAATCAACTATCTCCCTACAGGTGGACATTTAAATTGCTCTCATCTTTTTGCCATTACAAGCAATACTTAATTTTTAAAAGACTAATCTAGGCTGTTTTATACATACCAAAGTGTAGGACTTCTGGGCCAGAGGGGCTGTCCATTTAAACAGAACTGCCAAATCGCCTTCCCAGAAGGCTGTCCCCACCATCTGTCTCACCAGCAGAGGGAACGGGGTCATTTCCCTGCAATGTTAGCACATTTGATATTTTCAGTCTTCATTGTACCTTGCCAATCTGATAAGTGAAAAGTGATGTTATTTCACTTACATTTCCCTGATCATCAGGGAGTCTAACCATCTTTTCACATGTTTATTGACTGTTTGTGTTTTCTCTTCTGCAAATGGCAGCGTTATACCCGTAGTGTGTTTCTCTAGGATAGTTTCCTTTTCCTCTCAATATGCATGATTCCTAATGTTCATTTTTTGTTATAGGTTACAAATATTTTCTCCTAAGCTATCAATTGTCTTTTAACTATGTTGTGTATTGTTTTTACTTTGATATATTCACATCTGTCTTTCCTTTATATCTTATGCTTTGTGTCTTTTGGTCCCGTTTAAGGTCGTAAATATATTCTTCTTTATCTTTTTGCCATACCTTTACAGTTTTATTATTTATGTTTAATTCTGGAATGCATCTGCAACATGTTTGCAGATCTATGTTTTGGGTTGTTGTTTATTTTTTCCCCCAAATGACTAGCTTATTATTCAAACACCAGTCATTCATGTCACACTGATTTGAAACACCATGTTTTCTTCTTATTTTTAAAGAGTATCTATTAAAATGCTTCTTTCCTTTTGATGTGTTAATGGGTCTGCCCCCAAGCTGTGGAAGCTCATCTGCCCAAAATACAATAGAAACCAGTGAATGGTCCCACCTTCCCCAAGTGGGGCCAGACCTGTAGAGGGTAATTTGGGGGCTGCTGGAAAATGGAAAGAACAACTGGATTTCTCCTGAGATAGACAAAAGCATCTAAACTGGGAAGGCAATCTGGAGGGAATGAGAAACCAAGAGGAAAGGGATTCTCAGATCACTTCGGCCAGAGAGCCCAACTTCTTTCTGAGGGTCTTTCCAGACCCTGCCTATGAATGCACTGGTCACCCAGGCACCATTGCACCAATGCTCTCAAATCTTTGATATGTAGCCACTGAGAACGGAATGCGAGTCCCATACTCTTCCCTAGTTTCCCGTTCTTAGATTGGAGGTGCAGGGACCAAGAGTCTCAAGCTTGAAGAAGAGAAGTGAGTGAATGGATCTTTCCCTGAGCACCTACCACATTCATCAAAGCAACACAGACCATGATTGAAGGTGCTATCATTCACCTAAAAATCCTTCCCCTCCTGGCTGTGTAGTCCTGAAACCATGTGCTCACCGGATCAATTTATTCCTAAGAAGTGAAGACTTCAGTTTGAATCTTTGAGATATAAGTTTCTGATGAAATGTCTAATGAAGCATTAATAGCCCATTGGTTAGAATCAGAATTTTTCCTAGAAAATCTTTGTGTTTTGTGGAGGAAGATGAAAATTTTTCGATTATGTATTAAATTTTACTACTTCTGTTACTGCTGCCAAGCAGAGGTGGACTGAGGAACACTACTGAATCCTGAATTATATCCAAATCGAAATCCATCTTTGGGTGGTATGAACCACCTTGTCCAAAGCTAAAGTGGGAAAGGAATGTTTCTTCCCATGGTTTCTCCTAGCCCCCACCTCCCCACCACTGCCTCTTGCTTAAATCTAATGCATTATTTAATGGATTTTCTTTTTTTTTAATTAATTAGTTTATTTATTTTATTATTTTTGGCTGCACTGGGTCTTTGTGGCTGCCCTCAGGCTTTCTCCAGTTGCGGTGAGCGGGGGCTACTCTTCGTTGCGCTGCGCGGGCTTCTCATCGCGGTGGCTTCTCTTGTTGTGGAGCACGGGCTCTAGAGCGCAGACTCAGTAGTTGTGGTGCACGGGCTTAGTTGCTCCGCGGCATGTGGGATCTTCCCGGACCAGGTCTCTAACCTGTGTCCCCTACATTGGCAGGCGAATTCTTAACCTCTGTGCCACCAGGGAAGTCCCTGGATTTTCTAATATTGAATCATTCTTGAATTTTGGAGTTAAGCCTGATTTTGTCCTGATGTATCTTTGTTTTAAATATTTCTGGGTTTGTTTGTGAATATTTCATTAGGCTTTTGTGGCCTCCAGGTCCATAAACATATATAGCAACTCTTGGGAAAGCAAGCTGAGATTTCTGATGCATATGCCACCCCGTCCCCATCTAGACATAATTTGGACAAATGAAGGGTCGTTAACCAGTGCACTCTGCTTAGGGCCTAGGATAGATTAAAACATGTCCTGAAAATATTAAAAAGGAAAAGTCAAGAGGTTGAGAAAAGTAGCTATTAATTTTTAAATATTAATTCCAATTAGCATGTGGCTTTGTCAACAGGTGACCACATTTTTCTATTCAAATAGTTGTTGGTTATCCAAATAATTGCTCCTAATAAAGGCTTGATCCAAAATTTTAGAATTTAATACCCATGAGATTTCTAACTCAAAACCTATCCACAATAAGACAAAAACGTCTAAGAAATTAAGTCAGCCGTTTATATATTTAAATATATATAATGTATATTTTATATACCTTGAATATATATAAGTATATATAAAAAATAGACATATCTATTTTATAAGAAAGGAAATTAATCACTATAGGACTGAGACGCTAGGTTCAAATTTTAAGCAAACCAAGACAAATTCTTAACTGATCTCTGTCCCTTTGGCCCACAGGCGGGTAGCTGCTGATTACTTGGGCGGATAGAATCACAACCCTATTTGCCACTGTTCATGACAGAAGACAAATCAAAGTTGTTCTTTTCACACGTGGGTTTTATTTTTAGCCCTTGACACTGGCCACAGACGCGCCTCTGGCTTCTAGGCTTATCGTGAGCCCTTGGCTTCTGCTCCTCTGGGTGTGATTTGGTGGGCTTGCCTTTCGTTTCTCATCACCAGCATTCACTCACCGATCATTCACCTAGGGTCCTTAACAAGGTACCACACAAGGAGAAGAGGGCTTGAGGGGTCAGACTCACTACCTGCCTGCCTGGTTTTTCTGTACACAGGTGAGATATTCCTGCACATCATCCGGGGACCCTAGAATGAGGGGGACTCGTTGGTGAATGGCCTCAGGCTTCACGTCCAGCACAGGCTGGGTGCCTGTGGTCGCCATGCCTCCTGCCTGCTCGATGATGTAGGCCACAGGATTGCACTCATACAAGAGCCGGAGCTGCGGAGGAACAGAGTCAGGTGGACAAGTGTTGCAAGTTGTCAAAATTCCCAAGCCACGCCCCTAAAGCTCCACGAGGAATTCCAATTACTCAACCGCTGTCTCATTAGTGCGAGTGCATTTGCGCATCTCAGCGGAGCTGGCTGCCCCAGCCCTGCACTCTCCAGGAGGCTGGGTGCCTCAGCTGATGCTTACCACATATGCCTTTGGGGACACCTCTGGTCGACATCTACCTGTCTTGTGACCTTTATGCTTATGAAAGCTTGGCCTTCTCACTTGGGAGTATGAGATCTAGGTACTCATTTCTCTCTGGTTCCGCAGTGAGGTCAACTGATTCTGCGGGGCCCGGTTAGGAGCCTCTATATGCCAGGCCTTATGGCCAGTCAAGGGTCTAGCTTGGATGGGATCGGAAGGTCACCTCGGGAGTGCTGGCCAGTCTCTCAGGATAACCACAGTGTCCGGCATCGTGGGGAGGAACATCTCAAGTGTCGACTTGGCCGAACAGTTTGCTGGTGTTTAAATGGCCTTTCCTTTTGGCCCCTTAGACTAAGTTAGTTAACTCTCTCATTGCATGCTCTCCCACAGAATCCTGTACTTCCCCTTTCATAACAGTCCAGACTCTGAAGTTTGTTTAACATCTGCCTTCCTCATTGGACGCCCTCCCTTGAGGGCAGGGGAGGGGTCTGCCAGGTTGGTCTTTGTGGCATCTCCATTCCTAGTACTGCCTGACATGTAGAGAGTGTCCAAACAAGGCTACCGTGTACATTGCACAGGGGCTCCCAGTGGAGGGCAGAAATGGGGGTGGGGGAAATCAGCCTGCACCTTTGTTTGCCAGGCCAGGTACATGTGTCCAGGGCCGAGCCTGTTCTGAGAAAGAAATGCCTTTCTAAAAGGCACTGTGAGAACTAGCGGGTGTCTGTCCTGTGTCCAGTTAGAATATGGTGAATTGACTTGAAATGGGCTGACTGAATGTCCTTTCTGGGTCTACTTCTGTCATTATGTTCTGACTCCCTCCCCATCCCCTGACCCACAGCGGACACACACACACATCACATTAGATTCAAGGTGACATTCTAGCTGCACGCTCTGACTCAGTATCATACTATCTTCTCCTTCCTTCCTCCATAGGTACAAAATCTGTAGTTAAAAAAATTTTCTCCTTTTCTGCAATGAGCTTTCAAAGTGGTTGATCTAGCTCTGTGCAGCCTTTTTCTTTCCATTCTTTTCTTGAAATGCGTTTGTTAAAACTACTTGGAGAAAATAGCTATATCTTGTGCTGATTTTTAAATTATTGTTATTTCAAAGAGAGGAACAAAATATCTCCAATCTGGGTTGGAGAGCCACGCATCGAGGAGAAAGTAAATTAAGACTGTAGAGGGCATTTGTTGCCATTTTGGGAAAAAAGCATACCATGCTTTTGTTTGTATCATGTTGACTCAGATACAATAAATAAATAAGTAAACAAATAAACAAATAAGCACAGCATTCTTGCATAAAGCTTGTCTCGGAGGCAAGGTCTGTTCTGACCTTAAAATGCCATTGTTGTAGTAAACGCATCTTAAAACACAATGTCCGGATCTTCATGGTACCTTGACCTGCAGGCCATGCAATCTATTTTTTTTCCACGATTAAAATCTACACTGCTCTACAGAGACAAGCGCACATAGGAGGAGAACCCAACCACGCACCCCCACACACAGATGTGGTCACAGAGACCTTGAGAGCTAAAACAGGGAGGTCAGAAACCAATGATACTTTCAATGTGGTGCTATGAATATAGATCTATATATGCAATTATACATGCTTATGGAAATGTTTTTGTAATTATATGTGGATATTTTAAGACTCATTTTAAATCATCTTAATAATTAGTAATAATTAGTCTTAATGTTCTGCCCGTTGGAAATGCGTACGTGACAAGAGCGGTTCTACTTAAGAATATCCACATTAAAAAAAAAAAAAATAGTGGGGCTCGCCTGGTGGCGCAGTAGTTGAGAGTCCGCCTGCCAATGCAGGGGACACGGGTTCGTGCCCCGGTCCGGGAAGATCCCACCTGCCGCGGAGCGGCTGGGCCCCGTGAGCCATGGCCGCTGAGCCTGCGCGTCCGGAGCCTGTGCTCCGCAACGGGAGAGGCCACAACAGGGAGAGGCCCGCGTACCCCCAAAAAAAAAAAAAAAGTAGGGGACTTCCCTGGTGGTGCAGTGGTTAAGACTCCACGCTTCCACTGCAGGGGACGTGGGTTCAATCACTGGTCGAGGAACTAAGATGCTGCATGCCGCGCGGCGCGGCCAAAAAAGAATTTCCACATCTTCTACTCTATCTCACTTAATACTCCGTAACACTTTTCTTTCCTCCAGCACCTTTTGTGCAGATTTATCTGTGGCTCTTAGTTCAACCAGCTAATATAGGTGAGCTAAACGCTCACGTGAAAAAAGATGTCTGACATACCAATCTGCATATTAAAAACTCCTCTCTGGTCTCATGTGCTGTGTTAAGATTTCTTACCGTGGCTTTGAATCTGGCATTCCAATAATTCAGGTCGCCCGTGCTGAGAGACGTATATACATGTGGCTACTTGTTAGTGTGTCAGAGAATACGACAGGGCTTTGTCTGGATTTGTCTACCCACCTATGATTCTGTGACTGGCTAAAAATCAGGCACCTTGCCATGGCGGTGTCTATTCAAAACAGACGCACTGGGATCATAAAGTTGCAGGGAGACCTTCCAGGAGCTACCTTTCCAGAAATATTGAATGAGTTCTGAGCAGAACTGCTTAGTCTGGACTTTGGGAACTCTCTATGGAATTTTTGGGTAGACCTCAGATCATCGTGAACCCCCTGAAAACATATGTAATGTGTATGTTTACGTGTAATTTTCTTCTGGGAAGTGGGTCCATAAGTTTCATTAAATTCTCCAAAGGGTCTATGATGCAAAATCAGTTGCTGATGAAGCTAAAAGATAGACACAGCAGTGGGAAAGTGGGAGATGAACACAGCTGACTCACAGTGAATTGAGGGGCGTGAGGCCCACGGAAGTGAAGGCCAGTGACGATCACCAATAACAACAACTTCAGCCACCTCCTTCTCCACACCTCCTACCACAGCCTCAGAATTCACTAATGGGATAGAGACTTCATTTCTCTTCCACCTGCCCACTCGCAGACAGACATGCCAAGGACAGGGCAGTAGCCAAAAAGCAGGCATGATGAGAAAGCGAATTCTGACTGGTTCCCTGAACGGGTTCAGCCAGCAGACGAAGGAGAGTTACCTTGCCCTTCGGATTTTTCTGGTTCGCTGGGTACAGGAAGATCCCTCCATAGACCAGGGTGCGGTGCACGTCAGCCACCATGGAGCCCACATACCTGGCCCCATAGGGAGCACTGCCATCCTAGAAGGCAGAGAGGAAAGAGACAAGATGCAGTGAGCTTAGCAATTACTCAGCACCTGCTTCAGGTCACACATCCAGCTGGTGCGACCTCTGCATTCCAGGGCCTCCTTCTTCCACCCACTAGCTTAGGAATTGAAAATATTATATAACTGAGCATTCCATTCATTCGGAGCCCCCAAACCTCAACTAGTGATTGGACTCATTAAATGTTGGACTACTTAAAGTGAGAGACAACACGTGTCCTAAGACAGAAGCTAACAAGTAAAAAAAAATTATTTTTTAAAGAAAGAAAAAGGAAGTACAGACAAACGCCAACTGTTTGGCTGTTCCTTGAATCTCCTCCTTGGCCCCCAGAGTTCAGAGCACTTCTCAGCTTTCTGAAAACCAGATTCCCTTGAACCATGACAACTTTTGCACTTAGTGTAAGCAGTGTTTATTCACTGGCAAAATTATTTTAAGGAGCCTTAGAAATCATGCAAAGAAATACAACAACTTCCTTATAAACCTCAATTTCATTAGTCATGTAATGAAAAGAATATTTGTTCTGAAAAAAACAAAGTTCATCATTTCCCTCAAGTAGGGCATGTCAGGTAAGGCACGACTATCTGATGAAATGGTTTGGGCAGGTTTGCTTTTCCTCATTCAGCGACCCATCTGAGACTTCTGTGTCTAATCTAATAATTCTCTGACAGTGCAGGGAAACACCAAACTTCCTCAGGGCAGATATCCAGTGTTTCGTGTGGCATCAGCCATAATAAAATGCATTGATTTCATAAGCATTTATATTCAGAAGCCCCTCCATCAGTCTGTGACGCCCTTGGGGAAAAGACTTCCTGCTTGATCTTGGCATTCCCTGAGCCCAGCCTGGTGTGAGGCAAAAAGTACGTGCTGGGAAAATACCTACTGAATCTCATTTACGTGAGATTTCTTGAAAGCACTACTCAGGTTGTTACCTTAAGAATTACATGGGAGGTTTTGCCTCCTCCATTTTATTCACATAATGATATTAAGTATATAAAACACCTTCAGATGCCAATTAAGAGACTTCTCAGTAGATAAAAGAACACAGGTCTGAATTAGACCAATGGCCATAGGAATGAGAGATATTTAGGAAATAGAGTTGATAACAGCAAGTGAATGATTAGACATGGGCATAAGAAAGAGGTAATCCTCTCGACTCATTCCCCGAATGTTGTTGGGAATGAGCAGGATGGTTGAGGCAGTATGGATCAAGAGAAGAAGAACCAGGAAGGAGCAGAATTGGGGGTGTATGTTTAGTGGGGGGTGGGGGATAGGAGGGTCAGAGTTGGACATGTGGAGTTCTAGGTGTCTGAGGAGCAAGCAGATCTGAATTCCATCAGAAGAGACTGGATGAGTTCACCCTGGCAGGATACCAAGTGTGAGCTGAGAGGCTTGTTTGGAATAAAGTCCTGTACCAAGCTTGAAGGGCAGGCAGAAGTGTGGAAGCCAGTAAAAGAGGCTAAGAAGATGATTAGGAAGGTGGACGTAAAACCAGACACAAGACCAAGGAAGGGGTAAACAGCCCTAAATGCCATGGAAAGGTCAGGTAACATAAGGTGGAAACATGACGCTGGATTTGGCAACACAGATAAAAGAGGATTATAAAGGGCAGACAATGGAGCAAAGAGGGTTAAAGAGGGAATGACAGGAAAGAAAAACTTTAAAAAAAAAAAAAAAGGAAACATCCTTCCAACTTCTGGGTATTTATCCTAAAAAACTAGGAAATAGAATCTCAAAGAGATTCTCCATACCCATGTTCACTGCAGCATTATTCACAATAGCCAAGAAGTGGAAGCAACCTGAGTGTCCATTGACAGATAGGTGGATAAGAAAATGTGGTATATACACACAGTGGAATATTATTCAGACTTGAAAACGAAGGAAATCCTGTCACTTGTTACAACGTGGATGAACCTTGAGGACATTATGCTAAGTGAAATGAGCCAGTCACAAAAAGACAAACACTACATGATTCCACTTACCTGAGGTATCTAAAGTAATCCAGCACATAGAAACACATAGGAGAATGTGGTTACTAGGGATGGGGGAGGGGAGGAGGAAATGGGGAATTGTTGTTCAATGGATGTAGAATTCCAGCTTTACAAGATGAAAAAAAGCCCTAGAGATCTGTTGCACAACAGAAGGCTTAGATTTTAATCCTGGCTGTACCAGTTAAATAAGGTCATCTTTACTCAAGTTACTGAATAAGGAAGAACAAATCTGACTCCATATTGGATCTGTTTATTTTACTTTAACCTTTGTATTCTATTGCTTTTGCTACAAATTAAGAATGCTGCCTCTAGGCTGAAATATACAGGATGGCCCGTTCTCAAGGCTCTGACCTTCAAAGGTCACTTTTCCATTCATATAGAGATAAAAAGTTGCAGAACAGAGAATAACATTTGTCTTGCTGTAGATTTACAGGAACATCCTGACTTGACCTATGTTGACAGCTGCAAGAACAAAGGATTCTGACACCAAGAAGTCTGCAACAACCAACCACACCCCCTTCCCTTTTAGTATAAAAGAAGCCTGAATTCTAACTCAGGTAAGGTGGTTCTTTGGGACACTAGTCCACCATCTCCTTGGTCTGCTGGCTTTCCCAATAAAGTCGCTATTTTTTGCTGCAGTAACTCATCTCTCTATTGGCCTCTATTGCCATGCAGCAAGCAAGAAGAGCTTGAACTCGGTAACATTACTTGACAGTTCAGGGCCTCAATTTCCCCATATGTAAAATGGGGACTGTGGTATTAACACTTATCTTGTAGTCTGTTGGATAATTGAATGAGTTAGTACACAACAAGCACTAGGAACAGTGTCTGACACAGTATACACTAGCTACTATTATCATGACTAATAGAAGAGTGCGGTCAGGGATAGGAGAAGCTGCTACTGTCAGGAGACAAACAGCAAAGGAGGACTGCTCCTTCCACAATGGCGGAGGGTAAGGAAAAGTGCCTGGACCACTTCCCATCTCTCAGGGGTGCGGTGTGTGGGAGAATGGCAGCCGGAACACAAAGATCCTGCAGGGAAGCAATGGCCTCAGGAAGAATGAGGTGTGGGAGGAGCAGTGCCTGCTCACACTCGAGAGGGGCTTCCCGAGGGCAAAAGTACAGGAGAGGGGGGTTCCCTGGTGGCGCAGTGGTTGAGAGTCCGCCTGCCGATGCAGGGGACACGGGTTCGTGCCCCGGTCCGGGAAGATCCCACATGCCGCGGAGCAGCTGGGCCCGTGAGCCGTGGCCGCTGAGCCTGCGCATCCGGAGCCTGTGCTCCGCAACGGGAGAGGACAGAACAGTGAGAGGCCCACGTACCGCAAAAAAAAAAAAAAATTTGTGGGTTTTTTTTCATACGAGTTTGGTTTTTCAGTGGTAAAATATGTGTCTTCCTTTATGGGTTCTAGAAGAGGCACATTTTAGTTTAGAATGGGAACCACCGTGAAATCATCTCCAAGACTGGGAACTTGTAAATAATTTTGACTTTATCAACCTCACAATTCATATCCTGTTACCTCTGCCCTTAAGATGTCTAACAGGTTTGTGCATGACAGCAAAGGAGAGGTACAGGAGACTGCACTTCTAAGAATTTTGCTTAAAGAACAAACAGAACAGAGAAAGAAGAAAACTCTCTAAAGCTTCCGTTTGAGGCAGCAGAGGCAGGTCCCAGCACCCTGTTGACTAACTGCTCTGCACCCTCTGGAATCCTGAGCTTTTTCGCCCTGGAGCTCGTGAAGGGCTTCCCGGGACAGCCAGGCTGGCACATCACACCACTGCTTTCCCAGCCACTTCCAGTGTAGGTCAGACTTCACATTCTTGATCTGAAAATGCTCTGACTCCTTCCCACACCTGTCTTAAAAGCGCTCTTTGTACGGCAGACATACATACTGGATTGTTTGGGCTATATTTTTTGTTTGTTTGTTTGTTTGTTTGTTTTGTTCTTTTTTTGCGGTACGCGGGCCTCTCACTGCTGTGGCCTCTCCCGTTGCAGAGCACAGGCTCCGGATGCGCAGGCTCAGCAGCCATGGCTCACGGGCGCAGCCGCTCCGCAGCATGTGGGATCCTCCCGGACCGGGGCACGAACCCGTGTCCCCTGCATCGGCAGGCGGACTCTCAACCACTGTGCCACCAGGGAAGCCCGGTTTGGGCTATATTAATAGCCACATGAATCCAGGACTTGGTGATCACACTGAGAGCCAAAGACCTTCCTAAAACTTGGAGGAAACACCAGGCCCTGATATTACAGCATATGAATGGTACTTTTAAATGTAATTATTCCACCTAAATACAATTAAGTGACCAGAATCAGCACAGGTGGTAGCTGAGCAAAACATGACAGGGAAGATGCTCTGACCTGAAACCCTGGATTTTGAAATATTGGTCTCTCCCTTCTTCATAGACAATTTCTCCTGGAAAAACTGACCTGGAGAGTATTATCTATACTACGTAAATTTTAGCTATGAAAGACTTTGATTGCTTACGAAGAAAGTCAGAGTTTGCCATTCTCATACGGTCCGGAGCCATAAACAGGGGCATCAACCTCTTTCAGCCAGGCCCCGACAGCCATCCCCAAAACAGGAACCCACTGAGACAGCATTCCCCCTGCTTCTACCTTAGCTTTCTTCACTCACCTCGGGAAATTTCTTTTTCTGCACATATTCTGTAGTGGCGGCGTCAAAGTACTTGGCATAGCCCTCATTGAGGCTGTAAATCTTTCCTTTGTTTTTAATCTTGACGTCTTTTTCCACCAGGACAAATTCACCAAGAGCCTAGAAAGGTGAAAAGAAACACCAGGAAGAAGAGAGGTACCAGGAAACAGAAGCCAACAGCACACACCGACAACCAGAGAACAGTAGAAGATGTGGGTCTGCTAAAAGAACCCTGGGGTTTGCCGGGTCCTCTGCAGCCTGCCCAGTGATGTTTTGATGAGTTGTATAAAGAACAGTGACAATACGGAACCTGCACAGGCAGCTCAAGCAGTGATATAACAAGAAAAAATAATTCAAAGGAAAAAGAGGGAAAATTTCCTTTGTAACTTTCACCGTAGCTAGGTTACTCATTTGTAAAGAACCTAGCTGTATTTATCCCCCAAGTTCTCACCCCCGGTTAATTCCTAATGTTTTCAGGAAGATTTGGGCCATCAACAATGAGAGGAAAGAGTTACTCAAATGGGATTTGTCATGAAAGTGGGGGATGCAGTTAGACCACTAATTTGTGGTCCAGTTATTTTTCTTTAACTTATTTATCCTGTATTTCCTATAATGTTTTTGCCATCCTCTTCCACGTTCAGTTCAGCTTTTTCTTGGGGGGGGGGGGGGCGGGCGCATGGTGAGGCACGTGGGATCTTAGTTCCCCAACCAGGGATCGAACCTGTGCTCCCTGCATCGGAAGCGTGGAGTCTTAACCACTGGACCGCCAGGGAAGCGCCCAGTTATTTTGTTTATCTTAACGACTCAATGTTGGAAACCATTCAAAGTTCCTTGTATCCCAACTACTCTTATATGGGTAAAGAGAAATCCCTTCAGTCAGAAACTGTATTCGCTCAGCATGAGGAACAGTTGATAAATGTTTTTTTTTTGTTTTTTTTTTTTTTGCAGTACGCGGGCCTCTCACTGCTGCGGCCTCTTCCGTTGCGGAGCACAGGCTCCAGACGCGCAGGCTCAGCGGCCATGGCTCACGGGCCCAGCCGCTCCGTGGCATGTGGGATCTTCCCAGACAGGGGCACGAACCCGTGTCCCCTGCATCGGCAGGCGGACTCTCAACCACTGCGCCACCAGGGAAGCCCGATAAATGATTTTTAAATCCTCAGAATTAGAGTGCTGACAGTCTCATCTCTAGGAATGTAATTAGCTAGCTGCAGATTCACTTTGAAAGGCTGGATGTCTCTCTAAGTCACTAGGAAGAAAATCAGACCCTGGAAATCTAAACAGTTTTGATTAAACTTTGAAGACTGAGAAAATAAAAATCCCCCATGATGACAGCTCGCAGCTAGAAGGCTCCGAATGAACGTCTACAACACTCCCACAAAGAGACAAGTCCACACTGACCGTGTCTGAAATAAGACAATGATGAGGATACTCAAATGCAAAAACAACTCAACACGCCTCTCTTCTGCCACATGTGAGGGACGAGTGCTTCTTTACCACTGAATCTCTACCCTCACTTTAAACTTCCCACCTCCTACATACAAACTGAGATACACCATCAATCATTGTACCCACATCTAGACAACACCCAGTCCAGAACTGACCCTCTCTTTCTCAAATACTCCTTAGAATCATCAAGCAAAACCCCAAGTGCTATAATAAGCCCAAGCCAGCCCCCTCTTAGCACGATGCCTCCCGGTTCCTCCAGAGTGCCTTCTCCCTTGCTAGTAAACCAGCTTCTTATGTTGCGGGGAAGGACTTGATGGTCTCTGGATCGTGAGCTTTAATCACTTACTCTGGACATTTGTTGCTTTGGAGCAGCTCAGCATGGAGTTCCACGTCCTAAAAGTACCCGAACTTCCTTTGAATAATTAACTTTTCTCATTGGAGGCCAGTCTAAGAAGACTCTAAGCTGGGCCTCCTCTAGCCCAAGGTCAGGCAACTGACTGAGCTTAACAAATTACATACCCCTTCCTGGCATTTGAAACCTGAGGAGAGACACAGCATCAGGGGTGGTGTCCAGACCAGACAGGCTGTCCTGTGGGACCGTTCCTGTGAATCCCGCTTCCCAGACCTGCCCATCTCTAGCCTGGGGCCTGAGCTTTCCCATTAATACAGTAAGTCCTTTACTTAGTTTAGCCAGGATCCTTTTCTTTTTGTTTATCAGCAAAGATCAAAGACAGATACTGTTGTCTAAATAATGTCTTCTCTTATTTATCCACCCCAGGGGCTGTGGGTGTAGACACTCAGGCCCCTGGAGAGTTGTTCCCTATTGTGGGATGGAGGAACTGGCGGTGGAGCCTTACTCTAACCTGGAAAATAAATGCCTTTTTCTGACTGTGTGATCACTGGCACCCACTGAATATTAAAAAGGCCTCCCACAGGGCTTCCCTGGTGGCGCAGTGGTTGAGAGTCCGCCTGCCGATGCAGGGGACACGGGTTCGTGCCCTGGTCTAGGAAGATCCCACATGCCGCGGAGCAGCTGGGCCCGTGAGCCATGGCCGCTGGGCCTGCGTGTCCGGAGCCTGTGCTCCGCAACGGGAGAGGCCACAGCAGTGAGAGGCCCACGTGCTGCAAAAAAAAACCCAAAAAGGGCCTCCCACAGCTTTGAGAAGAGGGTACCTGATTATCAGGCACCACATCCTTGTCACCCAGAAATGATATCTGCTATTTGTAAACAAATGCCTTGTCATTGTGGCTTATACCACAGTTGAGAGTTTGGTTAACGTGAGGCGGTCTCTCCGTGCTTGAACAAAATGTGTGCTCTGACAAATGCAAACTCACAGATCAGGCAGGCTCTTAGTTGCCCCACCAAGGAACTCTGGCCTGTGAGGCCCTGCCTGAGTAAACTGCTGGCCACCCTCTATGGTTTTCTACCTGTGACAATTGCCATAAGCTGCTTCAACTTGAAGTCAACCTTTCAAACTGGTCCTCAGCTTCATACACTGCGTCCTTGCTCAAGTGTCCTTTGTAGTAGGGCGATGTGATCCGAAGGGTTTTCAGGCTAATAAAGAGAGCTCAGCAGAGAGCATGCTATGGTTCGTCTCTTCTTTCTGATGTGTAATCAAACTGTCTGCCCTACCTGTATCCAGACTGGGCCCCCCTATCGTGACCGAAGGTGCAAAGCATGAGCTGTGTCTCTAGAATCCTTCCGCTGGCCCCCTGAGCCAAAGGCACCTCCCTACTACCCTTAGAACCACTTCAGAATGTTCTTGGAGATATTTTGCTTGTAATCAAGAGAGTTTATTCAAAACTGTCTGGTATGATAGTTAAGCACAAAACTGCCTGTGAATTGGTGTGCCAAGGCCACTTCCTCTGTGTGTGCGTTTATGTGTGTTTATGTGTGTGTGTTGGGGGGGTGGGTAGGGGAGGAGTCCCACCCATACTGTTAAGGGAACCACTGACAGAAACCGCCCGCCCTGGTCAGGTACCATAGTAACCACTTGCATGAGTTATCTTACAACAGGAGGTCCTGGTAAGGAACATGGAACTAATAAGCTACCGCCAACCGGAAGAATTCGGTAAAGGTCGAAAGGAGAGAGGAGATCCCAGTCCATATATATATCCTACCAACCTCCCAGAATCCTTCTTGGCTGAGCGATGCAGGCACCACCAGGAAGGACCCTCAGTCAGAATGATGGGTCAGAGACAACCCCGAAACTAATCCCATTACCATAAAACCCAAGACTGTGAGCCACGAGGCAGAGCAGTTCTCCTGGGCTCCCTTCCCCTGCTGCTCTCCGCCTGGGCGCTCCTTCCCAATAGTCTCTGGCTTTGTCAGCACGTGTCTCCTTGGACAATTCATTTCCAAATGTTAGACAAGAGCCCATTCTCGGGCCCTGGAAGGGGTTCCCCTTCCTGCAACCATTCAACCAAGCAATTCTCGGACACCAGCAGCGTGTCTGAAATTCAACTCAATTCTGACACTATCTACACAGAGACAGCATCAAATTCTACAAGTGAAGGGTTCAGTCCTAGAAGTCTGCCCTCTCCCAAAGTGGGGACACTTCAGACGCCAGTTCCAAACCCAGGTTGTCACCTATAATTCTGACCGGCCATAAATCAGAGGTTCCCAGGATGAAACCAAGCAGGGCCCTGTGGGGCTCCCAGGCATAGAGGCCTTTCTGTCCCCCATTTCTTGCAGGCAAGACTCCAGCCTCCATGACTTTCCCCGAGTTCCAAAGGGCAGATTCGAATAGTTGCTAATTAAGAGAGGAGCAGCCGTGAAACCACCTAAGGTAAGATAAAAGGGACCAGAGAAGCTCATCAAGATTAGGAGACCTGACCACCTGAGACCCTGCACAACCCTAATCTTGTCAGCACCCCCACCCTTTTGAAACTTTACAGAAGAAAGAATGCAAGACTGTTACTGCCTTGATCCTTATCACATACCTCTGACCATGAGCCCAGACTATAAGACCTCTCCCTATTCCCCAGGGTGGGGGGCACAGTTCTTGAGGCACTAGCCTACTGTGTTCCCTCTTTGCCTGGCAAAGAAATAAAGCTTTCTTTCTTCTCCACAACTCTGTCTCCATATTTCTGTTCATCATCAGTACACAGGAAAGCCAAGATTTTTGCATCAAGGACCTCTTTCTCGGGGCAGTTAATTTGCTACAGTGGCTCCCAGAACTCAAAGAAGCATTTTACTTACTAGATTACTGGTTTCTTATAAAAGTCTATAACTCAGGAACAGCCAGATGGAAGAGATGCCCAGGGAAGTGGTGAAGAGCTGCACTGCCCTCTCCAGGCTCACCACTCTCCTCAGTCTCAACCCAGAAGCTCTCTGAACCCAGTCCTTTGGGTTTTTATGGAGGCTTCATTATACAGGCATTATAGGCATGATTGATTAAATCGTTTGCAATTGATTCAACCTCCAGTCCCTTTCCCCTCCTCAGAGGCCAGGGGGTGAGATTGAAAGTCCCAACCCTCTAATCACGTGGTTGGGTCCATTGGAAACCAGCCCCCATCTTTAGGAGGCTTCCAAAAGTCACCTCATTACCATAACAAAAGATCCCTTTAGCACTCTCAGCAATTAGGAAATTCCAAGGGTTTTGGGAGCTGTGAGCCAGGAACCATGGATGAATAACAAATATATGAGGAATATATTTTGGTCATCTTGAAACCGTGCACCTCAGATTGGACCTTGAACCCCTGTGCCAGAACTCGAACACAGCCTAAACCCAGATTGGGACTTGAACCCACACTGCTAGGACTCAAACCTGGCCAAAACCCAGTCTTCCAACCGAGATCCCACACCTGGTTTCAGGACTTAATGAAGCTCATGTTCTTGATGTCTCACTGCAGAAAGAATTCAGTGAGTGACAAAGTGATAGGTAAGAAGTGGATTTATTTAGAGAGAAACACACTCCACAGACAGAGTGTAGGCCATCTCAGAAGGTGAGAAAGGCACCAGGGTGTGGGGCTGTCAGTTTTTATAGGGGTGGGTAATTTCATAGGCTAATGAGTGGGAGGAGTATTCCAGCTATTTCAGGAAGGGGCGGGATTTCCAGGAATTGGGCCACCGCCCACTTTTTGATCCTTAAGGTCAGTCTTGGAACTGTCATGGCACCTGTGGATGTGTCATTTAGCTTGCTGATGTGTTACAGTGAGCATATACTGAGGCTCAAGGTCTAGTGGAAGTCGACTTGTCCGCCATCTTGGACCCATTTGGTTCTAATCAGTTTAAGTCATGTCCTCGGGCTATGTCATTCTTTCAAAGGTCGTGCCCTGCCCCCTTCCCTCCTGTTTCAATCTGAATGATCAAATTTGTTTTTTTCTTATAAATCACAATTGTCACAGCCTGAGTGTGACTCTTGGCTCCACTGCTACTAGCATGACCTTGGGCAAGTTACTTACCCTCTCTGTGCCTCACTTTCCTCGTCTGAAAATGAGAATAATAGTAGGACCTAGCCTCACAGGGCTGCTGTGAGGCTTAAATGCATTAATATATGCAAGTTGCTTAGAACAGATACCTATCCACCACTTAATAAGCACTGTCTAACTGTCAGCTACTATTCTGAGAGTATTATTGTAGCAGGGAAGAGCTAAATCAGACTCCATGTTGATCTGTTTCTTTGACTTTAACCTTTGATTTTTGTTGCTTTTGTTATTATAATCATACATAATGGCCTGCCACAGGGAACCCTTACCCTGTGCCTGAATGTTAAACTAAAGTGCCTTTGCTTAGCTCACAGGGAGATAATCTGACCCTGACCACCTGTGAATGGCTGCACAAAAGAAGAAATTAACACATCACCTCCCAATGTTGGCCAAGACAGGCAAAACTAATGGCCTCTTCACTTCCTCACCTCCTCCCAGTCTCTGTTGTATAAATGAAACTAGCATCCAGACCCCAGTAAGATGGTTTTTTGGGGACCCTAACCTGCCATCTTCTCGGTCTGCCGGCTTTCCAAATAAAGTCGCTATTCCTTGCCTCAACACCTTGTCTCCAAATTTATTGGCTGTCATGCGGCAAGCAGAACAAGCTTGGGCTCAGTAACATTATTTGTGAACTACAGATTCCTGCTTCTATGAAAATAAGGAGAAATTAGAGCATCAGTAAACCGACACAGCAATGCGTTTTGCTCTGATGGGTTTATATGTGAAAAATTTAGACTTTAAAATGTACCAGATGGACTTCCCTGGTGGTGCAGTGGTTAAGAATCTGCCTGCCAATGCAAGGGGACACGGGTTCAAGCCCTGGTCCAGGAAGATCCCACATGCCGCGGAGCAACTAAGCCCGTGCACCACAACTACTAAGCCTGCACTCTAGAGCCTGCAAGCCACAACTACTGAGCCTGCGTGACAAAACTACTGAAGCCTGTGCGCCACAACTACTGAAGCCTGTGCGCCTAGAGCCCATGCTCCGCAACAAGAGAAGCCACAGCAATGAGAAGCCCACGCACCGCAACAAAGAGCAGCCCCCGCTCACCACAACTAGAGAAAGCCCGCGTGCAGCAACGAAGACCCAACGCAGCCAAAATTAAATAAATAAATAATTTTTAAAAATAATAAATAAATATTAAAAAAATAAAAGATACCAGATTTCCATACTCTAAAGTTTAGTTTTTTAAAAAAATAATAAATAAATAAAAATTTTAAAAAATAAAAGATACCATATTTCCATACTATAAAGTTTAGTTTAACTGTTGTGAAATTGGTAACCCCCTTCCCTCCACTCACATGTGAAACAGGAAAGAAGGGGGCAGGGCACAACCTTTAAGAGAATGACAGAGCCATTGAGGACACAACAGAAACTGGTTAGAATCAATTAGGCTCAAGATGGCAGAAGACTTGACTTCCAGTGGACCTTCAGCCTCCTATATACGCTCAGTGTAATACACCAGCATATGCTAAATGACACACCTACCAGCACCATAACAGTTCCAAGGATGACCATAAAAGGCCAAAAAGTGGGCAGTGGCCCAATTCCTGGAAATTTCTGCCCCTTCCCCAAAATAGTTGGAATAACCCTCCCACTCGTTAGCCTATGAAATTACTTAGCCCATAAAAAGCTAACCACCCCATATTTCCGGGCCTCTTGCCTTCTGAGATGGCCCACACTCTGTCTGTGGAATATGTTTCTGCTTTGGCCACTCTCACTTTCCAAGACAACCCCATGTCCTGTGGCCATTCTCGCCCTTTGAGGCAGATTCTGTGCATGGAATGTGTATCTCTCTAAGTAAATCCACTTCTCACATATCACTTTGTCTCTCACTGAATTCTTTCTGCGATGAGACATAAAGAACCTGAGACCTGAGACCAGGTGTGTGATCTCAATTAAAAGACAGTTCAAGTCCCAATCTGAGTTGTGCGGTTTCACATGCACCAGCATGTAAAATCCTGAAATGTTTGTCTAAAATGTTTGTTTGATCAGTGCATTATCTCCCTCCACTGCCTAGAATGGTATTTGGGGACACACTAGATGCTCAATAAACATTTGTAATTTCAAATTAAGTTGAAATACTGAACAATAGCTTTTGCTTCACAGAATACTGGAAATTTTGAAATGGACTTTGATCAAAATTATTTGAGGGCTTCCCTGGTGGTGCAGTGGTTGAGAGTCCACCTGCCGATGCAGGGGACACGGGTTCATGCCCTGGTCCGGGAAGATCCCACATGCTGCGGAGCGGCTGGGCCCGTGAGCCATGGCCGCTGAGTCTGCGCGTCCGGAGCCTGTGCTCCACAACAGTGAGAGGTCTGCATACAGCAAAAAAATATTTGAGTTTTCACAAGACCTGATTATATTTAGCAAAGTAGTTCACAAGTAATAAGCAAAGCATCCAGCATTTAAAAGAGAAATTCTATAAGTTACACATATTTTCCAAAATTTCTCCTGAACATTTTTAATGTACATTTGCCATGAAGGCTCACCCTTTATTTTTGAACTCTTGTGTCTTTATCCAATTATGTCGTCCTCCAAACAGCGTTGTGCTGTCATATTTTTCATCTACCCAGAGGTTGTGCTTCTTCCCCTTCCGCTACTGAGCATTTTCTCATTGTGGAAAGTGTGGAGAACAACACAGAATCTGATAAAATAGCTTTCTACCAGTCACCCCTCCCATTGGGAAGAACATGTGTATTAGGGGAAGTCCTCCAAACTGGTGTCCAGTAGGGTAGCCACTAGTCACATGTGGCTATTTAAGTTAATTAAAAAGAAATAAAATTTAGAAACCCAGTTTCTTAGTCACACTAACCACACAGCAAATGTTCAATGGTCACAGGAAGCTAGTAGCCACCGTAACAGACAGTACAGATTACAGAACATAGCCATCATCACAGAAAGTTCTAGTGGATGGTGCTACTCTAAAGAATCCATGCTTCTGGCTGGAAATTAGCATCATCGGGATTCTTAAGTCATTGTATTCCCATAAACCAAAGAAATTGAATGCATTTTTTGGTCATAAATTCCTTAAGAACTGGGCCTGAGTTGCTATGACTGACTTTGTAGAACCCCTCAAATGTCCTCACTTGAACAGAGGTTTTTAATGTTTATAGATGATTCTGTTGGCTCTCCAAACTAGACTCTCTGGCCCCAAAAGCAAGTATTAGGAATGACTAGGAAATTATCTCAGAGGACAGGAATTAAAGCACAAAGGCCCATACTGTCTTATTGGGTACCTACTGGGTCAAGCATGAAGAGGTCCACTCCTTGCCCAGTGGAAAGAGCCACAAGTGTTGCACTTCCATAGAGTGCATAGCCCGCGGCTACAATGTTGCGGCCAGGCTGCAGGGCATCCTTTTCAGAAGGCTCATCCTCTGAGGTCTGCAAAAGAGAAAAGGGAAACATTACTGTCTCTGGAGAGAACCCTTTGCCAGAGGCCTGCATTTCAGATCTACTTGAACCACTGAAGGAAACGCAGTTCGAGAATTTCAAGCCACAACAAATGCATCTGGAGGAAACGCGTTGCCATGTTAATGAATGGTTCTAGCTGAACCATTGCAAAGGCCATTCTTGGACTTCTCCCTGTTTTCTGAACGTATTTGTCTCCATCCTGCCAAGAACAGCACCCCAAAGTGCTAAAACTACACCTTCTCTTAAAAATCATAACCCATGCTCCTTGATGATTATAACGACCAAGGTCATTGAGCTCTGATTTTGTGCGGTACCTCATTCTACATACACAACAGCACTCCAAGGTAGATACCGTTATGACCTCCATCGTTCAGATGAAGAACTCAGAGCCTGAGCGACTGGATAACTCACCCACCATCAAGAGGAGCTGGAGTCAACCCAGGCAGCTGGGCCCAGAGCTCATCACCGTCCATGCGCTGCCCCTTGAAGACACTGCCCCTGTCTGTCCCCAAGTCTACAGTTCTGGACGTTTTCTTGAGGAAGCCTCTCTCTTTGGCCAGCAGCACTAACAGTGACAATGGGAATGGGAATTCAGAGAGACGGGGCAAGGCAGGCATGCTGACGAAGGAAGAGCGAATGTCCTTGAAGGAGGGGCAGAGCCACACCTGAGACTGGATTTCACAACCTACTTTTCCAGGTATCTCTTGAAGGGCTCGTCCCTCCCTACTTCCTTGTGCTCAAAAAGGTAAGGAGGGACTTCCCTGGTGGTGCAGTGGTTAGGATTCCGGCCTTTCACTGCCGTGGCCCGGGTTCAATCTCTGGTCAGGGAACTGAGATCCCGCAAGCCGTGCAGCGCAGCCAAAAATAATAATAAAAAATAAAGTTTTACCTTTAAACCTGTAATCTATTTTGAGATGATTTTGGTATAAAGTGTAAAGTTTAGGTTGAGTTCTTTTTTTTTCCCTCTGTGGATATACAGTCGCTCCAGCATTAATTGTTGAAAAGACTCCTTTTTCCATTGAATTGTTTTCACAACTTTGTCAAAAGCTATTAGCCATAAATTGTGTGAAACCATTTTTGGGTTCTCTGTTCTGTTCCATTGAACATGTGTCTATCCCTCTGTTAATATCATATAGTCTTAACTTTTAGAATAACCTTATCTATATCTACAAAATATCTTGCCAGGATTTTGAGAGAAATAGAGTCAAACCTATACATATATCAGTTTGGGGAGAATTAACATCCTTTACAATGTTGAGTCTTCCAACCCATGAACATGGTATGTTTCTCCATACAAGACATATTATTTGATTACGTTCATCAGTAATTACTGGTAGAATTACTATTCCTTTTTTTTTGAGTAACTGTAAATTGTATCGTATTTTAAAGTTTAGTTACCATATGTTTATTGCTGATATATAGAAATCCAATTGATCTTTGTATGTTGATTTTGTATCCTGTGACCTTGCTGAACTCACTTATTAGTTCTAGGAAGCCGGCTTTGGTTTTGGTGTTTGTAGATTCCTTAGGAGTTCTCTACATGGACCATCCTATCGACAGTTTTTCATTCCAATCTGTATGGTTTTATTTCTTTTTCTGGTCTCACTGCCCCGGCTAGCTCTTTCAGCATTATGTTGAATAACAGTGGTGAGATTGGACAACTTTCCCTTGTTCTTGATATTAGAGAAAAAGCATTTTGTCTTTCACTGTTAAATATAATGTTAGCTGTTGTCTTTTTATAGATGTTCTTTATCAAGTTGAGGGAAGTTTCCCCTCTATTTCTTGCTTCCTGAGAGTTTTTGTTTGTTTGTTTTGTTTTGTTTTATAACTGAGTGTTGAATTTTGTCAAATGGTTATTCTTCATCGATGGACATGGTTCTATGATTTTTCTTCTTTAAGCTTGTTGATGTGGTGGGTTACACTGACTGATTTTTGAATATTGAACCAGCTTTCCATCACTGGAGTAAACCCACTTACTCATGGTATATAATTCTTTTTATGCATTGTTGAATTTTATTTGTTAATATTATGTTGAAGATTTTGCATCTATTCATGAGAGATATTGGTCTGTAGTTTTCCTTTCTGAACTGTCTTCATCTGGTTTTGGTATCTGCGTAATGCTGGCTTTAGAAAATAGACTGGGAAGTATTCCTTTCCCTTCTCTTTTCTAGAAGAGATTGAATCATCTTTAATCATTTGGTATAATTCTCCAGTGAAACCATCTGGGCCTAGAGATCTCTCTTTTGAACTCTATTTTCTTAGTAATTATAGGGCTGTTCAAATTATCTGTTTCATACTGAGTGAGTAATAGTAGTGTGCTTTTTAAAGAATTGGTCTACTTCATCTAAGTTATCAAATTTATGTGTGTAGAGTTAGTTATAGTATTATATTATCCTTTTGATGTCTCCAAATGTTTTAAAATATCAGAACGACTCTGAGATGAAAAATCTAGTGCATAAACATGTGTTTCTCTGATTATTTTCCCAAGAGAAATTCCAAATAATAAAAGTATTGGGTAAAATACTTTTGATACATATTGAAAAGTTGCCGTGCAGAATCTGATAAACATAAGATAGTATTGTCTTTTCAACTTGGCCAGTTTGATAGGTGCAAAAAAAGACATCTGCTTTAATTTCCATTTTGTATAATTAATAAAGTAAATTTTTATATATTTATTGACCATTTTTATTTCTTATTTTGTAAGTTGCCTGTTTGATGTCATTGCCTATTTTTCTATCAGGGTACTCATCTTCTTATTTTTAATTTTAATAGCTTTTTATATATGAAAGATATAAATACCTTATATGTTACAAACATTTTCCTCAATTGTCATCTGCCTTTTAATTTTATTTATAGTGTCTTTTTTTGGAAAGTTGATTATTTTTCTTTTAATTGAGGTATAAATTACATATAGCAGAGCACACAAATCTTAACTATACAGTTTGATGAATTTTTACATATATATAGTACATAGTGATGTAACTACTAAGATCAATTTATAGAATATTTCCAGCCACCTAGCAGTTTCTCTTATACCCTCTTTTGTCACTATCACCTCCCCCAAGGTAACCTCTATTCTGGCCTTTATCATCTGGACATCAAAAGAATAATTAGCTTTGACTGTTTTGGAACTTCTTATAAATGAAATTACAAAGCATGTGTTCTTTTGTATCTGGCTTATGTTTCACAACATATGTCTGTGATTTTATCTGTGTTGTTGCACATAGCAATAGTTTGTTCTTTTGCATTGCTATGTAGCTTTTTGTCGTGTGACTATATCACAGTTTATTTATCCATTCTTATGTTGATACACTTTTTGATTTTTTTCAGTTTGGGTCTTTTATGAATAATTTGTACACATCTTTTGGCAAACACAGGCACCCATTTATCCTGGGTGCACTCCAGGAGTGGACTTGCTGGGCCATAGTGTATCAGTATATGTTTAATACTAGCAGGTGCTATCAAATTTTTCTGAAGTGTTTGTATCATTTTCTACTCCCACCACCAATGTATTAGAATTCCAGTTTCTTCATCTACAGTTGGTATGGTTAATCTTTTTAATTTTAGCCACTCTGGTTGGGGGCGGGTGGTAAATGACATCTCAGTGCTGTTTCCATGTCCATTTCCCTGATGACTAATGATGTTGAGCATCTCTCATGTGCTTATTAACAAGCTGGGGAAAAAAATCTCTTTTTTGAAGTTCCTGTTCAAGTCTTTTGCCCATTCCTTTGATAAGATTGACAGTATTTTTTATTGATTTGTAGGAGTTCTTTATTTATTCTGTATATGAGTTCTCTGTTGGATGTATGCATTGAAAATTTTTCCATCCGTCTGTAGTTGCCTTTTTACTCTCTTAATGTTGTCTTTTTTTTAAATTAATTTTTATTAGAGTATAGTTGATTTACAATGTTGTGTTACTTTCTGCTGTATAGCAAAGTGAATCACTTATACATATATCCACTCTTTTTTAGATTCCATTCCCATATCGGTCATTATTGAGTATTGAGTAGAGTTCCCTGTGCTATATAGCAGGTTCTTATTAGTTATTTATTTTATATATAGTAGTGTGTATATGTCAATCCCAATCTCCCAATTTACCCCTCCCTCCCCTTCCCCCTTGGTAACCATAAGTGTGTTTTCTATATCTGTGATCCTATTTCTGTTTTGTAAATAGGTTCATTTGTACCATTATTTTAGATTCCACATATAAGCGATATCATATATTTATTTTTGTTTGACTTACTTCACTCAGTATGACAATCTCTAGGTCCATCCTTAATGTTGTCTTTTGATGAACAAAAGTTCTTAGTTTCAATGAAGCCCAGTTTACTAGCCTTTTCCTTCATGGTTAGTACTTTTTATGTCCTGTTTAAAAAATCTTTACCTTCCCCAAAGGCATGAAGATATTCTCCTGTGGTTTTTTTTCTAGGAGCTTTATAGCTTTACTTTTTACAGTGAAGTCTCTGGTCTTTAATTAATCTTTGTGTATGGTGTGAAGTAGGAGTCAAGTTCATTTTTTCTCACACCGATATTCACCTGGACCAGCATCACTTATTGAAGGGATCATCCTGTACAAACTAAACTTCAGTATTGCCTTTTCATAAATCAGGCAATCATTCGTGTGTGGGTTTATCTCTAGGATCTCTTTTGTGTTCCACTGGTCTATGTATCCTTATGTCAGTAAAAGAGTAGAATTTTGGTGAGGTTGACTTACCCATAATAATGGGAGATGGGGTCTCCTGACCCTGTAGGGGTGTTAAAACCCACACCCTTGATTTACTCAGATCAACAAGACCAGCTCCTCACATCAGGACAACTCCCTCAGTCCTCCTCTTAAGCCTCTGGTTTTCACTTTTCTGATTCTGGTCCTCTGCCCCTTACCTTGTGTTTATTGCTTGTTCATTTCAATGAGCTCAGCCACGAATTTAAAGGATGATATATTGTATCCAAAAGTTCTGGATGTCTTGAAGGGAGAGAGTTTGCACTTTGTCTAATCTGTGACTGTTGGAAATGGAAAATGTCAACTTCAAGAAAAAGGAAAATCATAGAACAGGGAGCTGAAAGCAGTATGGGACATCATGAAGGGTGTTTTAGCAATGCTCTTCAGAGATAAGGGGAAGAAAATACTTTTGACAGTTCTCTGACAGTCCTGAAACTTCTATCTTGAGGCTTATAGAAAATCACAGAAATCCTGGTCAGAAACGGGCATCATCTCTGGCTTTGATAAGGTTCTAAGAGGCTGTGACAGCCCCGTGAGGTCTCTGAAGCAAGCTGCTCTCTCATTAGATATTGCTTAAGCATCACAAAGCTTTCTCTTCATGTCTCATTCGTTTCTTAAACTTGCCCCACTTCTTTAGAAACAGTATCAGAGAAAATCTATGGTTATTTGGACTAGCCTTCAAAGCCTCTGGTTTATTTGAATTTTAAGACAAAATCTCTGTATTCAAAATCACCAAAATTCAAGTGTGAATATCCTATATTATGTATAGTAATATTCCTCTTTTTTTGTTTCAAAGACTTCATTTTTTTGAGAACAGTTTTAGGGTCACAGAAAAATTGTAAGAAAGATACAGAGATTTCCTACATACTCCCTGTCCACACACATGCAGAGCCTCCCCCATTATTCCTCTTTGTTTTTAAATCAGTTGGCTTTAAGAAGCTATTAAGACCATCAACAAAATGAAAAAGAAAAAAATATTTGGAGATAATACATAGAATAAGGGATTAATATCCAAAATATACAAAGAACTCACACAACTCAATGGCAAAAAAACAAATGATCTGACTGAATAGACATTTTTCCAAAGAAGGCATACAAAGGGCCAACGGTTATATGAAAAGGTGCTCAACATCACTAATATCAGGGAAATGCAAATCAAAACCACAATGAGATAGCACCTCACACCTGTCAGAATGACTAATATCAAAAAGATCAGCAATAAAAAGTGTCAGTGAGGATGTGGAGAGAAGGGAATCTTCGGGCACTGCTTGTAGGAATGTAAATTTGTGAAGCCACTTTGGAAAACAGTATGGAGGTTCTTCCAAAAATTAAATATAGAGCGATATAAGATCCAGCAATTACACTTCTGGGTATATACCTGAAGGACATGAAATCACTCTTTCACAGATATATATACATAAAATTCAGCAATAAAAAACAAGGAAATCCTGCCATTCATAACAATATGGATGGACTATGAGGGCATTATGTTAAGTGAAATAAGTCAGAGAAGGACAAATACTGTATGATCTCACTTACATGTGGACTCTAAAAAAAAAAAAGCTCATAGATACAGAGAACAGATTGGTAGTTTCCAAAAGCAAGGGGTGGGGTAGGTGAAATAAGTGAAGGTGGTCAAAAGTACAGACTTCCAATTATAAGATGAGTAAGTCCTGGGGATGTAATGTACGCATCGAGACTAGAGTTAATAATACCATGTTGTCACACTTTCTTCTCAACTGCTCATGGGACATAATCCAGGATAGATCATATCTTGGATCACAAATCAAGCCTTGGTAAATTTAAGAAAATTGAAATTGTATCAACTATATTTTCTGACCACAACACTATGAGACTAGGTATCAATTACAGGAAAAAATCTGTACAAAAATACAAATACATGGAGGCTACACGATAAACTACTTAATAACCAAGAGATCACTGAGGAAATCAAAAAATACCAAGAAACAAATGACAATGAAAACAAGACAACCCAAAACCTATGGGATGCAGCAAAAGCAGTTCTAAGAGGGAAGTTTATAGCCATAAAATCCTACCTCAAGAAACAAGAAACACCTCAAATAAACAACCTAACCTTACACCTAAAGCAATTAGAGAAAGAAGAACAAAAAATCCCCAAAGTTAGCAGAAGGAAAGAAATCATAAAGATCAGATCAGAAATAAATGAAACAGAAATGAAGGAAACAATAGCTAAGAGCAATAAAACTAAAAGCTGGTTCTTTGAGAAAATAAACAAAACTGATAAACCATTAGCCAGACTCATCAGGAAAAAAAGGGAGAAGACTCAAATCAATAGAATTAGAAATGAAAAAGGAGAAGTAACAACTGACACTGCAGAAATACAAAGGATCATGAGAGATTACTACAAGCAACTATATGCCAATAAAATGGACAACCTGGAAGAAATGGACACAGTCTTAGAAGAGCACAACATTCCAAGACTGAACCAAGCAGAAATAGGAAATATAAACAGACCAATCACAAGCACTGAAATTGGAACTGTGATTAAAAATCTTCCAACAAACAAAAGCCCAGGACCAGATGGCTTCCAGGCAAATTCTATCAAACATTTAGAGAAGAGCTAACACCTATGCTTCTCAAACTCTTCCAAAATATAACAGAGAGAGGAACACTACCAACCTCATTAGACAAGGCCACCATCACCCTGATACCAAAACAAGACAAAGATGCCACAAAGAAAGAAAACTAAAGGCCAATATCACTGATGAACATAGATGCAAAAATCCTCAACAAAATACTAGCAAACAGAATCCAACACCACATTTAAAGGATCATACACCATGATCAAGTGGGGTTTATCCCAGGAATGCAAGGATTCTTCAATATATACAAACCAATCAATTTGATACACCATATTAACAAATTGAAGGAAAAAAACCATATGATCATCTCAATAGATGCAGAGAAAGCTTTCAACAAAATTCAACACCCATTTATGATAAAAATCCTCCAGAAAGTAGGCAGAGAGGGAAACTACCTCAACGTAATAAAGTCTGTATATGACAAACCCACGGCCAACATCATTCTTAACAGTGAAAAACTGAAATCATTTCCACTAAGATCAGGAACAAGACAAGGTTGCCCACTCTCACCACTATTATTCAACATAGTTTTGGAAGTTTAAGCACAGCAATCAGAGAAGAAAACAGTGAGAGGCCCACGTACAGAAAAAAAAAAAAAATCTACAAACAATAAGTGCTGGAGAGGGTGTGGAGAAAAGGGAACCCTCTTGCACTGTTGGTGGCAATGTAAATTGATACAGCCACTATGGAGAACAGTATGGAGGTTCCTTAAAAAACTAGAAATAGAACTACCATACAACCCAGAAATCCCACTACTGGGCATATACCTTGAGAAAACGATAATTCAAAAAGAGTCATGTACCACAATGTCCACTGCAGCTCTATTTACAATAGCCAGGACATGGAAGCAACCTAAGTGTCCATCGACAGATGAATGGATAAAGAAGATGTGGCACATATATACAATGGAATATTACTCAGCCATAAAAAGAAATGAAACTGAGTTATTTGTAGTGAGGTGGATGGACCTAGAGCTTGTCATACAGGCTGAAGTAAGTCAGAAATAGAAAAATAATACTGTATGCTAATACATATATATGGAATCTAAAAAAAAAAGAAAATTGTTCTGAAGAAACTAGGGACAGGATAGGAATAAAGATTCAGATGTATAGAATGGACTTGAGGATGTGGGAATGGGAAGGGTAAGCTGGGATGAAGTGAGAGAGTGGCACGGACATATATACACTACCAAATGTGAAATAGATAGCTAGTGGGAAGCAGCCGCATAGCACAGGGAGATCAGCTCAGTGCTTTGTGACCACCTAGAGGGGTGGGATAGGGATGGTGGATGGGAGATGCAAGAGGGAGGAGATATCGGGATATATGTATATGTATAGCTGATTCACTTTGTTATAAAGCAGAAACCAACACACCATTTTAAAGCAATTATACTCCAATAAAGATGTTTAAAAAGAAATACTGTATTGTCTATTTGAAAGTGGCTGTGAGAGTAGATCTTAAAAGTCCTCATCACACACACACACACACACACACACACTCTCTCACACACACACACACAAACTGTAACTATGTGCGGGGATGGATGTTGACAGTTTCAGTGAATTTTGCCAACAGCCTAAGTGAGCCTGGAAGCGAATTCTTCTCAATAGGATTCCAGGCTGGCTGACACCAAGATTTTGGCCTTACAAGCCAGAGAACCTAGCCATGCCTGCCAAACTTCTGACCCAAGAACTGGGTGATAATTAATGGAGGTTGTTTTAAGCCTCTAAATGTGTGGTGAATTGTTACAGCAGCAACAGAAAGCAAACGCAGTAAGATTTAAGATACACAAGGAAGGAACAGAGGGGTCTTCAGATGCCACCAGGAACCTAATTCCACGTCTGGCATCTGTGTTGCCTCCAGATTTTCGGAACAAGGCCCCATCTATCAGCTCACCCTCCCTTCCTAGGAGCGCCGAGGACAGGACTGAAGGAAATGAGCGATTCGGGTATTCAATGAGGAGCCCGAGGCAGAGCGAGGTTCATGGCTTGCCTGCCACGGTGTGTCTGGTTAGTGGGAGGACCGAGGTTAGAACTCCAGACTCGTGGCTCCCAGCCCAGGAACGTTTGGAACCACCAGAGGAAGGAGGTGTTACAGAGCATACTGTTTACTCACCTTTCTGTAGATGGCAAATATGGTTCCAATGGAGGCCAGGCAGTCGATGTTCGAAGATCCGTCCAGTGGGTCAAAGCAGACCACGTATTTCCCCTACATGCGCAGAGGGCAGAACACCTGGTCAGGTCACCTTCCGAGCAACACACTCTGTGTACGTGGCTGTGTGTGTCAGACAACGCTACACCAAAAGCGATTCAGAGCAAAGGGATATCCTTGTCAAAAAATGCAATTACTTAAGGAGTGCAGAGTGTATCAGCACACATTAACTGTGCAGCTCAGAGCCCGCCTGCCCATAAACAGATTAGTTGACACCCACAGTGTGTGATGGAGGTCCCACCCACCTCCAAATAGCTCTCCTCCCACCTGCCCTGGCTCCACCCTCCCCTCCTACCTGGGACCAGTGGGGACTCAGAGCTGCTGAGGGTGTGAGAGGAAACCAGGTCTGAAATGGGCACCTTGCAGGGAAGAGGTGGAGAAGCTGAAGACGACCTTGGACAAGCTCTACCCATGTCCACAGTAAGGTCGGCTACTGATTTACTGATACTTCTGAGCCTCTCCCCAGACAGGCTTTTTTCATTTTAGCACATTTTTACTGAAAGAAAATCTCAGAACAATGTCCCAGGGCCTCTGGGTGTGTCTTATTAAAATAGCTGTTATGTATGACTACATCAGGAGAATAAAAATACTCCTCTGGGTTTTGCTGCATCCACCCTACCTTGCTGATGTGACGACCAGAGACAGAGTAGGCGGGGTCTTGAGACACCATGTCCCTCATGCCCACTCACGCTGCTGTCGCCGGCAGCTCGGGGGAAAGAAAACACCAGATACTTTTTACAGGCCTCCTATGTGCAAGATTCTGTGAGAGCCTTGGTGTTGGGGTCTGGGGTGTCCTGGCTAATTAAACACTGGTGATCGAGCCTCAAGTAAGATGGGAGTCATTTTTCCCACCACTAATCTCCTTTCCCCTGACTTTCCAATGAGTAATGCCCTAGCTTAATGTGAGATTTCTTCCTTTCTTTCTTTCCCTTTTTTCCTTTCTTTCTTTCTTTCTTCTTTCTTTCTTTCTTTCTTTCTTTCTTTCTTTCTTTCTTTCTTTCTTTCTTATTTCTTCCTTTTCTCCTTTCTTTTTTCCTTGTTCAACAGGAGGTGAAGCAGGGAGGGCAGTGGAATTCATAAACCTGGAAATTCCCCATTCTCCCTGTAGATAAGTCAATTCAGCCCCTTCATTTCACACATGCATGCATTCAACAGATATTTGTTGAACATCAGGCATATGCTGGAGAAGGTTCACAAGCTGACATGGGAACAAGCAAGGAGTATTCAAGAACTAGCGTGAAGACCTGTGTAGCTCAGGCCAACAGGGAAAGAAAACGTGAGGTTTGATCGGAGAGATAATCAAGGGTCATATCGGTGGAAGTTGAAAGTTGAAAATAATAGGTGTGACTTAGCCTAATTATGTGAGACAACAAGTATAACGTGCTTTGGCACAGTCCCCACCATACAGCAAGTGTTCGATAAATTTGGCTTTACTTTACTTTTTCCATCCTTTCAGCTAATCACAAGGAAATGGCACCTTGTCCCCAGGACCCACTGTACAAAACAAGGGCCAACAGTCTTAGCGTTTATTTGGCGTTACCGTACGGCAGCTGAATATCGGTTGAATTTTTTGGCCACCAGCTTTTTTTTTTTTTTTAATAAACTGTGAAAACATAGTGAATATAGACCCTCCCCAGTCATGCCCTGCACTAACCAAGTTTACCATTGCATTAAGGCCAGAGCAACGATCTTTATGAATTCTTTTATGTTTTAGTCTAACAGTTTGTCAGGCATGAAGGAATCTCTGCTGAAACCAAACCCCCTTGGGGAAGGGGCTGGGAGTATAGTGGGGATGAGAAGATTAAGAGACGGTATAGTACCACAAGAACTCTACTTTTTACTGGACTGGATTTTCAAGCGCTCCAAAATGTTGGGACTTGTTATCAGTACGGTAAGTGAAAACCCATGATGAACCCCATCCACTGAGAAGTTACGGTAAAGCACTCTGATTTATTTCCTGAATGAATCACTGCCTTATTACGGAGTCTGTTTGACTAGACAGCATAAGGATTCCAACTAAAGAAGCATGTAATCCCTTGTTTGTTTCCAGAAAACAAAAAATTAAGCAATAGAGGAAAATACCAGAAATTTAAAAAAGCAAGGCAACCAGAGTCCTCCCAACTCAGTTGCGCCCTCTACTGGTGAGTAAGGGAACTTCAGCAAGGCTGCCACACTCACCCTCTTCTCCTGGGCGGTGATAAGTGCGTCTTTATTCTCTTCCGAGACCAGGACGCAGGTGCTGTAGGAGGACTGGAGCATGTTGATCACCAGGGAATTGGATAACACGTCCAGTTTCTTCACCTCATCCCCTGTCACGTTCACGCTTCCCGCGATTCCGTACCTAAGAAGACAAAAGGTTGGAGGAAATCAGGAAGGGAGCCTGGACTCCAGCAAAGATGCCCAGACGCCAAGATACCGCCGCTGTATCCCTCTTTGCCCTTCATGGCTCCAGAGTCTCCAACTTATAAATACGACCAAGTGCGTCCTGTCTCACAGCGCTGGTTCTTACTCTTGCTTCCTTTACACCTCAGGGATATTGTCCTAAGTCCCTCGTCGTCCCAGTAAACACTAACCAGAATTCAATCTTACTAACGAGCAACCCTGCCCCCGGCCCTGGGAGAGAGAATTCATAAAGTCAGACACATCGCCATAATTAATAACTCTAAAAAGTAAAGGACCGTGGCTTTCCAGCCCCGGAATTTCTAGTATTTGTTGATTATCCTCAAATAGTGGCCTGCTGGGCTGAATTAAAATTTGCTCTGCTGTAGCTTGGCATTACTTGAATAAGAAGGAAAGTGGGGGACAGACTTAACTCGTTTAATTTGATTCTTTACCACCATTCCAAGCAATGTAAGAATGAATACTACTGTAAGAATTCTATCTGGAGGCTTTGTGTTTTAGAGGATTGCTATGCAAAGGTCTCCAGGGAATTCCTTGGGGGTCCTGTGGTTAGGACTCAGTGCTTTCACTTCCCCAGGCCCGTGTTTGATCCCTGGTTGGGGAACTAAGATCCCGAAAGCTGCATAGCTCGGCAAAAAAAAAAAGTCTCCAGCTCCCACCCTCGTGGGTGGGATCCTTCTAAAATCAGTCAGATCACCCCTGTCTCTCCCAGAGTTCCCAGGTCCTCCACAGTGGGTTTCAGGCCACACCAAGGAAGGCCTGGTCCTACACTGGCCTTGCCTCTTGGCCCTCTCACCCTCAGTCTCAGCCTCTGGAACCCAACGGGCACACACCTGCCTTACACAGACCCCTGGGTTCCCTGTCCCCCACCCCCAGTGCTCTTCTCTCCGTAAGCCACATGGCTACCACCCCCCTCAAGCCCTTCTCATGCCAACAGCCACCAAGGTCCTGAGGCCACCAGCACCCAGCAAGCTGCTTCTCTCCTCTCCCCCTTCACTCATGATATCCCCCCCATGGGAGTGCTTTCTGCCTACAGACAACTTTCTTCTACTTGCCCTCCTAACCTCTTCCAGAAGCTTCCCTGGTGCCACACACACCAGATACAGCCTTGTCAGCCCTTCCAGAGCAGCTCACAATCTGTTTGTGGGAATGTCCTTCCTGCTGGATTATCTGCTCACCGAAGGCAAGAGCTGTGACTCACTGTACTTGTTTCCACAGTGCTCAGATGCTCAATATACATTCACTGAATTAGAAGAATGGATGGCAGGAAAGTAATTCCCCCCCCCCCTTTTTGTTAACACCATTTATTTGTTGAAGCAATCCTCAGGCGGCTCTAACAGGTAGCCAGGGTTGAGACCCACTGATTCACCCTAAGCCGGGGCGGGGGACAGCTCATTTCCCGCCCTTTTCCCTGATTGACAGCCTCTCCCCTCCCCCACCGATCCCCCCCATCGCTTGATGTCTGATGTGATGAGATCTGCCTTGGAAAACAATACTGGTGGCCTCACCTCAAAGACTGTAGCTTCTGGTTCAAAATAAAAGCAAACAAACACACAACAGCAACCACAAAACTGGGTTATGTTGCATCAGAATTTAAAGGGTCCACAAACCCAATCCTGTTGTTTAACTGGAATCTTGATACGGCTTCTACGGGAGAACGAAGAGCTGGGGTGCCCGAGGCCTGTGGGTGTTGGAGAAACAGGCTCTCCATCCTATGCTTTGCAAACACATCCTCCACCTCCACACAAACCCCGCCCTTATCCCACCCCTCAACCCACCCTCTGCACCCTCCCGGCAGGTGCGGGGCATTCTTCTCTGCCTACCCCCTCCCACCATCCACACCCCTCCTTTCAGAAAGAATGGAAGATCGTCACAATGAGATCTAGTCGCCTGACAACTGCTCCAAGTTAGATCATGGGCAGAAAAGTGCTTTTTAACCCGTAAGACTATTTCTTAGATCTTCTTTTTTTTTTTTTTTTTTTTTTTTTTTTTTTTTTTGCAGTATGTGGGCCTCTCACTGTTGTGGCCTCTCCCGTTGCGGAGCACAGGCTCCGGACGCGCAGGCTCAGCAGCCATGGCTCATGGGCCCAGCCGCTCTGCGGCATGTGGGATCTTCCTGGACCGGGGCACGAACCCATGTCCCCTGCATCGGCAGGCGGACTCTCAACCACTGCGCCACCAGGGAAGCCCTATTTCTTAGATCTTAACTAACATTTAAGCTTTACTGATAATTTTTTAATGGATTGTTCTGCTGTTTTGACATTAGAAAGCCGTGGAGAGGATTCCAGGGGTGGTATTCTAGCATCCCCTTCTTCCTACAGCAAGGAGCAGAGAAAACAGAAGAAAAATATGAGACTTTCTGATCCATTTTGCATTTATCGAGCAGGTGCCTAGAAATGTCTTCCCAAAAAGAGGAAGCAAAGGAATGAGGGGCTTGAGACCCCCTAAGTGGGAAAGTGGCAGGAATATGTTAAAGTCCCGTTTTCATGAGCAGAATTGCTCTGGGATAGGATGCAAACTTTTAGCTTTTTGAGAAGAAATTCCAGGGTCCTCTTAAAATTATCTCAGCATCTTATTAGAAAGAAGGACTTTCCAGCCAATGGACTTCTCCCACTGACACCTTGGGTATCTATTACAGAGGTACCCAGGGAAGGATGCCGCCTGAATTGGCAAAATACGTGGTCTCTGCCCTATGGAGGACACCTGCCTCAGCCTCCGAGAAAATGCGAAATCCTGACGGCTTGTTTCCACGGGCTGCGTCTGCCACCTAGTGGTGGCTCAGCGACATCGCCCTGTTAGCCGGCAAATTTCCCCAGGTTCGGACTTGGAACCACAGTAACAAGGAGCATTTATTACGGGGCTGGCACTGTCGAAATCATCATCACATGCACCTACGAAGCTTTACAACTAGCCCTACGAGTTAGGTGCTATTAGTATCCAATCCGTTTTACAATTTTACATGGCACAAAAAACCAAGTCAGAGGAGCACCTGAATTATCCAATCGCTGAGTCCACGTCCTCTGGACACTCCATGGCCACAAAGTCAGAGTTCTGCAGCGATTAGCACAACCCCACCACAGCAGCCCCTTCCCAGCCCAGCCCCCCTGCACTGGGGAGCCCATTAACATGGGTAACACTGAGAGGTCAGCAGGCAATCCAGGAAACTGCTCTATGCGTAGCGCAGCTCACCACCAGATAGGAGCAGAACAGAGGCAAGTAGCTGTGTCGCACGTTCATGAAGGTCTTTAAAGGTAGAGCTGGCCGTTATTGCCAAATGAGGTACTCGTACAGTTACAGCAATACACAGGGGGAAAACCAGTCACAATCACCTTTAACTTGGAGCTCATTACTGAGTCACCAAGCATTATATAAATAAACTCTGTGATTATCACTTTTTTTTTTTTTCCCTGTGGTACGCGGGCCTCTCACTGTTGTGGCCTCTCCAGTTGCGGAGCACAGGCTCCGGATGCGCAGGCTCAGCGGCCATGGCTCACGGGGCCCAGCCGCTCCGCGGCATGTGGGATCTTCTCGGACCGGGGCACGAACCCGCGTTCCCTGCATCGGCAGGCGGACTCTCAACCACTGCGCCACCAGGTAAGCCCCAATTATCACATTTTTTTGTGTTAAAAGTACTAAGTTGTTAGAATAAATATTTCAAATTATTGGACTTTGTTATTTCTTCATTTTGGAATAATAATAATAACAACAATGGGTGTGTTCATCTTCTGAGAGGACCTCCACCGCAATCGCTACCAGGAAAAAGGAAGCCCAAAGAAAGACTGCTTCTTTTCACCACAGACTTAAACTGGACCCTTGGCTGTGAGGATTGACAGCTGTAGCATGAACTTGGGTAAAGCACCAAGAGGGCGAAGTGGAAGAACGCTCTGCATTCCCTCCTCCCGGGCCCAGCACCTCCCAGCTTCCTGCACACCAAGTGGAGAGAAGATTGAGTCACAGAGAAGAAATAAAATATTGTTTTAAAAGCAAAAGACTCTTTTCGATGGTGAGAAAGGAGACGGACGACGGGCCCTGGGATTCAGTAAATGATTTCTACCTCCTAATGACTATGATGGGCAAAGGTCATGGTAATAAAACGCTCATATCTGCAAAGGGCGTCAAGCGTCCTCTCAAGTCTGCTGGCGGTTGCTTTGTGCCAGAGAATGCAAGCACAAGTCACGATAACTCAGGATATGTTTCAATGGAACAAGCCCCTGAGCTTATCATTATAATACATGGTAACTGGGAAAATTATATATTTTTTCTCCATAGCATGTCTCCAAGTATTTTGTTTCTTTCTTGAAACAAGTCAAAGGCCCCTTTATCAAAGGACACCTGGGAGAAACTTTAAAGGCAACTTCCCTCCAGGGCTCACGGGCTAATACTTCTGAGTCCGTTTCGGCCCAAGCACCTACAGCTCTGCCCACCCGCACCGGGGCCCCCCATCACTGCGTGTCGCAGCGGGGCAGACTCACAGTTGGGCCAGGCCAGCCTTGCGCACGGCCGAGGAGATGGCTTTGATGGCCGTCAGCATGGAGTTCAGCAGCTGTGTGAGCTCCCCGGTGCCTTTGGCCTGACGCCCCTTTTCCATAACGTAACGGGTCAGGGTGAGCATGTCCGTTTCGAAGGGGCTTCTGTCCCCCATTGCGGCGGGTAGTTTTTCAAATCCTTTTCTCCCTGCAGAAGAAAGCCTTATCTCTAAGGGCCGGTCAGTGGCTCTGCGGTATCAGAGCTGATTAGAAATCTGTACTGGCCATGCCAAGACCTTTAAGGGAAAGTGCCCCAGGCCACGTGGTTGAGATAACTGGGCGAGTCCTCAAGGAAACCTCTCAGGACTGGCTAATCTGAACGCTGCCAAGCTGTAAATAGAACCGGGCAGCTGGGAAACACAGACCTACTTCTTCTCGACGAAACTTTTTCTTTAAAGATCCTAAGAAGCAACTGTTTAGTAAAGGTAAGAGATGAGAATTCCAGCCACTAAAAAAAAAAAAAAAAAAAGATCCATAAAACCCTCTTATTCAAAGACTCAAAAGGTTTCTTCTCATGTATCTACTGCAGGGCCCCATTCCCTCATATTGCAGGAGGCAGACTGGCAGGTATCTTATCTGGGGTATAGGTCACGTAACAAAATGATGGCAATCCTGGGACTTCTTAGCCAGGGTTCTTTCATATGTTTGAAAAGGATGCTTTTAAATTCCAAAAAGCATGCATGATCGAATGGATATTTATAATAGGTATTCAAATCTGGAAGAAAAAACTATTCCTAGTGCCTAGCACTAGGGTTATTTGATCAATTCTTTATTTTTTCAATTTCTCTAGATTTGCATTTTTATAGCAAAAATGATGCTTGCTGATTGAAAAGGAAACACTACAGAACCAGCCCATCCTCCAACCCACTGCCAGAAATAACTGCATTAGAGGTGGTGGGGATCTATATTTGTAAACAGGGGAGGAGGTCTGCATAGGGTGGTCCAAGCACTTTCTCTGGGGGCAGAGACACCTGGCTCCGAGTCCCAGGCTAGTCATCTGCTAGTTGTACAGTTTGGAAAAGCTCCTGAAGCCTCAGTTTCCTCACTTGTAAATGGTGATAACAATAAAACATCTACCTGACAGAGTGGTTGTGAGGATTAAAGTGATAAGATGTGCCTGTCATAGTAGGTGCTCAATACTTGCTAGTTGTTATTACGCTTCCAATTTGTTGATGTATGTATAACTATCCTGTATACATATACAATTTCATTTTACAAACTAGGACAATATGCACATTGCTGTGCAAGCTGATTATTTTCCTTTGACAGTTACTTCAACCAGAATGTGTTTAGCTGCAAGTAATAGCAAACGTAGAGTGATTTAAATATGTGGGGTTCATTAGCCTCATATTTTCTCCGAGGCAGCAGCTGGCATTCATTTAGCTGGTCAAAAGTTCCATTAGGAACCCCTCTCTGTCTCTTCTCCGTCATCCTCGGTCGGCTGGCTTTTGCCTGCAAGCTTATCATCTCACGGGCACAAAATGGCCACTACAGCTCTGAACATCTGAAGACCGAAAGAGGGGAGAAGGGCAACCACATCCGTTCCCTTTTATTAGGAAAGAAATAGTTCCCCAGAAACACCCTCTGCCTACCCCGCACCCCTACCCCAAGTAGCCTTCCACTTTTGAAGCATTGGCCAGATTTATGGCATATGATGATGCTTTGCTGCAAGAGTCGGGCACTGATATTGAATCAACCAATCAGAAGTGTCTTCCACAACAAAACATCTGGGAAATACATCCGTGTCGACACACAGAGACCTACTGCTTTCCCACTGTGTGGACAGTCAGATATATATATATATTTTTTTGTAGTACGCGGGCCTCTCACTGTTGTGGCCTCTCCCTTTGCGGAGCACAGGCTCCAGACGCGCAGGCTCAGCGGCCATGGCTCACGGGCCCAGCCGCTCCACGACATGTGGGATCTTCCCGGACCGGGGCACGAACCCGTGTCCCTTGCATCGGCAGGCGGACTCCCAACCACTGCGCCACCAGGGAAGCCCCAGTCAGATATTTTTGAAATATTTGCTCCTCAAACAATGCTGTACCAAGATCCTTACCTTTGTGTATGTGCTCGTGTGAGGGCGTCAGTAAGATACAGCCCTAGAAGAGGAGCTTCTATGTCAGAACATTTTAATTTTGACATCACCAGCATCTAAATTGGAAAACTTTCTTTTTCTTCCCCAAGAGCTTCTGGAAACTGTGAGGACTGTAGAATGGAACTTTCTTTGATCCTGATGTTTCATGTTGCCATCAATAAATAACTCAGCTTTGTCTTTCACATGGGAGATCAACCATGATTCTTCAGACATAATTATAGAAAGAGCAGTGGCTGGATATTAGGAGTTCTGGGCCAGTAAATGGCCACAAGATAAAGAGAGTGGCCCGGCTGATTGGTTTCCAGATTTCCTTTGAAGTCGAATGTCATCTGATTAAGAGGGTTTCCCCTCTTTGTGGTGGTACAAAACGATGCCACTCAGAGTGGACCGTCACATCTTCCCTAGAGAAATGAATTGTATGTTCCCACCAAAACCCATTCATGAATATTTATAGCAGCTCTATTTAAAATTGTCAGGAACAGCTAACACCCAAATGCTCTTCAATAGTGGTAAAGAAACTGTGGTGGATACATACAATAGAACACTATTCAGCAATAAAAAGAAACAAGCTATTGTTCCATGTGGCACTGGGACTAATCTCAAAGGCATTATGCTGGTGAAAGAAGCCAGTCTTAAAAGAGTCCGCCTGCCGCTGCAGGGGACACGGGTTCGTGCCCCGGTCCGGGAAGATCCCACGTGCCGCGGAGCGGCTGGGCCCGTGAGCCATGGCCGCTGAGCCTGCGCGTCCGGAGCCTGTGCTCCGCAACGGGAGAGGCCACGACAGTGAGAGGCCCGCGTACCGCAAAAAAAAAAAAAAAGACTATAGGCTGTATGATTCCCTTTATATGATATTCTCAAAAAAGACAAAATTAGAGAGTTAGAGACCAACTTCATGGTTGCCAGGGATAGCCAGTGTGGGGCAGGGAGGACAGGATGGGGAAGTTTTTGCCTGATGGAACTGTTCTGTATCCTGATTGTGGTGATGGCAACTTGAACCCATACATGTGTTAACATTCAGAGAACTGTACATTTTTAAAAAGTCTTTTTACTGTAAAGTGAAACTCTGTGCCTATTAAACACTAACTCTCTCTTCCCCCTCAATCCTTAGTCCCTGACAACCTGCAGTTCTACTTGCTATTTCTATGAATTTGACGATTCTAGGTACTTCATATAAGTGGAATCATACAATATTTCTCCTTCTGTGGCTGGCTTATTGCACTTAGCATCATATTTTCAAGGTTCATCCATGTTGTAGCATGTGTCTGAATTTCCTTCCTTTTTAAGACTGAATAATATCCCATTGGTGGATATACCACATTTGTTTATCCATTAATCCATCGACGGACACTTTGGTTGTTTCCACCTTTTGGCTACTGTGAATAATGCTATCATGTCCACAGTAGGACGAATACATGTTCAAGTCCCTGCTTTCAGTTTTTTGGGGGTATATACATACACAGAAGTAGAATTGCTGGATCATATGGTAATTCTATGTTTAACTTCTTGAGGAATCACTGTACCATTTTCCACAGTGGCTGCACCATTTTACATGCCCACCATCAGTGCACAAGGGTTCCAATGTCTCAACATCCTTGCCAACAGTTGTTATTTTCTGGGTTTTTTTTTTGTTTGTTTTTTTATAGCTAGCATCCTAATGGGTATGAAATGGTATCTCATTGTGGCTTTTTTTTTTTTTTGCAGTACGTGGGCCTCTCACTGCCGTGGCCTCTCCCGTTGTGGAGCACAGGATCCGGACACGCAGGTTCAGCGGCCATGGCTCACGGGCCCAGTCGCTCTGTGGCATGTGAGATCTTCCCGGACCGGGGCACGAACCCGTGTCCCCTGCATCGGCAGGCGGACTCTCAACCACTGCGCCACCAGGGAAGGCCTCATTGTGGCTTTGATTGGCATTTCCCTAATGATTGGTGATGTTGAGCATCTTTTCATGTGTTTATTAACCTTTCTAGTTAATTTTTATTATGTATTTGTTCACAAGAGATTGGAAGTATACAAACTAGTGCTTCAGCACAACTGTCCGGAGAATCCCTGGTGCCCAGCACACTATGGGTGTTAAGAATGAACAAGACTAGATAATTTGGGAGTCAGAAGGGAGAGTATTGGCTGGTGTCCTTTATAAGCAGTCAACCACTCGTCCATAAAGGGATCTGAGGAAGGGGCTGCTACTTCTGTCACCGTCCAGCCCAGGCTGACAGCCGGTACAGCAATCCCACCACTTTGCAGCTGCATTTAAATGTCAGAAGTTTGTTACCCAATGGTCTAAAATTGCAGCTGATGACCTTTCAGCAAATGCCAAAGTTCTCTCAGGGCACAGGACAGGGTGGAAACTGAAAGACAGCTGTGGCGAAAGCCCAGAGGAAGGTAGAAGAGCCTCCAGCTCAGTTATTTCAGTGCCAAGGATACACTGGTGACCACAAAGCTATCTATGGCTTTGCTCTGCTTAGTGAAAGATGCTCACAGGACTGAGTCTAAGGAAATAAGGTCAAGCAGACCGTCCTAACGGCTGGGGCAATCTTGCTGCTGCCTCAGGGCCCTCCACCCAAAGACAAGGACCTGGAATGTGCCTCTAGAATATCAGCTGAGGGACCAAGCTTTGTTAGCAAAACTCTGCTAAGATGCTTTATGGAATCCCAACATAGGGTTTTTGGGTTTTGTTTTGTTTTTAATATTTATTTGTGTATTTGGCTTCACCTGGTCTTAGTTGCAGCATGCGAGATCTAGTTCCCTGAGCAGGAATTGAACCCGGGCCCCCTGCGTTGGAAGTGTGGAGTCTTTAACCATTGGACCACCAGGGAAGTCCCCAACATAGGTTTTTGTTTTACTTTGTTTTTGAAGTTTTCAATCAGAAAAGGTTTTATTATAAGAAGTAATGCTGGGCTCCCCTGTTGCGCAGTGGTTAAGAATCCGCCTGCCAATGTAGGGGACATAAGTTCGAGCCCTGGTCCGGGAAGATCCCACATGCCGTGGAGCAACTAAGCTCATGCATTACAACTACTGAGCCGGTGCTCTAGAGCCCGTGAGCCACAACTACTGAGCCTGTGTGCCACAACTACTGAGCCCATGTGCCACAACTGTTGAAGCCTGCACACCTAGAGCCCGTGCTCCACAACAAGAGAAGCCACCGCAGTAAGAAGCCCGCACACTGCAACGAAGAGTAGCCCCCCCTCGCCTCAGCTAGAGAAAGCCAGCAGGCAGCAACGAAGACCTAATGCAGCCAAAAATATAAATAAATAAATTTGGAAAAAAAACAACAAAAAAAAGGAAATAATGCCATCAGGTAAAAATGCAAAAAAAATTACAATTATGGCAAAATGTTTCAAAATACCTACACACTTGCCCCCATAGGACTACAGTACTTACTACATACTTGAGCACTGAACATTGAGTGCCATTCTAAAGAGCTTCACATAGGAAGTCTGTTTCTTTGCAGATCACACCTTCCTTTTCTCACGTGCCAGTGAAACCAGCTTGACGCTTAAGCATCAGCTTTGTTGGATAACAGAAAACAAAGATAAAAAAATAAAGAATACAATTTCTGCTTTCCTATAACATAGTTTTACCAAGATACCAAGTCTAGTTTTCAATGTATAAAAATATGTAGGAAAGTGCTATATACATTCTTCAAATGCAAAAATAAAGTTAAAGTGGGGCTGGCATATGTTGGAACTATATTTTAATTCTTTGGTACCCATTGCACCATTTAATTATATTCTCATCATACTATGCTTTTTTAAAAAAATAATAATAAGGCTTTATCTTTTAAAGTAGTTTAGGTTTACAACAAAATTGCGAGGAGGTACAGAGATTCCTCATTTCCCTCTGTACCCACACATGCATGGCCTTCCCTGTTGTCAACATCACAATATCACTCACCAGAATGGTATTTGTTTTTTCTCTCTTTTTTTTTTTTTTTACAAAAATGAACCTACATTAACCCATCGTTATCACCCAAAATCTATAGTTTACCTTAAGGTTTACTATGGGTGTTGTACATTCTGTGGGTCTGGACAATTGTATCATGACATATATCTGTCTATCATAATATCACACAGAGTAGTTTCACTGCCCTAAAAATGCTCTGTGTCCTGCCTTTCATCGCTCCCCACCACCTCACCCCTCGGGACCACTGATATTCTTATTGCTTCCGTAGTTTTGCTTTCTGCAGAATGTAAACTAGTTAGAATCATACAGTAAGTAGGTAGCCCTTTCAGATCGGCTGCTTTCACTTAGTAATATGCATTTAAGATTCCTTCACGTCTTTTCATTGCTTGATAGCTCATTTCTTTTAGCAATGAATAATATTCCATTGTCTGGATGGACCACAGTTTATTTATTCATTCCTCTACTGAAGGACATCCTGGTTGCTACCAAGTCTTAGCAATTATGAATAAAGCTACTATTAACAACAGTCTGCAGGTTTTTGTACTAATGTCAGTTTTCAGCTCCTTTGGGTAAATACCAAGGAGTGTGATCATATGGCGAGAGTATGTTTGGTTTTGTAAGAAACCTCCAACTGTCTTCTGAAGCGGCGGGACCAATTTGCATTCCCATCAGCAAAGTATGAGAGTTCCTGTTGCTCCACATCTTCACCAGCATTTGGTATTCTGGATTTTGGTCATTCTAATAGGTGTGTAGGAATGTCTCGTTGTTTAAATTTGCATTTTCCTGATGACATATGATGTGGAGCATGTTTTCATATGCTTATTTGTCATCTGTGTATCTTCTTTGGTGAGGTGTCTGTTAAAGTCTTTGGCCCATTTTTTATTTATTTATTTATTTTTTTGGCGGTACGTGGGCCTCTCACTGCTGCGGCCTCTCCCGTTGCGGAGCACAGGCTCCGGACGCGCAGGCTCAGCGGCCATGGCTCACGGGCCCAGCCGCTCCGCGGCATGTGGGATCTTCCCGGACCGGGGCACGAACCCGTGTCCCCTGCATCGGCAGGCGGGCTCTCAACCACTGTGCCACCAGGGAAGCCCTGTTTATTTATTTATTTAGCTGCATCGGGTCTTAGTTGTGGCACGCAGATCTTCATTGTGGCATACGGGATCTTTCGTTGCAGCTCATGGGCTCTTTGTTGCAGAGCACGGGCTTCTAGTTGTGGCATGCAGGGTCCAGAGCATGTGGGCTCAGTAGTTGTGGCATGTGGGCTTAATTGCCCTGTAGCATGTGGGATTTTTGTTCCCTGACCAGGGATCAAACTCATGTCCCCTGCATTGGAACACAGATTCTTAACCACTGGGCCACCAGGGAAGCCCCCTTCATCATCGTTTTAATTTCCAAACGATCTGTAGTAATGTTCCATCTTTTATTTCTGATACTAGTAATTTATGTCTTCTCTCTTTTTTCTTAGTTAGCCTGGCTAGAGGCTTATCAATTTTATTGATCTTTTCAAAGAACCAGGTTTTGGTTTTGCTGATTTTCTTTACTGATTTCTGTTTTACTTTCATTGATTTCTGCTCTAATTCTTATTATTTCCTTTCTTCTGCTTACTTTGGGTTTAATTTGTTCTTCTTTTCCTAGATTCCTCTGGTGGAAACTTAGATTGATTTTAGATCTTTCTTATTCTCTAATATATGCATTTAATGCTATAAATTTCCCTCTAAGCACTGCTTTTCACTGTATCCCACAAATTTTGATAAGTTGTATTTTTATTCTCATTTAGTTCAAAATATTTTAAAATTTCTCTTGAGATGTTTTTCTTTCATCCATATGTTATTTAGAAGTATGTTATTGAATTTCCATGTATTTTGGGATTCTCCACTTAACTTTCTGTTATTGGTTTCTAGTTTATTTCCATTGTGGTCTAAAAGCAGACATTGTGTGATTTCTATTCTTTTAAATATGTCAAGGTGTGTTTTATGGCCCAGAATGTGGTCTATATTGGTGAATGTTACATGTAAGCTTGAGGAAAATGTGTATTCTGCTGTTGTTGGATGAAGTAGTCTGTAGATGTCAATTATATCTTGTTGATAAATGGTGTTAAGTTCAACCATGTGTTGATTTTCGCCTGCTGGGCCTTTCCATTTCTGAGAGAAGAGTGTTGAAATCCCCAGCTATGATAGTGGATTCATCTTCCTCCTTACAGTTTTATCCATTTTGCTTCATGAAGTTTGATGCTCAGTTGTTAGGCACATACACTATTATGTCTTGTTCAAGAATTGACTCCCTTATTATTATGTAATACCCCTCTTTATCCCTAATAACTTTCCTTACTTTGAAGTATGTTCTGTCTAACATTAATATAGCTACTCCTGCTCTCTTTTCATTAGTGTTAGCATGATATACTTTTCTCCATCCATTTACTTTTAATCTATATGTGTCTTTATATTTAAAGTGGGTTTCTTGTAGACAACATATAGTTAGGTCATGTTTTTCATCCACTCTTTTAATTGGTGTATTTAGATCATTGACATTCAAAGTGATTATTGATACAGTTGGATTAATGGAAAATAGTAACCATATTTGTTACTATTTTCTATTTTTTGCCCTTGTTCTTTGTTCCTATTGTTGTCTTCCTTTCTTTTTCTGCCTTTTGTGATTTTAATTAGTCATGTTATATGATTTCCTGTGCTTTCCTTTCTTAGCATATCAGTTATACTTCCTTTTACTATTTTTAGCGTTTTCCCTAGAGTTTGCAATATACATTTACAACTAATCCAATTTCACTTTCAAATAACATATACCTCTTCATGGGTAGTTGCACCTTATAATAACAAAATAACTCTAGTTCCATCCTCCTGTCCCTGTATAATTGCTATCATTCATTTCACTTATATGTAAGCATACATAAGTGCATATATATGATATATACATAAGCAGATATAATTGAATACATTGTTGCTATTTTGAACAAACTGTTGTCTATTAGATCAATTAAGAATAAGTCATAACTGAATACATTCTTGCTATTAGTATTTTTGAAAAAACGGTTTTCTGTTAGATCAATTAAGAATAAAAAATAAAAGTTTTTATTTTACCTTCTTTTTTTCCTTCTTCGATGCTCTTCCTTTCTTTATGTAGATCCAAGCTTCTGACCTATATCATTTTCCTTCTCTCTAAAGAACATCATTTAACATTTCTTGCAAGGAAGACCTACTAGCAAAAAATGCCCTCAATTTTTGTTAGTCTGAGAAAGTTTTTGTTTCTCCTTCGCTTTGTTTTTTTGGAAGTCTTTATTGAATTTGTTACAATATTGCTTTTGTTTTACATTTTGGAGTTTTGGCCTTGGGGCATGTAGGATTACAGCTCCCTGACCAGGGATCAAACCCACACCCCCTGCATTGGAAGGCAAAGTCTTAACCAGTGGACCACCAGTGAAGTCCCTCTCCACTTTTGATGGATAACTTTACAGAGTACAGAATTCAGAGGTTGATGGGTTTTTTCCTCTAAACACTTTAAATATTTCACTCCAAGTCTTCTTGTTTGCATGGTTTCTGAGAAGAAGTCAGATGTACTTCTTTGTTCCTCTGTAGGTAAGGTGTTTATTTCCTCTTCTGGCTTCTTTCAGGATTTTTTCTTTATCTTTGATTTTCTGTAGTTTGATGATGTTAGGCTTAGGTGTGGTTTTTTGGCATTTATCCTGTGTGTTATTCTGTGAATTTCCTGGATCTGTGGTTTGGTGTCTGACATTAACTTGGAGGAAATTCTCAGTCATTATTATTTCAAATATTTCTTCTGTTCCTTTCTCTCTTTCTTCTTCTTCTCCTGATGTTCCCAATATGCATGTTACATCTTTTGTAGTTGTCCCACAGTCCTTGGATATCCTGGTTTGCTTGTTAGTTTTTTTTTTCCAGTCTATGTTTTGCTTTGCTTTTCAGTTTTCAAAGATTATTGATATATCCTAAGGCTCGGAGATTCCTTCCTTAGCCATGACCATCAAATTCCAATCAAAGCCATTCTTCATTTCTGTGACAATGTTTTCTTTAATCTCTAGTATTTCTTTTTGGTTCTTAGGATTTCCTTCTCTTTGCTTACATTGCCCATCTGTTCTTGCATGCTGTCTATCCATTAGAGTCCCTAGCAAATTTATCATAATTGTCTTATTTTTTTTTTGAATTTTATTTATTTTTGGCTGTGTTGGGTCTTCGTTGCTGCGCACGGGCTTTCTTTAGTTGCAGCGAGTGGGGGCTACTCTTCGTTGCGGTGCATGTGCTTCTCATTGAGAGGATTCTCTTGCTGCAGAGCACGGGCTCTAGGCACGTGGGCTTCAGTGGTTGCAGCCCACAGGCTCAGTAGTTGTGGCATGCAGGCCGTAGAGTGCGCAGGCTTCAGTAATTGTGGCACACCGGCTCAGTAGTTGCGGCACACGGGCTTAGTTGCTCCGTGGCATGTGGGATCTTCCTGGGCCAGAGATCGAACCCATGTCCCCTGCATTGGCAGGCAGATTCTTAACCACTGCACCACCAGGGAAGTCCCATCATAATTGTTCTAAATTCCCAGGCTGGTAATTCCAACATCCCTGCCATGTCTTGTTCTGAAGCTTGCTCTGTCTCTTCAAATTGTGGTTTTTTGCCCTTTGGTTTGCCTTGTAATTCTTTCTTGAGAGCTGGATATAGTGTACTGGATAAAAGGAACTGCTGTAAACAGGCTTTTAGTAAGGAGGTGGTGAGATGTGAGGGGAGGGACCTAGTCCTATGATTAGGTCTCAGCATTTTGTGAGCCTGTGCTTCTAGATTATGAACTTCACAAGTGTTTCTCCGTTTTTTTCTCCCCCCTTAAGTGGTATGGGATGGCTAGAATTGGCTAGAGTCGGGTATTTCCCTTCCCCAGGTCAGTTAAGACTGATAATCCTTGATTGGGTTGCTCTAGTTAACTAATTTCCCTTGAGGGCAGGCTTTGTTAAGAACAGAGTGCTCTGGTGTGTTTCAAAATGTTTCCTTCCCATCCCCAGCCAGAAGCCCAGTATTTTCTCCAGCATTCACTGTGGTATCCTGGTCAAGCTCCTAGAGGTAAAACTCACAATCCTGGGGGCCCCCTGTAGGTTGCCCTGAACTTTTTTAACTCTCAGAACTGTCCAGGCTGAACTTCCAGCAATCTGTTAATTACAGTTCAGGCTTTAGACCCCAGCACTGGCTCCTGCAGCAATTTCCCTTCATGAGTCTTTGCTCTGGTGAGATGTGACTGCCTGTTTTCACCTGTCTCGCCAACCTTGGGGACAATGGTTTGCCCTGTGTCCTTCCTTCTCTTATGGACCCAAGAAGAGTTTTTGACTTTTCAGCCTTTTCAGTTTTTCACTTGCAGTTAGTTAGGCTGGAGTGGTGACTTCCAAGCTCGTGACAATGCAGAATCAGCCCGGCATATGCCTTTTCATGTAACCTCAACATCCCTGTGTGTAGCATAGCAGATATCTTTGAGGTATCTGCTTAGCCCATGATCCCCATCTTGGAGAAAAGTGCACCCTGCCCATAAGAGAAAGATTCAAGACACATTTGCTTGTGTGACCCTGTCTCTGGCTGCAGCTGATTGGATCAGAGGTAGACATTTGATATAAGGTGAGCCAATCAGATTTTCTGTCCTGGGAACTTAGCTTGAGACACAGACACTAGTGAATTGGATGATAATGCTGGAACTAAGAAGGATGTGTTCTTTGTAAGCTGTCCTCCTCTGCAGTGGTACTGGACTTCATGAATCTTTCCAACAAATTCCCTTTCTGATTTAGTTGGCCTAAGTAGGTTACTTACAGTGAATATGGCCTTGACTACAACAATAAGTACTACAATTAACATTTTTTTAATGAAGAAACTGGGGTTCAGAGAAGTTAAAAACAAAAACAAAAAAAGCTTTCCCAAGCTCAGTCTTAGGATGGCCTAGGTTATGTTGCAATAACTAATAAGCCTGAAATCCTAGTAGCTTAGTACATCGAAGGTTCATTTCTATTTCACATCACAACCTAATGTAGACAGAGTGGTGGCTCAGACACCCAGGCTTCTGTCCTGTTGTAATACTGTCATGGAAACTCATGACTTTTAATGCATGAAAAAGAGTGGATGAAGGATTATTCATTGGGTTTTCAAACTAGAATTAGTATACATCATTTCCACCTACATTCCATTGGCAAAATCCTAATATATGTAGAGCTTAAGAAAGGCCAGATGTTTCTTAACATCGGATATAACTTGCTATAATCTTGGAATTCCAGTCCAGAAAGAACCAGGGTCAGCTAAGGGAGGAAAGGTTTTTACACAGAGCCTAATAGAAAAGTGCTTGTTTGCAACCAATTGTATTTCCTAAATCTTGTTCTTATGATGAATCCTTTTCTTTATGGTAATTAAACCTTAGGAATTATTATATTATGTTAATTCAATGAAGTGTTATGTTTTTATAAAAAACTTATCACTGAGTAATAACTTAAACCTTCATTTGTGCCTCAGATGCTTACACCCATGTACAGGAGGCCAATAGGTCCTAGATGGGTACCACCGATCATATATCACTTCTCCAGTTCCCAGGAGGGCTTAAAAGCATTGCTCATGTTGATGCTGCACACCCAGACCTGAACAGACAACACACAGGAGAAGCGATTCATTAACTCCGAGTTTAGTGGCCAGACTGCCTGGGTTCATATCCCAGCTCTGTCGCTCATGGGCTGGTGACCTTGGGCAGATTACCTCACCTCTCGATCCTCCATTTCATCAACTGCAAAATGGGTTATTCACAGTGCCCAATTCATAAGGTTGTTATGAAGATTAAATGAGTTATCTAATGATATATGCATTAGCTGTTATTATTATTACTGTTATTTGGCACAAAGCAATGAAGACTTTTTTTTTTTTAGAAAAAGGAAGAATATGTTTATTTCTCCTCTATCCACTCAAAACATATCGTGACCATCTGTGGCATTACTGAGATAGCATTTTGGTTAGGCAGCATAAGGCATTACACAGCATTTGATGGTGAAAATATCCATACTTTTTATTTCTATGTCTAGGAATATCTGATGCACAGTCAGAATCGGGTAGCACCCTGTGAGATCAAAGGTCCAGATAAAAGGCAATTCTGTTTGGTGTGGGCAAGGCCAGCTCTTCATTTGGCAGCGTGCTTCTTATATAGCTCCAGGAACTCAGTCACGTCTTCAGGAGACCCCAAGATGATTGGCGCCCTCTGGTGGATGTCAGTGGGAACAATGTCCAATACAGCTTCCTTCCCAGTGGTAGCCAATCCTCCTGCCTTCTCCATGACATAGGCCATGGGGTTACATTCATACAATAGTCTCAACTGGAAAACAAGAGCAGCATTCTCAGAACAGAATAGATTACACAGAAAAGAGATCTGCTTCATAGCAAAATAGTGCAGAGCTGATCAAATGAACTGATACTTTCCCTTACTTTCCATCACAAGGTTGCATCTAAGACTGGATGGTTAATTTAACCATTTGGTTAAATTAAGCCATCCATCAAGAGCCAGCAATAGATTGCCTGATGCAGATGTGAGGCAGACCACCTGGGCTCAGGACCGAATGACATTTTGGCAGAACCGATGTTTCCCTTCTCTTTATAGCACGGAAACTGGACCTAATGAGTGATTCTGTGTGTGTTTTGGATGGACCTTTGCCTATTCTATAAGCATTTAAAAGTCCATGGTAGTGTCTGGCTGCAGACATCTGGAAAGCAGACTGGCTCCTCCAAACAGTATAATATTGTTTGCAACTCTGTACACATTCCTTTTACAATTCTCCTAAGGCTTGAGGGTTGGGATTTAGTATGTTATACATCTTGGAATTTACTTTTAAATATTCACTTTTTTATTGTATGCATTTTCATGCAGTCTGCCTACTGAGTAGACAGCTTTTTGCAGGTGTTTCCTGACTCTATTTCCATACAGGTGTCAGGGTCAGATTTGCAAAACTGAAAAAAAAGGAAAAGGAGGAACCTCAATATTTGTGTTAAGGAACAATTTTTTGAGGCATTAGAGAAAAGTGCTATAAAGCAGGCTAATCACATAGGTTGGGATGCCCGAGGTAGGTGGCTATGGTAAGAGTGAATGTTTTAATGATTTCAGTGAACTGGACGCCACATGCCATAAACAGAGATCTGAGCACATCTGAAATACATCCATTTCTAACTATGGGGATTATTCCTATTCCTTCTCTCACATTAAAAATAAAATAAAATAAGAAAAACCTGTCTGTCCTTTGGGAAAAACAAAGGGACAATACTTGAGAAGGAAACACACTGTCCCTCTGTGTCGAAGAAAAGTGGGTGTCCCTTCTCCAGCATAAGCAAGTACAGCCCACCCCCTGGCTTGTAAGAAGGTTGTGGGCATGAGACCAATGCATCAGTTGCAGCTTACCTGAAAGCTCTAGGTGTCCCCAGAGATGCTTTCCTTCCCTAGAAAGGTAGCATTTTCTAAGCAGCAAATGTCAGCTCACTAGTCATTTCAATGTTATGCCTTTTGAAAACAATCAAAGAAGACCTCTGTTTGGGATGCATATGTGATTTGCTGCCTTGGTAATGAGGCTGGACTGTTTCATTTCATTTTATGAATGGCATTCATTTTGCCCAAGCCAAACCACGTGTATCCAGTAGAAGCAGAAAGCACTTTTAGTACCCTCTGACCATAGCATCATCACTTATCTTTAGCAATGAAAGGGCTCTCAAGAGATCATCTTTAGCTGATATCACCTGGCTTTAACCAGGACAGCCTTTAATCTAGAAAAGAATATGCCACAGACATCCTTGGCACCCTACTGAAGAGCATAACAGCTACCATGACCTTTCTTCCTCAGTCAAATCTCCCAGGCTGCAAAGGAAATCCACTGCTTCTCAACCACTCTTCAGGAGATTTATTTACCTTTCCGTTGGGACTTTTCTTGTTAGCTGGGTACAAAAAGATCCCTCCGTAGACCAGGGTGCGGTGAACATCTGCCACCATGGAGCCCACGTACCTGGCACCGTAGGGGGCTGAGTTGTCCTACAAGGTTAAGACCAGCAATAGTTAGGGTTACAGAAGAGAGAGCTCTCTTCATGTCCTCTATGCTTATTTGATTCAACAGTCAAACAGAGCATCATCAAGGTGTGCGTTTGGGGCTGTGCTAGGAAATGGGATGAAAATTCTGTCCCCAAGCAGCAGAAAATGGAATCATGGAGACAGTCTCTTACACTTTACAATAACTCAAATTACCTGAGGAGGCCCTAAGGAGGGTGTGGTGGATTCAGGCTCGGGGTGGGGCAGGCATTTAGCAGGACCCTGAAGGAGAAGAAAGATTTTGCAGAGCTAAGGAGAGGGGGCAAGGGTGGGGTTTTCGTCTCTGCAGGAGCAGGAACTGCCCAGCCAAAGGTGGGGCAACTAGAGAAGCACCTGCAGTCCGCCTTGGGCCCTGGGAGGAGCCTGGTGCAGCTGCGGGCAGGAAGGGATCTCTAGGGAAAGGTGGAAGGAGACATAATAAGGCTGGAGAGAGAGCCTGGGGCCAGCTTGGAGGGCCCTGAATGCCAAACCAACAACATCTGGGCTTCTTCCTCAGAACACAGCAGCCTTCCATGGCATTAAGCAAGAGTGAAAATGAGTGAGGCCCGGTGGGGCTCCCAGGCATGGAGGCCCTTTTGACCCCCGTTTCTTGTAGGCAAGACTCCAGCCTCCATGACCTTCCCTGAGTTCCAAAGGGCAGATTTAAACAGTTGCTAATCAAGGGAGAAACGGCTAAAAACCCACCTGAGGCAAGATTAAAGGGACCCGAGAAGCTGGTCAAGATTAGGAAACCACCTGAGACGAGATGAAGGCGGGCAGGCCCTGCTCACACCCTAATCTTGTCAGAGACCCCAGCCTCGAACCACTGTTATATAACCCTCATCAAATCCTCCCAGGGTGGGACATATAGTTTTCTTTCTTTCTTTTTCTTTCTTTTTTCTATAAAACTTTTTAAAAAATATTTATTTATGTATTTATTTATTCTAGCTGCGCCGGGTCTTAGTTGCAACATGCGGGATCTTCACTGTGGCATGCAGGATCTAGTTCCCTGACCAGGGATTGAACCCGGGCCCCCTGTATTGGAAGCGCAGAGTCTTACCCGCTGGACAACCAGGGAAGTCCCTGGGACACACAGTTTTCGAGGGCAGGAGCCCAGTGTGTCCCCCTTTGACTGGCAAAGCAATAAAGCTATCCTTTTCTACTTCACCCAAAACTCTGTCTCCGAGATTTGCTTCGGCACCGGTGTGTACAGAGAGGCCGAGCTTTCAGTAACAAGAGTAGGACAAGATTGGATATTCCTACATAGAACCGTCTCTACAAACAGCCATTTCTTCTCCTCGTGTTCAGTGATGTGTAACCTCTTTAGAGAGATGCCACGATGGCTGCTCTCAGTCTAGAGGTGACTGATAGAAATCCTTCAGGTGCCACAGGGCTGGGGCCTGGGCTGCAAGGACCACGTTTCGTACCAACTGGGATCAGGGACCCCAGCAGTGAAGCATGTTTTACTGCCATGACTTCATTCATCTGACGGACTTTACAGTCCTGATTTTCTTCTGCCAAGAGAAAGTGGCAAAGGGGTTGCCGTCTCAGGGCAGAGGTTCCGGTCCCCAGCACAGTGGAATCCACCCGCTTCTGTCCCTGCCGCCTTTCTCTCCAGGGTAGATCATGAATCAACACATAACTCAGGGGCCCTCCCCCAACCCCGACCCCGCAGCCCTCACGTACTGGGGGGAACTTCTTCCTCTGGACATACTCCGCGACAGCAGGGTCGAAGTCCTTGGTGTAGCCCTCATTGAGGCTGTAGATGTTCCCTTTCTTTTTGATCTTCACATCCCTGTCCACCAAGATGAACTCTCCAATGGCCTGTGAAACAGGAAGGAAAGGTGGAGCCGTGACATCTCCTTCAGGCCTGTGGGAGGGGGTGGCGTGAGGCCTGAGGTCACGTGTGTCCTTCAGCACAAAGAGCTTGGTTTTTATCTTTTTGTTTTTTCAACTGACGTATAATTGACATAGCATTATGTTACTCTCAGGTGTACAACATAATGATTCAATATTTGTAACATTGTGAAATGATTTCATTGTGAAATGATTTCTCCTTGGCCTGGGACACCCATGCCTTTGGGAAAAAAAAAAAATTGGTGCAGACAGGAGGTAGGATATCAGGAGAGATGGGCAGCTGAGTTACACCAAAGTGTTCATGGCTGCTCTTAGCTTTCCATTTGTTCGTTTCTATCTTGATGTCACTTTCCCCGAGCACCGTGAGTTTCGATTCACAGCATATATAGCTTCCGGTGCCTTTGCTCACTGATCTACAGAGTGCTTCTCAGAACTCAGCCTCCCACGAAGTCCCAGTGCTAAGCTGATGCCTTTAAGGCTTAGGTTCTTCAAAGGAGATTCGAGCTTTGGAGCAAGGTGTCACATAACTCCTATAGCTCTGGACTGAGGACTGTTTGGGGCTCCTACGCGTCCCTGATAAGAGAGTGATTGAGGCTCCGCCCATCTGGGGAGGAGACAGAGTTAAGAAGGGAGGTCCCACCTTGGACACCTCTCTCCCCAGCCACTTATTCCCATAGCAAAGCTTGGTTTCTGTTGGAAGTAGAGAGGAAGTGGGGGAGGGAGAGAGGAGGGTAGGGGGAGAAAAGAGACTAGAATTAACAGTGGTCACTGAAAGGTGTCACTGTGAGTGATTCTTTTCTTTTTTTCTTTTATGGTTTTTTTGGTAAAAGTCTGGAAAATGAAGGCATCACACAACAGGTGCTCATGAAGCCATGCTTTGCGGGCACCCCGCCCTGTACCTGGCCAGAACATCCTAGCTGTGAAGGAGGTTAGTCTCTTGTATGGGAGAAAGAGACTGAAAAGCTTTTCAAACCTTAAAGCCTGCTAGAAATGCAAATAAAGCTGCTGTGGTCTTCTTAGCGGAAGCTGTCAGCCAAAATGAAAAGAAAGCACTAGGTTGACCCCTACCCTGCAGGCATTCATCAGATCTGGGAGGTCAGCCAGCAGGGGGTAGCGCAGCCTCCAAACACTGAGTGGCCATTAAGTGTGAGGTGGACAAAAGACTATCAAACACACAGAGACTTACTCCCCGACACAAGGTCTGCAATCTGGAAATAAGAAGAGGTTTCATGTTTTCCACACATCCATAAACTGAAAGGTAACAGAGAAGTTACCAGAAGAATGTCTGAGGAAGCGGTAAACGCCTGCTGAGAGGATAAACCCAAAACATCAGTGATTTCGGAAACTGTACCCTGGGCTCAGAGTGAACTTCGCTCGGGTTCTGCCACCACTTTACCCTGAAATCACCTCCTTTGGAGGCTTAAACTTGTGCTGTTTCCCTACCCTTGTTGATTTATTAAGCTCGGGTGCTTCCAAGGAGGCAAAGTCCAGCTGTGCAAGCGTGCGGGAGACAAAGGCAGCCTACGTTCCGATTTCTCCCACCCGCCACCCACAAACCTCGAGGCCCCACCACCAGCAACCGGCCCCTCCCAGGATTCTAGCAGCTGACCGTACCTGGTGTTCGGTCTGTCAGCAAAAAGCACCAAATAAATAGTTTCACTAATGTCATCTGAGGACATTTCTAAAACTGAAAGGTATCTATAACCTCAGTTCTTTTTCCCTTGGGACACTGGACCCAATGCACAATGAATGTGCCGACCTACGGAAGATGATTCTGTGGAGTTCATTTCAATGGTGGGTTTAGTTATGCCAAATATGTAAAGAGATTTCTTTGCTCAATTCATCTGCTCTGTCGAAACTGTCATCTAACAGAATAAATAAAGAAGTCCAATTAATACACATGTGGAAGAAATTATCCACAAATTAAAAATTGTTAATGAATATTTTTCATGGCACCTTGGGCTCCTCTCCGTGAGGAATTTGTTTCGTTTTTTGTTTTCTGGCCGAACCACGTGGCTTGTGGGATCTTAGTCTTGTCAGGGACTGAACCTGGGGCCCAGCAGTGAAAGCGCTGAGTCCTAACCACTGGACCACCAGGGAGCTCCCGAGGGTGTTTTTCTCTATAAGTTGGACAGACTAAGGAATTATCTTCATTTCCTTCTTTATTTTCACTTCCTTGAGTTCGTCAAAGCCTTTCAAAACCACAAGGGTTCACTGAAGGTTTGCGTGCACGTGCACATCAAATGAATTTCGGAGCTAATTTTGAAGAAATGAGGTGGTCCACTGCTTCAGCCGGGACACCCATTCACCTCAGGAAAATAAGCTAGTAATGGATAGCGTGGGTGGCAAACAGACCATCTACGGGCCCCATCTGGTCCACAAACGTGTTTTAATTGGCTAGCACAGTGTTTTACACATCCAGAAACATTACATTTTCTAAAAATCCAGTGTTTCTTGAAACATTGGAAGCCTTGGCAAGACTTAGCCTCTATTCCCAAGGAGTAACAACTGACAGACCTCCCCAGTTCCCCAGTGCCCCGCCACTGCCCTGCCACCACCCTGACCATCCTTTCCCAGCACACCCCACTCATCTGTGTGGCCTGCTCAGCCCAGTGGGCATCTGAGTCAGCTGAGTCACGTCCACTCTAAAGAATTCATCGTGGAAGAAAGACTCCTTATGCTCTGGACAGACACCATTTCTCACCTCGATAATCTTCTCATGGTGGTCCCTCCATCTCCCTTCCCCCCTTCCCCAACCCATCATCTCTGCCCCTTCACGGGCCTCATCTTCCACCTCTAGGTACTGCCTCTCCCCCAACACACACACACAATAAACACTCACTCACAGCCACCAGCGAAGCACCCAGCTTCCCCTGGGGTCTCTCACCGGGTCCAGCATGAAGCCGTTGACTCCATTCGCCGTGGCCAGGACCAACATGGTGGCACTGCCGTAGAGTGCATAGCCAGCAGCCACCAGGTTCCGGCCGGGCTGCAGTGCATCCTTCTCAGAAGGGTCATCCGTTGAAATCTAGGACGAGAAAGAAAACACAACACGTTTTTTGTTGTGTTCTGTTTTGTGGTTCTTTTTTGCAGTTCATCCATTAGCAAGATGCATTATCAAGGTGCTCTCGTAATGAAATAGGGCATCTTCCCAGAGAGGCCTTCCTCCTCACATCAGTAATATCCTGATTATATTACCACAGCGGCCTTCCCACCAAACCCCAAATTTCGTGCATCTGGATCCTTCTTTCCAATCAGGGTCCTCCTCCAATTTTACTAATTTGATATTCCCTCATCTCTCCATTATCACTCTCAAAAAAAGAGCATGCCTCCTTGCCAGCTCCTACTAATTTAATCTTATTACAGTCATCAATGTCTTTCCCCTGCCTACTCTATCTTTATTTAAACAAATTAAAACTGGGCTGCAGGGCTTCAAGTCTGGTAGGGAAATCAATTTCATGAGCTCCTGCCAGTTGCAGCACATACTCCAGTGAGCAGTGTGGTCCATACTCACACACCAAAGAAAGTCTCAGAAATACGGCAACTGAGAATCTCTCTCCAGAGTTGTTACGGTGTAGGGCAAATGCTTTCCCTTTTTTTGACCATGACCCACAGTAAACAAAAAATACATTTTGCATCACAAACCAGTACCAACACACGTGCACCCGCACACACAACTACAAAAATTTAATGAAACAATACTTACATTTAGAACATGACATGTACTCTAATCTTTTCTTTGTTTTTTATTAAAAACACAGCCCACTGGGTCTTGTGACTGTTTGTTCCCTAATACTAAGGAAAGGAAAAACTTAAGGGCATGGCTCCTAATCAATGATTACTAACTGATAATTACCTTCTTAACACTTGACAATTGGCTTCTATGGTTCTCAAAACAGCCTCAAACAAATCTTTCAGCTTGAATATTCTCTACTTGAATTTAAACAGAAGTGAAAATGGGCAGTTTCTGCCAATTTCATTTATTCTCTCCCCAACCACAGATTCCAGGGGCTGAGAATAAGTAAGGGCATCTATCTATATCATGATACCAGAGATGGAGGTCATCTCAGCAAAAACATTCCTGGTATGGGACTTCCCTGGTGGTCCAGTGGGTAAGACTCCATGCTCCCAATGCAGGAGGTCTGGGTTAGACCCCTGGTCAGGGAACTAGATCCCTCATGCATGCTGCAACTAAGAGTTCGCATGCTGCAATTAATAGTCCACATGCCGCAGCTAAAGATCTCACGTGTCACAACTAAGACCCAGTGCAGCCTAAATAAATAAATATTTTTAAAAAGAAATACATTCCTGGTAATTTCTTCCTATAACTTTTGAAAGTGTGGTCCAGAGACCATGTACATCAGAATCACTTGAGATGCTTATTTAAAACGCAATTCTGGGGCTGCAGCCTTGACTTACTAAGTCAGACTTTCTAAGGTGAGCCCTGGGAGTCTGTATTTTACCGTGCACCATAGCTGACTCTTGCACTGAAGCTTAAGAACTACTCATGTAAAAGGAAATGTCACAAAAGCCATTTCTCTCTTTTTTTCCTCTTGTCTCCAATCTTTGTGTTTAACAGTTTTCATCTAGGTGGTTGGTTGCTTGCTTGGCTGGTTGCGTTGGGTCAAATTATTTAATTTAGTTTGGTTTGTATTCACAGGGTAGTGCAGTGCAGTTAAACACAGACTAAACACAGTATCAGAAATTTGAGTTGTTTCTCAAACTCCAAATTTTGCCAGTGTACAACCTTGAAAAAGGAACCAGCTTCCTTCAAAGCCAGTGACACAGTGGGAGGAAAACAGTCAGGCTCTAACCGCTTCCTCTGTCATAACTACTTAACCCTGAAAGCGCAGCACAAAATAAGACAAAGACAACATGTAAATAAGTAAGTTGACTGGAAGCCCCTAGGCTTGGAGGAGTCAGTTCTCCACCAAGAAAAGTCCCCCAGAGATTCATCTCATCCAGAACCACCCATGTCTGTCTGTGGCACAAGGATGAACAGCCTTTCTCTGAAACACTGTCACCAAATAATCTCAGCCTTCAACTTCCTTGCATGGAATAAGAAATGGTAACATTATCTATGATCCATATACTCAAAAGAAAGACAAAATAATTCCATCTAGTCATTAATTTGGAGGAATACTTTTCTACCCCGTCCCCCTTTCTAATGCATGAATTCCCTCCTCCAAACCCTCAGCAATGAATGCCTTTGTTCCAAGGGAATCCATTACAGTCTCATGTGGATGTTCATGGACCAATGTGCAGAAAGCACGTGACAAAATTAAAAAGCGTCGGGACCCTACCTTTACTTAGCCCAGGCCACCACCTGCTGTAGGTGTTGCTCTGTTTTAATCCACGTCACTCCATATAGAGTACGAAAGACACCATGGATTCTGGAGACTTGAGGTGGTGGAGGAGAAAGTCAGGCAGAAGTGGGGTGGGGCTGTCCTATCATCAGATGGTCTTCCCTCAGAGCGGCAGCCAAACCCTCCCTAGAAGGTCTCATAGGGCATATGGCAGAGTCTCCAGTAACTCAGCCAATATTGTTCACCTACTATTGTACCAGGCTGCCTAGCAGACAAAAAAATATATAAGAGAAGGTCCCTGCTCTCAAGGCATTTATAATCTGCAGTGAACATCCATTGATTTTGCCTGGCCAGCACCCATCACCCTTCTGCTGATAAATGCACCTTAACCTTCCTCAAAATACTACCCCCCTGGCCCTCAGCTCCAGGAGTGAGCACATGACCCTGGTCTGGCCAATCAGATCACTGCATGCCTCAGGCCATAGTGATGGGTTGAGAGATGGACACGTGACCTAAAGCCAAGACAATCAGGGCCAATGAGATGATATTCTTGTTGGAATTGTTGGAAAAGAGGTTTGCATCTTCTGTTTGATTTGCTGAAAGGATTGGATGTGGGCCCAGACCTACTGGGAGCCATTTTGCCACCAGAGAGGAGGGAGCAATAGAGACGGAGAGGAAGTGTGTCCCGTTTATGTCATCTGAGTCCTTGAATGCAGCTGTACTACCCACTGGACTCTCTAGTTAACATGAACCAATAATTTTCCTTTCCTTTCCTCCCTCCTTTCTTTCCTCCCTCCCTCCCTCCTTTCCTTCCTCAAGCTAGTTTGACTTGTGATACTCTCTGTTGAATCTTAATACAAAAAAACAAGACAAGTAATATTAATAGCTACCATTTATAGAGCACTTTTTATGTGCCAGGCACTATTTTCATTGCCGTTATGCTTAATTTTCAGTATCTCCCCTTTATGGATACGGAAACAAGAGGTTACCTTGCCCAAGGTCCCACAGAGCTAGTAAGCATCAATGTCAGGAAACCACACTCCATATGGCTATTACATCTCCCTGTGCCCAGTTAAGGGAAGTGAATTGGATTCTGAAGCTTCTAGAGCACTTTTGAAACTCTGCTTTTAGTCGTGGGGACTGGATATTTTTAAAGGGTGTTGAAAATTAGAATGGTATCCAATAGAGGGTGACCACACCAGAGAGGTCGAAAAACCATCTCACATGAAAGATATTCAACTTTAAGAAGATTTAAAAGAAGGGGAGGGGAAGGCAGAAAAGCCATTTCCAAGCATGTAAAAGAGTCTTATTTTCTGATGCTCTAAAAGGCCATATGAGCAACAGGGAGACAGATTTTGACCCAATATTTGGACAAACACTCTAGAATTCTACCTTTTCTGAATGTCTCCAGCCAGAGGTGGGGTGACCCTTCCGAAGGTGCTGTGGCAGGAACTTCGTAGAAACACTGGACCACAGGCCCTAAGAGATCCCTTTGGAGCCTATTTTCAGGCACCATGTGGGCAAGACCAGATCACTGTTTCCGAGTTCCAGTTACCAACTAATGTTATGCCACTGAGCGGCTGCACCAGGGAGCTGAACTCCAGCCCAGATCCAGCTCTACGGAAAGCAGGAAAGGTCTCCGTTAAAGCATCAGACGGTCAATATTTATGCCCCATAAATCCTCAAACAATCAATAAGCCTTTTGAAAACTGAAGTGACTTAAAGGGAATGTGACACTCATCACCTCTTTCGGTCTTTTAAGAGAGTCACTTCAGGTCTATTGAGAAGAGTGTGGAGACTCATTGTTGAGTTGTTCTAGCATTTGTAATTCGAGTTGCTGTTGCAGGCGGTTTTGATTTTTTTTTTTAGTTGATAGCCAGTGTCGGTTTTCTAGGTTTTTTTTCCCTTAAAAAGGGTCTTTATTTGGGGGGTTAAGGTGGAAACTGGGGCTGGCAAACATTAGTGTTGCTTTAGCTCTGGTTGAGTCATTACCAGAAGTCTTCCTCCACATGAAGAATTTTGCTGCAAAGTTCTCTTGCTATACTATATAGATCTGATAACTTGCAGGTAAAATTACATGCCTCCTTGTCTATAACAAGAATGGGATGTTTCATGGTATGACTTGGAAAAGATTAATTACTTTGTCTTTGTCTTTCTGGTATGAGTATTAGAACTTTCAGTTACTCACACTGATCCGCCTCCCGGCCAAGACAAACACAAGATACATTTCAATGAGGAAAGAGAATTGTCCCATTGCGGTCCTACTTCCCATGTTTGAAAGGAGATTATGTGCAATAGTAGACAACAAGTCACTTTGAAAAACAAAGCACAAATTGCGGTCTCGCTTCGTAAGTTATGGCCTCTGTATCCCAGAATAGGAAAGTTGGAGGAACCTCAGAGGTTGGCTGAACTAGCCACCTCGTCCATTAAGATGAAGGAAAGGGATCAGCCTCAAAGGCATCTGTGAGGTTTTATTTCTAAAATAAACAAGAAGGCTGAAGCCAAGATGACATATTTTAGATTTCATCATTTTTTATGATGGGCCCGTGGCCATTCATTCTATTTTCACTTGTATATATTTGAATGCACTTCCACCAAACCGCCCCCCTCCACCCCCAAACACACACACACACACACTTAAAGTAAGAGAAGGGAAGAGAGACTTTTGAGGTAGAGTTACCTGCTTAGGTCACCCAAGTAGAAAAGACCCAGGGCAGGAGCCTGGATCCCCTCACTGTACCAGTGTGCTTTCTATAATTTATAGCAGAGTCAGCAAACTTTTTCCATAAACCAACAGATAGTAAATATTCTAGGCTCTACTGTCACACGGTCTTTATCAAAATCACTTAACCCTGCCTGTGCAGTGCAAAATCAGCCAGAGGCAACATAGTAAACAAGTGAGCTGACCATATAGCATTAAAACTTTATGGACAGTGAAAATTAAATTTCAAATAAATGTCACAGGTCATGAAATATTATTCTTTAGATTTTCTTTTTAGCCATTCAAAAATTCAAAAGAGTTATTTTTTGCTCACAGGCCATAACAATCAGGCAATGAGCTGGATTTGGCCCAGGGAGACCATAGTTTGCAGACCCCTGATTTAGAGGATTTAAAGGACAATTTTGATATAAGTACTCTCGATTGTTGTCACACTCTCACAGTTCTCAGTTCACATAGTTACATCATTGCAGCTACCCTACACTGTCTCTTTTGTTTTTAATTTTATTTTCTGTCACAAAAGGAAGCAAGGTACAGTTAAAAGAGTGAAATATCTTTCTCTTCCCACCACCTTTAACTACATTTTCTTTTAACAACCTAATAGATTTTCACTATGCCGTTAAGGCAGAGCTTAAAAAGTCAGAACTTGACATATAAACCTATTTCAAGCCTCACAAGGTTTCACGATGTACATTCTGGCTGTGCCACCAATAGTGAAACAGGACTGGATGTTCAACCTTAACTCTCCTTTTGGTCCCAAACCAGGAGCTTGATCCATGACATTTTACCTTTCTGTAGATGCCAAAGATGGTTCCAATGGATACAAGGCAGTCGATGTTGGAAGATCCGTCAAGAGGATCAAAACAGACCACATATTTACCCTGAGCAAAAAAAAAAAAGAAGACACAACTTTACACTTAAAATGAACACATTGGGACTTCCCTGGCGGCGCCGTGGTTAAGAATCCGCCTGCCAATGCAGGGGACATGGGTTTGATCCCCGGTCCGGGAAGATCCCACATGCCATGGAGCAACTAAGCCTGTGCGCCACAACTACTGAGCCTGTGTGCTGCAACTACTGAAGTCCGCGCGCCTAGAGCCCATGCTCCGCTACAAGCAAAGCCACCGCAATGAGGAGCCCGTGCACTGCAACGAAGAGCAGCCACTGCTCGCTGCAACTAGAGAAAGCCTGCGCACAGCAACAGAGACCCAATGCAGCCAGAAAAGAAAAAAAAAAAAAAAAGAACACATTGTAACGAAATAAAGAGTATACACTAAGGGGTTAAAAGAGGGAATCTAGGCGAAAATTCAAGAAATGTGTCATATTTATACTCTGTCAGGGAAGGTATGAGGTGGTATACAGAGTGAAAATAACAACAAGAAATATATATCAAAAGATCATTAGGCAGAGGAAACACAACTTAGAATAGGAGGCATAGATATAGATGAAGGCGAGGAATACAGATAATTAAGTAAGAATTTCCTATATCATTGATTTGAATGAATCATAATTTTGGTTGGAGTTTCCTGGCAGTCAAAGGAAGAAGAGAAACAAAACTTTATTCATAGGGCAAAACACAATATCTCAGGTGAAGCAAAGACAACATTAAGATCTCTAAGAGGGCTTCCTTGGTGGCCTGGTGGTTGGGAGTCCGCCTGCCGATGTAGGGGACGCGGGTTCGTGCCTTGGTCCGGGAGGGTCCCACGTGCCGCGGGGCGGCTGGGCCCGTGAGCCGCGGCCGCTGGGCCTGCGCGTCCGGAGCCTGCTCCGCAATGGGAGGGGCCGCAGCGGTGAGAGGCCGGCGTACCGCAAAAAGAAAAAGGAAAAGATCTCTAAGAATATTTTCATGCAGTTCTTATAGATGATACTTGGGGTTACAGTGCACAGAGTTCTCAACCATATCCCTACTGTAATTCCCAAAGGAAATAACCCTCAGCTGTTGTAGGACTACTAAAGACTAATTCTTTGGATAGGATTTTCAGGGGTATGTGGGAGCTGGCTGGAGTCAGCTCTCAAGGGTCAATGGTGCACATCTCTTCCCAGCTCTGTTTTCAGTGATGTCATGTTGGTAGCTCAAAATCAACTCTGGGGGACCATTTGCACAGTTGAAAGTGGCAAGTGCTACAAATCAGAGGGTTTTTTTTCTAATAGAGAGCCAGCTTACCAGCACACCACTGGAGATTTTCCACCTCCAAATTAGCCACTTTAAGAGGTGGTTGTTAAATTTCTGCATCAAATTAAGGCAATTCTTTGATTCCCTGACCGCTTGCTCTTAACAAATCACCTTGGTTGACGCAGGAGAAACTGTCATCAGGAAAACAGGAACACGCTTACCACGAAGGCACACTGTACTCAGAGAAGTTGGGCAGACCCATAGAGAATACTAAACAACAAATTCAATCCACGTGCCTAAAACTGCCAAGTACCTTCAGAAGCCCAGCAGAGAACAACATGAACTTTGAATCTGACACGTAGTGTATTTTAAGAATGATGTAGGGCTTCCCTGGTGGCGCAGTGGTTGAGAGTCCACCTGCCGATGCAGGGGACACGGGTTCGTGCCCCGGTCCGGGAAGATCCCACATGCCGCGGAGCGGCTGGGCCCGTGAACCATGGCTGCTGAGCCTGCGCGTCCAGAGCCTGTGCTCCGCAGCGGGAGAGGCCACAGCAGTGAGAGGCCCGTGTACCGCAAAAAAAAAAAAAAAAAAAAAAAAAAAGAATGATGTAAAACAAGTTAATCAGATGTGGCTCCCCATCCCTCTTATAAAGGTCAGACTGGATATCAGGCAGTCTCTTTAAATTCATCTTCTGATTGATTTTCTTCTCATCCTACTCCTTCATGTCCCCAGTTCATCTCAAACAGGGAAAGATAGTAACCCATCTCAAATGGGGTTTTTTTTGTTATTATTATTACATGATTTTTGCTGTTCAGTGAAAGCTGGATATACTCTTTCATTCACTTTTTCAACAATAATTTTTTGTTGATCCCCTACAATGTTGTGCTAGAGGCTGGGATACAGAGAAGAATATAATTCATTCTCTACCCTCAAGAAGCAATCAGACCGTAACTGAGCAGGACCCTACAGGGCTTTCTTAAGACAGATTCCCCCCACCCCAATGTCCTCTGCCTGCTTCTTGTCTGTAGAAAAACATTAGCCAAAGAATAAGTTTAACCAGAGAAGTGAGAAAATGAAAAAACAAAGGAAAACAATCAAATAAGACAAAATAATAATAGTTTAGTCATTAAACAAACTCAGGAACCTTTAGTTCCTCCTCATGGGGTATAGATAATATTCTGAGCCATATCCTTTAAGCTGTTTTGCAGATACTGAATTCCCCACAGGTGGAAGAAGTTAACTACATGATGACCAGACTAGAAATGACAAAAGCTCCTCCATCTTACACAGTTCTTTTTAAGAACTGGCCTCAAGGAGATGGGAACAAACTGACCCTGGAGTTGAAGATGAGCTGTACTTAAAAACAATCAAGATGACACTGATCAGACCACCACATGGCCAATTTCAAGATGATTATCAGAGCTAACTGTGCTGTTCTGCATGTAGCCCCCTCCCTCTGCTTATACACCCCTGAAACTCCCCTTTAAAAACTCTTGCCCCCAGATCGGCAACAGGGAGTTGGTTCTTTGGGACGTGAGTCTACCTTCTCCCCAGGATTGCTGGCTGCCTCAATAAGGTTATCTTTCCTTTTACCCAACACTTGTCTCTCAGTATTGGATGCTTGAGCATCCTGAGTTCGGTAACAAGATTAATAGGATTCCAATGCATGAATCACTGATATGAACAGCTTAGATTGGCAGGAAGGTTGGTTATGAAGGTTGGGAATTGGGTGGATGGAAGGACGTAGTTAACAGAGCCAGACTGTGAAGAGCCTTGAACATGACAATAAAAAGTTAGAAGTGGAGATGAGTATGAGTATATTTGAGTCTCTCCCATGTATGAGCATGCGGGAGAGATGATAACGGCATGGACTGTGGTGGAAGTGTAGATAGGAGAGGACAGTTTGAGGTATGGCAGTGAAGTGGAATCTGTGAACTGATGACTGATGGTTCAGGAGGGATCTAGGCTGTGTCTTAGGAATCCAGCTTGGCTGAACAAGTGGAGTCCTTTATGAAGCCAGAAAGAAAAATGATTACATTAAAATCCTCAATAGTGTAGCAGACCCACCCTATTCTCAGGTTCTACTATTATGGCGTGTTTATCTTCTTCCGACACAAGAACACAGGTAGCAAAAGATGACTTTAACACATTAATAACCAGGTCATTGGAGAGGACATCCAGCTTCTTCACCTGATCACCCGTCACGTTGGTAGAGCCAGCAATTCCATAGCTACAGGGAAGAAAAGATACAAAAGTATAAGCCATGACCACCAGACTATGTCAATGCATCTATAAACTCACTCAAAGAGGGCATTTGGTAAGATTTAGAAGAAAGGAAAGGAGACACATGGTTTGGGAGAAATAGAATGAGAAAGGTGGTCATCCATCTGGATTGGCTCCTGGAGGGAAGGAGATATTGTCATTCACCTGTCCAGTGCCTATCATGGTACCCAGCACACCTTTGTGGTTAAATCGATGTTTCTCAAGCTTTTTTTTCATTATGGCCCCTAAAGAGGTTTTTTTCCCCTAACACACTCCCCCATGAAATTTTAATATTGCAGATAAAGTGTGTATCTCTTTATGCACCGTATGTACATATATTTCACACCCAAAAAGATTGATTTTTTTTCACCTGCCCCAAGAACCAATTTTCACTCCCAAATACACAAGCTAATGCATAATGAATCAGTTGACAGACACAGCAAGCAAAGAAACCTTCTGGGTGGGAAGGAGCCTGAGAGGGAAACTAAGCCAAGGGATCTATGGTTTTATAGCTGATGAGACCCTAAAAGAAAAGAAATATTGACAGATCCCACTACCCCATTTTATGGAGGAGGATGCTCACTCCAAGACACCAATGGGCTTCTCTAAACTGGAGCAGCAGAGCAGAGGTGAGAAGCTCACTTTGACTTTCAAGCCAGGCCTCTCCTAATGGCACCTCACTGCCTCTGGCAGGAGTCCTAGGGGCTGAAGGGATTGGGAAGTCTGGAGTCCTTATTTTATTTTCAAGGTATCTGCAAGTCAGTAATTGTGGAGCTTCCAGAATCCAAGTGGCTGGTCCAAAATGGAGCCTAGTTTGTTAGAATGAAGGAAGAGGTGGGTTGTCATAGCCTGGGGTTGAGGAAGAACACTGAAAGGAGGGGAAATGTTTTAGAAGGAGGATGCACTGAACCAGGTAAGAGACTGGATGTGGGAAGGGAAAGAGTAGGAGCATTGAAGATCCCACCAAGCAGCTGAGAATGGGAGAGAAGGGGTACCATGGCGCCCTTCGCTGAGATAGCTGGGAGCACTTGCCTGGGGACTGATTGTCATGGCATTCACTGCTCAACTCCTGAAAATGCATTTTCTCTAAACATAACTTGCATGTCTCTTGCCGGACAAAACTGAGCCAACACCAGAAACTGTCTGAACCCAAACGGTTCGCCTGGCCTGACTCTCCAGGAGGTAACTCCAGTTAGCATCAAGCCCATTCTCCGGTGTTGCCTCTTTCAGCATCGTTCCCTCGCCCACCTGGAAAACAGCGTCTTGTCCCTCCAGCCCTCCTCCCACTTCTTTTCATCATGTCACTCCTGTTTCATGAGTAGAAGACCAAGGGATCTATCAGACTTGCAGCTGGGTTTTCCCTTCTCTTTCCACATAGTCTCTTTCTCATTTCAATTGTTGAGGCCGACACTGATGAAGAAAGAAGGCAGCCGAATTCCGGATGGAACTAGGGCTTGGCAGGGGCCAACATCGCAATGGCCTGCATCTTCCTCAGTGGCCCTGCTGGCACCCACTGGCTCTCCTTCCTAGCCCGACACTTCCACCATTAAAGTCACTACTGACTTCAGGAGGGTGAATAACGCTGATGGAAAAGAACATGGGCTTCACGGCAGAGACCTGGCTCAGCCCTCAGCTCTGCAAGTCCCCTGCTCTCTCCGAGTCCTCCTTCTCAATCATGACCATGGAGGGTAATGATGCTTCATGGGGCTGTTGGAGGATTATACACTTATCACACATACACAAAGGGTTTAGCACAGCCCTTCACGCCTCATGTTAAGCCCCTTGTTTGGTCGCTAAAGGAAGCACTCATTAGGGATCTGCAATACTGTGGGAGGGTCAAGATCCCCCAGGCTTCATCATCTTCGTGTTGGCATGGTTGTTTAATCTGTACTTCCATGAGGATGAGGACAGAGGGTATGTTTTCCCCCACTGTGTCCCAACTTCCAGCACACAGTAGGCCCTCTAGCAATACTTGCTGAAAAGCATCCGCTGAAGAGAAGGGAAACCCAAGCCTGAAGGAATAAGTATAGGAGCGGCACCTTGGCGTTTGCAGGAAGCCACTGGCACAGTCCCCAGAGGGACCGGCCTATGGGGACAGTTCCAGGGAGGCCTGGGAGGCTGGGACAGCTGGACAAGGCACTGAGGCAGGCATGGGAAAAGCCTACTTTACACTTTGCTCTGGGTATCTGGCTCAGCGAGAGAGGTGAAGAACAGTCAGGCCTCAGTTCCTCTTACTCAAAAGCTTCCTAGAGGCCTGTGTGAGATCATTTATTCCACAAATATCTATTGTCCCCACTGTGCTGAGTGCTGGGGTTACAGTACTGAGCAAGATGGATGAGATCCCTGCCCTCATGGAGCTTATATTCTAGTGAGTGAGGCAAACAAGAAACACGCAAGGGCTTTTGAACGAATAAGATCATGTTGGATAGTGACGGGTGCGCTAACCAAACGAAACAAGATGCTGGGGTGGCAGGGCAAGGGCTTTACATGGCCAAGGAAGGTCTCACTGCAAAGGAGCAGTTCCAGCTGAAGGATACTTTGAATGGTTTTCAAACGAAAATGAAGCTATAACAAAGCCTTAAAAGAGCCCAAATAAGCCAGCCAGTAATGATTCCAAAGAACAGCTCTGGGTCAGTAATTTATCCAAAGGAACAGGGAATTTGTTTTTCACATATTTCCAAATGGGAGGAGTTACTCTGTGCACATTTATACAAGTAACTTTTTATTTATTTATTTATTTTTGCGGTACACGGGCCTCTCACCGCTGCCGCCCCTCCCGTTGCAGAGCGCAGGCTCAGCGGCCATGTCTCATGGGTCCAGCCGCTCCGCGGCATGTGGGATCTTCCCGGACCGGGGCACGAACCCGCGTCCCCTGCATCGGCAGGCGGACTCTCAACCACTGTGCCACCAGGGAAGCCCTATATAAGTACCTTTTTAAACCTCAAAGTCTTTTTCCCATGTGGTGGGCTACAAGAGGTTACAGTCAGCGTCAGATCAGCTGGATAGTCCAGCCAAGACCACCAGCCAGGTTCCTCACTGCTGTTCCAGGGTTCTGAGGTGGATCCTGCCCTTGGGTCACAGAGAGTGGCACCACCTGTCCACGGGGAGTCGGGAGGGGCCATATAACAGCTGCAGGATGAACACTGTAGGGGACACTCACCACACCAGAACCGAAATGGCCATCTTCATGGCCAAACCATGCAGACCACTGGATGGTTCCGCCTCCCTGCCTGGTTGGGTGGTCACCCCTCCTTCCTCCTCTTTACTTCCATGGAGGGTCCCTCCTCTGTTCTAACCAGAAGGACCTTTCCCCATCTATCCTCCAGTTGCTTGTGAAGCATAAAAAACATGGGGATAGATGATTCTGGGACCCTCAAACTCAAAATTCAGGCACTTTATAACTCTTCTAGGTCATCTTCTGGGAGGGTTTCCCTTGGTGAGACCTTGTGTTGGGAAAGTCTTCGAGAAGGCCCAGGAAAGTGATTCTAAGGTAGAAGCAGGATTCAGGAGAATGAATTCCCAGCTTGCCATGTCAATAGTGACAATATCTGAGTCTATACCCAATCATCTCAGATTCTGTACGTTGCACCTTAGCGCAGGAAGTTAGCCATGACACGAGGAGTTTCTCACACAGCCCTGTGTCATCCCGCCCAGGGATGATGAGGCAGGACTAGGCAAACGCTCAGTCAGGCTTCTCCCAAGATGCCTCAGGAGGGGCCCCCAGAAGGGAAGCAAGACCCCCGAGGGAACACATTCCATGGATCAATGAAAAGCCGGAAGCAGGAAAGGCTTCTACAACTTTGACAGAAGAAAAAAGCCCTGAGAAAATCCTCAAGGAACTAATTAGCCGAAGAGCAGTTTATTTTCTTCCTAAGTTTTCAGAAAATCCCTTAGAAACAATATTCTTCTGCATTCTGATCAGTCATCATTCCATCAAAGGCCCCAAAGGATAGAAGAAGAGCCTTTACTGTATAACCCGATGGGCACGCGCAGGAGCAGTGGGGAAAAGGCAGCATCATCAGGCACTTTCCTCCATGGGCTGGGACTCTAGACCCTGGGGTTCAAATCCCAGCTCTGTCACATGTTAACATCTCTGTGCAAATCTCTTAGCTTCTCTGATCTTTGGTAAAATGGGAATTTAGTGTATCTATGTCATAGTATGTAGAGAGGGGGAGTAAATGAGTTGACATAGGTAAAGGGCTTAGAACAGAGACTGGCATCAAGGTAGTGAACAAGAAATGGTATCATTCTCTTCCATCCCTAACTCCCCGCAGCAGTAATACAACCATGCTGAGAAGCCAGGTGGGTCCTGACAAGAACACAGCACCAGGGACCTGGGTTCAAATTCTGCCTTTCCTCTTACTGATTATACAACTTCCATCAAGTTGTCTCAGCTCCCTGATTGTTTCCAGGCTTTGTAAGGGTGAGGGCTACCACGTGATGCACCTGATTCATAGCAGACAATGGCAGCCATCATTGTTCTTAACGGAGCCCACAGATTGGTTGTACAGGTTGGTTGATGAAGGGGAGAGGAAATGACTTCTAAACAGTTTTTCAGGCAGCTTCTGGGAAGACAGGCAATGCGGAACAGTGTCACAGGTAACTAAGTGACAAGAAAAGAAAGTGCTCAAAGTTCACATTTGACTGAAGTCTCCCTGGGAATATTATTTCATTTGAGATGCTTATGATATGTCACTTCAATTTTATTCATATTAGTTGGCCCTGCAGCCCAAGTTGTTCAGGGCAGCACAGCATCCTGTAGTTTATGCTGTCAGGGTTTATGGCCCTGTGACTGTTTGTTTTTCAACCCCCAGAGACACAAAATTTCTCTTTCTGGAGTTTGGGGAGAAAAATCAATTTGAGAAGCTGCTGTCTGTAATATCTCTTCTTTTTGTTTTGTTTTTTTTTTTTTTGGCCACAACACAGGGCGAGTATTGTAATATCTCCTCTTATGCTTACTGTAAAAACCTCACTGAAAATTTGAAACAACTGTTAAGTCATTTTAATTCATATGATGGGAAACTCTTTAGAAGGATAGGTTAATTTGGCCAGTATTTTTAAATCCTTAGATATTTGGACTAAATATTAGCATGGTTTTTCAAATTTGCATACGGTTTCTACAGCCATTTCACAGCCATAAAGTCTGTAATTAATGATGGTCAGGGGAAAGGCTCCTTTAACATTTCTGAAGCAGATCCCTAGACACAAGGACCGGAGCCAGGGCCACACTTAGGGAAGAACTTTCGATGACTTCCTTGATTTGCTAACTAACTAGACCTTTTCCTTCTGATGTCAGCATGGCAGTGTAAAGCAGGCCACCCTTTAGATAACATGCACGAGAGCCAAGTGGAAGAGCTCATTTTTAGAAGAAAAAGGGACGCAGATTACTATTTAATCCTTATCACTGAAGTTGAAGGTAACATGACTTGTTACTGATTGATTCTGAAGTAAATGACCAACCATTCACCCACCCCAGAACATCCAAAGGTCGGATGAGAAATACAGGCCGCCCTCGGTATCCTGGGTTCTGCATCTGCGAACTTCCCCCCGTAGTTAGTTGAATCCGAGATCACGCAGGGCGGATGGTACGCAGCCATTTTACCTAAAGGACTTAAGCATGCGCGATTTTGGTATCTGTTGGGTGTTCTGGAACCAATCCCTGGTGGATACGTAGGGACGACTATACGTTGAAGAAGAGGTGTCAACCGGAGCAGCTTCAAAGGCCACAAGCCCCAAGGTTCGCTTGAGTTCATGCCAGCCCCACGTGAGCAAATAGGATGGTATGTGGCTGGCTCTGCTTTCGGTGTGGAAAGGAAGTTACAATTCCTTTTTGGTAACATGGAGATGATAATTCAAGAATATAAGATACCTATGATAAAATTTCCAGAAGTTTAAGATTGTAAACTCTGCAAACTTGAAGATAAGCTCAAGTATGTGTTAACTGACCTGTAATTCCAAAATTAAAACTGAAGTTATTTATTATTTTCTTCCACCAAACCACAGAAGTGACCTCATATTTATAAGAAAGTTTTCCCGATGTCACGTGAGCATGATGGGAAGTTTCCGGTAACCAATCTGAGGGAGCAAAGTCATCTTAATATATAATATTCTAGCCTGGAATATATCCCTGTTGAAATGCATGTGGGCAACTACTAAGGAATGAAAAGCAGGATATAGGCTGTTTTCTAGAAACAAAAAGCTTCAACCTAGGAAAACAATGATGACAGTATCAATTGAATGAACTCAGTTCCTCCGCATACAACCCTTTGAGGATTAAAAAAAAAGTTGTCTCCATCTTACAGGTGGGGAAGCTGAGGCTCAGAGATGTTACGTCAATTGCCTAAATCCTCACAGAAGTTAAATAGCAGAGGCAGGAATTTGAGCCCAGCTCCACCTCTCTCCAAAATGTGCTCTTAGGGCTTCCCTGGTGGCGCAGTGGTTAGGAGTCCACCTGCCGATGCAGGGGACACGGGTTCGTGCCCCGGTCCGGGAGGATCCCGCATGCCGCGGAGCGGCTGGGCCCGTGAGCCATGGCCGCTGAGCCTGCGCGTCCGGAGCCTGTGCTCCGCAACGGGAGAGGCCACAACAGTGAGAGGCCCGCGTACCGCAAAAAAAAAAAAAAAAAAAATGTGCTCTTAAAGCCTTGCATGTTCCCGTTCTGCTAAACCGGGTCCTAATTTTCTTCTCCTCTTCCTCTTGCCTGGGGGTGAATGTGCCAAAGCCCAGCGGCCTAATCTTCAGTCAGCTCTTCACACCCAAATTCCAGACTGTCGCACCTAACTGCAGCCTGGGCAACATCCCCAGCTGTATGGCCCTCTAACACCTCAAGTTCCGCATCACCAAAATGTCAGCACCATCTTCTTACCCTTCTCCAGCCTCTAAAACTCAGCTCCTCCTTTGGAATTCTGAGTTTTGGGGGGGTTCTTTGTTTTTTCATTTTTGTTTGTTTTTGTTATTTAATAGCACAGCCCTGCTCTCGGGATTCTTTGAGAAACTCCCTTGCTGTCCTTCTCCCCCATCCCCACCCAGACTTCTCCCAGGTCCTCCCCCTCTTTCCCTCTAATCCCCTAGCTCTGAATGCTGCTTTCCTCAGCTCTCCGGAGCCTCTTCAGTTGGTGTTCCACATGTCCTAGCTTTCTCTCTTTTAACTCTATACTTCCAGCCATAACTGCCCCAGATGAATCTCCATTCATTCCACCACCCCATTCAAAAACCTGTACTGGGCTTCCCTGGTGGCGCAGTGGTTGAGAGTCCGCCTGCCGATGCAGGGGACACGGGTTCGTGCCCTGGTCCGGGAAGATCCCACATGCCGCGGAGCGGCTGGGCCCGTGAGCCATGGCCGCTGAGCCTGCGCGTCCGGAGCCTGTGCTCCGCAACGGGAGAGGCCACAACAGTGAGAGGCCTGCATACAGCAAAAAAAAGAAAAGAAAGAAAAAAAACAAAACCTGTACCTCTCCCCTTTGCTTATCCCCCCAAATATAAAGTAATCACCCTTGCCATTTGATGTTCCCCCAATGCACCCACAATTTAACACCCGCAAATGCCCCACCACTACATTACTTGAAGGCTTCAGTCAAACTGAATGAGCAACTTTTCCAGCAACATCTTCCTACTTTGTACATTTCCTCACACGATGGCCCAGCCTAAAATGCTCTCCAGCCATGAAGCCCATGACCATCTTTTCCTGACCATTGCAAATGCCTATCTTGATACTCCACAGTCCTCTGCATCCACATCATATTTTTGGTACCTCTAGGAAAGTATCTTTCAGATCTCTATTGTTTTATAATGCTATACTTGTACTATTTTTCCTACAGCATAAGCTCTGTATCAGTCTCATCTCTCAGTCTCTTCTAGAACTAAAGAGACAGACAGAGAGAGAGAGAGCGAGCGAGCTCTCCAGGCTCTACGTTTAAACTCCTGATGTGTCCCTAATGAGGAGTCATGGCTGAGCTCCATAAACTGGTTCCGCAAGGCTCCTGCAATCTGCAATCATCTTGTCCCTCTGGCTAGATGCCCTTCTAGGGCAAGTCATCAGCACTAACAAGTTATTTGCAGGCATGCTGGCCTTTTCATCCAGGATATCGAAGTCATGAGTGTAATCTGGAGGCCTAGGTTAAGATCTTGTCTTATTGCCCCCTGCTCAACTACATGTGATACTGAGACAGTCAAACTTATTTTCCCACAGGAGTACTTAATGTCCTCCTCTGTCAGCCACCAACATGGCCATGCATCAACACCCATTTCACAGGTACAATGCTGTTGGAAATAGTCAAAGACCAGTGGCATGCCCAAACATATGGGAGATGTCAAATAGCTCATGACATGTCCATGCAGTGGAACACAATGCAGCAATTAAAAAGGAGGAGGTGGATTCACATGTCCTAACATTGAAGGATGTGGAATATATATATTGTTGAATAATGAAGGCAAACTGCAGAAGAATACATTAAGTGTGATTCCATTCTGTTTGCTATTTACAAAGAGTCATATGGAAATATGTATCCATGTATAAATTTATATTAATATAAAGAAGTATCTAGTATAACTGACTCACTTTGCTGTACACCCAAAAACTAACACAACACTGTAAATCAACTATACTCCAATTTTTAAAAAAAGACATAAAAAAAGAAGTATCTAGTAAAATAACCAGTAAATTATGAATAGTGGATACCCCAGGGAATGGGTAGAGGTGGGTTTCACTTTTCCCGTTGTGTTCTTCTGAGTGGTTTGAATGTTTGTTGAGTGCAACTTATTAAGGAATTTATAATTATAGCAACAACAATATTTTTTTAACCTGGTATTTACAGGTACCTAGTGTAAAAATATACATAATTTATATAGCCATCATTAACACCCTTTGTCCAGGTCCCACTATCAAAATCCCACTACCTAAGGTCCCACTATCTGACATTACTTAAAAGGTGGGAAAGATGCACCTCAAAGCAGATCTTGTGTTTCTGAGTCTCTTTGGGGTTGTGAAAGGTGCTGACACAGTTTAAAATAATACAAGAAATGACAAGCACTCTTTTTGAAGAAGCTCCCTGGTTTTCAAAGGCAGATAAAGCTGTTAGGACACTTTTACTTATTGTAAATTAAATTTGAAGTAAGATTTTAATTGAGGGTGTTTCCTAACGCAAAGCCTCCTTAGAAATGTATTAAGAGGGACCATAGGTGAAATAGTAATGGAATCACCACCTTCCTAACGTACTGTCCCATCCCTGCTTGACATCTGAAAATAAATGTGATGTTACACTCCTTCCTTAACAGTTAGCTCGGATAGGTTGGGAGTTTGGGATTGACATGTACACGCTGCTATATTTAAAATAGATAGCCAACAAGGACCTACTGTATAGCACAGAGAACTCTGCTCAATACTCTGTAATAACCTAAATGGGAAAAGAATTTGAAAAAGAATAGATACATGTATATGTATAACTGACTCACTTTGCTGTACACCTGAAACTATTACAACATTGTTAATCAATTATACTCCAATATAAAATAAAAATTAAAAAAAAAAAGAGTTAGCTCTACCAAGCCATACTGTGGGACCAAAGGCAAAGAGCTGACCAGAAAAGGAAACTAGGTTACAGGGGTTATACTTTTTCAGATCAGCTAAGAGCACTGTGCACAATGTTTAAGGTGTTCCTAAGTGTGGGAAATATTAGGAAGGAGTGTGGGCAATCTGAAAACCCAGGCACCCTTCAGCTATACTGAGGACCAGTCTAAACATAAAATGCTCGTGCACACCAGAATAAACCAAAGGGCACTTGTGTTACTTACAACAAGCCACACAAGAAGGTACTCTTTGAATCCCCATGTCCTGTGATTGCTCTGCTAAACACAATGTGATCTGCGGACCAGCGGTCTCAGCACCACCTACCACAGAAGAACGTCTTAGAAATACAGCATCTCAAGCCCCACTCCAGACCTCCTGCAGCCCTGTGCACACCAGCACTGCCGCCCCTGAAAGCTCTGGACGGAGGGCCTCCTCGCAGTGGGGGTTCCACTCACTGCTCCTAACAGGACTTGTCTAGGGTCAAGGAGATACTGAATTAGAAACCTGACTTGGGACCCCAATTCCAAAGGGAGTGAAGGAGGTCGAAGAAAAGAAAGGGAAAGGAAGGCACCTGGGCCAGCACTTTCCTGTTTGAGGCTAGGATGGGTATGGCAGTCAGGCCAGGTGCCCACCTGGCCAGCCAATTTCATCAGGAGGAAGCCAGAGGGGTGCTAAGGCAGGCTGCTCAGCCCAGGGGAGCAGGCGGCAGGGTGGATGCAGCTGTGGACTGTGAGACAGGCCCCCAGGTGGGAAGCTTAATGGAAGGCGGAACTAGGCTTGAGTGCCGCTTGAGCTTCTGCAGAGGGGCAGAGAGGGAGGGAGGGAGGGAGAGAGAGGGAGAGAGAGTCCCAGATGTCAGACAGAGAGACTGACAGCAGGGGCAGAGGATCAGACATCGGACTGCTCGGCAGATCCCCTGCCAGAGAGAGAGAGGCCAAGGTGAGGGGTCCGGGGGTACAGAGGCCTGACTCACAGGTGCGCGATGCCCGCCTTGCGCACAGCGGTGGAGATGGCTTTGACCGCGGTGCAGAGCGAGTTGAGCAGTTGGGTCATCTCGCCCGTGCCGCGGGCCTTCCTGCCCTCCTCCATGACGAAGCGGGTCAGGGTGATGATATTGGTGTCGAAGGCCGCCTGGTCCGTCATGCTGTGGCCGGGCTGCTGAGCGCTGGGCGGCAGGTGCAGGCGGCGGGACGCGGTGGGACGCGGCTGGAGCGCAGACAGACGGAGGGTCAGCACCGCTCGGAGTGGGCCCGGTCCCAGCGGGGTGTCCCGCGGAGCCTATAGGCGCGGGTCACCGCCTTCCGCCCACAGGAACACCTCCGCGCCCTGGCCCCGCCCCTCCAACTGCAGCCCCGCCCACTCCGCCCTCCACCCCCACCCCCCGTCCAGGATCCTTGTCCAGTCTCAGTTCCTCCAACAGCGGGGCTGCTCCCTCACCCGCGGCCCACCGCCACCTCCGGTTCCTCCCCTGTCGCCGCGCCACGCCTCCTCAAAGCACTGCCACTGGCGTAGTGGAGTGCTGCCCTGGGCCACCTACATGGTCTTTTTCAGTCCCCACAACGACCCTGCCACAGAGGTGCAATCATGATTTTCCCCCCAAGATATAAAACGTAAGTTGGGAAGGGTAGGCGTGGTGCTCAGTGCAGCGCTGCAGCCCAGCTGCTCCCGGGTTCCGGCAGGAGGCTCTAACCGCTGCGGTTCCCTCCCCCACCGTGGCCACCTGCCATCTGCTCCCTGCCCTCTGTCCACCCCTGCTTGGCCTGTCAGCTGGCTCTTCTGACCAACTTCAGGAGACGTGGATTCCCTTGTTCCTTACCTGTCTGATGACCCGGCTTTGGTTCCTTAATTCAGGCCTCTTCTCAAGATTCCTGTAATTTGAGAGCTGTTGGGGACCTTCCTTTCCAACAACTGCATTTTGCAGAGAAAACAGTCACAGACACAGGAAAGTGTCTCCTGGATACCATACTGAGTACAGGGGCTCCGAGGCCACATCTTGACTGCGTTGTAGGCACATTGCTGCAGTCCTAAGGCAGTTCATACACTGATTCATAGAACAACATTTATTGAGCACTTACTCTTAGTGAGACAGTGCTTTGCGAACTATCCCGTCTCCTTGTCACACATAACAAATGCTTCTGTTTAATCAAAGTACTTGGTGTGGGGACTTCCCTGGTGGCATAGTGGATAAGACTCCACGCTCCCAGTGCAGGGGGCCTGGGTTCCATCCCTGGTCAGGAAACTAGATCCCACATGCATGCCGCAACTAAGAGTTCACATGCCGCACTCAACACCCAGTGCAACCATATATATATATATATTTTTAAGTACTTGGTGTGTTCATTGGCTAAGCACCCCAAAAGATGGACCCATTGAGTCCAGTACAATTTCTGGCAACTCTGGTAGGACGTGTGCCCTGACCAGGGACAAGGGGAGCCGGCCACACTGGAGTGAAGACTTATTCGCTTCTGGTATTGGTCAGATCATCCGGGTTCTCTTGGTCAAACATTGTTCTTCTGGGCATCAATTGGTTCAGAGACTGCTCGCCCCCTGGATCTCTGTGGGCAAAGTGGTCACGCGAACGACTCTGTTCAGTGCTAGTGTTATCGAGTCCAAGTTCGCTCTAATGACTGGCCAGTGAATCGGAGAAGAGCTGTTGAGGCAAGGAATACGACTTTATTTGGAAAGCTGGCAGACCGAGAAGATGGCAGACTAGTGTCGCTGAAAAACCGTCTTATCAGGGTTTGGATGCCAGTTTCTTTTATCGCACAGAGAAGGGGGGAGATGAGGAAGTAAAGTAAAAAGGCCATAAGTTTTGCAAATATCCCCTAAAATGGCCAGCCTCAGGGAGGGGATGTGTTAATTTCTTCTTTCTTGCAGCCATCCACAGGTGGGCAGGGTCAGATTGTCTCCCTGTGAGCTGAACAAAGGCACTTTAGTTTCATACTCAGGCAGAGGGGCAGGGTTCCCTGAGGCAGGCCATTATGCATGATTATAATAACAAAAGCAACGAAAAGCAAAGGTTAAAGTCAAAGAAACAGATCGAACATGGAATCCGATTTAGCTCTTCCCTGTTACACCAGCAGACTTCAGAGGGTGTGCAGAATTCAGGACCGGTGCTATAATAGGTGGGGATATCAGGATAGCCTCACTTTTGATTAAAGCAGAATTTGAGAAACACACAACTGGGCTTGGGTATTTGATTTCACCCTGGGTTTGAGTCCAGGGGTTCTGATTTTTATAACTGGGAGGTTGCATTCCTGCCGGTAAGGAACCGCAGGTCTCTGTGAGTGGGAACTCCATTCTTACTATTCTGGAAGGTTGCATTCCTTCCTGTGGGAAACTAGAGACCTCTGGGCTTAGAAGCCACCTTTTCTGTGACTGGAGGGGGGCGAGGGTTGAGTTCCTTTTTAATAAGAAACAAGAGATCTCTGGGTGCAGGGAACACAGGTGTGAACAGGGTCCCTGAAATCACTCTTCCAGATGGCAGAAACTGACTGCCAAACTTGGGTCTGATTATCTTATATGTTTAAAAAAATTAGTTGAGGGCTTCCCTGGTGGCGCAGCGGTTGAGAGTCCGCCTGCCGATGCAGGGGACATGGGTTCGTGCCCCGGTCCGGGAAGATCGCACATGCCATGGAGCGGCTGGGCCTGTGAGCCATGGCTGCTGAGCCTGCGTGTCCGGAGCCTGTGCTCTGCAACGGGAGAGGCCACAACAGTGAGAGGCCCATGTACCACAAAAAAAACAAAAACAAAACAGAGGGCTGTAGTCACAACCTTTCATTAACCTGGCAGCCCTGTCAGGTGGCTTCCACTCATGCTCCTATCTTTCCAGATGAGGGAACCGAGGCTTTTCAAGGTCAGAGAACTTGTCCACGCCTGTGGCCAGCCAGGAAGTGGTAGAGCCAAGCCTCAAACCCTGGTCTACCTGATTTTAAACCCCACATTCCCACTGGCCTGTTGGTTCCACAGTTGCCTTGGTGGTGAGGCTCTAAGCTTGCTAACCACAGCTGCAAAAATCTGCTCTACAAATTCTCTACCCATTAGCTCTAGACCTACTTCTTAGGCCTGTGTTCATTCATTCACTCAACAAATAAGTTATCGAACACCTGCTGTGTGCTAAAACTGTACCACACACTGGGGTTACAGTGGTGAACTAGGCAGACCTATCTCTGTCCATATGAGGCTTACATTCTCGGGAAACAGAATCACAGAATAGACAGGGGGCAAAGAGTGCTATGAAGCATGTGAAACAGGGCAACGAGGTGGAAACTGATCGCAGAAAGATTTCTTAGGAAATGACCTTTGATTCAAGACTGAACAACAGAAGGAATGGGACAAATGAGCATATAGAAGAACAAGCAGAGGGCAGCAGGTGTAAAGGCCTGGAGGTAGAAATAGGCTGGCGTATTCAAGGACCAGAAAGAAGACCAGTGTGGCTAGAGGGGTGGGGGAGGTTGGGGCAGAGCCATAGGAGATAAGGTTGAAAAGAGAAGCAACAGCCAGATGATGAAAGGCCTGAGAATAAACTGTAGGCGGTCAAGGTGGAAGTGGGAAGAGCAGCAGAAGGAGTTTGATCCAGCCTCTACTTGATTGCCTGTCAAATGTGTGAACACTGGGGCTTCCCTCGTGGCGCAGTGGTTAAGAATCCGCCTGCCAATGCAGGGGACACGGGTTCAAGCCCTGGTCCGGGAATATCCCACATGCTGTGGAGCAACAAAGCCTGTGCGCCACAACTACTGAGCCTGCGCTCTAAAGCCCGCGAGCCACAACTACTGAAGCCCACATGCCACAACTACTGATGCCTGCGTGCCTAGAGCCTGTGCTCTGAAACAAGCCAAGCCACCGCAATGAGAAGCCTACACACTGCAACGAACAGTATCCCCCGCTCGCCACAACTAGAGAAAGCCTGGGCACAGCAACGAAGACCCAACGCAGCCAAAAAAAAAAAAAAAAAATGTGTGAAGACTGCTGTCATATTCCTCAGAAATCTTTACTTCTCCGCTACACAGTTTCAGTTCCTTCAACTGATGCTCATATGGCAAGCTTCTGAAGTTCTTCCTGTCCTGCTCTGAACCCACTGACTCCTTGAGACTCCTTCCCACACCATGCTCCATTTCTATGATGCCTCCCCCTCTCCTTCTGTTCCACCCCACTCCCCAGTGGTCCATTCTCCTACCTAAAAAGTCAGCTTTCTTTTCTTACCCCTGATGATAGTAAACAGGCTGATTATTGCAGCAGCAGGATGGAGCTCGTGGTGCAGTCACAGGAGAGGGCTCAGCCAGCCCTGTGGGGACCTCTGAAGCTGGGGTGACCCTTCAGAGTAATCTGTAGCTGGGGCAAGGGGGCCAGAGCTTCTATCCCCGTGTCAACCTGTCATTGGCTCTAGGCTGCTGTGGGAGGGGTCATGACATAGGAGAGGTAGCTTTCTTCTGCCCAGGCAGTAGTCTCAGGAGCTGGAGAACAAGTTCTTTGACTTCAGTGAGGAACTGGGTGAATAATAACCAAAGAAGTCTAGGAACTGGGGTGAGGCAAGCATCTCTCTGCATCTCTCAGTCTTCTTTTCCTCTGTGTGTCATCACTCAGACACTCTCTCCCCTTGAAGGAGCATGTATGGCCAAAGGCATTTCCAGACCTATGTTCTACCAGCCCAGCTACTCCCCACCTCCCGGTTCCAGCCAAAATCCAATGTTGAACTCTCACTGGTCCAGATAAGTGATCATTCCTCAGCCAATGATTGTCATTATTGGGATAACACTGAATCTCCTCTAATCTATAAAAAATGTAAATAATTATTAACATTTTGCCTGTTATACAGGTTCAATGAAATCATGCATAAAAGCTTAGCTCCTGAAAATTAATAGATGCTTAATCTACTGCTATTGTTAGGATCTAGATAGGTATTGAGGGTTGATATCCAAGATGGAACATTCTAGAGTTAAAAAGAATGAGAAATAGCATAAGAAAACTGAGTCGAGTTTGAGGGACAGTGAGCCAACCAGACTGACAAGGTGGAAGGTTGTGATGAGAGAAGAATAGTGGAGAAGCCTGGAGAGTAGATTGGCTGAGACTGTGGAGGGTTTGAACATCAGAGTAAGGCGTTTGAACGTAGTTCTGGAGGCCATTGCCACTGCAGGTGGGGTCTGGTCTGCAGCGTTCATTACCTGTCTACGATAAGTATAGAGATTGGGAGTAAAAAGTCACAGCAATTTGACAACAAGTGTATGTCTAAGGAACCTAATAATAAAAAATTGGGACCTGGGTTTCCCTGGTGGTGCATTGGTTGAGAGTTCACCTGCCGATGCAGGGGACACGGGTTCGTGCCCTGGTCCGGGAGGATCCCACATGCCGCGGAGCGGCTGGGCCGGTGAGCCATGGCCGCTGAGCCTGCGCATCTGGAGCCTGTGCTCCGCAACGGGAGAGGCCACAACAGTGAGAGGCCCGTGTACCGAAAAAAAAAAAAAAAAAAAATTGGGACCTGTATTTTATGTCTTTTTAATCTCATTTTTCTTGAAATTCACTTTTATTGTATTCTACAGAAGCAATGACCCATGATGGATTGGGAATGTTTTTTAAAACCAGTCTTTCACCACAGATAGTTTGAGAAGCACCACTGAGGATGGCAGAGGACCTTCAAAGTTTTATGACAAATGACATGTGACAAGAGTCTACTTTTCCTAGATGTAACGCTTGGGGTAGATTGAAGTGGAGAGAAAATTGAGAAAGAGACACCAAGTGGGAGGCTCCCAGGACCGTCTGGGTGGGAGCCAATAAAGGCCAGTGGGAACAGAGATCAATATTCTGTTATAACCTAAATGGGAAAAGAATTTGAAAAAGAATAGATACATGTATATGTATAACTGAATCACTTTGCTGTACACCTGAAACTAACACAACATTGTTAATCAACTACACTCCAATATAAAATAAACATTTAAATGATGAAGTCATAAAAAAATTTAAAAGACAAAACCAAAAACAAACCACTCACAAGATTATCACCTGGAGATTCTTTTAGCTAATGGAAAGTGTTTCACTCTATGAGTATACCAAAATACTTCTCACTAGACTCTTACTGATGATATCCATTGAATTGTTTCTGTTTTTAAAAATAATAATGGGGACTTCCCTGGTGGCACAGTGGTTAAGAATCCACCTGCCAAAGCAGGGGACACGGGTTCGATCCCTGGTCCAGTAAGATCCCACATGCCACGGAGCAACTAAGCCCACGAGCCAAAACTACTGAGCCCGTGCACCGCAACTACTGAAGCCCCTGCACTCTAGGGCCTGCGTGGTGCAACTACTTAAGCCCGTGCGCCTACAGCCCATGCTCCACAACAAGAGGAGCCACTGCAATGAGAAGCTCACGCACTGCGATGAAGAGTAGCCCCTGCTCACCGCAACTGGAGAAAGCCCGCCCACAGCAACAAAGGCGCAATGCAGACAAAAAAAAAAGTGATAATAATAATAATAATGTATGATGCAGTGATGTCTATTCATGTACACCAAGTGTTGCCCGTATATCCAAATCTTTCCTTTTAATAAACTCTTCAAGCGTAATTTCTCAAGAAAAAAAAAAAGAAATAAATAAAAAAAGAAAAAGGGCATAATGGAACATCCATGGGCTGGGTTTCTTGAATATGTCTTCACTGCCTCTGACAGTGATTAATCCCTATGACAATCTCCTGAGGTTCTTAGCTCCATTTTCATAACGCTTAGACAGGTGTACTCTCCTGCCCAATGCCATACAGTAATAAGTAGCTGAGTGGGAATTTGAACCCAAGCACTAAACATACTGCTACTGGATCATGGGTTGAGACTAAGAAGGAAAACACCCAGATTCCAGGACCAGCTCTGCTAGAAACCAGCTTATCTTATGAATGTCACTTAATCTCCTTGGGCCAAGCTTCCTTACTTGTAAAATAAGGAGGTGAAACTCAATGTTTTTGCAGGATGCCTTCCTTCTTTTACATTCTTTGACTCTGAGTAATAATCGTAGCTAACGTTTGCTGAGTTCTTATTAAATGCCTAGCAGTGTGGCTTTAAACAAATTATGTCATTTGATCCCACACACCCTTATGAGTAAAAGCAGCTGCGATTCCACTTGACAAACGAGGAAACTGTGGTTTGGAGACATTAAGTAGCCCTCCCAAGGTCACACAGCTAAGCAGCCGGGTTAGAAGGTTCTAACTCAGAGAAGCTGCCTCAGGAGTCTACTTCTTAGCCTGTGTGGCTTCCAAGATCTCTGTAGCCCAGTTCCCTCCTGCCTCGAGCCTGGGCCACTTGCCTGAAACAGTTCACCCCTCTCCCTGAGCTCACTTGTCCCTGGTAATTCTTGGCCACCAGACAGGTCTCTGAGGCCCAGCTCCCTGGAGCTGGGTCAGCTCCCCTCCTGTGGGCCCTCACTGCCCTTTGGACCTCCTCCATCATCTACTTATTCCAGTGCCCGGTACCTTTGCTGCCCCCCACACTGGGCTACAAGCTCCAAGGAGGGCAGGAACTGCCCTTGCTGCCCCAGGACGTAGAACAATGCATCGTACTGTAAAAGGGTAATGTTTTTACTTAGAGCTGCACTCGCTGAGGAGATATCAAGATGGAATGCTGCTTCACCTCAACTCATTCTAACTGGCTGAAGAGACCCAGGATGCTAGACCCATAGTAGAACTCACTGAAGACGCTTCTGTGACCAATGAACAAGGGATTTTTTTCTAAGTCATCCTATCCAGGGTACATGCTGTCAATCCTCAATTAGCATAGCTACCACGAAACCTATTTTTTCTAATTCCTAAAACAAAAGAACCCTGAGTTTTCTCCTCCCAGAAAACAAGCGAGTGAATTTCTTCCCTCGCCTGACAAGTAAATAAGTTCAGCATTATTATAATTAGTAGCAGTAGTAGTATAGTTACGTATGTATGGCTCTCTCTGATGGTCATTGTATTATTCTTTGACAGCACATAGTAAGTGCAATAAATATCTGTTGAGTGTCATAAATACAAATAACTGTTGCATCAGGTGAGGAATGATATGCACATGGATTCCTCAGGAACCAGGGAGAAGAATCACTTCTCCATGAGGTAACCGGGGAAGCGTTCACAGAGGAAGTGAGGGGTGAACTTGGGTTTGGTAGCCATCCTCTACTCTTTCCTAATCTACCAGCCTCTTTGTTCCAGACTTCCTTTTCCAGCAGAGATCCGACAAGGCATCATTTCATTGACATTCTTGGCAATATTCTCAACTCCTTGCCCTCCTGTGTTTTCATCACCTCCGCCAGGATAAACCCAGCTATTTGCTCTCTCCACTGATCACTCCACTGGAGAAAGTCATACCAGCTGGCTCACCATAGATTCATAAAGCCATACTTTGCCCTCAACACTGTTGGACATTTCTCCAATCAATTCACCCACCTATTCTCAAGCCTCCAGCCCCTCACCTCCAACTTTATTGATGAAATAAAAGCTTTAGATAGGAGCTCTTCAACTTCTGCCTAAGTGAGAAATCTAACTACATCTGCCTCTCATCTGACCCTCCTAAAACCAATCCTGCATCTGAGCCTCGGAGCCCATCTGTTTGCTGTCTCAGCAAACCCTGCCCCACCGTTGACTGTCTGCTGCTTGTTCATTCAACTACCTCCTCTCAAATGGATCTGTCTTATTATCTTATTATGTTCAAATCCCTCATATCTTAAAAGGAAAACAAACAAAATCCTTCCCTTGCCCCCCCTTACTCCTCTCCAGCTACCATTTCACAGTCAAGATTCTTGAGAAAATGTAAAAAGGGTCAACGACTGTAAAAACTTGCTCCATTTTCACAGCCTATTGTTGGTTAGCTTTGAACCCGATTTGCCCATTGAATAAACCCTCGCCAGGGTCACTGATGACTTCCACGTTGCTAAACTCAGCATACATTTTCAGTTCTCTTCTTGACTTCTCAGGAACATTAGACATTGTCGACTGCTCCCTTTTTCTTGCAACACTCTCTTGGTTCCTTTGTCACACGCCCTCCTGCTTTGTCTTCTACCCCTCTGGAGCTCTTCATGGACCCTCTGGGTAGTAGTCTCCCAAGGCCAGCCCACGGCTTTAATTACCATCTGTTTTCTAATGGCTACTAAACTCCCATCTCTATCCCAGATCTCCCCTTGGAGCTCCAGATTCCTACGTTCAGTTGCTTCATATTTTCAAAAAGACCCCATTTTTTCTTTTTAGAGAAGTTTTAGGTTCACAACAAAATTGAGAGGAAGGTATAGAGATTTGCCATACACCCTCTGCCCCACACATGCATGGCCACCCCATTATCAACATCACTCACTAGAGTGGTATATGTGTTACCAAGGATGAACCTACATTGGCACATTATCACTCAAAATCCATAGTTCAGGGCTTCCCTGGTGGTGCCGTGGTTTAGAGTCTGCCTGCTGATGCAGGGGACACGGGTTCGTGCCCTGGTCTGGGAGGATCCCACATGCCGCGGAGCGGCTGGGCCCGTGAGCCATGGCCGCTGAGCCTGCGCGTCCGGAGCCTGTTCTCCACAACAGGAGAGGCCACAACAGTGAGAGGCCCGCGTACCGCAAAAAAAAAATCCATAGTTCACATTAAGGTTCACTCTTGGTGTTGTACATTCTATGGGTTTGGACAAATGTATAATGACATATATTCATGATTATATTATACAGAATATTCTCATTACCCTAAAAATCCTCTGTTTTGCCTATTTATTCCTCCCCACCACCTTGCCACTGGCAACCACTGATCTTTTTACTGTCTCTATAGTCTTGCCCATTCCCCAAATGTCATGGTTCGAATTATACACAACGTGGCTTTTTCAGATTAGCTTGTTTCTCTTAATAATATTCATTCAAGTTTCGTCATGTCTTTTCATGGCTTGATAGCTCTTTCCTTTTTAGTGCTGAATAATATCCCATTGTCTGAAAGAACCACAATTTATTCAACCATTCACCTACTGAAGGACATCTTGGTTGCTTCCAAGTTTGGGCAATAATGAACAAAACTGCTATAAACATCCTCTTGCAGGTTTTTTTGTGGACATAACTTTTCAACTCCTTTAAGTAAATACCAAGGACCATGATTGCTGGTTTGTATGGTAAGTGTACGTTAGTTTTGTAAGAAACCACCAAACTGCCTTCCAGAGAGGCTGTACCATTTTGCATTCCCACCAGCAATGTATGAGAGTTCCTGTTGTTTCACATCCTGAAGAGAGAGGCAGAGGCTAGAGTGATGCAGCCAGAAGCCAAGGAACACCTGGAACCCCCAGAAGTGGTAAGTGTCAAGGAGGGTTTCTCCCCTCCAACCATCAAAGGAAATACAGCTCTGACAACCCCATGATTTCAGATTTAGCCTCCAGAAATATGCAGGAATACATTTCTGTTGTTTTAAGTCACCCAATTTGTGGTACTTTGTTATGGCAGCCATAGGGAACTAATACAGGGACAATTCAAATCCCCTGATCGAATTCCTTCATTTTACAGATGAGAAAAATAATATCTTAGCAAGTAGGAAATGTTTCCACACGGCCGATCACATTCAATAATCATAGCAACTCTCCAAGATAGCGGTTGTTGTGCAAGAGGGGGGAACTGAAAGCAGTTCAAGGATTCGCCTGATAACAAGAAGCTAAGCACTGGAGCAGCACGTGGATTCTTCCGGCAAAGTTCATACTCTTCCCATCAATTCTCTCTGCCTGTGTCCAGAGGGGTCCAACGACATATCCACATCACACCGCTGATGAGAAACAGTCTAAAATAGAGGACTTTTCCCCCTCCTATTTCTGCTCCAGGTACAATAGGCAGCATCTCAAAACTGTCGAACCATCAAGAGACTGGCTCTGCGGGATGACCTCAGAGCTCATAACCTAGATCCTTGGGCTAAATAAAAATTGATGTCTCCAAACAACAGGGGTCATAAGCTGCAAGTTACTTGAACGAATTGTATGGGCTGTTCATTTCTTTCTGAAATATGCTTTAAGATTCTCCAAACACTCGGAAAGTCCAGATAATCAACAGCTCTCCGAGGCCGAGCAGGTTTGGGGGACCCTCCATTCCAGTCTGTCTTATAAAATATTTATGAGATGCAAGGGGCACTACATCAAAGTCCCAATGGTTCTAATGGTAATGAGTGAACAATCCTCTTGAGCAAATAATCAAAGAACAATAACAATTGTTCTTGTGATAAAGCCCCCCAGTTTGCAATTACTTAGCAGTTTAAAGTCACTTCGTTTGGGAAATTTTGCCTCTGAGAAAGGCTGAGGCTCTCATTCAGAGGCCAGTTAAATTAGGAGCAACACATTAGCTGGGGAGTCTTAATTCATTTGGGGTTATTTGCAGCTTTGATTATAATTCAGATACAGCCAGAGTCATCCTTCGGAACATTTTCTTGCCTCAGCGGGCACTGCAGGTGATTGAGTCCCTGGGAGATGCCACCAGCCAAGTGACCCAAGGCTGCTGTGTTACCAGATTCTACTCTAGACCCATTCTCCCTGCTGCTATGGGAGAGTCACAGGAAGTGAGAACCCTTAATAAGATCTTCTGTAAAAACAGCTTTGTTGAGGTATAATTAACAGATAATAAAATGCATACCTTTAAATTAGATAAGCTTTGACATGTGTATATACCTGTGGAAATAACCTCACAATCAAAATAATAAACATATCATCGCTACCTCAAATTTCCTCATGCCCTTTACAATCTACCCCCCCAAACTACTCCCCCACGCCAGTCCCGCCCCCCACCTGCACACGTGAGAGCACACACATATTCAGGCAACCACTGGTCTGCTTTTCATTGTTATAGATTAATTAGTTTGTATTTTCTAAGATTTCATGTAAATGGAATCATATGATATGCGCTCGTTTTATTTTTTCACACAGCATAATTATTTTGAGATTCACCTACGTTGTTGCTAGCATCAATCATCTCTTTTTATCACTAAGTAGCATTCCGTTGTACAGATATACCACAATCTAGCTCTTCAGCTGTTGAGAAATGTGGGCTGTTCCCAGTTTGGGGCTGTAACAAATAAAGCTGCTGCAAACATTGGTGTGTACATATGCTTTCACGTCTCTTGGGAAAATACCTACGGGTGGAATGGCTGGATCATATGGTAAGCATACAGTTAATTTTAAAAAGTCACCAAACTGTTTTCCAAAGCCATTGTACCATTTTGTACCCGTCAGAAATTTATGAAAGTTACATTGATCTACCTCCTCACCAACACTTGGTATGGTTGGTTAGTAATTTTAATTTTAGCCATTCTAACAGGTTATATGGGTATTTTTAAAATTAATTTTATTTTATTTATTTTATTTTTGGCTGCGTTGGGTCTTCGTTGCTGCGCACGGGCTTTTTCTCTAGTTGCGGTGAGGGGTCTACTCTGTTGTGGTGCGCAGGCTTCTCATTGCGGTGGCTTCTCTTGTTGCAGAGCACGGGCTCTAGGTGCATGGGCTTCAGTAGTTGTGGCCTGAGGGCTCTAGAGCGCAGGCTCAGTAGCTCACAGTAGTTGTGGCGCACGGGCTTAGTTGCTCCATGGCATGTGGGATCTTCCCGGACCAGAGCTCGAAACTGTGTTCCCTGCATCGGCAGGTGGATTTTTAAACACTGTGCCGCCAGGGAAGCCCTGTATGTGTCTCTTATTGTAATTTTAACTTGAGTTTCTGTAATGGCAATGATATTGAACATCTTTTCATATGCTTATTTGCCAACCGTATGTCTTTCTCAATGAAGTTTCTGTTCAAATCTTTTGCCCATTTTTAAAATTGGGTTGATTGATTGTTTTTATTACTGAGTTTTGAAAATTCTTTTAAGTATTCCGCATACAAGACTTCTATCGAATATATGATTTGCAAATACTTTCTACCAGGTTGTGGTTTGTCTTCTCATTCTCTTAACAGTGTCTTTTGAAGAGCTGAACTTTTAAATCTTGATGAAGTCCTATTATCAATTTTATGTGTTATGGATTGCATTTTGCTGTCATATCTAAAAAAAACGTTGACTAGCCCAATATCACAAAATGGTCTTCCAAGTTTTCTTCTAGAAGCTTTACAGTTTTAGGTTTATCTTTAGGTCTATGATACATTTTGAATTAATTTTTATATGTGGTGCAAGGCATGGATCCAAGTTCAATTTTTTGCCTATGGATACCCACTTGTTCAGCACCATCCTTTCTCCACTGAATTGCCTTTGCACCTTTGTGAAAAATTGGTTGTCCATGTATGTGTGCATCTAATTTCTGGACTCCCTATTCTGTTCCATTGATTGATTTGTCTGTCTTATACCAATACCATATATTTTGATTTTTGTAGCTTTAAAATAAGTCTTGAAATCAGGTAGTGTTAATTGACCAACTTTGTTCTTTTTAAAAGTTGCTTTGGCTATTTTAGCTTCCTGCAATTCCATATGACTTTTAGAGTCAGCTTGTCAATTCTTACAAAATCCTGCAAGAATTTTGATAGGCATTTTGACCCATGATTATAGCATAACTCTCAGTTCATTTAGATATTGTTTCATTTCTCTCAGCAATGTTTTGTATGTTTTGAGTGTACCTGTCTTGCTCATCCTTTGTCAGATTTTATCCTCAGCATTTCATAATTTTTGACGCTATAGTAAATAGCATTTTTTAAAATTTCAACCTCTAATGGTTTATTGTTAGTAAAAAAAAAGAAACTGGGGTTTTATATTAATCTTGTTATTGATCAATATATATTGTTGGTCTCACCACCTTGCTATTTTGTCCAGATTTTTCCCAGGTGTTTCAGGTGGAAGGATACACCTAGTCCCTGCTACTCCCTATTGGCTTGGAAGTCCCACCACTCTCTTTGAAAATCCCTAATTAGAACATGGATTCCTTCCTTCTCCTACATGACTGTATCCCTTTCTGTTCATAGCACCTGACTGCCTTTTTAGTATATTATTATTATTACAATTATCATTATTAAACTTTAAAATGCATTCTAATTTCTCACTTGCTGAATTACTGCCTAGAGCCAGGGCAGACGGCAGGCAGCTGAGAAGGAATTTTTAGACCAAGAATGAGGCTTGATTTTCTATTGTTTTAAATTCTCCTCTTACTGAAAATTCTTATAGGGTAGTTTTTCTCAAATTCTGAATCAACAGAGGAGTATATTTTTAAAATATAGATTCTCAACACACCCTTTCTCCCACTCAGTGAATCAGAATCCTGGAAATCTGTAGTGTGTTTCAAGCCACTATACGGGAGCTTCTAACGTGTACCCAAATTTAGATGCCTCCATTATAGAGAATTCTTGTGGACCACCCAGCTCAGCACTTGGAAAATTATTAAGTGGTAAAACTTCTCTCCTCAGTATTCTTGTTCTTTGTTTTTTCTCTATACAGGTTCTTAGGTTTCTCAGTTCTCTCCTAGCAAAGCAGACTTCTGCAAATTACTTTCAAGTGTTGTTTTAGGGATATCATGTTGGCATGCTTTCTCACACTTCCTTCCAAAAGAAATTACACAGTCAACAGCCCCTCCTGCCTAGGAGGCCCTGTGACCCTGCCTCCCACCCACCCAGCCACAGTTTATTGGTTCAGGGTGCATATAGCTAGAAGTCAGCCTTGGGCTGACTTAAGTAACCTGAGCAGTGGCTGTAGCTATGGTCTCCTGCAAGAGCAGTGTCAAAGCTGGGACAGTGCAATTCCTGTGCTGTCTGCGAAAGGTCCAGAAGAAGGTAATCCATAGAGACAGAAATCAGATTAGTGGTTGCCAGGGGCTATGGGGAGAAGGGATGGGGACTGCTTAGGGTTACAGGATCTCTTACGGGTGATACAAATGTTTTGTAACTAGACAGGGGAGATTGCACAATATCATGAATGCACTAAATACTACTAAATTGTTTACTTAAAAATTTCCACAAAAGGCAGGGAGGGCTTCCCTGGTGACGCAGTGGTTAAGAATCCACCTGCCAATGCAGGGGACACGGGTTCGATCCCTGGTCCGGGAAGATCCCACATGTCATGGAGCAACAAAGCCTGTGCACCACAACTACTGAGCCTGTGTGCCACAACTACTGAAGCCCACGCGCCTAGACCCCGTGCTCTGCAACAAGAGAAGCCACTGCAACGAGAAGCCTGCGCACCGCCACAAAGAGCAGCCCCCGCTCGCTGCAACCAGAGAAAGCCCGTGCACAGCAAAGAAGACCCAACTCAGCCAAAAATAAAATAAAGTAAATACATTTATATTTTAAAAAAAGAACAAAAGGCAAGGAAGCGGGTGCTTGAATGAATGTGAGGCCCTGAGAGACCCCAGTGTGGGGTCCTAGGGGACACACCCTTCACATCAGGAAGGGGCTGGGGAGGGGACTCCAGCATCACTAAGCAGTTCTGTGTTGTCCCCTCTGCAGGCAGGGTGGAGGGTAGGAGAGGAAGTCTCAGAACTTGCCTGGGTGAGAGCAGTGGGGACGACAGGGTCTGAAGCAAAAGAGGCCAAGTGTTGGCGCTTACCTTCCAGAGGTATGAGGGGAGGGTTTCCATGATTACTGTATGAACCAGCAGTGCCAGAGGGGCAGCCGAAGGGCTTGATTTGAGGGGGGCTGTGCAGATGGGCGTGCCATAGATACATAACAAAATAGATCATAAAACACCAAAACCCAACAGGTTTCTTGGAAATTTGGAAGAACCCTCAGGTACTCAGACCTTGCTCGGGGAAGCTGGGCGCACTGGGTCGTGTTTTGTCATATGTTGATGTGGTTGCCCTGCTGAGCCCATCAGCTACTGGCACAGTTGTGAGGGGGCAGCGGGGAGGTCTCTCCTGAAGATGAGTCCATATCTACGATTGAATATTGGGTGGAGAGGCAATCCTCAGACAGGAGGCAGAAAGTTAAATGCTGAGCTCCAGGCAGATTGGAGACGGAGATCCTCTATCTGTGTCTTCTTTTCCTTGGTCTGGATTTTGAGAAGTTAGTCCAGTTGTCAGCACTCCTGGATGACAGGGAGTATGGCCCCAGCCATGTGGTGACAGGCCAGCAGCTAGGCCCAGAAACTTCCCCGTGAGGCAGAAGTCCTAAATGTGGGTGTATATCAGAATCCCATGGAAGTTTCAAAATACTATACCTGCTCCGGGGTCCTACCCCCACAAAAGTTCTATTTCAGAAGGGGGAGGAGGGGAAGGGCAGGTGGAAATCAGATTTTCAGACATCAGTCCAGGTGATTTTAAGGCATGTCTTAAAGAGCAACTGCTTTAAGGAATCCTGTCATGCCAGTGAAGGTGAGTGAGATGCAGACCAGAATGAGCAGAGTCCTGGGTGGTGAAGAGGCGCCGATGCAGAGCCACAGTAAGGGTTTGGATGTTATCCCAGTTGCAAGGAGAAGGCTCTGGAGCATTATAAACGGCGAGTAACAGGATCTGATCCACACTTCAAAAATTAAGCCCTCAGAGCTATTAAAATACCGTGATACTCAAGGGGTATTCTTATCCACTTGTGAAAGAAAGTCAAATTATAAGCTCTTAGGGTCACTCAGGGTGACTTCCTTTCATATCTCCACCGTCTTCTGAGCTTTATCTTAAAGTAAGTGTGAGTTAGTCATTCCAACATTTTACAGTGAATTATAAGACCATACGGTTGGCAAAGGCCTCAAGAGAGCATTTAGTCCAACCTGCAGGCTTCCTGGGAGGTCTATACCTAAATCATCTCAGAGAGAGAAAATCTAAATTACATGTCAGTGCTGACCCAGAAGACCAGTTTCCCTCCCATCTTCCCTGGTGTGATGAGAACACTCATCACCACTCTGATGAGAGGTTTGAAAATAATTCTGGTTGTTCTAAAGAAATAAAGCAACAAGAAAAACAAGAAACCGAAAAAACCTTGGGTGCCTTTGCAGGCTTGGAATCTAGTCTCCCTAAACCCCACCTCTGACTACTCAAATCTATTATTTAACTTTTTACATAAAAATGCATCTGTTCAGTTCAAGTCCAGTCCACTGATATTCATGGAGCACCTAGTAACTGCAAAAGGGGAGTTACTGATACCTAAGACAGGATCCTAAAATGGAAAGTTAAACTTCTTAAACATCATTTTGGGACTTCCCTAGTGGCTCAGTGGTTAAGAATCCGCCTGCCAACACAGGGGACACAGGTTCGAGCCCTGTTTCGGGATGATCCCACATGCCGCGGAGCAGCTAAGCCTGTGCTCCACAACTGCTGAGCCTGCGCTCTAGAGCCCGCAAGCCACCACTACTGACCCCGCGCCGCAACTACTGAAGCCCGTGCGCCTAGAGCCCGTGCTCCGCAGCAAGAGAAGCCACCGCAATGAGAAGCCCGTGCACCGCAACGAAGAGTAGCCCCCGCTAGCCCCCACTGGCCGCAACTAGAGAAAGCCCGTGCGCAGCAACGAAGACCCAATGCAGCCAAAAATAAAAAATTTAAAACAAAAATCTCCTTTAACATGATTTTTTATTTTTGGCTGCATTGGGTCTTCGTTGCTGCGCACGGGCTTTCTCTAGTTGCGGCCAGTGGGGGCTACTCTTGGTTGCGGTGCACGGGCTTCTCATTGCAGTGGCTTCTCTTGTAGCGGACCACGGGCTCTAGGCGCGCGGGCTTCAGTAGTTGCAACACACGGGCTTCAGTAGTTGCGGCGCGGGCTCTAGAGCACAGGCTCAGTAGCTGTGGCACACCGGCTTAGTTGCTCCACGGCATGTGGGATCTTCCTGGACCAGAGCTTGAACCCGTGTTCCCTGCGTTGGCAGGCAGATTCTTAACCACTGCGCTACCAGGAAAGCCCTAAAGGAGATATTTTTAAGCAAGGAAAGATGATTGCTATATATGGCTAAGTGAAAATTGTAATGCACTATCTGATACTATTTTTTGCAAAGCAAAAGAACAGAGAGGGAGATTGGAATAATCTTCAAGTTACAGGTTTAAATGAAAAAAGTAAGGTGTATAGGAGTACGTATAGCATTCTTCAATTTGTGTTTAAAAACCAGTGTGTATGAGTGATTGGAAAATCCTATCACAGGACTTCTAGTTTAAATCACTTGCTATTATAAGAAAAGGCAACATAATAAGGAGAGAGAGCAAAACAATAAAATAAGGAAGCCTGTTAGGGCTATGGAAGGAGGGAAAAGAAACACTGGAAAATATCTGTCAAGATTCACATCATCCAGGTCCTTTCCCCCATTTTCAAATATCCTCCTAGTAGCTTTGCTGTCTCAGCCCTGTCTCAGCAAATGCCGGTAATGGGAACATATTACAGCAATAGTACTCTGAGGAATCCGTCCGGCTTTTAAATGTGGTTCCATTATGGGATTACGCGGCGCCTCCAAGTCCAATACCTGCATCCCAAGGATGGGGGATGTGACCCAGGGAGTGCAGGCAAAACAACAAAGGAGCCGGTGGTTCAGGCTCTATGGGAGCAGATAACATTCCCTTCTTCCAAATAACCACAAAGCCTTTTAAAAAGCAAATGGAGGGCTTCTCTGGTGGCGCAGTGGTTGAGAGTCAGCCTGCCGATGCAGGGGACACGGGTTCGTGCCCCGGTCCGGGAAGATCCCACATGCCGCGGAGTGGCTGGGCCCATGAGCCATGGCCGCTGAGCCTGCGCGTCCTGAGCCTGTGCTCTGCAACGGGAGAGGCCACAACAGTGAGAGGCCCGCGTACCGCAAATAATTAATAATAATAATAATAAAAATAAAAATCAAATGGAACAAAGATGTGAGTGAGAAGTCCCCCTTCCTGAGATAAACAGATCCGGGAGAAAGAAAGTAGAAAGCACGTGAACTGCCGAAGAAAAGACAGTAACGTGAAAAACCGTCAAAATTTTGGAGTTAATTACATACCATTCTGCAAGAAATGAGAGATAAGCAGCCAGAAAAATACTAATTTAGTGAAGGTTGAACAAACAATTCTTTTCCCAGTGGCAAAGAAAGGGAGAAGCAAGCATCTCTAAACACCGGCAATTATGCAGATGGCGGAAAGAATAAAGCCTCAATTTCAGCGGCGATGCAAGCCCACATAATAAGGGAGAGTGTTAGGGAGACAAAAAGCAGTCTGAAGTGTTTACAGTTTCAAGTGCGCCAACAGCTCAGCAAGCATTTAGAACACATTATCTCAGTTGTGAAAAACTGCCCTCAGAAATTAAGGAAATTAATCAAGAAGTTAAACATTTATTAAAAACAAGCTTAGAGAATATAGGAGAAAGGTCGTGTCTGAAGGGTCACCGAAAGCCAAATCAGCTATTTCTGTGCTGCTGAGTGGGTGGTGTTTGATTTGGAGCACAAGGTCCAGATGTAAGGGGAACTTCTGCAGACCCTGTGGGCTTTGGGGGCCTCGAGCCTGCAACGCAGGAAAATAGCTCTTGGTGTCAGCTATTCTTGCAAAAAGCCGCTGATGCAACCACTGAACAACTGGGACCCGACCCCTCATGACGTCCGTACTCAGGGAAGGGAAGCCAGCGTTTGTTTGCAGTCACATAACTGTTGGACTTGGGTATGGGGCAACATTCAAAACTAAACCCAGCACCCAGTTGCCAAGGTCTCGACTCCAACGCCCCGGTGAATAAAGCGCTTTGCTGTGGGTGGCAGTCTTGCTTCCCCACACTCCTTTTGTCATAAATGTTGAGCAAACAGGAAAGATCATTTTTCTACAGATAAGGTTATCTCTGAGGCGCCTCTTAGCACAGCACTGAAAACGACGGATGTTGCAGGGATGTGCACAAAGCTACTTTGGGGGATGGAGGTGAGGATGAGGGCTTTTCCTGATGACTAATGAGTTTGTACCTCACACCCACCTGGAGTGAGATCCAGCAAGCGTCAGATCCTAGATCCTCACGAACCTTTGTCAAGATGTGGATGGCACAGAATCCTCAGGTAGTCAAGAGGGAGAAACAAAAAGGCAAATTTCCTGTCCTCCCACCTTTGTCTAGTTTACCTTTCACGAGTACCTATTACTAACCCCTCTCTCTAGAACTCCGTGAATTAAGACATATATAAAAAGTTTACATGACCAAAATTTTTACCAGGAAAGGGAATAAGATTTTTGGTTTTTTTTTTTTTTAAAAGGAAGCCATTCCCTTAGCATCCTTTAGTTGCATTAGAACTTACAGCAGACATCTTGAACTTCTTAAAGTTATGTGAAATCCTAAACGTCCTATTCTCTCAGGCAGGTGCTATTTGGGGAGATGATGGTAGAATGCTTATGAGCTTTCGAGTCAAAAAGGAGTAGTTCAAACGCCAGCTTTGTCAATTACTAGTTGTGTACCCTTGAGCAACATGCTTAATCTCACTGAATCTCATTTCCATCATCTGTAAAATGGAAATAATAACATCTCCTTTATGGAAACATTCAACACAATAATGCCCACAAGATAGAATGCACTTAGCACAGTGATTGTAGCATAGAAAATCTCAGTAAATAACAGCTATTATTATTATTATTAAAATAAGCTAGAATTTTGAAATAACTGTTTTCCCTAAATGATTAATTTCAAACCTTTTGAGCCAAATATGCCATATGAATGAATGCAAGCTGCACTGTAAGAAAACAAAAAGGACTCAGCATTAGAAATGTTGCATACAAATGTTCAGAAGAAAAATTGAAATTTTCCTATCCCCCAGTAACTCTTGTTGAGTCAAGTTTGTTTGTGCTGTCAGCAAGCACTACTATTTCAAATTAAATGAAACCTCTGACATTTTCCCTGATACCTAGAGTTTTGATGTATGACAATGTTTGTTTATTTTTTAAATTTATTTATTTTAATTATTTTAATTTTGGCTGCGTTGAGTCTTTGCTGCTGCACATGGGCTTTTCTCTAGTTGCGGCAGCGGAGGCTACTCTTTGTTGTGGTGCGCAGGCTTCTCACTGCGGTGGCTTCTCTTGTTGCGGAACATGGGCTCTAGGCGTGAGGGCTTCAGTAGTTGTGGCATGTGGGCTCAGTAGTTGTGGCTCAGGGGCTCTAGAGCTCAGGCTCAGGAGTTGTGGCGCACGGACTTAGTTGCTCCACAGCATGTGGGATCCTCCCGGACCAGGGCTTGAACCCGTGTCCCCTGCATTGGCAGGTGGACTCCCAACCACTGAGCCACCAGGGAAGCCCTATGACAATGTGTATATTCCAATAACCTACAGTTCCAGGAAGTTTGGGTGACGACATAATATAAATTCCAAAATAATCGTGCGTTGTGAAACATTTGTGTTTCAAATACTGTGTGTTAGTATTCAGAGAGAGAAGGAAAAAATGGGTCTTTGCGCGCAGCTCCTTCCTAATATAATTTACTGTAAATTTATGCGTCACACTTAAGAGAGTGAATATTTTCATCAGGGTTCAGCAGCAGAAAATAGAAATGCCCTCGGCACTTTAAGCACAAAGGGACTTCATACTGTGAGTTATGTGCTTACAAAATCATCAGAGGGTTTGGAGGACTAGCCCTCCAGGAGCTGCTGCCTCAGCATCCTCAGAAATATGGGGAATCAGGAAGCCGCCTGGGACTATAGCCTTGGGGTGTACTTTCGATGCAAGTCAGGGATCAGAAAGCCTCGCGGCCTCAGGGCCACATCTCTTGTCCTAGATCTGTGCTGGCAAAACTAGTATCCCTCCACGTCTCTTGACTCCCAGGCGGCTGTGCGGCAAACAGTCCACCTCCGTTGCTGAGTTTGCCGGCAGAGAGAACAGAAAGATGCGTCGCGCGAATCCACCTTCAGGCATCGTGGGAGTGCATCTAATCCACGTAACCCAAATCGTACCCAGAATCCAACTGTAGGAGAGTCTGGAAAGGAGGTTTCTTACTTCTGAAGGAGGTGCAGGAAAGCATGCTAGAAGGAGCTGGAAATGGCTGCTGAGTACCAGCCCATTCTAGCATCCCCTGTGATGTGGGGCCGGACTGGGCTTGGAAGCCAAGGAACCAAATGTGAACACCGACTCTGCCCCTTGTTAGTAGCTGTGTGATCACAGTAAAAGCTCTTGGTTCTTTCCCATGTAAAACAAGGAGGTTGAACTACACCCTTTCTAAAGATCTTGTCAGTTCTTGAAAGAAAAATTCACTTCTGTAAAAAGCACGAGGAGAGATCCTCCTCCTGCCCCTTACCTCCCCCATGTAGCATTGTTTTGGCTTTGCGGTCTTTGTCTTTTCCGGGAAGTCTATACTAGCAGCAGCTGGGGCTCAGCTGTTTTCTATTTATAGGACTCCCCCAGATGCCCTTCAACCCATCCCACCTTGGAACTTTAGAGTACATTGGAATTCGCTGCAGTTAGAAGTAGGAATAGGGCAGGAAAATGTTGGCAGAGCTGAAGTTCTCTGATCCCACACCTGCCTTTCCAAGAGTCCCTAGACAGCCTCTGCTGTCAGCCAACATTCTTTGCGCAAGTTTTGTGAACATACCGAGCTGGATAATGTGTTTCATGGCTTGTAGGTGTTGCACTGGGCTCAAACACACCCTAAGAAAATCCTTCTTAATAAACTCTTAGAGCAGTGCTTCTCAGACTTTGATGTGCACACAGATCTCCTGGGATCTTGTTAAAATGCAGATCCTGAGTCAGTGGGCCTGGGGTGGGGTCTGGTGTTCCCTGTGTCTGACAAACTCAGGTGCTAGATTTACAGGCACCACACTCCCACCCCAGCCTCACCCCAAGTGGACTGAATTAATGCAAATATCTGTGTTAGAATGTCATAAATTGAAGATTCCAACCCTGAAGGGATGTGTGTGTGTGTGTGTGTGTGTGTGTGTGTGTGTTTTCCTGTAAAAATTCAGTACAACTCTGGCTTAAGTGCTCAGAGACACATATCCCAAGGAGTTTTGTCTGCACAGTTTCCCCCCTCCCATATCATCCCTATTTCCTTGCACACTCCTTCTGGGTTTGGGCTTCAGTTTCCTCATCTGTAAAGTGGGGATAGAAATGTCTACCTATGGTACTGGTTAGGGGAATAAGTGAGATACGGCATGCCAAGAGCAGTTGCTACATCACTGGAAGCTTCGCGCTGTTACTTGTGTTCTCACCCTTAGTTATTACTGTCATTGTCTCTATCCCATTTCACTTTGGAACCTCCCTTCTATCACATGTAAAGAAAGGTATTATTCACCTCATTTCCATAGCGTGGAAAAGCTGCCATTCACTCTTGAATGGTATAAGATAGAGAGTTTTAAAAGCTTTCAAATAGTTATACTAAAATGGTACCTTGTGAATTTATAGAATTGCTTGGTATAGTAAGTTATGGTAAGAAAAACAGAAAAAGTCAGTGACAAAAAAAGAAGAAATTGAACAAATACTCAAAAAAGGAAACATGAATTAAGAATGAGGATATCCATGGCAGCTTTGTATAGAATGACAAAGGAAACAACCTAAACGTCCAGCATTCTAGATACAGGTATGTAAAGCATAGCGTGTCTATACACAGAATACTGTGTAGCCTTTAATGCTTTGTTTAGATTTTTAGTGGCATGAAAAATGCTTATGACCTGATGTTTAGAGTAAAAAGAAAATTTGGCTACAAATGATGTCTACCCAATTAAAATACACAGAGAAAATAAGGCAGGAAGGAAGCATGCTACAGTAAAAAATAGTGGTTGCATCTGTTCTTTTTTTTCTGTTTCTTCATACTTTTCTGTACTTCCCAAACTCTCAGTAATGTCAGTATATTACGAGCACAGACTGTGGAGCCAGACTGTTGCCACTGCTTGTGTTTTACCCTCTCTGCTGCCTGCCAGCTGGGCTAGTCCTCACACACAGCTCTCTCTCTATTTCACCATCGGAAAAATGGAGATAGTAATCACATCTAACTCTTGGAATTCAGTTAGGATGAAATGAGTGAATACTGATTAAGTGTTTAGAGCAGTGCTTTGCATAAAATAAATGCTTTGCAATTATTAGCTCTAGTTTTCATAGCTATTGCTCATATTAGCAAAAGAAGATCAAGTGAAAACTTAGAAAAAGATGAAAGATTGGAGAAAAACATTTACAAATGTTAGGATGAGATTTGGATTTGGCTTGTTTTGTTTAGTCTTTTAAATATTAATTAATTAATTTATTTATTTATGTATTGGGCTGCGCCGGGTCTCAGTATCGGCATGTGGGATCTTCAGCTGTGGCATGCAGGATCTTTAGTCGCAGCACGTGAGATCTAGCTCTCTGACCAGGGATTGAACCCAGGCCCCCTGCATTGGGAGCGCGGAGCCTTAACCACTGGACCACCAGGGAAGTCCCAGGATGAGATTTGTTTAAAATGAAATTTTTATTTTGAACTAATTTCACATTTATTGAAAGCTACAGAGTTCAGAGAGACTTCATATATCCCTCACCCAGTTTCCTTGATTTTTTGGGTTTTATTTTGTTGTTTTTTGTTTGCTTTTTACTTTTTTTCTTTTTTTAAAAAATATCTTTATTAGAGTATAATTGCTTTACATTGTTGTGTTAGTTGCTGCTGTATAACAAAGTGAATCAGCTATATGTATACATATATCCCCATATCCCCTCCATCTTGCATCTCCCTCCCTATCCCACCCCCCTAGGTTGTCACAAAACACTGAGTTGATCTCCCCGTGCTATGCGGCTGCTTCCCACTAGCTATCTATTCTATATTTCATAGTGTATATATGTCAATGCCACTCTCTCACTTCATCCCAGCTTACCCTTCCCCCTCCCCATGTCCTCAAGTCCATTCTCTATGTCTGTGTCTTTATTCCTGTCCTGCCCTTAGGTTCTTCAGATCACTTTTTTTTTTTGGACTCCATATATATGTGTTAGCATATGGTATTTGTTTTTATCTTTCTGACTTACTTCAGCCTGTATGACAGACTCTATGTCCATCCACCTCGCTACAAATAACTCAATATCGCTTTTTCTATGGCTGAGTAATATTCCATTGTATGTATGTGCCACATCTCCTTTATCCATTCGTCTGTCATTGGACACTTAGGTTGCTTCCATGTCCTGGCTATTGCAAAGAGTGCTGCAGTGAACATTGTGGTACATGACTCTTTTGGAATTATGGTATATGCCCAGTAGTGGGATTACTGGGTCATATGGTAGTTCTATTTTTATTTTCTTAAGGAACCTTCATACTGTTCTCCACAGTGACTGTATCAATTTACATTCCCATCAACAGTGCAAGAGGGTTCCGTTTTCAACACACCCTCTCCAGAATTTACTGTTTGTAGATTTTCTGATGATGGCCATTCTGACCGGTGTGAGGTGATACCTCATTGTAGTTTTGATTTACATTTCTCTGATGATTACTGATGTTGACCATCCTTTCAAGCATTTGTTTTCAATCTGTGTATCTTCTTTGGAGAAATGTCTATTTAGGTCTTCCACCCATTTTTGGATTGGGTTGTTGGTTTTTTTGTTATTGAGCTGCATGAACTGCTTGTATATTCTGGAGATTAATCCTTTGTCAGTTGCTTCGTTTGCAAATATCTTCTCCCATTTTGAGGGTTGTCTTTTCATCTTGTTTATGTTTTCCTTTGGTGTGCAAAAGCTTTTAAGTTTCATTAGGTCCCATTTATTTATTTTTTTTTAATTTCCATTTCTCTAGGAGGTGGGTCAAAAAGGATCTTGCTGTAATTTATGTCATAGAGTGTTCTGCCTATGTTTTCCTCTAAGAGTTTTATAGTGTCTGGCCTTACATTTAGGTCTTTAATCCATTTCAAGTTTATTTTTCTGTATAGTGTTAGGGAGTGTTCTAATTTCATTCTTTTACATGTAGCTGTCCAGTTTTCCCAGCACCACGTATTGAAGAGGCTGTCTTTTGTCCATTGTATATTCTTGCCACCTTTATCAAAGAAAAGATACCCATATATATGTGGGTTTACCTCTGGGCTTTCAATCCTGTTCCATTGATCTATATTTCTGTTTTTGTGCCAGCACCATACTGTCTTGATTACTGTAGCTTTGCAGTACAGTCTGCAGTCAGGGAGCCTGATTCCTCCAGCTCCGTTTTTCTTTCTCAAGATTGCTTTGGCTATTCAGGGTCTTTTGTGTTACCATACAAATTGTGAAATTTTTTGTTCTTGTTCTGTGAAAAATGCCATTGGTAGTTTGATAGGAATTGCATTGAATCTGTAGATTGTTTTGGGTAGTGTAGTCATTTTCACAATGTTGATTCTTCCAATCCACGAACATGGTATATCTCTCTATCCGTTTGTAACACCTTTAATTTCTTGCATCAGTGTCTTATAGTTTTCTTCATACAGGTCTTTTGTCTCCTTAGCTAGGTTTATTACAAGGTATTTTATTCTTTTTGTTGCAGTGGTAAATGGGAGTGTTTCCTTAATTTCTCTTTCAGGTTTTCCATCATTTGTGTATAGGAATGCAAGAGATTTCTGGGCATTAATTTTGTATCCTGCTACTTTAACAAATTCATTGATTAGCTCTAGTAGTTTTCTGGTAGCATCTTTAGGATTCTCTACATATAGTATCATGTCATCTGCAAACAGTGACAGCTTTACTTCTTTTCTGATTTGGATTCCTTTTATTTCTTTTTCTTCTCTGATTGCTGTGGCTTACATAACTATATTGAATAATAGTGGTGAGAGTGGGCAACCTTGTCTTGTTCCTGATCTTAGAGGAAATGGTTTCAGTTTTTCACCATTGAGAACGATGCTGGCTGTGGGTTTGTCATATATGGCCTTCATTATGTTGAGGTAAGTTCCCTCTATGTCTACTTTCTGGAGGGTTTTTACCATAAATGAGTGTTGAATTTTGTCAAAAGCTTTTTCTGCATCTATTGAGATGATCATATGGTTTTTATTCTTCAATTTGTTAATATGGTATATCACATTCATTGATTTTCGTATATTGAAGTATCCTTGAATTCCTGGGATAAACCCCACTTGATCATGGTGTATGATCCTTTTAATATACTGCTGGATTCTGTTTGCTAGTATTTTGTTGAGGATTTGCATCTATGTTCATTAGTGATATTGGCCTGTAGTTTTTTGTGTGTGTGTGTGTGTGTGACATCTTTGTCTGATTCTGGTATCAGTGTGATGATGGCCTCATAGAATGAGTTTGGGAGTGTTCCTCTCTGTGCTATATTTTGGAAGAGTTTGAGAAGGATAGGTGTTAGCTCTTCTCTAAATGTTTGATAGAATGCACCTGTGAAGCCATCTGGTCCTGGGCTTTTGTTTGTTGGAAGATTTTTAATCAGTTTCAATTTCAGTGCTTGTGTTTGGTCTGTTTATATTTTCTATTTCTTCCTGGTTCAGTCTTGGAAGGTTGTGCTTTTCCTAAGAATTTGTCCATTTCTTCCAGGTTGTCCATTTTATTGGCATATAGTTGCTTGTAGTTATCTCTCATCATCCTTTGTATTTCTGCAGGGTCAGTTGTTACTTCTCCTTTTTCATTTCTAATTCTGTTGATTTGAGTCTTCTCTCTTTTTTTCTTGATGAGTCTGGCTAATGGTTTATCAATTTTGCTTATCTTCTCAAAGAGCCAGCTTTTAGTTTTATTGATCTTTGGTATCATTTCCTTCATTTCTTTTTCATTTATTTCTGAGCTGATCTCTATGATTTCTTTCCTTCTGCTAACTTTGGGTGTTTTTTGTTCTTTTTTCTCTAATTGCTTTAGGTGTAAGGTTAGGTTGTCTATTTGAAATGTTTCTTGTTTCTTGAGGTGGGATTTTATTGCTATAAATTTCCCTCTTAGAACTGCTTTTGCTGCATCCCATAGGTTTTGGGTCATCTTGTTTTCATTGTCATTTGTTTCTAGGTACTTTTTTGTTTCCTCTTTGATTTCTTCAGTGATATCTTGGTTATTTAGTAGCATATTGTTTAGGGTCCATGTGTTTGTAATTTTTACAGATTTTTTTCCTGTAATTGATATTTAGTCTCATAGCGTTGTGATCAGAAAAGATACTTAATACAATTTCAACTTTCTTAAATTTACCAAGGCTTGATTTGTGACCCAAGATGTGATCTATCCTGGAAAATGTTCCATGAGCACTTGAGAAGAAAGTGTAATCTGCTGTTTTTGGATGGAATGTCCTACAAATATCAATTAAGTCCATCTTATTTAATGTATCATTTAAAGCTTGTGTCTCCTTATTTATTTTCATTTTGGATGATCTGCCCATTGGTGAAACTGGGGTGTTAAAGTCCCCTACTATGATTGTGTTACTGTCGATTTCCCCTTTTATGGCTGTTAGCATTTGCCTTATGTATTGAGGTGCTCCTATGTTGGGTGCATAAATATTTACAATTGTTATATCTTCTTCTTGGATTGATCCCTTGATCATTATGTAGTGTCTTTCTTTGTCTCCTGTAATAGTCTTTATATCAAAGTCTATTTTTGTCTGATATGGTAATTGCTTCTGCAGCTTTCTTTTGATTTCCACTTGCATGGAATATCTTTTTCCATCCCTTCACTTTCTGTCTGTATGTGTCCCTAGGTCTGAAGTGGGTCTCTTGTAGACAGCATATATACGGGTCTTGTTTTTGTATCCATTCAGCCAGTCTATGTCTTTTGGTTGGAGCATTTAATCCATTTACATTTAAGGTAATTATCGATATGTATGTTCCTATTACCATTTTCTTAATTGTTTTGAGTTTGTTATTGTAGGTCTTTTCCTTCTATTGTGTTTCCTGCCTAGAGAAGTTCCTTTAGCATTTGTTGTAAAGATGGTTTGGTGGTGCTGAATTGTCTTAGCTTTTGCTTGTCTGTAAAGGTTTTAATTTCTCTGTCGAATCTGAATGAGATCCCTGCTAGGTAGAGTGATCTTGCTTGTAGGTTTTTCCCTTTCATCACTTTAAATATGTCCTGCCACTCCCTTCTGGCTTGCAGAGTTTCTGCTGAAAGATCAGCTGTTACCCTTATGGGGATTCCCTTGGATGTTATTTGTTGCTTTTCCCTTGCTGCTTTTAATATTTTTTCTTTGTATTTAATTTTTGATAGTTTGATTAATATGTGTCTTGGTGTGTTTCTCCTTGAATTTATCCTGTATGGGACTCTCTGTGATTCCTGGAGTTGATTGACCATTTTCTTTCCCATATTAGGGAATTTTTCAACTATAATCTCTTCAAATATTTTCTCAGTCCCTTTCTTTTTCTCTTCTTCTTCTGGAACCCCTATAATTCGAATGTTAGTGCATTTAATGTTGTGCCAGAGGTCTCTGAGACTCTCCTCAATTCTTTTCATTCTTTTTCTTTAATCTGCTCTGTGATAGTTATTTCCACTATTTTATCTTCCAGGTTACTTATCCATTTTTCTGCCTCAGTTATTTTGCTATTGATTCCTTCTAGAGAACTTTAAATTTCATTTATTGTGTTTTTCATCATTGTTTCCTCTTTAGTTCTTCTAGGTCCTTGCTAAGTGCTTCTTGTATTTTCTCCATTCTATTTCCAAGATTTTGGATCATCTTTACTATCATTGCTCTGAATTCTTTCAGGTAGACTGCCTACTTCCTCTTCATTTTTTTTGGTCTGGCGGGTTTTTACCTTGCTCCTTCGCCTGCTGTGTATTTCTCTGTCTTCTCATTTTGATTAACTTACTGTGTTTGGGGTCTCCTTTCACAGGCTGCGGATTTGTAGTTCCTGTTTTTTCTCGTGTCTGCCCCCAGTGGGTAAGGTTGGTTCAGTGGGTTGTGTAGGCTTCCTGGTGGAGTGGACTGGTGCCTGTGTTCTGGTGGATGAGGCTGGATCTTGTCTTTCTGGTGGGCAGGACCACATCTGGTGGTGTGTTTTGGGGTATCTGTGAACTTACTATGATTTTAGGCAGTCTCTCTGCTAATGAGTGGGGTTGTGTTCCTGTCTTGCTAGTTTTTTAGCATGGGGTGTCTGGCACTGTAGCTTGCTGGTCTTTGAGTGGAGCTGGGTCTTAGCATTGACATGGCGATCTCTGGGACAGCTCTCGCCAATTGATATCACGTGCAGCTGGAAGGTCTCTGGTGGTCCAATGTCCTTAACTCAGCTCTCCCACTTCAGAGGCTCGGGCTTGACACCCAGCCAGAGCAACAAAACCCTGTCAGCCACACGGCCAGGTACGTGGGGAGTTTCTTGCCTTTTGGGAAGTCTGAGGTCTTCTGACAGCATTCAGTAGGTGTTCTGTAGGAGTTGTTCCACATGTAGATGTATTTTTGATGTATTTGTGGGCAGGAAGTTGATCTCCATATCTTACTCCTCTGCCATCTTGAAGGTCCTCCTGTGTCCTTCCTTGTTCCTCTGTTGGTGCTTTCTTGTAAACTCTAACATTTACAGTCTCCAGTGGTGCTGTGGTTTTCCTATGCCCAGTTTTGTTGGCTCCTCAGACAGATTGAAGCACCTTTCTGCTCCTGACGCCAAAAATCCTCCTTGATTTTTAACATCTTACACACCATAGGACATGCATCAAAACTGTGAGATTAACACGGGTACATTATTAATTACACCTCAGATTTTACTTGAAATTCATCTATTTTTCTATTTATGTACTTTTTTGTTCCAAGAGGATAAGATTTTTGAATTTTGACTAATGTGGTTGGGGTTTTTTTTTTTTAACTTTTAATTGTGAAGCATATGTAGAAGTTTATAAAACACAAATGTACTGTTTAAAGAACATCACCAATGCCTCAGAATGTCATCTTGTATCCTTTTTTCATCATAATTCCCTTCCACCTCCCTACTCCAGAGATAATCATTATCTTGACTTTTATGGCAATCACATCCTTGCTTTTTTTTTTTTTTGCAGTACGCGAGCCTCTCACTGTTGTGGCCTCTCCGATTGCGGAGCACAGGCTCCGCACGCGCAGGCTCAGTGGCCATGGCTCACGGGCCCAGCCGCTCCTGGACCGGGGCACGAACCCATGTCCCCTGCACTCGCAGGCGGACTCTCAACCACTGCACCACCAGCGAAGCCCTACATCCTTGCTTTTAATCAAGGGAGGAGCAGCCAAGAAACCACTTGAGGCAAGGTTAAAGAAATCAGAGAAGCTCATCAAGATTAGGAGACCACCTGAGACGAGATTAAAGGAGTGCAGACCCTGCACACACCCTCATCTTTATCAGCAACCCCGCTCTTGAACCATTGCTATAAAACTCCTTACCGAATCCTCCTGTGTTGGGACACACAGTTTTGAGGGGGCATGAGCCTGCCACTCTTTTGCCTGGCAAAGCAATAAAGCTATTCTTTTCTACTTCACCCAAAAGTCTGTCTCGGTGACTCGATTTGGCACCACTGCACAGAGGCTGAGTTTTTGGCATTGGAGTTAGCTATCTTTACCACTCAGTAGTCCAGAATCGCATACTACCTTATAACATCCTTTTCACTACTGTATTAGTTAACTGTCACATATTTTACACTCAATAATAGAAAGTTCAAATGATATGCAATGCTTGCCTGTTAATGTCCATAGCACTACACCAAATCTCAAGGAGTATTTGCTGAATGAAAAGTCGTGTTCTTAACGAACTCAACAGAGATTTAAGGTATTCAGTTGCATGCCATGTAAAGAAGTAGCATACAACATGAGGATACCGATTTTTAAATGTCTTGGCTTCAGTGTTTAATTTGGCTGTGTTACCACTGGATCTGTTTTCATCAGGGCTTGGAAATATTTTTTCTAAGTGTGAGTTTCTTGGCTGAAATGCAATGGGGTTGCCACTCTGTAGTGAAACCTGTGACTATGCCATTCAAAATAAGAGAATTCTGTGTAGAGGAATAGAGACAGCTCTGGGAACTTTGATTTTTCTTACCTCCCAGATTTAAAGGAACAGCTCTGCCCCAGTGAGACAACAGATGGAGATGTAAACTTTTGCTCTTGGTCTATGTGATATTTACAAAAAAAAAGGCAGAAACAGGGTCAAATAAGTGATTTCAAGCATTCTCTGAATTCCCGGAACAATGTTGAAATAGACATTTTTCTGAAGAAGCCATTATAAGGTATTGTGTTTGGCCACTGCCGAGCAGGTCTTTTCCTTCTAAAGTTATTTAATTTTTGCTTATTATTATTCCTGCTGAAACAGTTTTGGAACCCATCCTTTCCGTCCACTCTCATGAATATGGTCAAAATAGCTGTACATCACTATTGGACCAGGTTCCAAGTGTGTCACCACACCGAGCTGTCTCCACTGTTCCTTTCTGTCTGGCTGGTTGCAAGTTCCTCATCATTTCATAGATGAATAGGCACTCTGGTCAAAGGCTGAGCACCTAGGAGTTCCTATCATCTTTTCCTTTAGCAGTCATTTATTTGAATACCTGCAATTGTTAAGCTTTTAAATTCTTTGTCCTGTTTAACCCTCCAAACACCTCACAAGGAGATCACGTAATTGTCTTCATTTGACAGAGGACAAAAATGAGACTTAGAAGCCACCAAGGGTCTAGATGGCACAACACAGAAGTGACAGGCATTTGGCCATCTAGGGGTATACACTGACCACTGGGATACAGGAGACAGGAAGGAGCTGGGCGGATAGATTCCCCCTCTTCCATGGAGTTATAACCCTTCCAGAGAAGCCCCCTTGGGAAGTGGCCACACCTGCTGTACAGTAGCTCTTTCTCTTTGTGACTCATTGTGATGCCATGGCCAGTGCAGTAATGTGTTACCTCACATTGATTTACATCTTTCCTTGCTTCACAGACCCCCTCTTCCCTCACCCTCACTGCCCTAGGTTTGCACCTCCCAAATAAATTACCAGAACTTTAATCCTTGTCTCAGGCTCTGCTTTCTTGAGGACCTGGTTTAAAACAATTATTTTATATTCCCAATTTATGAAACTGGGTTACTGGTTTTCAAATGGTTCACTGAGGCATGAACAGAGTAATGAGCATGGTAACATAAACTACAATTCAGAAAAGCTTCCCAAATATAAGCAGTGGGTAGGAATTTCTTGTATATATGGAATATGAGTCCCTGTGGATCAAACAAGTGATTGTTTCACAAAAGAAACAGAAAAAGAAAAGTCAAATTGAGCATGTACTGTCTTCTATGAAACTTTGTCAAACTCTTGCTTTATTTTTATATAAAACACTCTGAACTCTCTAGTAGAACAATTGAGTTTTTCTAGGATAAGCACAAAGTAATGTTTTGCAGTATTCAGTTTTGTTGCTAAGGCCAAAGAAGAGACCAAAACCATAGAGACACCATTCAAATTCCTACTTCTTTTAATAAAAACAAGTAGTTTGCTTTGCTGCCAAGAATCTTGTAAAATCAGTCCCAAATTTGTAAATGTCATGCCAGGAGAAACAGCAGAGTAAATTCCTATATAAAACATCTCTGTGGACATCACATAAAATTCAATGGTGTAAAAATGTGGAAAAGCCATTGCTATCATATGTGTATGAGCAGATAGTTTACTTTAAAGCTAGATAAAAGTGTTCATGTCCAAAGTATGAATCAACTTTTGGTCTGTGTAAAGTCAAGTAGGGCTAGACTACATGTAACAACAAATAAACCCTGAAACTGTGCCTTTATAAAGTCTGACGCAGCTGGGTGACCCCCTACTGTATTGTAGCTGGGCCATGTAGAACAAGGTCTTCCAAGATCACTGCAGCATGGAAAGAGACGGAGGAGGCACATCAGCTCTTAAATACGTTAGCCTGGAAATGACACACTGGGAAAAGCCAGGAGGAAACAGTGTGGGGACAACAAACCATGGTCCCTGCCATAGTGTTTGTATGAGAGAGAAGAATTAATGACTTTGTTATTGCTGATTACCAATGAGAACCCATGCTATGGAAAAATGGTGTGTGTGGCTGTTTGGTTAAATAACCTGGGAGATGTGATGTGACCTGGAAAAGCTGCCATGGGGTCAGTTCTGATGGGGTATCGGCTCTGTGTCCACAAGAAGGGACATTGCCAGGTAAAGAAAAGAGGCTACATCGAACGTCAATCCACACTCAGGGTTATCCCCAGAGAACAGCCAATGGTCGATAGCAGGCTTCTGATCCTGAGTCAGTATTTAAGAAAATGGAGAAAATTGCACCTGTGATCCAAATGCATGTACTGAAAAAGAAAAAGCTGTGGCAAAAAATGACAGTAAACATGTGACATTGCTCTTCCAAAATCAATATAACAGCTGTCAAAGTAAAGAATGCTCACGTGAGGTTCTAAAGTAAAGAATGATAATTTTAGTAAAGATTGTTTCTGTGACTTCATAAAGTTTGTTCAAGTGACATCTGGCAGCGAAGTTTTCAGTACCTTGCAGTACCTGATTCAGTCACTTCAGGCTGTAAAAATTCTTAGCATTGAGAGTAGGCTATCCGGACTTTGTAAGGTGACAAAGCTCTATTGTAAGCGGCTCAGTCCCTGAGAGTTGGACTCTCCCCAACTCTAGGTGTTTTCCTTTGCTCGTTGGTGAAATAGCTCGATGGCATAAGGTTGGATATACTTAAAAACTCAAGCCCAAATGTTGCAACAGAATGTGAAGGAATTATTTCCAGGGATATATGCAACCAAAGAATGGATTAGGCACGCAACCATTCACCACTGTCTCCCGAGCTGAAACATTCCATATTCCAGCTTTTGGGCAGAACAAGCCCATCCACATCACAACTGCAGGGCGCTAACAGGCATCCTACAGAGAAATAACCCTGTGGTTTCTGAACATGTTTGACAAAGTCACTAAACACACACCATTCACAATAAGCTCTAATTCATTAGGAATAAGGAACAAGAAAAGAAAAAAGTGGGGAACCTCACCTCTGCATCAATCCATTTACTTTCTAGCCATATATATATATTTTTTGGTGAAATATTACCAAATAGTACCAAAATATTATCCCTGTCAATAATATGAAATATATTCCTTAAAACGTTAACAAATATTTTTATTTAAAATTGTGATGAACCTTTTAAGTTTTCCTGAAATTGCCTGAGTATGAACCACACACCACAAATTGGTTTATAAATGAAAAAAATGTTCCAGGAACACCCTTAACTGCTCACTGGAACAGTCTTTGGGGTGGCAGTAGAGTTGAGTTTATCTGCTGGCTTCTGTTAGCTTCTAGACCCCAAGGGAGCCTAGGGGGGCAGGGAAGCCTGGAACTTGTATGGTCCTTGAGTCCCTCATGGTCCTTTACCTGCTTCTGGTTCACTTTGTCTCCTGGTCTGCAGGTCTGAGCAGAAATATCCAAACACTTAGGGTCCAGATGGTGGATTTGCATCCAAATGTGAAACAGACAGTCATTAACTAAGGACCTGGAGGACAACAGCAGATATCACCCAACAGAAAAGGCCTCTACTCATTGACTGTGAGCCCAGGAAGCAGGAAGCTTTTGCTGATGATGCAGGCTGTCTAATATCATAGCATTTCTCAATTTTTTTTCTTGCCTGTTACTCTCCCTAAGAAATATATTTTCTAACACAGCCCAGTACATACATACATACATACATATAACAGAAACAAGAGTCTCCCAAATCAAAACTTCCTCTTCCCCTTTGAAATGCACTCAGCTATTTCTTCTTCTCTTAGTTTCCATTCTTATTTCTATTCTCTTCTCTTATTTTCCATTTGTTCTATTCTATTTCATTTTTTAAAATACTGCTCAAATGGAGAACAGATCAGTGGTTTCCAGGGGTTATGAATAGGAGAGAGGGTAACCATAAAGGGGTAACATCAACTTTCATAGAGAGGGAGAGTTCTGTATCTTGATTACAGTGGCGGTGGTTATACAAATCTGTACATGTGATAGAATTATACATACACACATAAAGGTGTACACGTAAAAAGTGGTGAAATCTGAGTGAGGTCAGTAATCTGTAATAGTGAATGTATTCTGCCAATGTCAATTTCCTGCTTTTGATGAGGTGCTATAGATGATAAGATGCTGCCTCTAAGGAGACTAGGTGATGGGTACATGGGACCTCTCTGAACTATTTTTGCTACTTCTTGTGTATCTCTATTTCAAAACAAAAGTTTTTAAAAATGTTGCTCAAGACCCATTAGATTGATATCATGAGGTTGCAACCCATAATTTTAAAATTAAGCCCTATTTCTCCAAAGGTGGACATTGGATTAGCATACAGCTGTGGCTACATGAACTGATTTGTCTGAAGAAGGACCTCAGTCTCTGCAGACCTGTGTTTGAGCAGCTGAGCTACAACTTTAACTCCCATTAGCCATCCAGTGGAATTGGTTTTGGGGTTGCATTGAGTAGACAGACTTTTGTTCCCTTTTGTTTGCGTGTCATCTTCTATATAAACGTTCCTCCCTACCCACATCCCATTAAAAAAACTGATCCTCATTCCACCACTCAAACATTAGAGCCGTGTTCCTTAAAGTGTGGTCCCCAGGCTTAATTAATTAGACTTTTTGGAAGTGGGGTTCAGAAATATGCATTTTATTTTTTAAATTAATTAATTTCATTTTTCCTTCCAGTTTTATTGAGATATAATTGACATGTAGCACAGTATGAGTTTAAGATGTACATCATAATTATTTCACTTACATATATCATGAAATGATTACCACAATAATTTTAGTGAACATCCATTATCTCGTGTAGCTTCAAAATAAAAGAAAAAGAAAATAATTTTTTTTCCTTATGATGGAATTTATTCTGGAATTTATTCTTGGAATTTATCTTTATTATTTATTATTATATATATATTTATATTATAAATATATATTTATATATATATTATTATTATAATATATAATATAATATATATAATATATAATATATATTATATAATATATAATATAATATATAATATATAATATAATATATATAATATATATAATATAATAATAATATATATATTATTATATATATATTTATATTATAAATATATATATATTTATTATTCTGGAATTTATTCTTGGAATTTATTCTGTTAACAACTTTCATATATAATATACAGCAGTGTTAATTATATATTGGATATATCCAGTATATATATTGGATGAAGATAGTCAAAAGGTACACACTTTCGGGACTTCCCTGGTGGCACAGTGGTTGGGTATCTGCCTGCCAATGCAGGGGACACAGGTTGGAGCCCTGGTCTGGGAAGATCCCACGTGCCATGGAGCAATGAAGCCCGTGCACCACAACTGCCAAGCCTGTGCTCTGGAGCCCACGAGCTACAACTGCTGAACCCACGTGCCACAACTGCTGAAGCCTGTGTGCCTAGAGCCCGTTAAAAAAAAAAAAAAAGATACACACTTTCAGTTGTAAGATAATTACTAGCGATGTATTGTGCTACATGATTAATATAATTAACAAAAATATGCATTTTAAACAAGGTCTCCAGGGATTTTTTTGCACATCAAATTGTTGGGAGGCCTGGAGAAGTTTGCTAAAACTGGACATGTGAATACATGGGATGCTTACTGCAACGAACACTGCAAGCGAATTTGAGTTTAAAAGTTCCTCTGTTGTGAAAGTAGGATTTCTGAGAGTAGCTTTCTTTCTAACTTATATTCTCTTTAAGCAGTAAAGTTTTCAATGTTGGCATAAGCCACATTTCCTGCCTTTCATGACAAAAACATTACTTTAGTGACTCAGTTTCTCCAAGCGTAAGGATAAAAATTCCAGGAATCTCCCTAATTCCTAGTGCTTCTGCAGACAATGACCATTTATTCTCAGATGGAAGTAATTCCATTAACATAAGTGGATGCATATTTTATAAACACAGGCACATGTGTTTCATATTCTACTCATATTTATTTACACATTCTGTAAACATATGCATACACAGAGCCACATGGACATTTTTAGAGGAGACATGAAACATTTTGCACATGTAAATACCACAGTTGATGCCCCAGGGTCTTTTTTCAGTTACCACCTTTTCTCAGGTAAACATGTACCCTGCAGCAAGTCAGCCTCTGGAAATTTCTCAACTTTTTTCCTCCCCTGAGAATGTCCTAGTCTCTTGAGCTTCTAATTTACTGGAAAGCAGATGCATCCTAAAGTGGTAATGATTTCTAATAAGCCAATATCATGGTCTTCCCAGATAACATATCTCTAAGTCCCCAGTCCCCAACCTTAATGAAGAGAAGTTTAATCAGGTTGACAAGGGGCTACTTTCTGACAAGTCCCTTCTATTAACACTAAAGGTCTTGGACATTCTAACTAAACTTCCATAAAGTTAAGTTAGAATGAACCTAGTCCTGGAGAGTCAGGCTTGCACAGAGCTGGAGGGGGGTGGGGGGAACGGGAAAGGGAGCTGCAGGTACTCTTAGATTTTAAAATAGTGTCTCTCTTCTGAGCCTCTCACATGAGACTGAAACAGACCCAAATACTACCTCTTGCAGTGGAAACAATCAGTTAGCCACAACCCAGTATCTCCTGGGCTAAATTTCTTTCTTTTTTTTTTTTAACTAAGTACTAAATATAACGTGAGAGAGAAAGGTAGAAATTGTTTTCCCCCAAGTTCTCTGGACTTAAATGGCGTGTTTTGGTCTAGAGATTGTGTCCCTTTTCTCTCCCCTCTTTAAATTTGTTAAGCTTTTTTTTTTTTTTCTCCTGAGAGTGAAATAGCTGTCTCCTGCTGAGAACTTACTCTGCTCCAGGCATATGCTAAGCCCTTTACATTCATCCTTTCAAAGGGCCTGTGGGGTTGATATTCTTGGCTTCACTTTATAGATGAGAAAACGGATGCTCAGAAAGTCAGCAGCTTGCTCAGGGTGAAACAGCTCATTAGTGGCAGAGCTGATGTCTGAACCCAATGACCATGTACTGGGCTGGATACTGTCTCCCAAATTCCTGCACTTCCCAGAATGTGACTTTGGAAACAGGGTCACTGTAAATGTAATTAGTTAAAAGGAGGTCATGGCAGAGTAAGGCGGACCCTAATCCAACATGACTGGTGTCCTTATAAGAGGAGAAGAGACCCAGAAGCACAGGAAGAACACCACGTGAGGATGGAAGAGGCAGAGTTTGGGATGATGAGGATTGCCGATGACACCAGAAACTGAGAGAAGGACACAGAACAGATTCTCTCCCCTAGAGCCTCTGAGAGAGCATGGCCCTACTGACACCTTGCTTCCAGACTCCTGTCCTCCAGAATGTTAGAGGATAAACTTCTGTTGTTTTCAGGCACCCATTATGTGGTACTTTGTTACAGTAGCCCTAGCAAACTAATAGAGTCCACAATATACCCTACAAACCATTTACCGTAGAAATTTTGGAAAACGAAGAAGAAAATTTACAAAGTGCCCATGATCCCGTGTTCCAGAGCCAATCACTGAAGATCATATATTTTCAAGTTTTCTTCACTTCCTCCCCCTGGCCATTCCATCCACTTCCACCTTTTAAAAACAGTAGCAACTCTCTTGTGTATTTTCTTCTCTTTTTTTGTTTGCTCAGCTGTACTCTTTATGGGATGTGCTTTTAAAACAGTGAGAAGCTGTAAACCACAGTATCCTCTGTATTTTATCATCATCATCATCATTATCATTGTCATCTTTTCCGCTCATTGAAATAGGTAGGTCCAGTTGACATAAGTGGACCCATCTTTGACTTGGAACATTGGCACTAAAAGTGGAACAGCTGGCTATGGGTGAGATCCCCAGCAGATGGCAGTGTGGTTCATAAAACCACACCATCCACACAGACACTTCACCACCAGCCAGCAAATCCTTCTGGTACAATGGCGTGCGTTGGGCTCAGGGGCCTTTGCAAAGGATCCTGGAAACAGCAGTCAGACCACTAACTAGCCTGAGAGGCTACTTGGAGTGAATATTTTCCAACTTTGCAAGGTCTTTTATTCTTATTAAAGAGAGAAACACTGAACTGCAACTCTAAGCCCTTCACTTGAAGAAGCTTACGGTTCAGACACTGATTTTTGTCAACAATATTTTGCCATATCAACTAGGATCTCTATTTTCTGTCTCCTACTGATATGAGGGTATAAGGCAGGCATCTCAGTTCCAGTATATATAAATTGTGGATAAAGAAGAGAGAGCTGAGAATGAAATGGAGAGCGCTCGGAAGGAACAAGGAAACAGAACACCAAGACATTACTTCAGTGCTCACTAGCTGTGTGATCCTGGGTTACTCACTTAAACTCTCTGAGTCTAAGTATCCTCATTTGTTTTGTTTTGTTTTGCTTTTTTCATGTGCGTGTCTGCTATGCTGATTCTGTACTGTTGTAGCACAGCTCAAGTGAGAAAATGACTATTAAAACTATAAAACATTATTTTTATTATCAATTATTTTCATAAGTATGGTCTAGCAGTGATTCTCAAACATGATCTTGGATCAGAATCACCTGGAGGGCTTATTAAACCACAAATTGCTGGGCCTTACTCCAGTGTTTCTGGTCCAGAGGATTTGCAGCCCAAACAAATCCCCAGATGATACTGATGTTACTTTTTAGGAGGACACTTGGAAAGCCACTGGCTAGAGCAAGGGTAAGAGAATTTGGTACTCTGAGGCCTTCTACCTTTCTTGGAATTTCCTAGGCTACTTTTTCACATAAAATTAAGGAAACTGTTTTCAAAAAATTAGGAAATCTCTCCTAGTCTTTATCCTGTGTATGTGTGTGCTCAGTGGCTAGATGTAGCTGAACGTATAACTAAATTATGGATCGTGTCATTTCCAGTGGGTGTATAGTTGGCAGGAGTGAGTGTTTTCTGCCTCATGGGGTCTGTCTGTAATAGTCCATTCCCCGTGGCTGCCACCAGGAGCTGGTGGCTGCTGAAGGCACAGTGGAATCAATGTGGCCTGCAGGGTTCCCTCAAAGGCCAGAAGGGAAGCTCAGAGAGGACCAATCTCTATCTTGAGAACTACAAAAAGGGGTTGAAAGTGTTTGGGTCACTGCTGGCCTCCTAGCACCTTACCCTAATCTATTTTCACCACTGTCCCAACACCTTCTAATATATTTTCCCCTCATTATTTCTTGCTTACCGTCTATCTTTCTCTCTACAAAGATCAGGGAGTTTTGTTCACTTTCATATGTCCCCAGAACAGTGGCTGGCAAATAGCAGACACAAATATTTTGTGGAATGAATGGATAAATGCTGACAGTGCCCTGCCTCTCCCAACTACTTATGACTCCACAAAGCACATCTGAGCCTACAGTCAAAATCTACTGTAGATTTTGACTCTACAGTCACCTTCCAGAATGACTGTGAGAATGGCTGCGTTGTTTAAGCAAAACACACACTAACCATAACGAACTCTAAAACCCAGGTATTTAAGGAGAGTACCCAAATACTTGCTTATGTATTAAAACAATCAAAACTCACATAAATCAATCAGGAGTTAACCAATGTCAATGAACATGGAATTACAGAACCAAAAAAGTTAGCACTGAGGAGGGCTAAGCAACTCTTTAACTCCCAGTACTTTATAGATGAGGAATTAGAAGGTCCCTTCCCACAGCTGGCTGAGGAGCAGGTGGCCAGGGAGGGCCCAGGTCTCCTCTCTTAGACCAGAATTTCTGCCTTGGGAAGTGAACCCCACGATGACATCCTCCTAGCATTAAGAGAATTAGCATTGGGACTTCCCTTGTGGCACAGTGGTTAGGAATCCACCTGCCGATGCAGGGAACACGGGTTCAAGCCCTGGCCCGGGAAGATCCCACATGCCGCGGAGCAAATAAGCCCTTGTACCACAACTACTGAGCCTGCGCTCTAGAGCCCCGGAGCCACAACTACTGAGCCCACATGCTACAACTACTGAAGCTCACACACCTAGAGACCGTGCTCCGCAACAAGAGAAGCCACCGCGGTGACAAGCCCGCGTACTGCAACGAAGAGTAGCCCCTGCTCGCTTCAACTAGAGAAAGCCCGCGTGCAGCAATGAAGACACAACGCAGCCAAAAATAAATAAATAAAATTAAAAAATAGGGAATTAGCATGCAGTGAATGCTGACAGTGTTGCTGGTGGTGAGCCAAGTGCCTCACCTTCAGGAATATTTAATTCCCCACCAACCTGTAATGTATATTCTAGGCTGAACCACATTAAATTGTCATTTTTATAAGTCAAAAATGGTTGGGTAGCAGCAATATCATTTGGCTCAAACTCAAAATTATTATTCCCATATTATAGGTAAAGAATCTGAGCCTCAGAGTGGATAAATATACTGCCATCAGTCGTTTGGCTAAAAAATCAAGGAATAGAAAATTTTGAACCCAAATCTGGTGGACTCCAAACCTCATGCCCTTTCTACTATATTATGGGGCTAAAAAGAAGGTTAAGCTAAGCGAAAGCCATCACACTGTTTGTATTGTACTGGTCAACATTTCTTTTAATAACTTATAATTCTTTACTCTTCCTCTAGAGTCATAAATAATGCACTTTAGGACAACTGCAAGTACTATCTTGAAGGAGACTTAAGTACTAAAAAACCACAAATGGATGTTTTCAGGTTATCAAATTTTAATAACATTATTTTGTTGCAATCCTGCATTTATCCTTTTAAATAGAATGTTCCAAGAACTCATTATGTGATTATAAAATAAGACTCTTGATAGAGTGATGAACAAAAGGCAGTCCCTCCTGTGGAAGCATACAGGATCCCTTACATTTTTAAAAAAATCCTAAGCGTGTGGCAATGCTTTCTAGAGCATGAGTGTATAAAGCACAAAGTAGGTATATGTGGGGGAGTAAACAAAACATGATCAAAATTAATCTGGCACATATTAATTACACTTCCAATAATATCATAGAGTGATATAGTCTTAAAGGTAGGTGATTCTCAAGAGACCGTGATGGGAATGACTTTTACACACAACCAATTTGAATATTTGGGGTTTTCTCTTCTTTTGTGCTCTGGTACCATTGTGAAAAGTTTTCCCTTATCATGCGTTGTTTAATCCTAAATGCACACACTTGGATGGAACCTAGTAGAAGCTTAATAAATATGGGGAAAATAAGTGATATTGAAAGACCAAAGTCTTTGTATCATTTTATCAGACAGTTGGGTAACCACTGTGCTAAACACTGGGATGAAAATAAAGCAGTATTTAGACATTTTTCTGGCTGCTCACACTGTACATCTTACGATGAAATTTCTGTGATCTGACACTGATTAGTAGATGATGTATGAACAGAACAGAAGCAGCTTTGTAGTTCATGAGATTTTGATTCTACAGCACTAAGAGGGTAAAAACATGAGCATGTCAGTTTAGATTTTCCTTGTCTACACACAATGCATGGAAAATACTGCTATTTCCACAGTCCAAACAGCCCCTCTCCAATAACTAGCTTCTTGCAGTTGTGATAAGACAAGTTGTGACAAGATGTAGGTACACTAGAGGCTGTGCCAGAGGTTTCAATTTATAAAGGATGGGGTTAACGGATTATATTTGGGATTTCTTAGGCCCAGCTTCATTTAATGAAGGACCTTGCTCAGAATCAAATAAATACGATGCTTCATGGTATCTGTGGGGTTGGGTGTCAGCTTGGTTAAGATGGAAACTTGTTTCCCAGAATCTCCTCCCTGTGTGGTTCCAGGTTAATGTTGTCCAAAGAGGAATTTGCATGAGGAAGGGAAGCAACAGCCGCAACTTGAATGGTCATCGCAGTTGGACAGGCATTCCTGGAGGTGCTGGAGGTTTCCAGCTTGTTCTGTCTCCTGTGCTCTGTATCTTGATTTGCTTCCTGACCTCTGGCCCATCACCAGATGCTTGGCTCTGGAGCCCCAAAGACAGCATCTTCTCCCACAGCTGCTTCTTGGTGGTCAGGGATGGGGATGCTTTCGGCTTCTAGGATTGACTGGAACCTGAGTCCTCCGATCCCCAGTCCTCCTTTCAGGTTTTTCTCTCCCCAACACCTCTCGCCATGGTGTAACGTCTACTTTTTGTAATCGATCCTGAGTTCTGTAACTCATAGCGATTCTGCCTTCCCGGTTGTACCCTGATGAAATGATAACATTTTAATTTGTAATAGCTCTGTTGTTCTGAAATTTAATACTACACACTCATAATTTTAAAAGTTGAGCAATAAAGTACAAGGAAGAAAGCAAGGAATCACTTACTCAGCCTCACTAACCAGAAATAGATTTAGTGCTAATTTTCTACAGATTTACCTTTGTGGTTCAGGGCACATTAACGTCATTCACAGAAAGGAGGGGCAACAGGTGTAATGGATCTGAGTAAATAATTAAATTTTATGCCACTGCCACACTGGGTTCTATTCGTGGATTACTTTCTGGATTAAAAAATAGGTGTGCTTATTTCTCATTCCACAAACCCGCTTCATAAGCATATATGTTAAAGAAAATTTTAAGTGGCATTCCTCCCTCATTTCAGTTAGGGTCCGTATAACATATTTTTGCTCCAGTTTTAATCAGAACTACAAATGCCTCCCTTCCTCCACCAAAAGAAGCAGAGTTAAGAGTAATTTGTATCATGCTCCCTTTTTTTTTTTTTTTTTTTTGGCGGTACGCGGGCCTCTCACTGTTGTGGCCTCTCCCGTTGCGGAGCACAGACCCCGGACGCGCAGGCTCAGCGGCCATGGCTCACGGGCCCAGCCGCTCCGCGGCATGTGGGATCTTCCCAGAGCGGGGCACGAACCCGTGTTCCCTGCATCGGCAGGCGGACTCTCAACCACTGAGCCACCAGGGAAGCCCCATACTCCATTTTTAACTTGAGTATCGTTGCATTTTTTCCAAGAAGAGCAATCTCTTGGGAAAAGAGTCAGGATACTTTGGGTAAGATATCATAGCAACAGCTTAAACTGAGAAAGGATTGTGGAAATATATCTTCCCAAATTTTCCAAACCCAGACTTATGCGCCATTCATGCTTTTAACCATGGAAGACCCAAATACAGCATAAGAAATTGACATCTTTTTTTTTCTTTTCTTTAAAAGCAACTTCTAAGTTCCCCTCCTGAAAACGTGTTAGAAGAGAAAAGTTTTAGCCCTTTGCTCTTTGCCGTAGATAGACCCCGAGACCTTCCAACCCTACAAACCCTCCACCATGTACCACAGGCTGGAGCAACAGAGCTGAGGAGGGCCGAGGTTACCAGGCAAGTGGCCAGACTCACTCACTAGCTCAGGGCCTCCCTCCTGCAGACCAGCCTCCCGGAACAGATTCGAGCTGTGCCACAGCAAAAGTATCAAGGTACTGCATCACTTGAACTTCTCAAACAGCTGAAAGCGCAAATATTGAATCTACAAAAGCTAGGAGTAATGTAGTCATGCATTTGACTTCCAGTGCAAAGAGCTGAAGTTCATCTCTAGCTTTGACACTCAAGTGGTCTTGGCCAAATTACCCAAACTCTCTGTTGTGCAGGGTGAAGATAAAAATGACATAATGTCTGCGAAACGTTTTCTGAATTATAAAGCACCGTATGAATGTACTGTACTACGGCAGTCCAAGTGACTGGTCTGATTAGTGATTGTCTTCACTCCAAAGCATTTCCCAAATTTTCCACAAATTCTCGGGGCCCCATAATCTCAAGGTCATGCCTGGCTCCATTCTTCCGCCTCCTCTGAATCCCATTTCTGTATCATCTCAGGTTCTCTGCTTGCTGTCCCTGTTTCATAATGTGTCAATCCAGATATAGAATTCCAGCCCTTTCCTCGTTTCCTCCCGAAACTTCACACAAGGCCTGTGCTTGTAGCAGACTTTACTAATGTTTTTGAGGAGACAGAGTAGGTTTACATGGCAGAAACTCCAAATACCATAAAACTGAGTCTGAGACTCCCTTTGGCTATTCTACCCATTCTACCACACCGAGTGAAGTGGCTGCTTCACTGGCTGCTTTCTTTGATCTATTTCCTTCTCAAAACAACAATGCCTACACTCTCCGTCTTCTCTTGCTATACCCCGGCTAACCACAGGCCTTCCCCATGTATATTTTAAAATGTTCCCTGCACTCTGCCCAGGCATCTCCCCTTCTTTATCCCTTCATCTTTGCAGGGGAAAGGGAGTGATATAGAATTTTATTTCTCCTGGACTATAAATTGTGTCACCCTCATCCCTCCCCCTTAGAAGACGGAAGCAGCTACAGTCTGTTTGTGTTTAACAACATTTTTTTAAATTGTTCATTCATTCAACAAGTACTGACATCCTTCAGTGTGCCAGGTCCTATTCTAGATGCCGCGATGCAGCCACAACAGACAAAAATCCCACCATTGTGGAGCTCATATTTGAGTAGGAGGAAACAGACAATAAGCAAATGCATAATTAAAATGAACGTACGTCAGAGTGTGCCGAGCAGAGAAAGATAAAGCAGGATAAGGCAATAGGGAGAAATGACAGGGGGGAGGTAGCCTGCGATTTTAAATTAAGGAGTCAGGGAAGGTCTTCTTGAAAAGGGGTCATGGTAGCAAAGACTTGCAATATGCCTGGGAGTGGGTCACATGACTGTGGGGGAAGATGTTGCAGGCAGAGAAACAACCGTGCAAGGGCCCTGAGGCAAGGTGCTATCACATCTGTATTCCATCTGAATGAAAGATAAGATTTCACCTTTAGTTTAGCTCAATGTGAAGAGTTCCTTTAGGGTCCCAGAACTTCCTCAAATTTATCCTTACCTTCTTTTTGTATTTCCTGTTGGTTCTACCTCATCTATCCATATCTTGATTGGATCCCTTCTTCTCCATCTGACCTACCATTGCACTTGTTTGTGCATTTGTGACTTTCCCCCTGGATTACAGATACAGCTTCCCAACTGGAGAGTCCAGCCCCCTGCAGCTCCCGTCGGAGTGATTTATAATTCAAATCTGAACACATCGCTCTGTTGCATTAAATATTTCAATTCACCACTCCCTCCAGCTTCCATAACCTCCTCAGCATGGCTGTAGCAAAGGTGGTCAGTGCCACACTCATATCCCCTAGCACTCGCTGTTCCAGGATATGCCCACAGCATCCTATTGTAAGCGCCTGCTACTCTTCACTTGAGGGATTTCTCTTAGTTGTGAGCGATAAGTGTCAGGAAATTAATGCTCCTGGGGAGCAGCCCTCAGCCAGTGATGGATGGGAATTGAAGGATAAATTCTCCATCTTCCTGGCCCCTGGGGCAGGGGAGTGGAGAGGAAGAGAGAGAAGAACTTTGAAGTATTTTCCGTACTATCTCCCAGATGCTCCCAGTGGGACTGACTTCAGTTGCCCACAGCAGCGACCCCTCCATAATGCACATTATTTTGGCTTCCTTTTCTTCTCTGTCTTTCTCTCCCACTCCTCTACCAATGCTTCCTAGAATCATCCCCCAGATGAACGACTTGTACTCAAATCTTTGTGTTTTGGTTATTGTTTTAGATTGAACTGTGTCCCCACCAAAGATATGTTGAATTCCTGACCCCCAGGTACCTGTATACGTGACCTTATTTGGAAAGGTTTTTACAGATGTAATTCAGTTGAGATGAGGGATGGGCCCTAATCAATAAGATTTGTGTCTTATAAGAGGAGGGGGGAGACACATGCAGGGCGGAGAATGCTGTGTGAAGACAGAGACACATGGGAGAGCGTCACGTGACAACAGAGGCAGAGATGGGAGTGATATGTCTACAAGCCAAGTAATTCCAAGGATTTCTAAGTGTTCTCCCTTCGAAACTTCAGAGAGAGCCTGGCCCTGCCAACGCCTTGGTTTTGGACTTCTGGCCTCTAGGACTGTGAGACAATAAATTTCTGTTGTTTTAAGCCACCTAGTTTGTGGTGCTTTGTTACAGAAGCCCTGGGAAATGAATGCGGTTATCTATTGCTAGGCGTAACAGCTGCCTCAAAATTTAGGGACAAAAACAACAGCCATTTTCTCTTCTCTCACCACTTTCTGGGTGAGGAATTTGGGCAGGGCTCAGCAGGGCACATCTTCTGTCCCACGTGGTGTCAACGGAGGTTACTCATAGGTGTTACTCATAGGAGGTTACTCATAGGTGTTCAACTTACAACCGGGAAAGTCCAGAGCATCCAGGACAGCTTTGTTCATGTGCCGGGCTCTCTGGCAGGGATTTCAGGGACGGCTGAAAGGCTAGACTTGTCTGGGAGGGTCTACACACGGTCTCTCTAACATGACAGTGGGAGGGTCATTGGAGTTCTTACGTGGCAGGTCAGGGCTCCCAGAGAGGGTGCTCCAAGAGACCCAGGCAGATGCTACAAGGCTTCTTGTGACTTAGTTTCAGAAGTCTCAGAATGTCACTTCTGCCACATTCTTTTGGTCAGCAGGTCACTAAGTTCAGCCCAGTTTCAAGGGGTCGTGAATAAGACTCCACTTCTCAGTGGGAGAAGTAGTTGTGGCCGTCCTGACTCTACCTCACCTTGTCTCAGGGGCTGCCTCTGGGGGAGCCCCACCTGAGACAACGACCTACAGGAGCCTTCAGGGTCTGGCCCTGCTGACCTCGAAGGGCACCTCTTGCCCTCACATTCAGCTTTGGTGCCTGCTCTACTAGGCTCTTCACTGTTTTCTAACACCCCATGCTCCACCTTGCTTCCATGCCTTTATTTACTTTATTTTTTATGTACACTGTAAAAAAACAAAGTACACAATAGATGCTACACAATAGACGTCCATGCTCTTCTCTGCCTAGAATGCCCTTCCCCCTGGTTTTTGCTCACCTGGCAGGTGAACCCAGACCTAGCCTGGGCTTCACATTCTCCATTCCGGCAAGGGCACGTGTCTCTCCTCTTGTTCCTGCCTCAGCTGCAAGGTAGAGATCTGTTTACTTTTCGGGAAGTCCCTTGGGAGAGGGGACTCTTCTGTCCTCTTCTCTATTCTCATGTCTGTTGATGGATGAATGGCCTGTGGTCCTAAGAACCGCAAGGCAAAAATCCAATAAATTAGTCAGATCACTAACGTTTTACATTGGGGTTCTTCTGCCATTTCTTGAGTGATTTTTTTTAATGTCAACCAGCTCAGTGTGGAAGCTGGTCATCAAGCCGTCATGGGGAGAGGAGCCCAGGTGAGAAGATCAAATGCAACTATTTGATTTAAAATGGTGGAACCGTGTACGCAATTGATTGTTCCTACACCCTCCTTTAACATCTAACTCTCCTTCTTCCCTAATAGGCTTGGTGGATATCTAATAAAGTTGATCTCTTTCTCGTCCCTTGTCCTGTTCTCGCAGTATAAGAGAAGTCACAACTGCTCCCAAGAGGGGAGATTTGTTCATAAACCCTGTCAGAGTCCTACCCTGGAAAAAGTATTATGACAGTGAAAAGGTCGGTAAAACTTTTCTGTAAAGAGACAGATAGTAAATATTTTAGACTTTGTGAGCCAAGAGACAAAATTGTATATATATATAACCGCCCCCCCCCCCCCTTTTTTTTTGGCCACACCGCGAGGCAAGCAGCAACTTACTTCCCGGACCAGGGATCGAAACTGCGCCCCCTGCAGTGGAAGCGTGGAGTCTCAGCCATTGGACCACAGGGAAGTCCATATATAACCATTTTAAACATAGCCATTGAAGCATTTAAACATCCTTGAGTTGGCAGGCAGTGGGCCAGATTTGGATCATGGGCCATAGTTTGCCAACCCAGGGTGTAGCTGATTAAAAGCGAGATTTGAGGTGAGGAGAGCTGCGTTCAAGCCCTTGCACCATCACTTATAATCACATGAACTTGAGCAGTCACATCTGTGGCAGAAGGCCCTGCTGGAGGTTCTGCCAATGGCGGAGGCTTCACTTCTGAGCGGGGTGGGGTGGGGTGGGAGCGACAAAGTTAGGGATCCTGGCTAACCTCCTATGTTCCAGGGCCAAAGGGAGTTGCAGATACTTGATTCTAGTGGAGCAGCAGAGGAAAGGAACATGGTCACAGGACAGGCCCTCCAGGGAACAGACTGTGAGCTCGAGCCCCATCCCAATAGCACACTGATGGATGTGCAATGCTGGGCCCATGATAAAGTGAAGGGACCTGTGTGATGGGCCTCAAGCCAATGCAGAAACAGGGGCTCAAGCAGAAGACGTAGCCCAGCATCCCATCCTGCATCAGTGCCCCAACAAAAGTCCTCTCATCATCAGGGTTCCGGTTCCTCTGTGACTTAGTAATTAACTGGCACTCAGGCCCGGTTATCCAGGGATGCTGTGAGCACAGGGGCTCTCTACCAGGATTGGTAGTGTGCTCCTACGAGTTTCTGCTCAGCCCATTCATCTTCAGGGAAGAGCGTTTGCCAGAGACGGCACAGGTTCTGCAATCCATGGAACAGACACACACAGTGAGACATGTCCTGACCCAAATGCCATCAGCGCCCCAATGAGAAGCACTGTGACTAAGACACGCTGGTGTCCCTGGGACATCCTTGTAACCTTTAACTCTGATGCACCTCACCTTCCTCATCTAATCTCAGAGGTGCTTGCAAGAATCAAGAGATAATGCAGGGCTTCCCTGGTGGCGCAGTGGTTGAGAGTCCGCCTGCCGATGCAGGGGATGCGGGTTCGTGCCCCGGTCCGGGAAGATCCCACATGCCGCGGAGCGGCTGCACCCGTGAGCCATGGCCGCTGAGCCTGCGCGTCCGGAGCCTGTGCTCCGCAATGGGAGAGGCCACAACAGTGAGAGGCCTGCGTACCGCAAAAAAAAAAAAAAAAAAAAAAAAAGTGAGATATAACTTACATGCAGTGAAGTGCCCAAATCTTAAGGTACAGCTTAATGACTTTTCCATATGTGTACACATCTGTCTAACTACCACCCAGCTGAAGATGTTAAGATGTTCCCATCACCCCAGAAAATTCCCTCATTCCCCTTTCCAGTCAATAACCGCCTCCCAGAGGCAACCACTGTTCTGGACACTCCATAGATTAGTTTGGCCTATTCTTGAACTTCATGTAAATGGAATCAGAGATTCAGCCGTGTTGTTGCTTGTATCAGTAGTTTATCTCACACTTATTGCAGAAGCAACATAGAATCATTCCATCTCTAGCCTGAGTTCTGTTCCTGGGCTTTCCCAGCCTCACTCCCATGCTTGGGGAATTATAGTCAGTTAGCTTTCATCTGCGTTGGGTTAGGACCAGACTGTCATCCCTAACAACGACAAGGTCTTCGAGGGGAAAAGCTTCTGTTAGCTTAACATGTCTTAATCTACTTATCTGTTCTTCAAATCAAGATCCTGCTAGTTTCTTCTTTAATTGTTTTATTTACTTAGAAATAAGAAAGACAGACTACCTCTCTCAACTTGGGAGCAGGGTGCTTTAAGACAGAAAAGTACATACTCTGCAAACAAGATGTGGGGAGTGGAATGGAAAACTCCACTGAGTGCTTTCCTGGCTCCTTGCCACTCCGTGAATACTTAACAATATATATATTTTTTAAAGCCAACTGTTCTCACATTTAGGCAAAGTTGTCTTTTGCTTTTGCGGTCTTTTGCGGTCTTTTGCGGTCTTCTCTTGACTTCAGTCCAAAACAGATTGAAAATCGAGAAAGATATATTCTACCTGCAGTTTTATTTCACCAATAGTCCGTTCAATTTCCACTAAGAGCAATCATTTATGTATCTTTAAATAGTAACGTTGACACTAAAGGACACAAGACAATTCAATGTTCAGAGCCCAAACTGAGCAAGGATTCCTGTGGAGGTGCAGGCGAGGTGGGGTTTCTTCAGGCTAGTCAGTTTGGTTTGGTAATGCCCGTTGCTGGAGGTGACGGGACCCACGAGGAAATGAATGAGCCCAGAGGGAACGGTGTCTGTCACCAGTCTGTGGGTTTAGATATGTGGTTAGGCGAGTGTCTGACGCATTTTCTGTAACTGTCAATGGTGCCATGTTAGATTGCATCTGGACCCCCTTAGAAGCCGAAGAGAAACTCAGAGAGAAATGACCTTCTACTTCCCCTCTTGTTTCTTGTCGCTGTGACATTACTGCACCTTAATCAGCACCCCCGGGATTAGCCTTTGTATTTCTTAGTGCTGTGTCCCAGAGCTCACCCCAATTTGGTTCTTAGATTAACACAGGAGGGCATTCTTGCCACACTGAAGCCTTTAAGAGGTTAAATGAATTCGGCAAGTAATGCGCTTAGGAAGTGCAGGAAGCCCTGCCTCTCTGCTACCTCCAGTTCATATTGAACGTTGCCCCAAGGAAAGCTGCAGAATAAGCCCTTCAGAAGATGTTATAAAGGTTAATTAAAAGGCAGAGTCCCTATTTTAAAATAATTAAATATAAAGTCTTGTCCACAGAATGAGAATAAAGTGGCTTCGTTTGTCCCAGCAAACTGACTAAAAACAATCAGGTGTTATGGCCTATTGTCTGTCTTCTCCTGCCTTCTCCCATCAGAACATAAGCTCTGTGAGGGCAGTGACTTGGTTTAGTTCACCATTATATCCCTGCTGCCTAGACCAGTGCCTGACGCATAGTAAATAAATGTTGAATAAATGAGGAGCTGAAGGAATAAGGGAAGGAAGGAAAGAATAAGGCTCGTATGGGTCAAAGTGCCCCAGGTCACACAACCACAGTGACCTTGACATTTAAGAGCGATTGATCATAAACACCACCCCTTTGTTAAATCTCTTCACTTTTCATATCTGTCAGCAGCATTCCCTGTCTTTACGGGGCAGGGAGGTGAGAGAGGACAGAAGTTGCCATTTTTCTAGAAAGACACTTTTAACAAGTCATCAGAATTACTGCATATCCCACCTAAGGAAGAGGGCAATAAAGGTGCTTTGGGAGTGGATGCTGGAGACTGGCTAGGCCCACCAGCCAGCAAGTAACTTGCTGACTTACGGCATATGATTTAAACTCTCAGATCACAACGTAGCAGAGACCTTAGAAAGGCTGTGACTGTTTTAATTCCACAGATATTACAGGTTTGGGAAGTTAATCACCCTGAGGGCCTTCTGCCTAATCTACTTTTTTTTTTTTAACCGTATCACCTAAGATTCTTGTGTATCATAAGACATGCCCATAGACAAGGTAGAGTTGATGGTTGGTGCTCTTTTCTGCTCATAAATATGCAGATAATTGATTTAAAGTCTAAGTGACTTGTGAGAAAATTCTTGAATCACTTCTTGGTGTTCTAGGAATTCAATATTTCTCAGTGCAAATATCAAACACCTACTCAGATACACCAAATGGAGACTCGGCTGCTTTTGTAGCATCTATTTACTCAGAAGAAGAAAGCCCACACTCAGGAGGAAAAGTGCCTTCTTCTATCTGATGTTCCAAATGCGTCTTTGCTTAAAGATTACTCCAAAGGGATGCCAACGTTAGACAATGCAGCTTTATAGTGAAGGGGGGATACAGTCCAGCTCAATATTGCATATTTATGTTTCCCAAAATTGTAAGGCTCGCAGCAAGAGGGAGGAACCGATACAGAGAGAAAGTGCTTAAGCTTTCTGGAAAGAATGAGATGCCAAGACGGTGATAGTACCAGATAGCATACTTAATGCCTTTTAAAAAATTTATGTGTGTACCTTTCTTTCTCATCCTAGCCTGTGTTCTCAGGATAGAGAGCAATTCCCTGGCTTAACCATGTTTTCTGCTAGCAGAAAAATTACAGTAACCCAGCACACCCGAAAGCTCATACTTTCCTAGCTGGCCATCTTTAGGTTTATTCCTTTCATTACATTAAAAATGGAGGCTAATGAAGGCAACTGTGGCTAGAGCAGCCCAAATTGGATTTTTCGTATAGCTTTCCCTTCATCTCACAGAGTGACGTCATTAAATGTTCAGGCTGTGAAATGCTAAGCACAGCCTGTTTCCCCTGTACTGTGGATCATGCTGGAATGCCAGGGGAATATACCTTAGAATGTCGTAAAGCTTTAAAGGGTTACAATAAAACCTACATGGAGGCCAAACGGAATACGGACCTTTACTTCTCTTTGTAAACAGACTCCATGAAGCCAGAGGGACCGTAGGTGGAAAGCGAGGCAGGAAATGATGAAATGAACAGCATTACACAGTCACTCAGCAGGCTTTTGGGTGGGGGGGCCTCTTGACTGGCTGGTCATCGCACAGAGGCTCTGCATAGAGCTGGGAACTGGGACCACAAAATTGCATGCCTTCCTGGCAGATGTATTTGACCACAGGGAGCTCTCGAGTTATAGGGCTATATTATATGGCCACTTGATACCTGCTTCTAATTGAGTAAGCTCCAGTGGGTTTTCATAACAGAGATGTATTAGGCAAATCAGTTTACCTCATTTGTTTCCACGAGCCCTGTGATTTGAAAAGTTAAGAGTTAGGTTATACTCCACTAACCAAGGTCGTCTCATCTAAATGCTTTTCTTAAAATGGAGTGGCCCCATTTTATTCTCAGGTGAAAATTATTTAGCCAGGCTCCCCTGGTTTTACTGCTCTCATGTATCTAAGTAGTATTTGAGTCCTTAACCTTACCCAGACACAACCCTTTGTGTCGATGCTGATCAAAAAACATGACTATTACTAACTATCCAGCATGCAGCTAGTAACTAGTACCAACTATGTGTAGGGCACGGTTCCAGCTGCAGGGAGATAGACATCGATCAGAAAGCTATCATATCTGCTCACAAGGAGATGAGCTAAACACACATTAAAATGGTTAACAACATAAGAGAGCCTACAAAAAGGGCAAAGAAAATATAGCAGTTTAAGTACTAATTGGAAGAGTGTGAGGGGAAACATAGATCAAGAGAGATAAGTATAGCCTGGGAAGACCACAGAAGGTGTAAAATGTAAGGGCAGTGACCTTTAAGGAGGAATAAGCAGAGAAAATGAGCATGATGGGAACTGATATAAGACTAATTTGACCAGAACAAAAACGTTGACTCTGTTCCACCTGTGGACTATCTCAAATGCTGAGCTAAGAAATTGAAGCTCATTTTTATAGACAATGGGGAGATATAGAGGATTCTTAACAAGGGACTTATATCATTTGGAACTATTTTATCATGAGCAACAGAGAAGCCACCTTGACCTGGTTTAAATAATAAAGTGAGTTTCTTGGCTTATACAATGAAAATGTCCACAGGTGATACTGGCCTCAGTTAAGGCTTCATCTAGCAATGCGAACAAGGACACTAGGGAGCTGGTTCTTTTTTGTCTCTGTTTCATCCTCAGACACCATATTGTCCTTCCTTCCAATCCCCTTCTCCTCACAGGCAGTTCCAGGGTCTCCACTTGTGGCAACAAAATGGCTGCAGCAACTCCAGACCTCAGATCTCCTCCCACATCTTCCAGAGGAACAATGAGCATCTTTTCTGGTAGTACCTGTGGAAGAAAGAGAAAGTTAGTCTTTCTCAGAGGTCTCAAATGTGTCTTTGTGTCTTGATGGATTTGACTGTGTTACTGGCTTATCTGAGGACCAGTGGAGGAGTTGACTAGGTAAATGGGAAAAGTTCATTGGTTTAAGCCCAGCAGCGTTCATGCCTAAGAGTGGGAAATGAGGTCTAATCCCTCCCAAGCCACAGTGCTGAGAAGGAAGAGAGATTTCCCGAAGGAATCACCAAGTACTGCTAAGAAGGGAAAATGGCCGCTGGGTGGCCAAGAAGTGACAAATGTCCACTAGAAGAAAAACATGATAAAAGAAGGGTTATAGGATAGTCAAGACCAATGAAATTGAAGAGGTGTGAGCTAACTACCTAGGTATCTCCCCCACTTCCACCTGGCCCTGTGTGCACATGCCTTGCTCCTTTCACTTCAGCAAGTCTTAGAAAGGCATCGTCTTGCTTCACGTAGACCCAAGAGTGATTTCTCAAATGCAGAGAATTCTTAAATGTATAATTGGAAATAAAGGGATCATGTTATTAGAGATGCCAGCATTTTCCAGAAATCTCATCCGTAGCTTTATTCTGCACAACGACCAGCCAAGAGAAGGCAGTAGGCATTCAGGATTCATGAGAAAAGTGTGGTCAGCCTTGAAAACAGCCTTTTTGTGTGTGCGTGTTGCTTTTTAAAAACTGTTGGGCTCAACCCTTTGGCCCTCACAAGAGCAAATTTTGACATTGACTTCAATGGGGAGGAGGAAGCCACGTTTTCAATAGAAGGGCACTTTTTTGTCTGGCTCCAGTCACTGAAGGCTGGAACCCATTGTGAACAACAACAAAGCTATCTGTGCACAAATTAGGAGCACACCCACCAGGCCTCGCCAGCTGTTCTGCTTTCTTCAATGAAGTCACAACTGTCGTTGCCACCACAGTTCAATGCCACAGCAACAATTGTGAGGGCTTAGTGTCTGTATTGCTCAAAGTTTCTGGGGTTTGGGGAGAGAGGTGTCCCCCACCTGGCTTCCTACATCAGAGGCTCACATTCTCCCCCCAACCCTTACTTCTCTGTCCCTGGGCCAGAGCCTTTGCAAATGAATGCAGCCTGGATGGTGTGAAACCAGGCAAAGATGGGAGGAAATCCTTGAATAAGAAGGGGTGGCTGGAGGAGAGACAGCGAATTCAAAAGGAGACAATTTGACAGTGATTGGAGACGTGACCCTTATAAAGTGCATCTGAGCTTGACATGATTCTCTAAGAAGGATTCCTTTATGCTTGGAAGGCTTTTAATTCACACAAGCAGGTTGGGCCATAACAGCTCTTGATTGGGAAAGAAAATGCAAGTTCAAGTCAGAAAGAAAAATAAAGAGCAAAGCGGCAGTCTTCCACTCTCAGACTGTGTTTATTTGTACTCCATGAACAGCTGGACCGACAGGGATTTACTCTTATCCTCTCTGGCAGCAAACTTGCTCGAAATGAGGAAGGTTGGTTTGTTGCTAAGACTGAAGGCTCCGGGTTTTAAAAAAATCCTCTGCCCTGTGCAGATGGCACACACTTCTTAAATGCAGCAGCCGATAAATGAAGATAATATCGCGTGTCTGAAAAAATCTAAAACAAATGGAAAGTGAGGAGAAATGAAAAATGAAAAATTGTTTAGCGTTAAAGGTAGAGAGAGGCAGAGAACAAGAGGAAGCCAGGGGGACCGGCATGGGTGTGAGAGGTGATAAGATGCTCCTCTCCATATATAACTAGTACTTAGGGCAGAACAGTGCACCAACCCTCTGTGCAGCTGGAAATCTGCATATAAATTATAGTCGGCCCTCCATATATAGTACACACGTTTCCTCAGTATCCTAGTTCCACATCCCTGGATTGAACCAACCTTGAATTTTGTAGTACAGTGAAAAAAAAAATCTGCATGTAAGTGGCCCATGCAGTTCAAACCTGTGTTGTTCAAGGTTCAACTGCACTAAGGTTCTTGGCATTTAAAGCTGGTATGTGCTATGTCCGCTACTGATGGCATAAAGGAAGTGATCTTGGGCTTCTTTTCCTTTCTTCTCGCTCTTCTTCTTATTCCCTCTTCTAAAATATCTCTTTGCCTAATATTTTGAAATTTGCCAAGTAGTTTCTAAGGCCCCTGAACCACAAAGAAAGTGTGAACAACTCTAATTCCATTTCCTGAAAGCTCACCAAACAGCAATACTGAGAATATTGCACACTTTTGCCTAAGGAGAACAGTATAACCACATCTTTGTACAACAATACTACCATCTTATATTGATTTTTTTAATCTAAGTAATCTGTGCACATGACAGTAAGTCAAGCAGGGCAGCTCCGGATGAAATCAGTTGTCTTCACCTCAGCTCTCCCCACTCAGTTCTATCATTAAAAAATTAAAAAAGATTTCTGTGTTTAGTTCTTCTGGTGGTTTCCATCTCATCTCTATATTTTATGCCTATTTCTCAGTTTCTTGACTTAATTCTGGACTATTTACTGACTCTGGTAAGAAAGAGGATGCTTTGGGACTTCCCTGATGGCACAGTGGTTAAGAATCCGCCTGCCAATGCAGGGGACGCGGGTTCGATCCCTCGCCCGGGAAGATCCCACATGTCCCGGAACAAATAAGCCCATGCGCCACAACTACTGAACCTGTGCTCTAGAGCCCGTGAACCACAACTCCTGAGCCCGTGTGCTTCAACTACTGAAGCCCTTGTGCCTAGAGCCCGTGCTCTGCAACAAGAGAAGCCACCGCAACGAGAAACCAACGCACTGCAATGAAGAGTAGCCCCCGCTCGCCGCAACTAGAGAAAGCCCGCGTGCAGCAACAAAGACCCAATGCAGCCAAAAATAAATAATAAATAAATTTATAATAAAAAAGAAAGATGATGTTTTAGTTTGCTTTTGTCCAGCCCATCTCTTCCTCCCACTTCTTCTAGTGTTCAAGAGTTAAATGATAATTATTAGCTCTTCTATGATGATCTTTGTAACTATAAAGAATATACTATAGGCAAATATTATTATAATATAATAAATAATATGCTTGAATCTCTAGTTTCTCTTGCAGCAACTCCCCCCACTATAAAATGAGGATGTTGCCTAGTTGGGGCTTGTCTCCTCCTTTCTCCCCCTCTTCCTGTTCCCCACCTTCTGTTGGTAAAACACCATTACATCAGGAAGATGCTACCTAATCCTCAAGCAAGTCTTCTGTGCTTTGTCTACTGAAACTAACTCTAAAGGTGGAAATCCAGTACCCAGAGGCTGTGTAACCGCTCAGTTACTCTTGGTCACTGCCAAAGGGATGTATTTTTCTCCAAATTCAACCATGTTAGCAAGTACCAGCTCACAGAAAGCACCTATTTGAGAGATTTTATCATTACAGAGGGTTTTGGATAGCATCCTAGTCATTTCCCTACCTAAGAGATTTCAGATATAACCTCTTTGAGCCCTGATGCTTCAATCATTGTATTTGCATAAATTAGCACCATTTCATCTGTGAAACAAGTTTTTTCTTAACAGCCTTTTTCGGTGCAGAGAACAAAAGGCTGAACTATAAATGCACAGAACCGTTTGGCAGTCAAATTCCCCATTTTGAGAGTTAATGGTTTAAAAGTGTATTAATCAACCCTTAACAGCACCACTTGAATGGTTTTCTAAGTATATACAACTCAAACACACGTCTTTCCGGTAATGCAGATCTAAATGTGTCTAAGGTTAAAAGAATAGATTTGCTTTTTGAAATAGAAGCTGGAAAACTTTCCAGTGCAACCAGACATTTCTTGGTAATGGATAGAAAACAATCCTCATATATTACTTAAAGCTTAAAGTAAGAGCAGTAGTGTAGCAGTACTAAACTTTTTCTAAGTAGCTACCAAGATGAGCGACTGTCCCCGTTTGCCTGGAACTTTCCCAGTTTTAGCACCGAAAGTCCTGCAACCAAGGAAACCCCTCAGTCCTGGACAAATCTCGGATAACTGATCACTGTACGTATGGTCACAATGATGATAGTAATGTTATTTGTGATCGTAATAGGCCAGGTGCTAAACTAAGTGATTTAGATAGTTTTAAAATGTAATCTTCACAATAATCACACAAAGCCGGTATTATTATCACCACTTTAGAGATGGGAAAACTACAGCTTGACAAATGTAAATAACTTCCCCGAGTTCACATACCCAATAAGTGGCTGAGCTAAGGTTCAAAACCAGTTCATCTGACTTCATACTGGTTCCTGTATTAAAACAAATTCCACTGCATTTTGGATTTATGTTGTCAGATAAAAATACAGGGCACCCAAATTAAAATTTCTGATAAGCGATGAGTAATTTTGTAGTGTTATGTCCCAATTGCATGGGACATACTGATACTAGAAAGTTATCTGTTGTTTATCTGAAATTCAAATTTAACTTGACTGTTTATATTTTTATTTGTTAAATCTGACAGCCCTAACTTGGAGCAGTCACCTTTTCCTATGAAAATAAATTTTTACTGATTATTTACGTGACTCAATATATTTATGAGCTGGTGAGATCTAGGGAAACTCAGGTTTCAAATTAAAGGAAGCCAAATAAACGAGAGCAAAAATGCATCTACATGTTGCTTTGTTTGAGAAACCTGGTTGATCTAAATAGCTCGTTCTGCGATAGCCTCATAATTGTGATATATTTGACAAGAAGAGTGAAACGAAGGCAAGGGACATTTACTCATTCATTCATTCACTATGTATTGAGTGCCTACTATGTTCTAGGCACTGTTCCAGATATTGGGTTACACCCAAACAAAGTCCTAGCTCTCAGAGAGTTTTTATTTTCTAGGAGAAAATGGGCACTAGATAGATAAACTAGCAAGTAGTTTACCTTGCTAGTTTCTGGTAGTGGCAAAAACTATGAAAGAGAATATAGCAGGCAGGGTAAGGGAACAAAATGAAAGGAAGTGTTAGATAGATATAGTTGAGATAGATATAGTTAAGGGAAGTTATTCTGTGAGGAATAAAATCCTGCATGAAGAGAGCAAAGCCATGTGTACATCTGGGAGGAAGTATGCTAGGCAGAGAGAAGAGCAAGTGCGCAGGCCCAGAGATAAGACCCAGCTGGGTATGTCGGAGGCACAGTACAGAGGCTGGAGAGTAAATCACACAGTGGGAGGCAATGAGGCTGGAGAGAAAGAGGCAGGGGTTAGTCACTTAGGGCCAACTGGCCATAGTCAGAACCTTGGAGTTTATTCTAAGTTTGAAGGATTTTGAGCGGCATGATAAATGATCAGATTTATGCTTCAGAGGCTCACGCTAGGTGCCATGGAAACAGAGATATTGTTGCAGAAGTAGAGGATAGAGACGCCAGTGGCATGAATTAAGATAGAAGCAGTAGAGAATGCAACAGTTGCATCTGGGATATATTCAGATTGTGTGGCCCAGGCAAACGTGAGACTTAAAATCACCACACGTAACTCAAGTGAATCTCCAAGATCAAGGAGCACGAGTACTTTAAATTATGATCAGCCATTTGGACGATTAGTTCAGTGCTTCTCCGTGTGGGTGCACCCAGGGGACTTAACAAAATACTGATGTGTCTGTCCCACTCTCAGAGATCCTAGGAGTGCAAGCCTGGACATCAGGATTTTAAAAACTCTCTTTAGATGATTCTTATGTGCAGCCGAGTTGAACATTTCTGATCTAGAGAATAGTGGGAACCCTAGGTTGTGAGGTAGATGACATTTCAGGGCACGAGGCAGGAAAGGAACAAGAGTAGGTAAAACGAGGTACAAGAATTCACTGACGACGCTTTGCTTTTAAAGCAAGTTCTATTAAAAACACTCAAAGATGGCCATAACCATGTATGGTTCCGAACGCCTCTGGCTGTAAAGCGGTTTGACAAGGGTCCTGCATGACTATCTACTTTGGAGCTGTCATGGTCTCCCCCTTTTTATGCTTCCCTCTCCCATATGACTCAGAAGCAGAATTGGTCATTAGTAACTATGTCCCCATACTGTTGCCTACCTCCGAAGCCCGCCACGGCCGCGGTGGTGACCTGACTTAAGAATGTCATCTCCTTCACCAAGTTTTACTTAGGCCGACTCAATTTCCAGAGGACATCAGACTCTTGGAGATTGCAGGATAAATTGGGAGGTAACCAGACAGCAATTCTCTTGTGTTCCCTTCCAGGGAAGGCATATGGTGACCATTCTCCTATACTCTCAGGAGGAGCCCTGAAATTCTTTTGCCATTGATGGGAAAACTCAAACAAAAATCAAAGTAATAATCAATGTCACTCAGTGAATTAGTGATGGAGACAGGAACAGAATCCAGACTTTTTAACTTGGGGATCCCTTGCTTTTAAGTCTAAATGGTGCTTTTTATTTTAATCCAGCTGTGCCGAGTTAATAAGACTTTGACGAGATACAGCCCCGTGTTTTGTAGAGTTAACATATTTGATATTTACCTCAGCTATTTGTTGTCTGTTTAATAAGTTTTGTTTGCCTTCCCAGATGCACATTATTTGGCAGTGTATAATCACGTACAATTGTTTACACCATTTACCGTTCGCTTTCAAGTCTTGCCAAGAAAGGCTTGGTGTAAACTAGCTGTCTGCAACTGCCACACTAAGTTAAGCCTTTGAAAGGGTCTAATCGGGCCTGTATAAATAAATAAAATGATATGGAAAATAACTTCATATAAATTTACTGCACTGCTGGCCAGCTGGTAAATATGCAGACCTTCTCTCCTATGGAACAGATAGGATTAAATCTTACTCAGGACAGTACAGTCCGTGTAATGATTACAGAGAGCTATTGAAGTTTTAATCTAGAGCCCCATCCAAACCCTAAACACACACACACACACACACACACACACACACACACACACACAGTCCTTTCAGTGGCAATAAATTTCAATCATATGGTTAGCAAAGCTTCACTCTGGCTTTTATTTTCAGAGAAAATTGTCAGTAAAGCAAATTTCATATCTGTTCATTAGAAAGCGAATGGGCAGGTCACAATAGCAGAGCGGGGGCGGGGGGAACCACAGATGGTTCGATCATCTTTTAAACTAATAAAGGAGATCAGCAAAAATTCACCAACAAAATGCTTGAGCATATGAAAGAAACTAGCGCATAAAGGGAAGCGGCATCTTCCTGAAAACGTTCAGGGCGATCTATCGATCCCTCGTTGTAAAATAGCTTAACGCTTGCCTCTTCCTCATGGGGGTTGAAGGGGCTCTGTGGCATGGTCTTCGTGCATGAAAACAATACAGTATAACATAGGCTTTTAGGGCTGGCTGAGAATTAATATTAATAATCACTAAGGTAAAAAGTGAATTTAATATTCATTTCTTCAGTAAACGTCCATGCCTGTCAGGCACTGTGCTAGGTGTCACAGGTCAGGGCAGGAGATTTGCAAAGATGTGAAAGACCTGGTCTTTGTTCTTGAAGAATGAATAATTTAGGAGATTTTGTCTTCTTCATACCTTTGTTCATGATGATTTCTCCAGTGAAAAGTCCTCCTCTGCTACTTCAGAATGAGCACACATCCTTTAGAACTCTTTTAAGTTGCTAGTTCTGCCTTGTACCCTTATTTGTGGCTAATTCCTTCTGCTTTGTATCACATGTACTTGGATATAAACCTGTGTGTTCCACAATGCCTCAAAGGCAAAGGTGTTGATCTTTGTATCCAGTGCTTAGCAAGATAGGTATTCAATAAATATCTGTCGGATCAAGGAGTGATTGAACAGTAGTATATTTCTTTCAATATTAAAATAGCAAGCTATTTTAATACCCAGTTGGAGTGTTTGAATTTACCTCCTCTGAAGTGGTACCAGAATGGTATTTAAACTTGTTCACATCATTTAATTAATACCAGAAAGTTTTGTGTTGGCTAAAATCCTAGGAGAGTATTTCTGTTTCATCTAGCAAGTATTTTTTAAAATGCCTTTTTAGAATTATCGTTGATTTTGGAGTGTTTGTGATGAGGGTATTGTGGTTATGTTTAAAAGGGAGAGTGCTTGTATGTCAGAAATACATACTGAAATATTTAGAGATGAAATTAGATGATGTCTGGAATTTGCTTCACAATAACTGGAGAGGGATAAAGAATAGGAATTGAGACAAAGGAAGACCAGCCATGAGTTGATGGTTGTTGGGGTGATGAATACACGGAGGTTCATTAAATTATTCTCTTTACTTTTGTATATGTTTAAAATTTTCCATAATAATTTCTAAGTTTTTACATTTACAGAAGAGGAGAATCTGGTGTAGCATCACAATTGAACTATAAATATGAAACCATAGACCTAAGTTCCTCCTGCTTCAAATGCCACATTTTGGATGAAGTAAAAAGTAACAGAAACGTACACTTGCTTCATTTCTGACCACTTTCTTTCTTAGCCCTCAGAAATTATCTTTCTGGGGGCCAAAATTCAGTTTCAAGGATTGCAACTTGACCATTTCCTGTTATAAGTGCATGTGCTCTAACTGTTAATGGCAGACTGGTAGGACTGGAGTGGACCAAAAAAAAAAAAAAGTGCTGCAACACCAGGATCTCACCCCAGAAATAACCCTGAGATCAGCCCTGGCGCACCTCAGTGCAAGATGAGTAAATGAAAAATCTCCCACTTCCCACCCCCACTGTGTTCCATTCTAGCAATTTTCATGAATCACCTACCTCTTGGATAGAGTTTTTAGATAAAATGCAAAAAGCCAAGTTAAATTTGAATTTCAGATAAACAACACATAATACTTTAGGATAAGTATGTCTCAAATACTGCATGGGACATACTTATTTTTATTTGCTAAATCTGGCAACCTTATTCTTGGGTCTATGTGGTGCTTATAATTCCAACAGGTAGATTAGTTGATTAATTAATTAAAGGCCTATTTTCCATATTTATTTGGCTTAATTATCCTGAAAAGCCTTATTCAGCTCTGCCCTTCACTAGAACATTGAACTAAAAAAGGCCTAAGTTTACTCAAAAACACCAAACTCTGTATAGAATGCCTGTATTTTCAAATCTAATTAATTTTTATTTTAAGCAAAATAACATACACTGTTAAAATCAAATAATACTAAAAGACTGATAGTTAAAAACAGCAGGCTCCTGCCACACACTCTCCTGAACCCTAGATCTATTCACTCTTTAGAACCAATAGTAAGTAGAGACCACCAGCTCTGTAGCTGCCTTCATATCACTAAAGAATAGCATTACACTGTTATTTCTTGAGTTATCAATTTTTGGCATTATGTATAGAGTTTCTTTTGATAGATGGAGATTTAGTTTGTTTCCCACCATTCTCATTCTCCCTTTTTAGTTTTATTAATACTTTTAGAGAAATCAATAATCAAATGCTTTCATCATTATGACCATTGCTATGGACTGAATTGCATCTCCCCTGCACCTTGCAAATTCATATGTTAATACCCTAACCTTCAGTGTGATGGTATTTGAAAATTGGACTTTGGGGAAGTAATTAGGTTTAGCTGAAGTCATGAGGGTGGGGTCCCCATGATGAGATTAGTGCCCTTATAAGAAGAGGAAGAGAGACCAGAGTTCTCACTGCCTTCCTCCATGTGGGGACACAGCAAGAAAGCAGCTATCTACAAGCCAGGAAGAGAGTCCTCACCAGGAACAATCTTGATCTTGGATTTGCCAGCCTGCAGAAGTGTTGTTTAAGCCACCCAGTAGCACCCCAGTAGACTAATACAACTATACATATACTAACTGCAGAGCCAAGTAATGCATTATGATTGCAATTCCTTTCTTTTAATCATTTTTTAAAATTAAGAATTTCCTTATTTTTTCACTTGCATATCTTTTATTACAGTGCAATTCAATGTATGGCCCCACAGACCAACAATATCAACATCACCCAGGAACTTATTTAAAATGCTGGAACAATTGGATATCCACATGCAAAAAAAAAAAAAAAATTTCAAATTTCAATTCATATCTCACACTTTGTACAAAAATTAACTTCAAATGTATCCTAGACCTAAATGTAAAACCTAAAACTATAGAGCTTCCAGAAGAAGACATCAGAAAAAATCTTTGTGAACACGGGCTAGACAAAGATTTCTTAGATACAACCTCAAAAGAATGATCCATAAAAGAAAAAAAATGACAAATTGGACTTTACCAAAATTAAGAACTTATGCTGTTTGAAAAATACTTTGAAATAATGAAAAGATAAGTCACACACTGGAGAAATATTTTCAAAACATACATATGATAGGTCCCAGTCACTGAGCCGCCGCCGAGGACTCAGCAGTCTCCCCCTCGAGCCCCCTAGCTTCCCGACGCTCCGTCCCCCCCGCCCGCCTTCTCCAGCCGCCGCCTTCCGCAGGCCGTTTCCACCGAGGAAAAGGAATCGTATCGTATGTCCACTATCCAGAACCTCCACTCTTTCGACCCCTTTGCTGATGCAAGTAAGGGTGATGATCTGCTTCCTGCTGGCACTGAGGATTATATCCATATAAGAATTCAACAGAGAAACGGCAGGAAGACCCTTACTACTGTCCAAGGGATCGCTGATGATTACGATAAAAAGAAACTAGTGAAGGCGTTTAAGAAGAAATTTGCCTGCAATGGAACTGTAATTGAGCATCCAGAATATGGAGAAGTAATTCAGCTGCAGGGTGACCAGCGCAAGAACATATGCCAGTTCCTCGTAGAGATTGGACTGGCTAAGGACGATCAGCTGAAGGTTCATGGGTTTTAAGTGCTCCTGGCTCACTGAAGCTTAAGTGAGGATTTCCTTGCAATGAGTAGAATTTTCCTCCTGTCCCTTGTCACAAGTTTAAAAACCTCACAGCTTGTGTAATGTAACCATTTGGGGTCTGCTTTTAACTTGGACTAGTGTAACTCCTTCATGCAATAAACTGAAAAGAGCCAAAAAAAAAAAAAAACATACATATGATAAAAACATACACAGAATATAGAAAGAATTCTCAAAACTCAGTAATAAGAAAACAACCGAATAGAAAATGGGCAAAAGATTTCAACAGATACTTCGCCAATGAAGATATATGGATAGCAAATAAGCACATGAAAAGATGTTCAATATCATTTGTCGTTAAGGACATGCAAATTAAAATCACAGCATGATTCCACTGCTAATTTGCTAAAACTACTAAAATTAGAAAGACTGACCATACCAAATGTTGGCAAAGGTGTGGAGGAACTGGAACTCTCATGCACTGTTGGTGACATTTAAAATGGTATAACCACTTTGGAGAACAGTTTGGCAATTCCTTAAAAAGTTAAACATACTATCCTGGCATTCCATTCCTTGGGTATTTCCTCAAGAGAAATGAAAACATATGTGCATACAAAGACTTGCACATGAATATTTGTAACAAACGTATGTGTAGTAATGAAAACTGGAAACAATACAAATGTCCTTTAACAGGTGAATAGATAAACAGATAATGGTATATGCGTACAGTGGAATTCTACTGAGCAATTAAAAGTAATGAACTACTGATACACAGTGCAACATGGATGAATCTCAAAGTAATTATGTGGTCATGGAAGCCAGGCAATGTACATATTGTAGGATTCCACTTACATGAAATTCTAGAAAATGCACACTAATCTATAGTGACAGAAAAAGATCAGTGGTACCTAGGGAGGGGGAGGAATGTGAGAGAAGGATTACAGAGGAAAAGAAAAAAGTTTCCAGGGTAATTTTATGATGTCACAGGTGGACACAATGTCAAAAAAATGTCAAATTTTACACTTCAAATGTGTGCAGTTTATTGTATGTCAATTATCCCTTGATAAAGCTGTTTAAAAAATAGCGAATGATAATTGGGATGTCATGTAGGTTGAGGGGAAAGGTGAGGGGTGCTTCTCTTAGGCAGCTTCACAAGGGAGGGGAGGTTATTTTTATTGATTTATTGATTTATTTATTTATTTATTTATTTTGCGGTACGTGGGCCTCTCACTGTTGTGGTCTCTCCCGTTGTGGAGCACAGGCTCCGGACGCGCAGGCTCAGCGGCCACGGCTCACGGGCCCAGCCACTCCGCGGCATGTGGGATCTTCCCGGACCGGGGCACGAACAGGCGGGCTCTCAACCACTGCGCCACCAGGGAAGCCCGAGGTTATTTTTGTAACTATTGTAAGCATGATGATATTGTAAAAAAAAATACCAAAAAAAGTTCACGGAAAGGGTAATGCAAGTTGAAATGTGTTAGTTGCTAATTTCTTTGGTCTGCACCAATGTAAAAATTGCAAATTTTTCATCAAGATAGAAAAATAATGCTGTGAGCTATTTGTATGTTCGGTTGGAGGTGACATCTTTGTTGCCTATCCAGGCCCTGTTTCACTCCTCCTTTCATATTAATTTGTTGGTGCATGTTGTCACCTACATGGTTTTTCATCGCCCAGTACAGCTTTTCATTCTTCTTCAGTTGTTTTGAAATTTGAGCCACGATCAGCTATAGTTTCTTTCTTGGAAATGTCAATCAGTGGAATATGATGTCAACAGACAATTCTTCCTCTCAGTGCTTCTATCTCTCAAGCATCTGCATGAATTGTCTCTGTCTCTCTTCTTTCCTATCATTACCTCTTAGCTCAAATGTTTTGGCATATCTAGGGGAGGTTAGATAGACTGACTCCCAATCACTGAACCTGTGACTTTGTACCTTTTTCTCACCCCACATTTCACGCCATGCCTTTGTCATGACTCCAGAATAGTTTAACCCTAGGTCTGCTAGAATATAACATGATTACAGAAGAAGTCTCCCCAGCATGATTGCAAGAAATCCGATGTTCATGGGACGCTAAATATTCCAAAGACTCTCTCACCATTGCTATTTGGGGGCAGTTTGAGTTGACAACAGTTTTCCTCCACTTCTGGGTGCCTCCAAAAACCTGCCCCCATGTCCAGAGAATTCTAGTAAGTTGAACTCCTTGGCTTGCGTGTCAACCCCTCGGAACCCTAAGACCTCAGCACTCTAGGAATGGTGACAATATGCTGGGACATTCTAGAGTTCTGTGTGTTCATACACAGAATTACACAAATGCTGTTTTAATTAAAGCCATGAGGCTTGTTTTAACGATGCTCAGAAATCAGTGGAAATCCAGGACTGGAATAGTCAGTGTCTTCGGTCAACTGTGAAGTAAACTCTACTCCTTTCTAGAAGCTGGCATGGCTAACGCCAAGCCATCTGGTGTTTCCTCTTAGGACGACTAGAAAAGTAAAGTAGATTTGCAAATCTTATGAAATATTCATGTAGGATTCTGTACCATGTCATTGGACTTATACTTTTAGAAAAGTCATGAAACGTATGCCACTTTTAAAGATTAGAGTTCATGCTCAAAAGACAATTTGAGGAGTAAAGTGCATCCATGACAAGTTTGCCAATATATGGCCTTTTAAACAGAAAATATGAAATAAAATATGGTGAAGTTACTTATGACTATAGCTAAAGATTTGGCAAGCTTTATTTCATATCTTGATAAATCATCCAAACACTGAACAGCATTTGTATTCAACTGATATAGAACTAGAATTAATAGGGTAATGTTGTCCAAGAGTGTATATTATTAATTATTAATAGCATGACATTACTTTCCCTGATGGAGACATTTAATATCCTGGAATCAGAGCATAAAGTAATATATTAGAAAATAAGTGCTATTGCTCTATCATACCCCCATACAGAGCCACCTACACACAATATTGTCATCTTTCTCTTTCTATCAGTTATTCATTCCCTCTTTGGAGTTGTCACCTTCTGCCCAAAGTAATAAACAAAATAAGTGTCATAATGGCTCCTTTGTACCTGCTGGTACAGGGTCAGGTACCCATTAAATGCTCACTAAATTGATCTCATAATAAGGGAATTTGGGGGAAATTCTCCAGCCACTACTAAGAGATGCAGTAGACTGTACTGGTTAAAAGCTGTTTTAGTTTGGATTCCCCCAAAAGCAGACCCTGAGACAAGGATTTAGGTGCAAGTAATTTGTATAGAAGTTGATTCCAGGAGGCACTGAGGGAGAGTTAGGGAAGGGAGTTAGAGAAGGGAGGAGAGCCAATAAAGGGTAAATTAATGATCCAGTTACCTGTGTGAGCAGCTGAGACACATTCCTGCTGGGGACCCTCTGAGAGACTTGTGGAGCATACCTCAGAAGCATTTGAGGGAGGAGCAAGCAAGTGGGGCTCTTTGTCTCCTAACTCCTGTCCTCATTGACTGAGTGTCACTTCTGTGAGGTTAAATTCCTGTGCACAGGTCAAATGAATTCCAGTGGCCAGAGAAGGCCCCCATGCAGAGATATGCAAGAAGCCCATGGGCATGTTGGGAAAATATCTGCAGGGGACCTTCCAGGTGGGCATGTTGGGGGGACTATCTGCAGGTGTTCTCCTAGGTGGGCCAAGGGGATATGAGTGGGGTACTAACCACATCTGCTGCAAGAACTCTCATCAGATTTGATTCACATCCTCTCTCTGAAACTGGCTAGCTGTTTGATCTTGGACAAGTTAGTTAATCTCTCTGCGCTTTGATTTCTTTATCTCAGAAAATAATAATAATAGCACACAAGTAGTGGCAGTTCCAGGTCTAGAGGTGCTAGGAAGGAGTGCTTAAGGACTGTCTAGAAGTTGCATTTCCATAGTCAGCACACTGTTTTTTTGTTTTGTTTTGTTTTTTGTCTGATAAGAATGCATGTTTATGTGGGGTGGTTGATGGAGAATACAGGGTTGCTAAACTTTCCCCAAGCTAGCTGCGTGAGCCTGCCATTATGCTTACCTTATAGAACTACTGTAAAGATAAAATGCCTGTAAAGCAAATGTGACTGCATTACTCCCCTGCTTAAAACTCTTCAATGGTTTCCCACTGCTTTCAAGAAAAAGACCAAAATCTCTTAACACAAGATACAAGACCCTGTAAAAGCTGGCCCCTCCCTATCTCTCAGACATGCTTTCCTACTTTGCTCAGCCTCTCTTCTTTAAGTTCCTTGGATGTACTGTGTATCTGTTTGTCACAGGATCTTTGCATATGCTGTTCCTTCTGGAATGTTCCTCAGCCCTCACATCCGCAGGATGACCTGACCTTCTACCACTGGGACCCCCCTTTAGGGTAAGGTTCCCACTCTTCTCATCACTTGGCCAGCTCTGCCTCCACCCCACTACTACCCCCACTCTCCCATCACCCGTTATCCTCCCTGGGTAGCAGGGAGTTGATTTCCAGGTGCCTTAAACTTCAGCTTCCCAACACAAAAGCCATTCCTAGGCTCAGGGTGTAAAACTCAGAACACAAAGGCTTCTTGAAATGGGAAAAGACAACGCCTCCTTATTCACTCCGACAGCACTAAGAACAAACACAAATTAATATCCTGCCAAAATTATCTCATCAAAAGCTAGTTTCATTTCTTACTTGTATTCATTCATTACTAATGTAGGAAAAAATTGTGTAATGCGTAAAATTCCTCCTATATATGTTTCATCTTTGCAAAATATTACTATTGTTCAGTAATAGTAATATTTTGTGAAATATTTCACAGTTCATTGACCATGGGCCTTTTCTGAGTATATTTCAATCAATGAAACTCTTTGCTAATATCTGTTCTTCTTTCAATTCATCCAGAAAAAAGTATTGAACTATCAGTTTTTCTGAAGGATGGAAATAAATACTGATGGAAAACAGGAGACATTATGGCTGACACATTAACTTTTTTTTCTGTGTTCAAAAGAATCTCCCGAGAGCCTCTGCAGTGTGACATCATTGCTGGCTTCCTGCTAAAACTCAGCTGGCAACAATGAGCTATGTGATTTTTAAAAGAAATAATACATATAAATACTGATTAAAATGATTAAAATTTTGAGGAATGTTTGTGCTGCCCCACAGTAACTTTATCACAGCGCTCCTTCATCTGAAAAGGCTAAAGATTGGTGTTTATCAATCCTTTTATGGAACTGTTTGTGTTTTAAGTGGGTTTTATTTTATTTCTTTTGTGCTGGCAGGGACTGGGCTACTTTATTATTTATTTATTTATATTTATTTATTTTTGACTGTGTTGGGTCTTCATTGCTGCACATGGGCTTTTTCTCGTTACGGCGAGTGAGGGTTACTCTTCATTGCAGTACACAGGCTTCTCATTGAGGTGGCTTCTCTTGTTGCGGAGCACAGGCTCTAGGTGCGCTGGCTTCAGTAGTTGTGGCGCACTGGCTCAGTAGTTGTGGTTCATGGGCTCTAGAGAGCAGGCTCAGTAGTTGTGGCACAAGGGCTTAGTTGTTCCATGGCGTGTGGGACCTTCCCGGACCAGGGCTCAGATCTGTGCCCCCTGCATTGGCAGGCGAATTCTTAACCACTGTGCCACCAGGGAAGCCCTAAGTGGGTTTTAAAATCAGAATCTTTAAAACATTGTTATTATTGGCAGTGATGGAATTAGAGAAATTCAGTGACTTTTTAAAAAATTAATTTATTTTTGGCTGAGTTGGGTCTTTGCTGTTGCACGCGGGCTTTTTCTAGTTGTGGTGAGCGAGGGCTACTCTTCGTTGCGGTGAGCGGGCTTCTCATTGTTGTGGCTTCTCTTGTTGCGGAGCACGGGCTCTAGGCATGCGGTCTTCAGTAGTTGCAGCACGCAAGCTCAGTAGTTGTGGTGCCCGGGCTTAGTTGCTCCGCGGCGTGTGGGATCTTCCTGGACCAGGGATCGAACCCGTGTCCCCTGCATTGGCAGGCGGATTCTTAACCCTGCACAACCAGGGCAGTCCCAATTCAGTGACTTTTGAAAGGGCTTCAATCAAGTTGAATCCCATAGGTTCTTAGGAATATATCTCTCTAGGTTGGGACAAATAGCAAGTTTTTGCTATTGCTTTTAAAATCATTGCTTTTTGGTGGGCAAATGGACCCCAATTCTGGCTGTTTCCAACAGTGTCATTGGTGATCAGTGCAACTTGCTTCCATCTGCATAAGCAGGACTGGTGGGAGGAGCCCTCCTATGGGGTGATTGCCTGGGTTGCCAGGACCCAGTCCCTGTGAGGGGCCCACCAAAGAGAGCTTTGCTGGCATCTTTCCAAAGCTATACCTTTGGGTTTGTGCTTGGGTGAAGTATTACTTGTGCTGTGTTGGCTCAGTGTCTGGCTGTAGACAGAATATGCCTCCCCCCAGTCCCATTCATAGAGAATGTTTATATTTTCTTTTTTTTTTTTTTTGAGAATGTTTATATTTTCATGTGTCTGCTTTCCCACCTACCAAAAACATGGGCACAAAAATCATAAAAGAGTCTTATCTACCATTCACCCATTCTTTTAGTAAATAAATAAATAAATAAATAGGCACTGAGCCCCTTCCCAAGGACAATGTTACTTGGAGTTGCAACTGCCGGCCCTTGTTAGCCTGAGGCTGACAAACTACTTAACTTCTCCCATTCTGTCAACCAGAATGACCATCCTAGGGCCACCCCAGGCCAACTCTTTTTTTTTTTTTTTTTTTTTTTCAGTACGCGGGCCTCTCACTGTTGTGGCCCCTCCCATTGCGGAGCACAGGCTCCGGACGCGCAGGCTCAGCGGCCATGGCTCACGGGCCCAGCCGCTCCGCGGCATGTGGGATCTTCCCGGACCGGGGCACGAACCCGCGTCCCCTGCATCGGCAGGCGGACTCTCAACCACTGCGCCACCAGGGAAGCCCAGGCCAGCTCTTTTTGACCTCTCCATTCTACCTTGTCTTCAGCTTTCTTGGTTTCTCAATATCCCACTCCCCTACCCAATTTTACCCCCATTTCTTGGTCTGTCTTTTCTTGCCATACTGGTTTTGCTATTTGGAACCCATATAGGACACAAGTCTAGGGCTCTGGCCTCTAATGTAATAAACCACTTTTTTTCTCCAGAGTAGCCTGGAAGTCCTTTGATGTCAGGGGATGTATTTTTTCCTCTTTGTGTCCTCAGAGCCCAAAAATGTACCTAATACATGGTAGCATCTGGAAATATGGCTGGAAGAAAAAAAAAATGAATGTGGCTATATGACACATTCAATTAGCAGCAATGTATCAATGCCAAGTCTCACACACACCCTTTCCCACTGACTGTGCTCCATCGTTAGAGAAAAAAAAGAGACCAGAGATGGGGGTAGAGGGACTTTCTTTTCTAGAAGTCAGAGGCTCTGTGCCATCCATGCTGATGTGTTTACTTTCATTGGAATTCTTTGAAAACTGTTGTCTCCTTCTCCAGTAAAAATGAAATTTCACCATGAATTCCACTTTCTTTCTTTTTTAGGAATCATCCTCTTTGGCAACACTACCTTGATTCCTCCCTGAGCCTCTTATTTTTTATTTTTAGTAAAAAGAGCATCATTTTCAGACTCAGTGCCCTTGGAAGTGACCCTGTCCCTTCAAGCCACAGACTCTTCTCTCTGTTTACTTCTGGCATCAGCCACCAGTGCTCTCTGTAGTGATAGGATCTGTGGCCCAAACAGCTATATATGTAAATTCTACAGTAATCTCTTCAACTCATACTGACCAAGTCACTGAGATGACTTTCAGCTCATGGCTGCCAGGTCAATCATTGTATTCAACTTTCATTTACCAGCCGTCCCTCTCTAGTATGATTTTTCCCCTGGAAACTTGCAAATATTTCAAATCCTGCATTTATATTTTGACACATTCATCCCACCTGTCTCTCATCAACCCACAGTGAGTTTTAGACAGAATCTTTTTGCCACAGTTCCTGCCTTAGGAAATGATGACATGCAAACCCAGGCTGGGTCTGTCACACGTATTCCTTTGGTGTGACGTGTGGGTGGACTATTGGTGGCATTAAATAGGCCAGAGGCATGGCAGACAGGCTTTAGGCTAACTTCCTTATTCTTAAGGAAATTTTATCAAGAACTTACAGGCTTATATATTTGGTATCTAGGTGAAGTTGGAAAAGAAGAATTTTGAAATTAAAAAAAGCTCATAAAATCATTTAGTGACATTCTCTAATATACAGATGAGAACAAAGCAAGCTCAGAGAAGTCGAATGAGTAGATAGTGACAGGATCAGTAATAATTATGGATTTTCCTTTAGTAAATTGGGGATTTAGTGGGACACAAATCCCCAGAATTCCTGGGGCCTCTTATAACAAGCAAGGCACGACTATATCTTCTATTGAACACAAAGACCCATTTCCTTTCTGTGGACTCTTCACAGTTCAGCCTGAAGCAGTGGGAATGACATACCAAAAACTGGATTGATATTAGAGCTATGCAGATAGGCTATTGTAAATATAGTTTAAATCCAGTTTAAATCCATAATTGGTAGAGAAAATTATGTAGAAGGGTTTCTTTAGCACATTTAAAAGTGAAAGACGATAGTAGCAACAGAAGCAAGAAGCACAAGAGTAACGGCAGAAGCGTCAGCACTGAGTACTATGCAAGCATGGAAAACAAGTCTTTATGGAAAGACTCAAGAGAGAAATCTGTAACACAAAAAAATGCTGAGACTCTTTCTTTTTCTTTTTAAATTGCAGAAAAAATAAAAAAATTGCAAGCAGCAGCAACAACAAAAACAACAAAACCTCTACTAAAGGCTAAAACCAGATGCAGAATGGTTTACTAAGAGACCAGAGGAAGATATCAAGGGCTGGTCAGCAGCTCAACGATGTCAGCAATGACTCAGGCTCTTACACTTTTTCTCCCCCTCGTTCCTCAGCATGTTGACTCCATCCTGTGACCACCTATGGTCAACATGGTGGTCCAACCATCTTTTCCCTTACGTTGGCGTCACAAGTAATAAAGAAAAGGGCAGTACAATGCAGCTAGCTCTCCTTTTACGGCTATCTTTTTATAAGGAGGTAAAATCTGTCCCAGGAGCTCTTAGCAGCTACCTATCCATTTCATTGGCTAGACTGGGCAACATGGCTACACTTGGCTGTAAGGAAAGCTGGGCCCATGAATAAGGGACAGAAAGGAATGGGATTCCATAACTGGCTTAGATTTATAATCTTTCATCTGTTGGGGTGGTGAAGGGGCCTAATTTCTCTGAGGTCGATGGATTTTCTTCCACAAAATCAGGGCTCTGTTAGTAAGGGAAAGACAGGATATCAGGTAGGATACAATGAGTAAGGCTATAAACATGAAGTACTTGCTTTACGAAGAAACTGAATTTAGGAGTTACTGCCATTAGACAATATCTCTTACAGGCCTTTGTCTTCTGGTCTTCAAGCCTTGGGGTTACTGAAGCGAGCCTGCGCTTCCTTCAGGAGGCTTTATCTTTTTGCTATTCAGGTCTGCATGAAGTCTGAAAATGGCTTAACTGTATATTTTTCTTTTGAATCCTAGTCCTTATATATCAGTTAGGTAAGGTGGAAGAAACAGACCCCAAATAAAGTGACTTTAAAAAGAGAGTGGCTTCTCTTGGTGGGAATGTAAATTGGTGCAGCCGCTATGGAAAACAGTACAGAGGTTCCTCAACAAATTAAATATAGAGCTGCCATATGACCCAGCAATCCCACTCCTGGACATATATCCAGACAAAACTATAATACGAAAAGATACATGCAATCCTCTGTTCATACCAGCACTATTTACAATAGCCAAGACCTAGAAACAACCTAAATATCCATCGACAGATGAATGGATAAAGAAGATGTGGTATATTATGGAATATTACTCAGCCATAGAAAAGAAAGAAATAATGCGATTTGCAGCAATATGGATGGACCCAGATATTATCATACGAAACGAAGTAAGTCAGAAAGAGAAAGACAAATACCATATGATATCACTTATATGTGGAAGCTAAAATATGACACAAATGAACATAATCTATGAAATAGAAGCAGACTCACAGACATAGAGAACAGGCTTATGGTCGCCAAGGGGGAGGTGACATGGGGGTAGGGAAGGATTGGGAGTTTGGGATTAGCAGATGCAAACTATTATATACAGGATGGAAAAACAACACGGTCCTAATGTATAGCACAGGGAACTATATTCAATATCCTGTGATAAACCATAATGGAAAAGAATATGAAAAAGAATATATATATGTATAACTCAGTCACTTTGCTGTATAGCAGAAATTAACACAACATTGTAAATCAACTATACTTCAATAAAATTTTTAAAAAGAGAGTGGCTTATCTCTCTTGGCACAAGTGCAGAGGTAGATAGTTCAGAGCTGGTATTGTGGCTCTGTCCACAAAGTCCTCAGGGTTATAGGCTCCTTCTATCTCATTGCTTTCCCATAAGCCTCTGAAGGTTAAATTATAAACCAAGTTGGCTACTCTAGGAGTAGCCAACACATCTGCGTTCCAGTCAACAGGAAGGAGGATGGGAAGAAAACAAACTCATGTTCTATCTATTTTATAAGGGATGCTACATTATACTTACTCTTACTGTCAATTAACCAGCACTTAGTCACAGGGCCACATCTAGCTGCAAGGGAGGCTGGAAAATATTGTCTTTTTTCTGAGTGGTCATGTGTCCAGCTAAGATAGGATATTCTGTTATCTAAAATGTGAGGGATTCTATTTTTGTGAGGAAAACAGCCTGGATATTGAGGGATAGCCAGCAGTCTCCGCCTTCTCCTCCTTTATTGTATTTAGTTCACCTGGGCCAAGTCAGAAATTCTCTTGAAATTAAATCCAATGCACTAAATCTCAGTGGGAATATTAACAGATTTCATGGAGCTGATAGCATCAGAGGGAAAAATAGTCATTGATGAAAAGCATATCTGAAACCAGGCTATATGCACTCCAATTATGCAGACCTTATGAAAATACAACAGCTTGTGGCATGAATAAATACTCAAAAATAGGAGTTTTAGAACTGAAAGACTAAAGATTTTCAGGAGCTATTGAATGAATGCAAGATGTTAACTTTGATTCTGTGAAGCATTGATTTTGTGTATATTAACATGAAATCAAAATTATACTTACACCAATAATTTTCATCAAAAAAAGTATTTTCTAGAAAACTATTTTTTAAATGGATCATTAAAGCATTATAAATAGAAGTCCCTGAACACTCTTGGACCCAATCAAAAATACTTTTCTTTTGTGAGAAATTTTTTGATAGACTTTTGAGATTTAGCTTTAAGAAGTAATATGCAAAGTAAGGTAAGCCAAAGTGGGGCTGAGGGTATATTTTCCCTTCAGTTGCTGGCCTGGGTATTTTACAAGTTTGATGGGTTCTTCTCCATCTAAAGATAAATACTATATTTAAAAATATCTGAAGACTGAAGCTACAAAAGCAAAACTAGAGATAGAGTATTAAAAAAAGACAGTGAGTTGCGATTCTTTAAATTTTCATTTTTTTCAAGATAACCTTTATTTATTTATTTATTTTTCATGTTTGAAAATGAAACATTTATTGCTGTGTTTATGTATCAAGTATATAAACTGACTTGATTTACCTTTTTCTATGTATTTTGAGGTATAAGAAACTGACATTAAAATATCAGGGTTTTTATAATCTTTCAAATTAAAACCAAAGGATCTCCTCTGTAGGAAAGGTGGCACTTACATAATTATAATTTCAAGTGTTGTGCAAATAACCTTCAAGAACACACACCATATTTTGCATAAACCAGAGTCTTAGAAATTGATTTCTTTAAAAAAAAAGATTACATTTTTTCATCATAATTTATTCTGTAAAAGCTGACTTTTCCTACATAACCATGAGAAACAGGTAGAAAGAAAAAAAGACAATGGAAGGAGGTCTTTATTTTTATGAGTACAAATATAACAAAGTGTCAGTTGAGACATGGCGGTGATTGGTACTATATGAATGACTCAGAAAAACAAAGTAGCTCATATGAAGTGATTTGCTGTCTTGGCTCTAGTTGTTTAACTGCCACATACAGAGTTTTAACTGCACACTTTTCCAGTTTTCTGAGTTCTTTTTAGCCCGACTCATCAAAATGAGAAAACTTCTGCATCTAAACCAACTTTTTATAACTTGTTAATATCAGAAATGACCAGGCTCGTGACTGCAATCCAAGTTCTAAAATTCTATTTGAAATCTTTAATATAAAACATAGTACTTTCTGGAGCAAATTTCATTATGCCAATTTAATGCCATGATCAACTTTATATTATAGTTAAACTGTCTTGTTTTTCCATTTTTACTAAAATCATTTTAGCTGGAATCAATTCCAGTTCTTTTACATTTGAAGTTATAATTCAGTATTATTTTTTCTCTTCATGAAATATACTAGCCATTGGAGCTTCTGACATCATGAACTTTCTTTTGTGGGTAATTAACCAAGGCCAATTTTTTTTTCTGCACAAACTTTGTAGATCTAAATTTTGACATGAATATTTGATTTTTTTTTTTTTTTTTCCGCGATACGCGGGCCTCTCACTGTTGTGGCCTCTCCCGTTGCGGAGCACAGGCTCTGGACGCGCAGGCTCAGCGGCCACGGCTCACGGGCCCAGCCGCTCGGCGGCATGTGGGATCTTCCCGGACCGGGGCACGAACCCGTGTCCCCTGCATCGGCAGGCGGACTCTCAACCACTGCGCCACCAGGGAATCCCTGAATATTTGATTTTTACATCAACTTTTACTAAACGACAAATTTTACCTTGTCTGTATTTCTCGGCTTTTTCAGTTTTCAATGTTACCAATCAGTAGTTCTTTTTCAGCCAGTGTTTATTCTACAATAAAATTGTGTCCAGTTTTAGTCAATGTTAATTTCATTTTGTATTGATTATTTTTATCAAGTCCAGTTTTTCCTGTCAATCTAGCCACAGTATTCTTGGTATTCAGATAGCCAGGCCAGGGAATTCCTTGGCGGTCCAGTGGGTAGGACTCTGCGCTTTCACTGCCGAGGGCCAGGGTTCAATCCCTGGTCAGGGAACTAAGATCTGGCAAGTAGTGTGGAGCTGCAAAAAAAAAAGAAAAAGAAAAAAGAAAAAGCCAGGCCAAAACAACAAAAAAGTGATAAGTAGCTACTCTGACAAATTTGGTGGCTTTATGAAACAGAATTTTTTTTTTTTAAGAAGATGTTGGGGGTAGGAGTTTATTAATTTTATTTAGTTTTGCTGTGTTGGGTCTTCATTTCTGTGCGAGGGCTTTCTCTAGTTGTGGCAAGCGGGGGCCACTCTTCATCGTGGTGCGCGGGCCTCTCTTGTTGCGGAGCACAGGCTCCAGATGCGCAGGCTCAGTAGTTGTGGCTCACGGGCCTAGTTGCTCCACGGCATGTGGGATCCTCCCAGACCAGGGCTCGAACCCGTGTCCCCTGCATTAGCAGGCAGATTCTCAAGCACTGCGCCACCAGGGAAGCCCTATGAAACAGAATTTGACAATGGAACAGATCCTAGGAATCACCTAGTTCAATCCTTTCGTTTAACAAGTGAAAAAACAGGTGTAGAGAGGTCACATGACTTGCCAGAGAGAGGTTAGAAAGGCTTGAGCAAAGGCAGTGATTAGTTAGAATGGAGGTGATGGGCAGATGTGATAAATATTGAAGAGATCAAGATCAGGACAAGGAGAGGAACAAGTCTGGGATGATGCTGGATTTCAGGCTTTGGTGAGTGGGTCGACATTGATGCTGTTAACTGAGACAGAATACTTGAGTAGGTTAGGTTTGGGGGCCAGGGTAGATAATGAGTTCAGTTTTAAATGTCCAGTTTGAGATGCCAACTGGATATCTCAGTGGAATCTGAGTACTTCAATAAGAAATTTTGAAAGGCTTGGGTGGTGAGATAGGCTTGGGAGTTATCAGCTTACAGGTGATAGTCACATGAAAGTAGACAAAAATCACCATCCTGGGAAGATATCCATCAAGGAGGCAAAGTTGTAGCTTGCAGGCCTCATCTGGCCTGCAGATGCATTTTGTTTGATCCAAAAAAGAGTTCAACAAAATTTGAATTAGTTACCAACATTTGAAATTTGAGAGATTTCATGTATCTGCATATTGATTTCTCTTTAAAAATGGGAGGATCTATCACTAGGAAAGATTGCTGGTTGGCAAAAATCAATTAGAGCTGAGAAGGGACCATGAGCTCCAGTTCTTCATAGTCTCTATCCACGAGGTTCATTCCTTTGTGTTCACTGCCTGGGCACTGTAGGCTTTTGGGCTTGCAGCCCCTGATGTAGCATAAGAAGATCAAGGGGTAAAGAGTTAAGGAAAAGGAAAGGAAAAAGGAGCCCCTTGATGGAAACTGAGCGGAGATGATCACAAAGGTAAGAGGAGAACTGAGAGGGCTTGGTAACAAAGAAGTAAAGGGATCAGGGTTGAAAGGAGGAGGAGAAAATCTTGTGAAGTATTAGGAATTGTCTTAGCTGTGTTATCCAGCTATTTGCAAAAGCCCAAAATTTAGAAGTCATTTCGACACCTTTCTTTCCCTATGGCCTTATCTAATCTATCTCCAAGTCTGTCACATCTACCGCCAAATTACTCCTTAAATTTGTTCACTTCTCTCCATCATTTCTTACCTGATCATTGCAAAAGCAACTGTTCTCTTTGAACCCTTTCTCGGACTCCAAATCGTTTATTCTTATACACAGCAGGCAGGGTGATCTTATAAAACCAGATCCTGTCACTTGCATGTTTACAACTCTTCACTGGCTTCCCATTATAGTTAAAATAAAATCCATGCCTCCTGCAAAGAAACTTTGCGAGATCAGAACTCTCCTTGCCTTGTTAATCTCATCATCTATTCTTCCCCTAGCCTATTTTCTCACTTTCTCAAGGGCACCACTACATTCAGTCCCCTCCCCATAGCTTTCCATCATTCTCTTGGTTGTTCTTGCTCCAGATCTTCATAGAGCTGGCTTCTTCCCTTCTCAGCTTAATGAGCCTCTTCATAGGGCACTTCTCTGACATCCTCCTTTAGTTTTTGAGTAACTCACATGATTTTTTTGGTTTTTAAGTGAAAATAAAAGTTATGATTACACTATACTGTAGTCTATTAAGTGTGCAATAGCATTATGTAAAAAAAATACTTACCTTAATTAAAAATACTTTATTGCTAAAAAATGCTAACTATTATCTGACAGTGGCAGGGTTGCCCAGTGGCATAAAGTGAAGGGCAATAAAATGAGATACGCCTAAAATATCTTTGGTGAGTTATTCAATGTTTGCTTTCTCCATGAGGAAGCATTGTGTCTGTTTTGTCATCGCTGTATCCCAGATTCTGTAACAGTGCTTGCCTGGAACACAATAGGACTTAAACTGTGCTGGAACGAACGAGTATACAAACAAGAGTTATATACGGAAGAGGAAGAGCAAAATAAAGAATAAAAAGTCCATGTCTGTATTTCAATAACATTTTTTTTCTTAAGTCCCTATAAGATTTTGTAACTAGGAGTAGGAGGGTAAGACGGCGACCCTACAAAATCCAAAACAAGCCTTTTTCACTCCTTCCCAAGCCCCAGGCAGCTCCGCGCCTGCGCAGACCTCCACTGCCCCACCCCCTGCACTCAAGGGGCGGGGCCAGGCGGACGGCGGCTCGGGCGCGCGAGGATGACGTCACTCGGCGCGTGCCCGGGTAGCCCGTGGTAACACCTAGTCTGCGGAAGTGGAGACGAGCGGGCAGGCGGCTGACACAGGTAACCTGAGCGCTCCCTGTTGGGTCCCTGCCTTCCTCTCCAGCGGCACCTGGATGGCGGCGGGGTCAGCAGCGTCCCGTTTTGAAGGCAGCCAGGAGCCCACCCCTACCCTCATCTTTCTTGATCACCTGGGTTCCCATTCCCTCTCAGTCCTTCCAGACTCCTGAAGCTGAACCAGTTCTGGGGACTGGGCTGAGCCTGCCACTTCTCTCCGCCTCCACCCTCGGGTGGTGATGGGCTCTGATGCTCCTCTCCCCGGTGGCACAGACATTTCCCAGACTGCAGTTGCCGCCTCCTTCCTGTGTTGCCTCCAAGGCCCACCTAACCCGCCTCTCTCCGCTCCTAGCCCCACAGGGCTCAAATCCAATCTTGTTTAAGGAGACAGAACAGTTTCCGATTCTGTTCATTTCCACTTGCAGTGACACCCGGCCACCTTCCCTCCTCCCCGAGGATCCTTACTGAGAGCACCAAGTTTTGAGTTATTGTGTCCCTAAAGAGCATTCGTTCACTGTCAGTCTGGAGTTTTGCTCATTAAGGCATGTGTTTGTTGGGTAAGGGGGTGGCGCAGTAATGTGAAAATATATTGCTATAATAAATGATCCACATGGCATCCAGTCAACCGTCGAGATAGATGAAACAGTTACAGCATTTCATTAAAATGCTCCTGTCCTGTATTTCTTTTTTGTTTTCAAGCAATGATTACAATTATCCTCGCAAAGGTAGCCGTCAAAATAAATAAGCAACAGTACCCAACTAGGAATGTTTAGACCGCCAAAAAATGATAGGATTCGTATTGTTGATAAAGGAATGCGGGTTATTACAAAACCAACCAGAAAAGATATGGGTGGGGAAACAGGATTCCGACGTTTTTGTCTCATTTGATGATTTGGTTTTGTATTTTCTTGTACTTTCATATGCTCCATTTTTGAATAGGGCATATGGTACTGTACTTACTGTAATTCTGAGAAGCCTATGAATGACTTGCTAATTGGTAAGATTAGGCTCTTACATTTGGGGGACAAAGTAGAAAAAGGTTAGGGAATAATAGTAGTCGCTGTTTGTTGACCATCTGCTATATCCCAGGGACTGTGTTCAGCACTTTGCATGTGTTTTTTCCTTAGCTCACACAAGAACCTTGTGAGTTAGGAATTAGTATCCTCAGCTTACAGGGAAGGAAACTTTGGTTCAGGTATGTGAAATTAACTTGCCAAAAATTCATGGTAACTATACTGGTGGAGACAAGCTTGAAGTTCAGTTCTATGTATGAGTTGAAAGCCTGTACTTTTTTTTTTTTATAACTCACTATGAGTGATCAGATTCTAGGCTTTTTACAATAATGACACAATTCTGAGTTTATTCACTCATCTATCCAAATGATTTGACACTTTCTAATATCTTTAGTATTAAGTTCTTATATACCTAGAATCAAAACACGTGGAAACCTTAATTTATTTATGATCCCCCTACACACACCACACACACACACACACACACACACCACACACACATACCATATTTCATTAAGAATGAGATAATTGGCAAATAAGATTGCTCAGTAACTTTCTGTTTAGAGCTCTCAGGGAATGAGTAATTTTGGACAGTTGAAAGTTTTACCCCTTTAGAAATGAAAATCATATTGACAGTTTTGGATGGAAAAAATTTAAATGCACTAAATAATTCTTTGCCTTCTAAAACAGTAAGTATACTGAACATATTTTAACTTTCCCTTATGTCTCAGAGCAGTCATTATGAATCTCATTTATTGTTGTGTTGTGATTTGGTGATTTCCTCAGGACATTTGTTATATTTGGCCCCCAAACTGCTTTGCATTTTGAGTTTTCCTAGACTTTATATAGTGTACTCCTTAATATCACCAAGAGATTGTAAACCATAGCAATTAAAATTAAGGACCGGGAAAGCACACTTGTAGGATTCCAGTCCTTACTCTGCCACTTACTAGTAGGACAGTGAGCCCAGACAACGTGGTTGACCCCTCTACACCTCAGTTTCCTCGTTTGTAAAATGGGAATAATAAGAATACTTGTTGTCTGAGGTTGTTGTGAGGGATGTGAGTTAGTAGTATATGTAAAGAGGTTATAACAAACCACGCATATTCTAAGAGCCATGTAAGTGTTTCTAATATTATTATTAGTCTGGTTTTGGCTTTTTGTTCTTTGAATATTGTATTCTACTTCTTTGAAAAATTTTTTTCTAATTTATTTTTATTTTTTTAATTGACGTATAGTTGATTTACAATGTTCTGTTATTTTCAAGTGTACAGCAAGGTGATTCAGTTATACATACATATATATATTCTTTTCCATTATAGATTATTACAAAACATTGAATATAGTTCCCTGTGCTATACAGTAGGTCCTTGTTGTTAATCTATTTTATATGTAGTAGTATGTATCTGTTAATCCCAAACTCCTAATTTATCCCTCCTGCCTCTTTCGACTTTGGTAACCATAAGTTTGTTTTCTGTGTCTGTGAGTCTATTTCTGTTTTGTAAATAAGTTTGTTTGTATCCTTTTTTTAGATTCCACATATAAGTGATATCATATGGTATTTGTCTTTCTCTGTCTGACCTACTTCACTTAGTATGGTAATCTCTAGGTCCATCCATATTGCCATCCATATTGCTGCACATGGCATGATTTCATTCTTTTTATGACTGAGTAATATTCCATTGTACATATATACCACATCTTCTTTATCCATTCATCTGTTGTTGGACCTTTAGTTTGCTTCCATACCTTGGCTATTGTAAATAGTGCTGCTGTGAACATTGGGGTGCATATATCTTTTTCAATTAGAGTTTTTGTCTTTTCTGAATATATGCCCAGGAGTGGGATTGCAGGATCATATGGTAATTCTAATTTTAGTTTTTTAGGGAACCTCCATACTGTTCTCTATAGTGGCTGCACCAGTTTATATTCCTACCAACAGGGTAGGAGGGTTCCTTTTTCTCCACACCCTCTCCAGCATTTATTATTTGTAGACAGTTTAATGATGGCCATTCTGACTGGTGTGAGGTGATACCTCACTGTAGTTTTGATTTGCATTTCTCTATGAAAATTGTTATTCTTTGAATAGTATTTGATATGTGGTAATTACAAGAAAATTAAATTATACTAACTAGAATCCTGTATCCTAACCTGTATGTTAATTAATTAATTTATTTCTAGTTTCTTTCGTCTTTTCTCTGCTTTATTTTCTTACTTTTTAACATCCTTATTGGAATATAATTGCCTTCAATGGTGTGTTAGTTTCTGCTTTATAACAAAGTGAATCAGCTATACACATACATATATCCCCATATCTTCTCCCTCTTGCGTCTCCCTCCCACCCTCCCTATCCCACCCCTCTAGGTGGTCACAAAGCACGGAGCTGATCTTCCCGTGCTATACGGCTGCTTCCCACTAGCTATCTGTCTTACATTTGGTAGTGTATATATGTCCATGCCACTCTCTCACTTCATCCCAGCTTACCCTTCCCCCTCCCTGTGTCCTCAAGTCCATTCTCTATGTCTGCGTCTTTATTCCTGTCCTGCCTCTAGGTTCTTCAGAACCTTTTTTTTTTTATTTTCTAGATTCAATATATATGTGTTAGCATACGGTATTTGTTCTTCTATTTCTGACTTACTTCACTCTGTATGACAGACTCTAGGTCCATCCACCTGACTACAAATAACTCAATTTTGTTTCTTTTTATGGCTGAGTAATATTCCATTGTATATATGTGCCACATCTTCTTTATCCATTCATCTGTCGATGGACACTTAGGTTGCTTCCATGTCCTGGCTATTGTAAACAGTGCTGCAGTGAACATTGTGGTACGTGACTCTTTTTGAATTATAGTTTTCTCAGGGTATACACCCAGTACGGGGATTGCTGGGTCATATGGTAGTTCTGTTTTTACTTTTTAAGGAACCTCCATACTGTTCTCCGTAGTGGTTGTATCAATTTACATTGCCATCAACATTGCAAGAGGGTTCCCTGTTCTCCACACCCTGTCCAGAATTTATGTTTGTAGATTTTTTGATGATGGCCATTCTGACTGCTGTGAGGTGATACCTCATTGTACTTTTGATTTGCATTTCTCTAATGATTAGTGATGTTGAGCATTCTTTCATGTGTTTGTTAGCTATCTGTATATCTTCTTTGGAGAAATATCTATTTAGGTCTTCTGCCCATTTTTGGATTGGGTTGTTTTTTTGATATTGAGCTTCATGAGTTGCTTGTAAATTTTGGAGATTAGTCCTTTGTCAGTTGCTTCATTTGCAAATGTTTTCTCCCATTCTGAGGGTTGTCCTTTTGTCTTGTTTATGGTTTCTGTTGCTGTGCAAAAGCTTTTAAGTTTCATTTGTTTATTTTTGTTTTTATTTCCATTTCTCTAGGAGGTGGGACAAAAAGGATTTTGCTGTGATTTATGTCATACAGTGTTCTGCCTATGTTTTCCTCTAAGAGTTTTATAGTGTCTGGCCTTACATTTAGGTCTTTAACCCATTTTGAGTTTATTTTTGTGTATGGTGTTAGGTAGTGTTCTAATTTTATTCTTTTACATGTAGCTGTCCAGTTTTCCCAGCATCACTTATTGAAGAGGCTGTCTTTTCTCCACCGTATATTCTTGCCTCCTTTATCAAAAATAAGGTGACCACATATGCATGGGTGTATCTGTGGGCTTTCCATCCTGTTCCATTGATCTATATTTCTGTTTTTGTGCCAGTACCATACTGTCATGATTACCGTAGCTTTGTAGTATAGTCCAAAGTCCGGGAGCCTGATTCCTCCAGTTTTGTTTTTCTTTCTTAAGATTGCTTTGGCTATTCGGGGTGTTTTGTGTTTCCGTACAAATTGTGAAATTTTTTGTTCTAGTTCTGTGAAAAATTCCATTGGTAGTTTGATTGGGATTGCACTGAATCCGTAGATTGCTTTGGGTAGTATAGTCATTTTAACAATGTTGATTCTTCCAATCCAGGAACATGGTATGTCTCTCCATCTGTTGGTATCATCTTTAATTTCTTTCATCAGTGTCTTATAGTTTTCTGCATACAGGTGTTTTGTCTTCTTAGGCAGGTTTATTCCTAGGTATTTTATTCTTTTTGTTGCAGTGGTAAATGGGAGTGTTTCCTTAAATTCTCTTTCAGATTTTCCATCATTAGTGTATAGGAATGCAAGAGATTTCTGTGCATTAATCTTGTATCCTGCTACTTTACCAAATTCATTGATTAGCTCTAGTAATTTTCTGGTAGTGTCTTTAGGATTCTCTGTGTATAGTATCATGTCATCTGCAAACAGTGACAGCTTTACTTCTTTTTTTCCAATTTGGATTCCTTTTATTTCTTCTTCTTCTCTGATTGCTGTGGCTAAAACTTCCAAAACTATTTTGAATAATAGTGGTGAGAGTGGGCAACCTTGTTTTGTTCCTGATCTTAGTGGAAATGGTTTCAGTTTTTCACCATTGAGAACGATGTTGGCTGTTCGTTTGTCCTATATGGCCTTTTTTATGTTGAGGTAACTTCCCTCTATTCCTACTTTATGGAGGTTTTTTATCATAAATGGGTGTTGAATTTTGTCCAAAGCTTTTTCTGCATCTATTGAGATGGTCATATGGTTTTTCTCCTTCAGTTTGTTAATATGGTGTATCACATTGATTGATTTTCATATACTGAAGAATGCTTGCGTTCCTGGAATAAACCCCACTTGATCATGGTGTATGATCCTTTTAATGTGCTTTTGGATTCTGTTTGCTAGTATTTTGCTGAGGATTTTTGAATCTATGTTCATCAGTGATATTGGCCTGTAGTTTTCTTTCTTTGTGACATCTTTGCCTGGTTTTGGTATAGGGTGATGGTGGCCTCGGAGAATGAGTTTGGGAGTGTTCCTCCCTGTGATATATTTTGGAAGATTTTGAGAAGGATAGGTGTTAGCTCTTCTCTAAATGTTTGATAGAATGTGCCTGTGAAGCCATCTGGTCCTGGGCTTTTGTTTGTTGGAAGACTTTTAATCACAGTCTCAATTTCAGTGCTTGTGATTGGTCTGTTCATATTTTCTATTTCTTCCTGGTTCAGTCTCAGGAGGTTGTGCTTTTCTAAGAATTTTTCCATTTTTGCAGGTTGTCCATTTTATTGGCATATAGTTGCTTGTAGTAATCTCTCATGATCCTTTGTATTTCTGCAGTGTCAGTTGTTATTTCTCCTTTTTCATTTCTAATTCTATTGATTTGAGTCTTCTCCCTGTTTTTCTTGATGAGTCTGGCTAATGGTTTATCAATTTTGTTTATCTTTTGAAAGAACCAGCTTTTAGTTTTATTGATTTTTGCTATCGTTTCCTTCATTTCTTTTTCATTTATTTCTGATCTGATCTTTATGATTTCTTTCCTTCTGCTAACTTTGGGGGTTTTTTTGTTCTTCTCTCTGTAATTGCTTTAGCTGTAAGGTTAGGTTGTTTTTTTGAGGTGTTTCTTGTTTCTGGAGGTAGGGTTGTATTGCTACAAACTTCCCTCTTAGAACTGCTTTTGCTGCATCCCATAGGTTTTGGGTCATTGTGTTTTCATTGTCATTTGTTTCTAGGTATTTTTTGATTTCTTCTTTGATTTCTTCAGTGATCTCTTGCTTATTAAGTAGTGTATTGTTTAGCCTCCATGTATTTGTATTTTTTACAGATTTTTTCCTCTAATTGATATCTAGTCTTATGGTGGTGTGGTCGGAAAAGATACTTGATACGATTTCAGTTTTCTTAAGTTTACGAAGGCTTGAATTGCGGACCAACATGATCTATCCTGGAGAATGTTCCATGAGCACTTGAGAAGAAAGTGTATTCTGTTTTTGTTGAATGGAATGTCCTGTAAATATCAATTGAGTCCATCTTGTTTAATGTATCATTTAAAACTTGTGTCTCCTTATTTATTTTCATTTTGGATGGTTTGCCCATTGGTGAAAGTGGGGTGTTAAAGTCCCCTACTATTATTGTGTTACTGTTGATATCCCCTTTTATGGCTGTTAGAATTTGCCTTATGTATTGAGGTGCTCCTATGTTGGGTGCATGAATATTTATAATTTTTATATCTTCTTGGATTGATCCCTTGATCATTATGTAGTGTCCTTCTTTGTCTCTGGTAATAGTCTTTATATAAAGTCTATTTTGTCTGTAATGAAAATTGCTACTCCAGCTTTTTTTGACTTCCATTTGCATGGAATATCTTTTTCCATTCTCTCACCTTCTGTCCGTATGTGTCCCTAGGTCTGAAGTGGGTCTCTTGTAGACAGCAAATATACGGGTCTTGTTATTGTATCCATTCAGCCAGTCTGTGTCTTTTGGTTGGAGCGTTTAATCCATTTACATGTAAGGTACTTATAGATGTGTATGTTCCTATTACCATTTTCTTAATTGTTTTGGGTTTGTTATTGTAGGTCTTTTCTTTCTCTTGTGTTTCCTGCCTAGAGAAGTTCCTTCAGCATTTGTTGTAAAGCTGGTTTGGTGGTGCTGAATTCTCTTAGCTTTTGCTTGTCTGTAAATATTTTAATTTCTCCTCGAATCTGAATGAGATCCTTGCTGGGTAGAGTAATCTCGGTTGTAGGTTTTTCCCTTTCATCACTTTAAGTATGTCCTGCCACTCCCTCTGGCTTGCAGAGTTTCTGCTGAAAGATCAGCTGTTAACCTTTTGGGGATTCCCTCGTATGTTAATAGCTGCTTTTCCCTCGCTGCTTTTAATATTTTTTCTTTGTATTTAATTTTTGATAGTTTGATTAATATGTATCTTGGGGTGATTCTCCTTGGGTTTATTATGTATGGGACACTCTGTGCTTCCTGGACTTGATTAACTATTTCCTTTCCCATATTAGGGAAGTTTTCAACTATAATCTCTTCAAATATTTCCTCAGTCCCTTTCTTTTTCTCTTCTTCTTCTTGGACCCGTATAATTTGAATGTTGGTGTGTTTAATGTTGTCCTAGTGGTCTCTGAGACTGTCCTCAATTCTTTTCATTCTTTTTTCTTTATTCTGCTCTGCAGTAGTTATTTCCACTATTTTATCTTCCAGGTCACTTATCTATTCTTCTGCCTCAGTTACTCTGCTATTGATTCCTTCTAGAGAATTTTTAACTTCATTCATTGTGTTGTTCATGATTGTTTGTTTGCTCTTTAGTTCTTCAAGGTCCTTGTTAAACGTTTCTTGTATTTTTTCCATTCTATTTCCAGGATTTTGCATCATCTTTCCTATCTTTACTCTGAATTCTTTTTCAGGTATACTGCCTGTTTTCTCTTCATTTGTTTGGTCTGCAGGGATTTTACCTTGGTCCTTCACCTGCTGTGTTTCTCTGTCTTCTCATTTGGCCTAACTTACTGTGTTTGGGGTCTCCTTTTTGCAGGCTGCAGGTTTGTAGTTCCCGTTGTTTTTGCTGTCTGCCTCCAGTGGTAAGGTTGGTTCATTGGGTTGTGTAGGCTTCCTGGTGGAGGGGACTAGTGCCTGTGTTCTGGTGGATAAGGCTGGATCTTGTCTTTCTCGTGGGCAGGACTGTGTCCGGTGGTGTGATTTGGGGTGTCTGTGACCTTATTATGATTTTAGGCAGCCTCTCTGCTAATGGGTGATGTTGTGTTCCTGTCTTGCTAGTTGTTTCACATAGGGTGTCCAGCACTGTAGCTTGCTGGTCATTGAGTGGAGCTGGGTCTTAGCGTTGAGATGGAGATCTCTGGGAGAGCTTTCGCCGTTTGATATTATGTGGAGCCGGGAGGTCTCTGGTGGACCAATGTCCTGAACTCGGCTCTCCCACCTCAGAGGCACAGGCCTGTCACCCGGCTGGAGCACCAGGCCCTGGGTAGTTCATGGTTTCTTAGGAAGTGTAGACAAACTGAAGTCTGGGGTTGCAGAAATCTCAAGCCCAGCTGGGGCTGGAAAATCTGCTTCCAAGCTCACTCATGTTGTTAGCAGGTTTCAGTTTCATGTTGGCAGGTTTCAGTTTCTGGCTGGCTGTTGGCCAGAGGCTCAGTTCTTCTACCCCTATGTTAATTTATTAAATTCACTTTCATTGTGTCTTTGTAATGCAATATGCGTTTTTCTTAGAGTGTTTGGAGTAGAGCTTTCAAATATTTTCTTTTATTATATGTATTAAAATAATGGACTTTCAATGTCTGTTTGAATTTTGGGGGATATTTCAGTGTTTTAAATTATGGTTTACCAATACATGGGAACCCTCTCTACGTCTGAATTGAATGTCAGTTGATTTACACAACCCTTTATGGTGCCCTGGGCAGTTATACTATTGCACTCATGTTATCTTGCTTCTTTGTGGATAAGTACTTCTTTATAAAACCACCATTATGCATTGGCCTCATATAACGTTATCTCCTCAGTATAGTTCTCTTTCCTTCTATCTCCCTCATGGAAGTAAAAAACAAATTGACTCTATCAACAAGGTGAAATAATGTTCCGTATGAAATTTGCAAGGTATATACCCATTTTCAGGTGTGTACTTTAATCCAAGACCAGCTAAGAGTTGATGTTGACTCCTTTGATGTCCCTAGTTAGGAACTTGAGAATAAATGATCTATCCTTTATTTTAATACTATTAAGGCTAATAATCATGTTAAAACTTCTTGTTGAAAATATAGGCTATAGTTTTAAAAAGTTTTTCTAAGATGGTAAAATGTATTTACATAATATAAAATTGAGTATTTTTATGTGTATAGCTCATTGGCATTAAGCACATTCACAGTGTTATTTCATTATCACCACTGTCCATTTTCAGAATTTTTTTATCTTCCCAAACAGAAACTCTGTACCCATTAAACAACAACTCCTCATTCCCCTCACTCCCTGTACCATCCTGCCCCAGCCCCTGTTAACCTCTATTCTACTTTTTGTCTCTATGAATTTGCCTATTCTAGATTCCTCATGTGGGTGGAATCAGACACCATTTATCCTTTGTGTCTGGTTTAGTTCAATTGGCATGTTTGCAAGGTTCATCCAAGTTGTAGCATGTATCGGAATTTCATTCCTTTTATGGCTGAATAGTATTCCATTGTATTATCTACCATATGCTGTACTTCTGATGCATATTTAATTTTGCTTATTTAAAAACTTTTTAAATTTTCTGTTTTTTTAATTTATTAAAAAAATAAATTGATTTTAAAATAAAATTAAAAAAATAAATTTGATTTGAAGTCTTTAATCTGCTTTGATTTGATTTTGTTTATGATGTAAGATAGTGGTCCAGTTTCATTCTTTTGTATGTGGCTGTCCAATTTTCCCAACTCCATTTATTGAAGAGATTGTCCTTTCCTCATTGTATATTCCTGGCTTCTTTGTCATAAGTTAACTGACCATACATGCTAAAAAAACCAAAAACAGTTCACCAATTTCTCCCACCGCCCACCTCTTGCCACTGGCAACCACCAATCTGTTCTCTGTATCTGTGAGCCTGGTTATTGATTGATTGATTGATTCCACATGTAAGAGAACATATGGTATTTATTTTTTTCTCTCTGCCTTATTTCACTTAGCACAATGCCCTTGTGGTTCATCCATGTTGTCGCAAATGGCAGGACTTCATTCTTTTTTATGTCTGAATAATATTCTGTTGTGTGTATATACCACACTTTATCTATTTGTTCATGGATGAACACTTAGGCTGTTTCCTTATCTTGGCTATTGTAAATAATGCTGCAGTGAACATGGGGTGCATATATCTTTTTGAGTTAGTGTTTTTGTTTTATTTGGATAAATACCCAGAAATGAAATAGCTGGATCATATGGTAGTTTTACTTTTAATTTTTGAGGAACCTCTCTACTGTTTTCCATAGTGGCTGCACCAATTTACATTCCCACCAACAGTATACAAGGGTTCCCTTTTCACTGCATCCTTGCCAACACTTGTTATTTTTAGTCTTTTTGAAAATAAGCATTCTAACAGGTGTGAGGTGATATCTCATTGTGGTTTTGATTTGCATTTCCCTAATAATTAGTGATGTCGAGCACCTTTTCATGTACCTGTTGGCCGTGTGTAACGTCTTTTTTAGATAAATGGGTATTCAGATACTTTGCCCATTTTTAAATTGGATTTTATTGTTGTTGTTATTGAGTTGTATGAATTCTTTATATATTTTGGATATCAGCCCTTTATCAGATATATGATTTGCAATTATTTTCTCCCATTCAGTAGGTTGCCTTTTCATTTTGTTGATGGTTTCCTTCACTCTGCAGAAACTTTAGTTTGTTGTAGCCCCACTTTATTTTTGCTTTTGTTGCTTTTGCTTTTGGTATCAGATGCAAAAACTCATCGCAAAGACTGATATCAAGGAGCTTACAACCTGTATTTTCTTCTAGGAGTTTTATGGTTTCAGGTCTTACATTCAAGTCTTTAATCTGTTTTGAGTTGATTTTGTATGTGATGTAAAATAGTGGTCCAGTTTCATTCTTTTGTATGTGGCTGTCCAACTTTCCCAAAACCATTTATTGAAGAGAGTGTCCTTTCCTTATTGTATATTCTTGGCTCCTTTGTCATAAGTTAATTGACCATACATGCATAGGTTTATTCCTAGGTTAACTATTCTGTTCAGTTAATTATGTGTCTTGTTTTGTGTGTGTGTGTGTGTGTGTGTGTGTGTGTGTGTGTGTGTGTGTGTGTGTGAATTATGCCTGTTTATACTTCTCATTTCATGTGGTATGAACTTAACACTCATACCAGATTTGATTTGAGTCAGATTTGATTTGACTGTGAGTGCCTAGAGGATCAGGATTGGAGATATCAACTGAAATAACATTGTTATTGAACTGTGAACAAAATACCTGGTAACAGTGTTAAACTGGAGCTTGAGCATACATTATAGTGTTGTTTTTCTTCTCACCTAATATTTAGTCAAAAAATAAGAAGGAAAATAATAATAATGATAACTTTACCCAATATTTCTATAGCATTTACAGTATGCTAGGCATTGTTCCAAGCACTTTACCTATGAAGTAGGTACTATCATTGTTCTGTTTTACAGGTGAAGAAACTGAGGCACAGAGAAATTAAATGAATTTTTAAGATTACGAGGCTGGTAGGTGGTGACATTGGGAGTTTACCCAGTCTGTGTGGCTCTAGAGTTGATTTATCCTAAATTTTGAGTTGACCAACCATTAGGTCATTATCAACTTTACAATGTAAATTGTTTTGTCTAACACACTCTTTCTCTACCCTCTTCTTCTATATGATCTTCAAAACAGAACATTACTTCTGAGCTTAGTAGGCAACAGAAGAGCAACTGAACCCAAACTGTCAAAAGAGTAACAGGCGCTTCTTATTTGAGTGGGGTGACAGCATTTTAATGGGATTCAGACCGCATTTTCACAGCTTAGTTTGTATTATCTCCTTGTCTTTGAAAAGTAGATCCTAAAACTTTTTATGATCTCATATTGCATATATATTGTGTTGGTGTTTGACTTTAGATATTGTACAATTCCCACACTACTGTTTTGTGGGTAGAAAAAGTTTTCTGTTCATAATGTTGTTATTGACTGTCACAGTGGTTTATAGTGCACTCATTTTATATCTAACTCATTCTATGTTGCTCGATTCCTGAAGAAATTATTTTGAAATAGCATTTTTCTATATATATAGTCAGCTTCATTACACTTATTTCTTGGCTTTTTCTTTTGCTTACATTTTATTTCTTTGACACTTGTAATCGAAGGTTTAGTTTTTTGAAACTGATGGTAATCAGGATATGCTGGCTATATTTTGGCAGCAAAGGGGACATATCAGCCTGTTTCTTTTGGCACCAATAATATCTTGCATATGTAGCAAGTATGGTGCATATTTGGAGGTAGGAACTCTCAGAGTATTGTCTGGTAGAAATAGAATTATAGAATGAATGTTAAGGGTTCAAAGGTCCTTAGATGTATCTCTTTTACCCTTCATTCAGCATTTGGAAATCTGAAGCTTGAGATGAAATGATTTGCCTGTATTTATACAGTATTAGAATCCATTTTTTTAAAAGAAGAGTACCAGTGTTCTGTGTTCTTTTGAATCATACCTCATTGTATTTGTGTAGCATTCTTACTGGTAAGAAGGGACTTCCAAGTTTTTTACCTGTATACCCTTAATTATGATTCTTCTTAGAATAATGTGTCTGGGTGAGAGATAATGACCTGAATTAGACAGGTTGCAGAGAGAATGAATATGATGGATCCAAGAGATACTTAGATTAAATTGATAGGACTTTGCAATTGTTTATGTGTAGGTGAGAGTAAGAAATCTAGGATGATCCCTAGGATTCTACTGTGGGTAACTGGGTAGATGGTGATGTCATTCACTAGGCAAACTTAGAAGAAATCAGGGCCGGATGTATGATTTGAAGTGACTAGAGCATGGATTGCACAAACAAGTGAGAAAGATTGAAGCTAGAACTACAGGACACACAGACATCTAAGAGGTGGGAGAAGGAAAGGCCAAAGAGGTATGTATGGAGGAGAGAATGGTGTTGCAAGCACCAAAAGAGGAGAAAATTTTAAGGAGGGCATGGTAATTTGTGTTAATGCTCCAAAATTAAGGGCTGAAAGAACCCACCGAAGTTGATAACTAGGAAGTCATTTGCCTCCACTGTGGAGTCTTGGTGGCATAGTAGGGATGTGAGCAGGGAGATGGAGTAATGAGAACAGAGTAAAGGCAGTTCTTTTAAGGAATTTTGCTATGATGAGAGAGATGTGGAAGGAAAGGTTTTTTGTTCATTCGTTCATTGGTACTTTTTTTCTCCTAAAAAAAAAAGGGCTGGAAAAGAGGAAGAAGTTGAGGTAGATGATTTAGGGGGTTGGATAATTGAGGAAGCAGGGTCCAGGAGGAGACCAGCAAGTGATGATATCCAGAGCGTAGGCCATGATCAGAGTTTGCTGGGACAGGAGGGACATTTCTTCCATTCTCCTAGGGAGAAAGGTGGGGATAGATGTAAAAAATTCTCCCATAGGATGGGGAAGGAATATGTGGAAGTTCTTGTCTAGTGGTAGCAAAATGTCTTTTGTGAAGCAGCTAAAGTTGCTGACATTGAGTGTTTGATTTGGGGGAGAGTGGGGAATTGAGGGGACAGGTAGTGTTTAGAATAGTCACTGAGGGAAAAAGATAGGAGTCAAGGGGTGACTAGCAAGAGACAAGAAGAGTTGCCTGCCTGATTATGGTGAGGGTTTTGCTGAGGTTGGAATCTGTGAATATGTACTGTCAGCTATTTTTGTGATTACGTGATATTTATTTGTTTGTTTTGCTTTTGTTGAGCTCTGTACACCAAGTTTAGAAGTAGAAAATTGGGATGATTCAATTGGTTGAGAGTTATGTTTTATAGAACAGGTGTGTCAGAAGGATGAAAGGGCAAGAGAATTTAGGTTAAAATGTTCTAAGAGTGATTGAAGAAATGGACCACATTATCTAAAGAGGACCATAGAGCAGGTATTCTCAACTTTAGAAACATTTATAATTTTCTGTTGTAGGGGCTGTCCTATGCATTGTAGGGTGTTTAACATCCCTGGCCTCTACCTACTAGACGCCAGTAACAGCCCCCTCCAGTTGTAACAATCAAAAATGTCTGCAGACATTGTCAACTGCCCTCTGAGGGGCAAAATCACTTCTGATTGGAACCACTGCCTTAGAGTCAGAAGAAGCAGATCGATTGCACATAAGAGGAAGGGTGAGGGACTGGGGTCTCAATGCAGTAAGTAAAAGAGTTGGCAAGTAAGCCAGAGAAAGAGTGGGGAGAATAAGAGGTCGTGTTCTGAGATTAGATTATGGAAATTACACATTTTATTTTATTTTATTTTGAAAATTACATATTTTAGATGTAGATCTATTCCAAGTAATAAAAATGTCAAGAATGGACCATTGGTTTGCTGAGTGGAGTGAAGATGAAGGTTGTTGGCACTGAGTAGGTAATTTTGGGAGAGAGAGAAAGTAGCCAGAGCAAGTTGGGAAAGCAGTCATGGGCCATCCTAAGAGATTCTGAAATAAGACAAGAACTAAGACTTTCTGGATGTTTGTTTTCTTACTCTATCCAGTAAGTGTTAGTCAACTCTTTTTCTAACACTGTCAATTCCCTGAACTTGTACTTCCCTCCTGCAGTGTTTTAAAAAGTCATGGAATTCATCCAGTTTGGTTTTCTTGCAGTGTTTTTTTAGGTGAGTAGTTGTTTTTTGTTTCTTTTTCAATATTTCCTGATCTGATTTTGTGATCCTTTACCTCTAAATATTCTGCTTTTCAAAAGGCCCTGGTTCTGTGCTATGTGACCTAATTTCTTTTGTGTTTGGGCATCTCAGTCATTGGCTGAAGTAATGTCAACTTATCATTAAATCTTGCAATCTCTTAGAAGTATTCTTTTCCCCTGCCTTCTCCCACCTGCTCTTTATTGTTTCATATTTATTTGGAACATATAATTATGTTTCTACTATTTTAATTGACAGGTAATTACAATGGACTTAGTAAGCAGGATATAAACTACTAGTAGAATATGCCTATAAATATGCTTTATTCTATGTTTGATTAATCCAGACTTCAGTGGAAGTTGTTTTTTTGCCTTATCTTAATGAACTTACCCTGCATTATTCATCAAGAATGGGTACTAACTCGTACCTCTTTTACAAAGAGTTAAAAATTATATATATTATCAACAGATACAAGCTGACCTAGTTTTTGTTATTTTATCACAAGTATTGTCATTGCAAGCTAGGAAATAAGTAGGTGACATTAAAAGCCTTGACCTTTTGATTGGAACATTTAGCCCATTTGCATTTAAAGTAATTTTATTTTTATTTATTTATTTTATTGAAGTATAGTTAATTTACAATGTTGTGTTAGTTTCAAGTTTACAGCAAAGTGATTCTTTTTTATGACTAATATTCGACTATATCTATCTATATCTATATCTATCTATCTATCTATCTATACCACATCTTTATCCATTCATCTGTTGATGAACATTTAGGTTGCTTCCATGTCTTGGCTATTGTAAATAGTGCTGCTATGAACTATACATATTGGGGTGCATGTATCTTTTCAAATTAGAGTTTTCTTTGGATATATGCCCAGGAGTGGGATTGCAGGATCATATGGTAATTCTATTTTTAGTTTTTTAAGGAACCTCCATACTGTTTTCCATAGTGGTTACACCAGTTTACATTCCCACCAACAGTGTAGGAGGATTCCTTTTTCTCTACACCCTCTCTGGACTTTTTATTGATGGCCATCTGACTGGTGTTTTTCAGTTTAATTAAGTCCCATTTGTTTATTTTTGTTTTTATTTCCATTACTCTAGGAGATGGTTCCCCCAAAATATTGCTGCAACGTGTGTCAAAGAGTGTTCTGCCTATGTTTTCCTCTAGGAGTTTTATAGTATCCAGTCTTACATTTCAGTCTTTAATCCATTTTGAGTTTATTTTTATGTATGGTATTAAAGAATGTTCTGATTTCATTCTTTTTCATGTTGCTGTCCAGTTTTCCCAGCATCACTTATTGAAGAGACTGTCTTTTTTCCCTTGTATATTCTTGCCTCCTAATAATTGACCATAGATTAATTGACCATAAGTGTGTGGGTTTCTCTCTGGGCTTTCTGTCTTGTTCCGTTGATCTATATGTCTGTTTTTTTTTGTGCCAGTACCATTCTGCTTTGATTACTGTAGCTTTGTAGCATAGTCTGAAGTCAGGGAGTCTGATTCCTCCAGCTCCGTGCTTTTTTCTCAAGATTGTTTTGGCTATTTGGGGTCTTTTGTGTTCCCATACAAATTTAAAAATTTTTTGTTCCAGTTCTGTGAAAAATGCCATTGGTAATTTGATAGGGATTGCAGTGAGTCTGTAGATTGCCTTGGATAGTATGGTCATTTTAACAATATTGATTCTTCCAATCCAAGAACACGGTATACCTTTCTATCTGTTTGTGTCTCTTCAGTTTCTTTCATCAGTGTCTTATAGTTTTCAGAGTATAGGTCTTTTGCCTTATTAGGTAGATTATTCCTAAGTATTTTATTCTTTTTGTTGCAGTCATAGATGGGATTGTTTCCTTAATTTCTCTTTCTAATATTTTCTTGTTAGTGTATAGAAATGCAACAGATTTCTGTATATTAGTTTTGTATCTTGCAACTTCACTGAATTCATTGATGAGCTAGCTGTAGTAGTTTTCTGGTGGCATCCTTAGGATTCTCTATTAATAGTATCATGTCATCTGAAAACAGTGACAGTTTTACTTCTTCTTTTCCAGTTTGGATTACTTTTATTTCTTTTTCTTTTCTGACTGCTGTGGCTAGGACTTCCAGTACTATGTTGTTTGTTTGTTTATTTATTTATTTAGCTGCGCCACATGGCATGTGGGATCTTAGTTCCCTGACCGGGGATTGAACCCACGTCCGCTGCATTGGAAGTGTGGAGTCTTAACCACTGGATCGCCTGGGAAGTCCCCCAATACTATGTTGAATAAAAGTTGCAGGAGTGGACATCCTTGTCTTGTTCCTGATCTTAGAGGAAATGCTTTCAGCTTTTCACTGTTGAGTATGATGTTAGCTGTGGGTTTGTCCTATATGGCCTTTATTATGTTGAGGTTTGTTCCCTCTGTGCCCACTTTCTGAAGAGGTTTTATCATAAATGGACATTGAATTTTATCAAAAGCCTTTTCTGCATCTATTGAGATGATCACATGGTTTTTATTCTTCAATTTGTTAATGTGGTATATCATGTTGATTGATTTGCAGATATTGAAAAATCCTTGCATCCCTGGGATAAGTCCCAGTTGATCATGGTATATGATCCTTTTAATTTATTTATTGTTGGAGTCAGTTTGTCAGTATCTTGTTGAGGACCTTTGCCTCTGTGTTCAAAAGTAATTATTGATAGGTATGTGCTTATTGGCATTTTGTTAATTGTTTTCTCTTTGCTTTTGTAGTTTTGTTGTTGTTCCTTTCTTCTTTTGCTCTCTTCCCTTGTGATTTTATATCTATTTTTAAGATTATGTTTGGATCGTTTTTTTTTTTAACTTTTATTTATTTATTTATTGGCTGTGTCGGGTCTTAGTTGCAGCATGTGGGACCTTCATTGCGGCATGCGGGGTCTTTCATGGCAGTGCGCAGGCTCTTCGTTGTGGCACCTTAGCTTCTCTCTAGTTGTGGCGTGCAGGCTTCAGAATGTGTGGGCTCAGTAGTTGCGGCACGTGGGCTCTCTAGTTGTGGCATGTGTGCTCTAGAGCATGCAGGTCAGTAGTTGTGGTGCATGGGCTTAGCTGCCCTGCGGCATGTGGGATCTTAGTTCCCCAACCAGGGATTGAACCCACGTCCCCTGCACTGGAAGGCAGATTCTTAACCACTGGACCACCAGGGAAGTCCCATGTTTGGATTCTTTTCTCTTTTTTGTGTGTGTATATATCAGAGGTTTTTGATTTGTGGTTACCTTGAGGTTCATATATAACAACCTATAGATATGTGATTAAGTTGATGATCTCTTAAGTTCAGATGCATTTTAACCACCCTACATTTTTACTCACACCACCCCCCAAGTGTTTTTGATGTCTCTCTTTTTTTTTTTTTGCGGTACGCGGGCCTCTCACTGCTGTGGCCTCTCCTGTTGTGGAGCACAGGCTCCGGACGCGCAGGCTCAGCGGCCATGGCTCACGGGCCCAGCCGCTCCGCGGCATGTGGGATCTTCCCGGACTGGGGCACGAACCCGTGTCCCCTGCATCGGCAGGCGGACTCTCAACCACTGCACCACCAGGGAAGCCCTGATGTCATATTTTTATATCTTTTTGTTTTGTGTATTCCCGAACTACTTATTTTGGATACAGGTGATTTTACTACTTTTGTCTTTTAACCTTTTCTACTTGTGTTATATGTGGTTGATCTACTACCTTTGCTGTATGTTTCCCTTTACTCATGAGATTTTTTCCTTTCATAATTTTCATATTTCTAGTTGTGGCCTTTTCTTTTCCATTTAGAGAAGACCCTTTAACTTTTCTTGTAAAGGTGGTTTAGGGGTGCTGAACTCTTTCAGCTTTTACTTATCTGTAAAACTCTATCTCTCCTTCAAATCTGAATGATAACCTTGCTGGGTAGAGTATTCTTGGTTGTAGGTTTTTTCCCTTTTGTCACTTTGAATATACTTTGCCACTCTCTTCTGGCTTCCAAAGTTTCTTCTGAAAAGTCAGCTGATAATCTTATAGGAGTTCCCTTGTACATGTTACTTGTTTATTGCTGCTTTTAAGATTCTCTCTTTATGTTTAATTTTTGCCATTGTATATATAATGTGTCTTGCTGTGGACCTCTTTGGGTTCATCTTGTTTAAGACTCTCTTGTCTATTTCCTTCCCCAAGTTAGGGGAGTTTTCAGCTATTACTTCTTCAAATAAGTTCTCTGCCCCTTTCTCTCTCTCTTCTTCTGGGACCCCTATAATATGAATGTTAGTATGCTTGATGTTTTCCTGGAGGTCTCTTAAACTGTCCTTATTTTTAAAAATTCTTTTTTCTGTTCAGCATGGCTTATTTTTACTACTCATCTTCTAGATTGCTGATCCATTCCTCTGTATCATCTAATATACTGTTGATTGCTTCTAATGTATTTTTTCCTTCAGTTGTTTGGTTCTTCCTTATATCTTCTAACTCTTGAAATTCTCACTGTGTTCATTCTTCTCCCAAGTTCATTGAGCATCCTTATGATCATTACCTTGAACTCATTTTGAGTAGATTGTTTATCTCCACTTTGTTTAGTTCTTTTTCTGAGGTTATGTCTTGTTTCTTTACTTGGAACATATTCCTCTGCCTTCTTATTTTGCCAATTCTCTTGTTTATGTTTGTGTATTAGGTAGTTCAGTTACGTCTCCTGATCTTGGAGAAGTGGCCTTAATGTAGGAGACATCCTGTGGGATCCAGCAGTGCACTCCCCTCTGGTCATCAGAATTATATGCTCTAGAGGTGTCCCTATGTGGGCTGTGTGTGCCCTTCTGTTGTGGTGAGGCAGACTGCTGTGGGCATGCTGGTAGGCAGGGCTGCCTTCTGTGGTAGCTGCAGGTCTACTGGAGGGTGGGGTAGGCTTCTGGTGTGGTTGGCTGCTCAGAGGTGGGGGGTGGTGTGGGTCTGCTGCTGGCCTGCTGGAGAGCAGGACCAGGTCCTCAGGTGGCTATATGCAGGGCAGGGGAATGTAATACAAATTATTTTTCATGGAAGCCAATCTATTTGATGTAGTATAAAAAATCAGCTTCTGTCAAGGAATATCCTATAATAGCTAAATCCTCTACTGGTGATTAACAATATTTTTTATAAATTTATTTATTTTTATTTATTTATTTTTGGCTGTGTTGGGTCTTTGTTGCTGTGGGAGGGCTTTCTCTAGTTACGGTGAGCAGGGGCTACTCTTCATTGCGGTGCGCGGGCTTCTCATTGCGGTGGCTTCTCTTGTTGTGGAGCACAGGCTTCAGTAGTTGCAGCACGTGGGCTCAGTAGTTGTGTGTAGAGCACAGGCTCAGTAGTTGTAGTGCACGGGCTTAATTGCTCCGTGGCATGTGGGATCTTCCCAGACCAGGGCTCGAACCTGCGTCCCCTGCATTGTCAGGCGGATTCTTAACCACTGCGCCACCAAGGAAGTCTGATTAACAATAGTTTTTGACCTTATTTCCATACTTAAGTATGGGGCTTTCTAAAAAAAAGATTAATTAATTGCCTCAAGAAAGAATGATGACCAGTTTTTTTTGTTTGTTTTTTTTTTTTGGCGGTACGTGGGCCTCTCACTGCCGTGACCTCTCCCGTTGCGGAGCACAGGCTCCGGACGCGCAGGCTTAGCGGCCATGGCTCACGGGCCCAGCCGCTCCGCGGCATGTGGGATCTTCCCGGACCGGGGCACGAACCTGCATCCCCTGCATCGGCAGGCGGACTCTCAACCACTGCGCCACCAGGGAAGCCCATGACCAGTTTTTTATACCATATGGATCTGATTTGTTTTGGTGTTTAGGATCTAGCACCTCAAAGGAGAAATGGGTTGCTCTCTCCAAACCATGAAAATGGATGTTTATGCTAAATACGACAACATGCCAGAAAACAACATTTTGTCAAAGAAGTTGTGCGGTAAAAAGCAGCAGCATTACATCCATCAGTTGGTCTCCAGTAGCAGATGACATTAAATGATTTGTGTGCTCAGTTTGCACCCATATTCAGTAGTTGGACAAACCTAAGAGTCTTCAGTGGTCACACTAGAGCAAGTGGATGCCCAAGGATTTGGACTGTTTTTTATAACAGATTTTTTTGATTCAGAACATGGCTTAACATATTTTCTTGTTAAAGCAAGTGTTCTAGGTTTTGGAAATACCATGATTATAGAGTATGTTGTATTTAATCATTTTCTTACAATGGTTTAAGGAAGTCATATATTTTTACCATACATAGTAAATTATTAATGTTATGCAGTATTTGCAACATTTAACTAGCTTATGGCCAACATTTTAAAAACATCCTTCCCTATTGGTGTAGTTCTGTATTTGTTCTCCAGGTTTACTTTTTTCTTAAGGATAGAAAAAAGAAAAATAAACTGTTTAGCCTTACCTGTTAAACTACCTAATTAATTTTAACATGGTCCCCAAATGGTTAGTTATATGTTCAAATTGAAAAGATGATTGAGCTCCTGAAGATCCTCTAAAGATATTTAAGCTTTATCCAATGCGTTTTCTTACCTTGCTCCGAAATGTTTTTCAATTTCTAAGAATTTATTGAAATATCTTTTCTTGGGAAGGATGAACTGAATATATATGCAATTCACCACTTAGAACCTGATGCTGGGAATATATTTTAAACCTTGATGAGATGAATTTGAAAGCTGTTTAGAGAGAATGGGGCACCCATTTGTAGTCTGTAAATTCTGGATCTATCTCTGAATGGAGAAATCTGTGTTATATATTTATTCCCACGAAGGACCAGTATGTAAATGTTGAGAGCTGAATGCTTCTATTTCTGGACAGTCTTTTGAGTTTATACTTGACCTAATTGTGCCTCCAGACGTGTACTCCTTGCTGAGTTCGTTTGTACAGCTGTAGTCCTGTGACAGTCATCAAATAAATCACTAACTGGAGGGAGCCTGCCTTGATTTCCAGCTAAAGGAAGTGTAGTTCCCTAAGACAGGAACAGATGGACCTCTTGACTTTCCAACAGCTTTCCTGCATAGGAAGTATAGTTTCAGGGTAGGAAGTGAGGCTGTAGGGTCAGACAGAGGCTAGGAATTGGGGGAGGGATAGGAAGGGTGTTTATCCCTGGAGCTGCCAAGAAAGGACAAGCTTATCACCCTTACTACAAGTTTTGAATGATGGGAACTTCCTGAAGATACTGAACAGCAAGGGTCCTACACAAGAAGCCCTGCAACCGGTGGTTAGAGTCTTTGCCAGTTGGAGTAGTTTTTTTTTTAGCATCACTGAACTCATTGAAGGAGATCAGAGTTAGATTAAGCCAGTGATTCTCAAGTCTGGTCTCTGGACCAACAGCATCAGTAATCACCTGGAACTTGTAAATGCAAGTAGTAGTCTGTGTCTTAACAAGATCTTCAGATGATTTTAAATGTATGTCTAGTTTGAAAACCACTGGCCCAGGAAATTCAAAGTGGTTGAGAACCACTTTGCCAAATTGTGGTGGCAAAGTCACAATGTTGAGAAAGAATGAGTGCAGACTTTATTGCATGCTGGAGCATCCTTTAATCATTGTGTAAGTATGGCATTCCTCTTACAGAGTATCCTGTGTTTCACACTGAATGACAGAAGAGATATTGGTATCTTTACTATATATATAGTAACAAATAACACTTGTCTTACAGGTAGAGAATACTTCCTGTTCATGGCTGCAGTTCACACTAGAATCTAAATTCTTCCAGACTGTAATAGAAGAGAACTTTTCACTTTGCCTTCTTTTCCATTTTAAATATTTATTCCTTGATTCTTTTTTTAATGTATACTTTATATATGCAATGACTTGTGAGAATCCTGTTTTTGTGTTTTTGTGATGGCAAGCGTTGGTTCAAGTAGCTAAGTGGTTCAGAAGCATTAAGGTACATAAGAATTACCTGGCCATCTTATATAAAATGTGGATTATTGGCCCCATCCCTGGAGATTTTGATTTAATAGCCCTGACATAGTTTCTAGGAATCTTTTTTTTTAATTGAAGTATAGTTGATTTACAATGTTGTGTTAGTTTCTGGTGTATAGCACAGTTAGTTCATATATACATATATATATATATAATTTTTCATATTCTTTCCCATTATGGTTTATTACAGGACACTGAATATAGTTCCCTGTGCTATACAGTAGGACCTTGTTGTTTACCAATGCCAAACTCCTAATTTATCCCTCCCTCACCCCCTTTCCCCTTTGGCAGCCATAAGTTTGTTTTCTGTGTCTGTGAGTCTTTTTCTGTTTCATAAATAAGTTCATTTGTGTCATATTTTAGAAGAATCTGTATTTTTAACAAACACCTTCCCCATTTGATTCTAGTGCGTGTGATCCTCAGACCACACTTTGAGACACGCTGTGGTAGATCTCTGAGAAGAGTTGCGATTTATCTGGTTATAAAACAAATGTTTTCATGAGTTTCTGAGGATATTTACAGATGTGAATCTGAATTGCTAGTAATGAAGCTACCTGAATGTGTAATGTTCAATGGAAATTGATGCTTGGGATGAAATTCTTTGAGAAATCATCAGTAGTCTTCCTAGGTTAAAATGCTCCCAAAGACCATTTTGACAGTGTAATATAACACAAAACCAATCAGACTTAAAGGTTTTGTAGTTCTATAATTTATATTTTCTGAACAGTCTTTAGGAAGCCTATCTTGACAGTTATGGGGCTATATATCAAAGCTTCACACAAAGAATAAATTAACTTGAGAAAATACTAGGAAAGTATATCTTTCCACAGTCTCCAAGCCATGTGCCAGAAGCCTAAAAGGCATCAAGAGTGTTAAGAAAATATGTCAGTGAGCCTATTGACCAGAACCCTAAGATCACTTTCAGGGGCAGGAGTAGGTTTATCTAAAATGAGTTATGGGGCTTCCCTGGTGGCGCAGTGGTTAAGAATCCACCTGCCAATGCAGGAGACATGGGTTCGAGCCCTGGTCCGGGAAGATCCCTCATGCTGTGGAGCAACTAAGCCCAGGCACCACAACTATTCATCCTGCGCTCTAGAGATTGCGAGCCACAATTACTGAGCCCATGTGCCACAACTACTGAAGCCCATGTGCCTAGAGCCCGTGCTCTGCAACAAGAGAAGCCACCACAGTGAGAAGCCTGCACATCGCATTGAAGAGTAGCCCCCGCTCGCCACAACTAGAGAAAGGCTGCACGCAGCAATGAAGACCCAACGCAGCTAAAAATAAATACATAAATAAATTTTAAAAAATGATTTATGATTTTTTCTTACATAGATTTCTTTTAAAAGTTGTTATATCTAGCTCTCAGGAAAATGATTAATGAATAAGAATAGGGAAGGAAGCTTTTTTTTTTTTCCTTTTTCCTTTTTTTTTTTCTGTTCTCTTTGGAGAGAGCCTTCAGTTACTATCTTTCTGTATTCCTCGCTATTCCAGAATTCAGTTAGGGCTTCTTAAATGGATAAGAGTAAAGACAGTGGCATGTTCTTGATTCACCTACTTAGGATGGATAATTGTCAACAACAGTAGTTGTTCCCCCTGCAGTGGGAAAAGGGAGTAAAAAAGGGGATGATCAATTATTCCAGGGTCTTCAATGTGAGTTTTTTTGAGGAAGGGTTGTATGATGACATCTCCCATCAGGAATGGGAATAAGCTTCTCTAAGGAATCTGTTTCAAACCACCCTTCATACTAATATTTCAAAATGAAATCTAACTCATGTTTCCTTTACACAAGAGGAACAGATGTAGTAGAGCCCAGACTTTCTCTGCCCTGGAGTCACTACTTTACTAGTGGGCCCCTCTGCAGGCTTTTAGGACTGGTGTCAACAGGAAAGAAGAAGCAGAGTCAGTAGAAAGCCCTTCCCCTGGGCTTCCCTGGTGGCGCAGTGGTTGAGAGTCCGCCTGCCGATGCAGGGGACGCGGGTTCGTGCCCCGGTCCGGGAAGATCCCACATGCCACGGAGCGGCTAGGCCCGTGAGCCATGGCCACTGAGCCTGCGCGGCCGGAGCCTGTGCTTCGCAATGGGAGAGGCCACAAAAGTGAGAGGCCCGCATACCGCAAAAAAAAAAAAAAAAAAAAAAAAAGCCCTGCCCCATCTGATCATCAGACAGCCTTTCTTCTGCCAAATTCAGCTCTGTTTGACAAGCTGAACATGGCAGTAGCACCCATACTGTATCCAAGAACTTGTAGAGAAGACCTAACATTCCTGTTCTTTCAGCTGCTTCCCTCATGGAGGCCTACTGCCCGCCATTTTCCTCTACCATCCACACCAGTACTGTTCTCAAAGACTTTCTCTTGGCCAAGTGCAAGCCCTGTTGCTCCCGTTGAACATGTGCCTTACTTTATTGAAAAGTCCTAACAGTGTTTTTCTGACCATTCTAATTTCCCTGTCACTTTTTAAAGTATAGATATGTTACCAGGCAAAGCTGGTTTTTTTAACCAGTGTTTTCTTGAGTTGTATACAAGATGATTTAAAGTGGTACATGGATAAGCATATTTTGAATTTTAATATATGGGGGAAAAGTGTGTATTAGCACTTCAAACCCACGATTTCATGGTTATTACAAAAGGTGAGTCCATGGTGAAGTGGATTGAAGGAAAATATTTAATAAATAATAATACAGATGGTGTGAGGATGGCAAAAATACTGAAGATGGTACATACATGACTAAAGCTTGGGAAATACTGTTTTAAAAAGATACTCAAGGCTATCATTTTTTGAAATAGTCTTCAAAATAATATCAAAGTAAGTTCTAAGATTGAAATGCTGTGCCATGTTGGAAGGAGATGTGTACTTAGCATAATTCTTTAACTGTAAGTTCCTGTTGAAATCAATATGTATCTTTTTAAAATAGTCCCTTTAAAGTACTAAGCTTTTTTTTTTTATTGGAGTATAGTTGCTTTACAATGTTGTGTTAGTTTCTGCTGTACAGTGAAGTGACTCAGCTAGATGTATACATATATCCCCTCCCTCTTGGACCTCCCTCCCACTGCCCACCCCATCCCTCCCATCTAGGTCATCACAGAGCACTGAGCTGAGCTCCCTGTGCTATACAGCAGGTTCCCTCTAGCTATCTATTTTACACATGGTAATGTATATATGTCAACCCTAATATCCCTAATAATCCTTGCTAATATCATTTATATGTTTCTATTGAGTCTTTTGTTCTAAATTATGTAAGATTTTCTATCTTCCATATGACACTTGTGAGAAAAATCACTGTAAAACTTTGTTTAAATGGTTTGCTTTTCTTTTTTCCCCAATTTTTAAAAGAACAGCTTTATTTAGATGTAACTAGATACCATAAAGTTCACCCTTTAAAAGTGTACAGTTCAGTGCTTTTTAGTATATTCACACAGTTGCGTAGCCATCACCACAGTTTAATTTTAGGAGATCTTCATCACTCCACAAGGAATCCTTTTATCCATTAGTAGTCAGTCCCCATTTTGCCTTTCCCCAGCCCCCGGCAACCACTAATATACTGTCTGTCTCTGTGGATATGCCTGTTTTGGACATTTCATATAAATAGAATCATATAATATTTGGCCTTTTGTGTCTTTCTTTCACTTAGCATAATGTTTTCAAGCTTCATCCATGTTTAGTATATATCAGTATGTCATTCCTTTCTATGGCTGAGTAATATTCCATTGTATGGATATACCACATTTTGTTTTTCCATTCATCACTTGATGGGCATTTGGATTGTTCTGCTGTTTTTAAACAATATTAAAAATACCTGGGGCTTTTGAAATAGTCATTGGATGACTCTGCAGGTGTGTTCTAGAGGGGATTCATGCTGTGAGTGGGAACTGGATTTCTAGTCCTTTGTGATCATAGATTCGAGGAGTCTGCATCTGTAATCTCTTTATGCTAATAAAATATATTCTCCTACGAGCTAGAGCAGTAACTTTTTCTCCATGGTAGAACATTTGTTACTAATAAACTACTTTCAGATTATTTCTTTAAGGCCAAAATATCAAAAATAGCTTCTATTAAAAACAGTGGTTTTCAGGGACTTCCCTGGTGGTCCAGTGGTTAAGACTCTGTGCTTCTACTGCAGGGGGCACAGGTTCAATCCCTGGTTGGGGAACTAAGATCCTGCATGCCATGTGGTGTGGCTTCAAAAAGTAAAAACAAACAAAAAAACCCAGTGGTTTTCAACATTTCTAGAAGAGGAAATCTTACTTAAAAAGCTGATATTTTTCTCTATATTTTCTTTTCCAATTTCTTTATTTTTACCCTACTGAACCCTGTAACCCAGCTCTATTAATCTAGATCCTGTTTCCAGTATATGAATATTTATGGACGTAATAAATTCTATTACTTCTCCTAATAGAGTTTTAAAAGTTTTGTTAATTTTTATCATAGCATAACAAAAATTCCTGGGTAGTTTGATAATGCTTTCATCATTAAATATTAGATATTAAGCCAGTTCTTTTTATTTTTAAAGGCTATATTAGTTGAATTATATCCACAAAAGTGTTCAATAGTTACTTATCTTGGGCCTGTGGTATGCAAAGCACTTGGTGAAATAATACCCCTTCCTTTTGAATCTGCTATGGTCAAACCTTATTTCAACTGTTGTACTGCGTTGAGGACAGTGAGTGACCTCGAGTGTGACCTGGGATTTTTATGAGGGTTTTAGAAACGGTCATGTGAAAATCAGGTGAAAGAACTGATGTTCCATTTTTGAAGAGATGAAGCCATTCAGAGCTTGTCTATAGGAGTCTTTTCTTCTGGAGAATGGTGGGAAGAAATTTGAGTGAAAGAAGCATATATCAACAAGGCTGGTATCCCTGGAAGCCTAGAAGTAGACCTAAAACATGAGTTTGTGTTCTAATATCCCATCCTTATTTACCTTTCCGTCATCTTCCAACCCCTAGAATGTCTAGTCCAGTGTCTCATGGTAAGAATGGTTTCTGGATAGTATGTTGCCTATTCAGGGATATATAGAATGTTATTGCATCATCATTAATACATGATTTTAGCTTTAACAAATAGGATATCAACATGTAAAGTGTTGTTTGGTATTATGCAATTTTATATAGTTAACTTTTATTAGGTCAGGATTAAAATATACCTTTCACTTGGTGTGTATGTGTAAGATTTTATTACTCCTTAAAAGGCAGGGCCTGTAGCATAATATAAATTGCAGGACCTGTGACATAGTATAAATTGCCTTGCCAGTAAGCAGTAGAATATGGTGTTTGTGAATGGTGGGAAGACTGGTGATGGTGGATAGCCATGTTTGTATGGGAATACGGGAGTAGTTTTTTACCTGTTTCAGTGTCGCCATTCTCTTTCAACTCATGGATTTAGGATCTAATGCACTTCCTGTGCTTTAAATGGACATTTTTGATCTAGACTTGGACTGTGCTTCAGGCAAAGCGTAGTTTTAAGAGTCTGCGATCTGAAATCAGACCATATGAATCTAAATTTCAACTCTGCCATCTAATAACTGAATTTAAGGAAGTATCTTCACCTATCTGGGCCTCAAATTACTCATCTGTAGAAAGGATGAAAAACCTACCTCACTGGGTAGATAGAGGTAAATAGATGCAATGATGTACTTAATACACCTAGCCTTATAGCAAGCAGTTGTTAGATGGAGTTGCTAATTGTCGTTAATATTGCTATGCAAAGGTCAGGTGCCTTCTCAAAGATTTCTGAGTAGTCCGGAGGAGTTCTGAATTGACTGACTCCCCATAGGCTAAAGACTCTGGTCTACCTGATTTCTCTAAGGCATTCTAGATTCATGTTGCTAGCTTGGGACCAATATGTTCTAGGGAAGTTTTTGGGTGAATAGTATTCTCCTGGCCTGCCATAGTCCAGATCTGTTCCCCACCTTGTTTTTGGAACCTCTGAAACGTGGAGTGTTTGTGGAGTGGGAGTCCTCTGGCATTTTTTCAGAGGAGCAATGGCTGAATGTGCAGATATTCCATAGGAACACTGGAACCTCAGAGCACTGTGAAAAATTGCACCATTTTATCCTGTAGGAGAAAAGAAGTACCTTTGTCTCAGGGGAGATATAGAAAAGGGCAAGAAAAAAGGTTTTATACTGGGGGGGGGGACAAAGTGGACTACATCTAAGTCTCCGTGAGTATCTTAAAACTATTCAATTTTATATGATTGAGGTATCCATTCAACAAGTGTCTATTAAGCACTTAGGATACTGCTTAGCTTTGTCTAGGAGAGAGTGTGTTAGGAAGCCCCTTGGGTTTCATTACTAAGACTGCTTCTCAAATCCAGGTTGGGATCTTTATACTGTTTTCCTGGTGGCAGGGTGCAGAGGCTCGAGCTGGTTTTCTCTCCTCTCAGAACTGCCTGCACCCACTCCTCTCCTTGGATTTTGTTTTTCCTAAGACAGTCTACAGATAAGCCACACTTGCCTTAGCTTTTGCCTTTCCTTGTTGCCTCTATGGTTGTCTTCAGACTCTTCGGGATTTTCTTGCTAATCCTTATGGAAAAAATAGAAAACAACTAACATATGTAGGGTTGTTTAAAGATTTGGAGATTCTACAATTACAATTACCAATTCAGTGCTGAGATAGTAACTGCTAAAATTGGAATTGGAAGACAAGATGGGCTTCTGTCTTCTTTATGCTAAGCAGGAAGACCACCAAACCAATTCTGTTCCATGTACCACTCCTCTGTCTCCTCTATGCCCACTGAAAATCCTTCCTTCCAGCACCAATGGAGATAGAATCCTGCCTGGTCTCAAGTGTGCAGTTTGCATTTCCAAGGACCTCCAGATGTGATCATCTGTTTTAAAATATACCCGGGGTTTTGTTTTAATCAGGTATGATAGGATGACAGACATGGAGACAAACTGCCTTTGAAAGAAGAGTTTATTATTTACAGTTCCCAGGAGAAGGAAGGTGGCTGTGCAGGGTCACACTGGAGGCACCGGGGTTGATCAGGAGGCAGGAGGAGTAAGGGGGAAGCATGGACATGAGCCTTTATTGTGGTTTCTGGGGAAAAGGCAAGGCAGGACAGAGTCAGCAGACTTAGGACTGGCTAGTTTGAATAATTTCAGAGGCTCTGGGCTACAAGGGTGGTCCCTAGTTGTCTGGTATCTTGCCTTGGGTGATTTAGGGTAGGGGAAATATTGGCTTGATGTGTGAGTTAGATAAAGGAGGTGGCTGGGGGTATGGACTGTGGATTGGCTGGTTTGCATATTAGCGAGCCCTGGAAGGGGTTGTCTCTCCAGGATCAGCAAGGCCTCAAGATCTCAAGTGTTATAAAATACAGAAAATAAAAAAAAAAAATGACTAATATCTATCCTTGCCAGTAGAAGCATACTTATCGCAGAGTGATTCCTTTGGGGACATTTTCTTATTGAATGATACAAAGAGTGGTAAAGTATATCCCCAGAGTTTACAGTCTAGCTTAGTATTGATAGATAAAGGCTGCACACATGAAATTGTGACTAGTCGTGCAAGGCACAACTTTATGTGCTAGGAAGATCCACACAGTGTAATGGAAGTTCAGTGAAAGGGGAGATCAGAGTGTCCTAGAAACAATATAGAACAGTGATTAAAAGGACAGTCTTCGGAGTCAGACTGCTGGGTTCATCTGGCTTCATAATTTATTAGTCGTATAACCTTCAGCAAGTTGTTTAATCCTTGTGTTTTAGTCTCCTCATCTGTAAAATTAGTTTAATCATACCTACCTCATAGAGTCATTATGAGACTAAGTGAGTTAGTACATTGAAAGTACTAACTTTAGAACAAAGCCTAGCACTTAGTAAGTATTCATGAAGTGTTGGCTGATTTTAGGACTGTGGAGGAAGTTTAGTAGAATGGATAGAACTGACCTTTCCTTTAAGGAGGAGAGAGAGGAATTGTTCCTTTGGGCAGGGGATGGTATGGGGTGGTGAGTCTGGCAGATTCAGGTAAAAGAGGTTGATCTGGTAGGATGTTTGAAAAAATAGGTTGGTGAGAGCTTTGATACTAAGGAGTTTGCATTTTTTGTTTTTTTTTTCTTTAAACCACAAATTCATTTGAGGCATGCCATTTTGTTTTATTTTATTTTTTAAAAGCGGGGACATGATGATAAATTAGTGCTTCAGGGACCTTCGTCTTGGTGGTGTGGTTTTGGAGAGAGGAGAGGCTTGGGTCAGAGGGTACAAGCTGTGAGATAGCAATAGAAACAAGCATCTTTGAAATCTTTGTGGTTTAAAAAAAATAGAGATATGTCTCTTGCTCATGCTGCATGTCCATCACAGCTCAGTTGGAGGCTCTCCTTTATCATAGTCATTCAGAGACCCAGACTGATAGAATAGCCAATATCTCATATTTTGTTTGCCTTAAGAGAGGGAAAAGAACACTCTAGAGGGTCAGGCACCAGCAATTAAATACGAGGCCTGGAAATGACACTCACACTTCCATTTACAACTCATTGGGTACAACTAGTCACATGGCAGTAACCAACTACAAGCGTTCCAGAAACTGTAGTTTTCTGTGTTTGAGAGGAGGGGCCAGGGAGGTAAAACTGGAAATATTCGTAAACAGCACTAATGACTGCTCACCATACAAGGAGACTCATTTAGAAGGTTGTTGTATGACAGTTCAAGTAGGGGGTCTTGCTTCTGAATTAGGGTTGTTGCAGTCAATGTGGAGAAGAGTTGGATGGAAGACAATTTGAAGGAAGAAAATTTAAAGGTTGGTAATTGATTGGATAGAGTTACAAAGGAAAGAGGAGTCAGGATGAGGCAAAACTTTTGGGCCCAGTGGAAGGTGATGCTGCCATGACAGATGGAAATATGGAAGTTGTTGTCTGTTAAGGGAGTGGCAGGATGGTAGTTGGATGCCCTACAGGCCTCTAGAGCTGTGCTCCTTGAAATGTAGTCCACGGCCAGTGTCTACCCACGAACTAGTTGGTCTGCAAGAAGAGAAGTGCAGAAATAAAGAGTAATAATTTAGAAACTGTTATAGTAATTTTCGTCTTTTTTTCCTATGCTGTTGTTTGTTCTGATTGTGTTTATATTAAATCTAATAATTTTAAAATAGGGGCTTTATTTTGTATGTCTTTTTTCTTTTTTTGTGATTTGTTTTTATTATATTTTACAAAAGTATTGACCTGTAACAGGGGAAAAAATGACTAGCCCCTTACCACAGATAGTTTGAGCAGCATTGCTTTGGAGATAGGTGACAGGGACTTAACGATCAGAGCTGTTGATAAGGTGTTGAGTCCTTTCCATAGAATGATTAGTTGAGTATCTGATATGTGAGCAAAAGGAAGACTCCAGAATGGAAGAGGGCCCAGGACTGAGCCTTGGGGAACACCCAGTGTTCTGGAGTCAGAGATGTAAGAGGGAAGGTAGGCAGTACAATGTCTTAGGAATCATCGGAAGGTAGTAGTGTCAGATGCTACAGAGAGTCAAGAAAAATGAGGACTGAGGTCAAGCTAGATGTGGTAAGAAGTAAGTCATTGTGAATGTTTAAAAGTAAACTTTCAGTGAAGTGGTTTGGTCAGTTGCCAGATTTCAACAGTTATAAGAAATGTGTGCTCATACAATGGAAGAGGTATAAATTACCAGTTGAAAAACTTTGATAGCAAAATGAAAGCAAAGACTAGAATGGTAGTTATTGGGCCAAAGAAGGGAAGACACATTTATGTTATCCTTGTTTCTTTGCAGCATGAAAGCCTGAGCAACTTTAAAGGCTCCTGTCAGCTGAGAGGTGGGAAAGTAGATGTGGGAAGAAGGAAGGAGGTGGCAGTGGTCTGTGGCCAGGAGCAGGAGTGGAAAGCAGAAGCCATGGCAGTGAACCTGGGGGTGCAGATGAGGGTGGATTGAAGAGGAATGGTGCAGAACCCAGATAACTACTGGGAGGTGGCTAACCGAGTGTGGTCAAGGGGCAAACACGGGAACTTGCAAATCTCAGCTGACTCAGATGGGAAAATACAAGGGGGCACTTTACTGGGGTCAAGCATTAATGCGGTGGATGTGGTCACAGTTAAGTAAGCAGGGACTCAGAAGCCCTTGTGAGAGTATCCATGAAATGGCTCGAAATTGTGATTATGGGTTCAGCTTAGGAAATTCAACTTCTTACTCTAGTCAATGCTCAGTAAATAGGAGTATTGAATAATAATGTAATGGAAGGAGGAATGGAGTGGGGTTACTTAATCCCCAGTCATGATTAAAAGAAGAATAAAAATATAAGAATAAAAATATGGTATAAAATGGATATAGGATTATTTAATTATATTTATAGCTAATATTTAGAAACACAGTCATTATTCTTCAAAAGTAAGAAAAGAATAAACGTGTGAAGTTAGGTGCACTAAACATTATAAAGTTTGAAAAGCGCCTCAAAATTCCTACCTGTCAGAGAACTATGTTACTGATCTCTCATTTTCATTGAACTGTCTCTTCTTTTAAGTGTTAGAGTGGGACAAGAGCTGGGCAGAGATGCAGTGTCTATTGTTTGTACCCACTTCTCCCTTCCCTGACCTAATTATTCTCCCTTCACCGTCCTGAACTCAGCCCTCAGGAGTCCCCTCACCTTGGCTGTTGTCTGTGATGGGCCTTTTTTTTGGTTTCCAAATGACATTGATACGAGGTGGCATGGCCTGGTAACTCTGTAGGATTGCCATGCACTAGAGGCCATGTATATAGTGATTAAGAACACTCTGGAGTCCAGCTGCATGAGTTCACATGTTGGTAATCTTGGGCACTTAGCCTGTCTGGGGATAATTTCCTCATCTGTAAAAGGAGATAGTAAGAATAAAAAGGATTTCAAGAGAGTAGGAGAGTGGCGGCTACATAGTAAGCACTCAATAAATAATAAATTCTTCTAAGTAGATACTCTCTAATAGATGTTTTCACTACCTTTCACTAGTTTTAAGTTTTTCATAAGTGCACTTTTAAAAAACAACCTGACAAATCAGGTTATTTGCCCCTGGGTAGTGGAAAGTTGTCTGGATATATAAAGTCCTGTTCCTTGAGCAAGATGACAAAGGCCAAGGGAAGAGGGAAGGATAAAGGATTATAGGAGGACATGGTCAAACTTGATAGGAGAGGTGTAGCTACAGCAGACAATGTTCTGATTGATTCATTCTTTGTTGTGTTCTATTGATACGTCTTTAATAGTTTTGACACAGAAAGGTTATTTTCTAATTTAGGTGTTTCATTTTAAATCTTTAATTGTTGGTAGTTCCCAAAACAAATAAGTCAGTGTTGATGAAGACACATCTCCTAAGGAGGAATCAGATATCGAAGTTAAGAAGGTAAGTAATCTTTCCAGTGCCTTCACTGGCCGGCCTCCATGGGCAAGTATGACTTCTTGAAAAAGGCGCAGAAGAGCAGAATCTCCTTTTCTGTATAACTGTAATGAGTTCTCCCAGGAGTCCTTTTCCGATCACTCTGCTATAATTCAGTTTAAGTGGCACTTTTTTAGAAAACTGAAACAAGGTGTATTTGTGAGCAAGTAGCAATCAAAGGGGTAAATTCCTTCCTCTTTGAAAATGGAGTGAAATCACTTCTCATATGATCTTTGCAATGCCTGATGATAATGTGAGCATAAACACATTAGGCACCAAAGAGGAATGGCATCTGGATGCTAACATGTGATCAGAACAGCCAGAATAAACACAAGCTGCCGTGAGGGACTCTGAATTCCATCATACCACATCATGTTGAAGCATAATTCAGTGTACTGATACTGATGCGAGTAGAATCAGTTTTTGTTTTCAGTGTTCACATTTTCGACCTCTTTCTCCCTCACCCCTTGACTGGTTTGTTATAATATATAAATCAAGCCACAGCTGACAGTGATTTGCTTTCTTTATCCAGGAAAAGGTCTTTGGCTCTGATTCTGACTTGGCTTCACTGCATTATCTTCATCACAAGCACTTTTTGTAATTCCTGCAACAACCTTAACTCTAGTTGTTTTTTGTTTTTTGCATATACATACCACAATAGGATCTTTCACTACATGATCACAATGATCACAAATTATATGCAGTCACTCTTATATGCTTCATGAAAGCAGTAAGTTTAAAGAAAAGAGATACTATTTAAAACTTGAGACCAGAGAGCATAGTTTATCTTATTTATAGTTTGGCTTAAAGATTGGTATTTAAGTTACTACCCTACCACATGTGGTAATCCTGCAAAGTGCTATATATTTTTATTTATAGTTAAGGGAATAAAGCAAAATCCCCTTTTCATTATGTTATCTTGCATTATTTACTCAGTGATAAATGACGTTGCCTCGCGGGTATGAGTTTTGCGATGAAAGACCCTATTGTAGCATGTATTTATATGGGGGAGGGGGAAGGTTGTTAGAGTTATGGTTCCCAAGGGAATTTAAACTCCGAATATCCTGGTACTTATTCAGTTAAAACATATAGCTTAATGTTGTTTTAACACTGTATTTTTACTTGAAGTAAAAGAAAAATTAAAAGGAATGAACAAAGGGGAAAAACTTAAAGTTAAAATGCCAGAAACCAAATACAGTGACTGAAAGCATGTCAGCATGTCCCAAACTCAAAGATTAAAACTGTACCAGAGATAATGGTGATCTTTTGATTGGCTTGTTTCTGCTGTTTAAAAATTACTTCAACTTTAAAAGTTTATTAACTGTTTAAGAGCAAATGATTTCTGTTAAATTGAGGGTATATGAAAATGAGGATCTGAAAGAAAAGTTCTGAGGAACTTGAGAGTTTAATAGCTGCTCAAACCTTTGAGTAGAAAACCTGTTCCATGCTATGTCTGTTTGTCCAATATTCATAAGAATTTATACTTGAAGAAGGAAAGAGCTAGCTATTTTGGAGGGAGGGTTAGTATATTAGAATATATTTGTTTTGAAATAGAATTTTAAAAAAGACAGGTAAATGAGAGGAGATACCAATTTTGAATAAAGTAGAAATTAATTCAATCTCAACTCATTCAGAATTTTGGATAATTTTAACCAGAAATGGGCTGCCATTTTGCTAGGTATAAAAATAAGGACTTCCTAACAAATTATAAGATTTTAGGGCTAATATAGTTGAGGCAAATGTACTTTGCTCCCAATTCACTGAGCACTTAAGATATAATTCCATTGTCTTCTGGGCCTCCATTGTTTCTGATAAGTCAAGTGACATTCTGATGAGAGGCCAGCTATCGTTTGTGTTACTGTCCCCCAATGTAATATTTTGTTCTGGCTGCTTTCAATTTTTAAAGTTTTTGATTCTCAGCAGTTTGACTATGATATGCTTAGGTGTGGTTTCCTTTGCATTTGTCTTGTTTGGGTTTGTTCAGATTCTTGAATCTTTAGATTTATATATCACCAAATTTGTAAAATTTTAACTATTCTTTTAAAAATAAATGGTTTCTTTCAGAACACTTTTAGATTTACTAAAAAAGTTGTGAAGATAGTATAGAACTCTCACATACATCATCCAGCTTCCCCTAATGGTATACATAATATACATATAATCATGATGTCTTTGTTAAATGATAAAAGTAACATCGGTACAATCATATGAACTACAGTTTTCCACGAATGTCCTTTTTTTTTTCTTTCCTGTTTTAGGATCCAATGTAGGATACCGCATTACATTCCATTTTCATATCCCCAAGTCTCCTCCAATCTGTAACAGTTTCTTAGATTTTACTTGCTTTTCATGCCTTGAATTTTAATTCTTTTTATTTTTGGCCACGCCACGTGGCGTGTGGGATCTTAGTTCCCGGACAAGGGATGGAACCTGCGCCCCCTGCAGTGGAAGTATGGCATCCTAACCACTGGATCGCCAGGGAAGTCCCCATGCCTTGACATTTTTGAAGAGTACTGGTCAAGTGTTTTTTAGAATGTCCCTTAATGTCAAGTTTGTCTGGTGTTTTCTTATGCTTAGGTTATTGGTTTTGGGAAGAATACTACAGAGGTAAAGCGCCCTTCTTATCAAATCAAATCAGGCAATAATGATATTGATATGACTTAATAACTTTGATAATGTGGTCAAGTTTATGTCTGCAGGTTCCTCTACTGTAAACTTAGTATTTTTCCTTTTCCATTCTCTATTCTTTGGAAGCAAGTCACTAAATGCAGCTTATACTCAAGAGGAGGGAAATTAAACTCTACTTCTTGGAAGAGGTAGTACCTACATCTAATATTTGGAATTCTTCTGTAAGGAAGATATATCCTACCCTACCTCCCCTCTGCCCATTTATCAATCATTTGTTTATATTAAAATAGAGTCGTCATAGGTATTTATTTTATTCTTTGGGTTCTAATCCAGTACTATCACTATTTATGATCTTACTCAGATTGTTCCAGCTTTGGCCATTGGAAGCTCTTTCAGTTGGTTCCTATGTCCTTTTTAGATGCCCCTTCCTTTTTTTTTTAAACTTCCTTACTTTGGGGCCTATATGATGCTCCAGGCTCATCTTATGTTTCCCCTGTCCCAGTACTAGAGTCAGCCCTTTCTCCAAGGAGGCCTGGTTCCTGTTATTGGAAAAGGTATTTAGAAACCACGATCTGGGTGCTGCTTGTTCTCACGCTTCATTATTTTTTAAATATTTTATTGAGGTAAAATTGGTATGTAATATTACAGTTGACCCTTAAACAACATGGGTTTGAACTGCAGGTCCACTTACATGCAGATTTTTTTCAATAAATACGAACTACAGTACTACATGATCCATGGTTGTTATGTGCTGATGCAGAACCATGTATATGAAGTGCTGATTATAAGTTATACACAGATTTTCAACTGCACAGGGGGTTGGCACCCCTAACCCTGCTTTGTTCAAGGGTCAACTGTATATTAGTTTCAGGTATACACTATAATAATTTGATATTTGTATACACTACAAAGTGATCATCACAAAAATTCTGGTTACCATCTCTTACCATACAGTTAATCCCCTTTTCATCCACCCCCAAACCCCTTCCCCACTGATAAACTACCAATCTGTTCTTTGTATCTATTAGTTTAGTGTAGTTTTGTTTGTTCATTTGTTTTGGTTTTTAGATTCCACAAATAAGTGAAATCATACAGTATTGGTCTTTCTCTGACTGACTTGTTTCACTTAGCATAATACCCTCAAGGTCCATCCATATTGTTGAAAATGACAAGATTTCCTTCTTTTTTATGGCTGAGTAGTATTACATTATGTATATATAACTCACATCTTCTCTATCCATTTATCCATCAGTGGGCGCTTAGGTTGTTTCCGTATCTTGGCTAATGTATGTAATGTTGCAGTGAACGTAGTGGGTGCGTATATCTCTTCAAATTAGTGTTTTTGTTTTCTTTGTTATACCCAGAAATGGAGTACCTGGATCATACGGTAGTTCTATTTTTAAGTTTTTGAAGAACTTGCATACTGTTTTCCATAGTGGCTGTACTAATTTACATTCCCCCCAACAGTGTAGGAGGGATCCCACCTCTCCACAACCTCTCCAACACTTGTTATTTCCTGTCTTTTTATTAATAGTCATTCTGACAGGTGTAAGATGATATCTCATTGTGGTTTTGATTTGGATTTCCCTGATGATTGATGTTGAACATCTTTCCATGTGCCTGTTGGCCATCTGTATGTCTTCTTTGGAAAACTGTCTTATTTAGATGCTCTGTCCAGTTTTTAATCACCTTTTTTGTTGTGATTGAGTTAGATGAGTTCTTTATATATTTTGGATATTAGCCATTTATTGGATATATGATTTGCAAATAACTTCTTCCATTCAGTAGGTTGCCTTTTTGTTTTGCTGATGGTTTCCTTTGCTGTGCAGAGCTTTTTAGTTTGGTATAGTCCCATTTGTTTATTTTTGCTTTTGTTGCCATTGCCTTTGGAGTCAGATCCAAATACACACACACACACACACACACGTGTGTGCGCGCACACACGCACACGCACACACACACACATACACACACACACACATATAGAAGAGTGATGTGAAGGAGCATACCACCTGTGTTTCTTTTAGGAGTTCTATGGTTTCCAGTTTACATTCAAGTCTATAATCTGCTTCAAGTTAATTTTTGTGTGTGGTATAAGGTAGTGGTCCAGTTTCATTCTTTTGCATGTGGCTGTCCAGTTTTCCCAATACCATTTATTGAAAAGTATTTTCAATACTTTTGTATTGTATGTATGTTGTATATTCTTGGCTCCTTTGTTATAAATTAGTATACGTGTGGGTTTATTTCTGGGCTCTCTATTCTGTTCCATTGATCTATGTGTCTCTTTTTATGCCAGTATTATACTATTTTGATTACTATAGCTTTGTAGTATAGTTTGAAATAGGGAGCATGATACATCCAGCTTTGTTTTTTTTTTTTCCTCAAGATTGCTTTGGCTATTAAGGGTCTTTTGTGGTTCCATACAAATTTTAGAATTATTTGTTCTAGTTCTGTGAAAAGTGTAATTTTGATAGGGATTGCATTGAATTTTTAGATTGCTTTGGGTGGTATGGGCATTTTAACAGTATTAATTATTTCAGTCCATGAGCGTTGAATATCTTTCCATTTGTTTATGTCTTCAATTTCTTTAATCAGTGTCTTATAGTTTCCAGTGTTTAGGTTTTTCATCTTCTTGGTTAAATTTATTCCAAGATATTTTTTTCTTTTTGATGCAGTTGTAAATGGAATTGTGTTCTTAGCTTCTCTTTCTGATATTTTGTTACTGCTGTATAGAAATGCCACAGATTTCTGTATATTAATTTTGTATCCTGCAACTTTATCAAATTCATTTGTACTTCTAAGAGTTTTTTGCTGGAGTCCTTTGAGTTTTCTCTACATAGAGTATATCATCTGCAAATAGTGATGGTTTTACTTCTTCCTTTCTTATTTGGATGCCTTTTATTATTTTCTTGCTTAATTGCCATGGCTAGGACTTCCAATACTAAGTTGAATAAAAGTTGCAAGAGTAGGCATCCTTGTATTGTTCCTGATCTTAGAAAAACAGCTTTCAGCTTTTCATTGTTAAGTATGTTGTTAGGTGTGGGTTTGTCCTATATGGCCTTTATTATGTTGAGGTATGTTCCCTCTATTCTCATTTTGTTGAGAGTTTTTATCCTAAATGGATGTTCAATTTTGTCAGATGCTTTTTCTGCATCTATTGAGATGTGCATATGATTTTTATCTTTAATTTTGTTAATGTAATGTATCCCTACGATGATTTGCTGTGTTGAACCATCCTTGGATCACTGGAATAAATCCCACTTGATCATAGTGCAGGATCTTTTTAATGTATTGCTGTAATTAGGTTACTAATACTTTGTTGAGGATTTTTGCATCTTTGTTCATTGGGGATATTGGCCTGTAATTTTCTCTTCTTTTCTTTTGTTTTCTTTTCTTTTTGTGATGTCCTTGTCTGGTTTTGGTATGAGGGTAATGATGGCCTCAAAAAATGAATTTGGAAGTGTTCCCTTCTCTTCAGGTTTTTGGAACAGTTTGAGAAGGATATGATTAAATCTTCTTTGAGTGTTTGGTAGAATTCACCACTGAAGCCATCTGGTCCTGGACTTCCGTTTGTTGGGAGGTTTTTGATACTGATTCAGTTGCCTTACTAGTAATTGATCTATTCAAGATTTTTTATTTCTTTATGATTCAGTGTTGGAAGACTGTATGTTTCTAGGAATTTATTTTTTTCTATGTTGTCCAGTTTGTTGGCATATAATTGTTCATAGTAGTCTCCTATGTTCTTTCGTATTTCTGTGGTATCAGTTGTAACTTTTCCTCTTTCATTTCTGATTTTATTTATTTGAACTTACTGTCTTTTTTTCTTGGTGAGTCTAGTTTTGTTTATCTCTGCTCAGTTTTCCTTTTAGTTCATTTATTACAGCATTTATGTTCTTAATTATAATACTAATAGCTGCTTTAAGGTCCTTGCCTGCTAATTCTAATATTTTGGTCCACTCAAGTCAGTTTCCCTTGATTGCTTTTTCTTTGAATACGGGTCCTATGTTCTTGTTTCTTTTATGCCTAATAATTTTGGGTTTTATCTTGGACATTGTGTTGATATTTTATAGAAACTCTGGGTTCCTTATGTTCCTCTAAGCAGTACTAAATGTTTTATTTTATCAGGCAGTTAACTTGGCTGAACTCAAACTTCTGACTTTACCTTCCCTGCATTAGGCAGCAGTAAAAATCTCAGTTTAGTTCTGTTCATTTAGCGTAAGAGGACTGTTTGGTTTGCCCCGAACATGGGGTCAGTTAGAAAATTGGGCAGTTTATATGTAGAATATGAGGCTCTCGTCCTTCCTGAAGTTTTCCTTCTTTACTTTCTAGCTGCTGAGTCAGTTCTGATCTCTGTCCTCCGATTCTTCAACCACTGAAATTGCAGATTTCAGTCTGAATTTTAGCTGCTCTGCCTAGCACCAAGTAGGGCCTACTGTTAGATGAAAAACTGTAAAACAGGAAACTCAGTGCCATTCTCCTCTCCCAGGTGTCAACTACCTACAGTTTCTGTGAGCTTTTTGCTTATTCCCATATGCCTTCAGATTTTTTTTGTTGTTGTCTAGAGTTTATAAGTGTTGTCAATGGGATGATTGGTCTGATATAAGCTATTCCACTACTACCAGAAGGGGCACTCCCCTTCATTTTAGAGGAAGAATAATATTAATTAAATAATTATAAAAACAGATGTAAAGCTAAAACTTTTTTTGTGCTGCAAAGTACACAGTGCTGTGAGATATCATAATAGGGTAATTTGACTTAATCAGTGAGGTCAGGAAAGCTTTCCTTGAGGACATGGTGGGGAGAGCAAGAGAGTTACTAGACAAAGGGAAAATTGAAGATGATTCCATGTATTTGTTGAATGAATGAATAATAATCCAGCTTTCTCTGCATCTTGGCTTCTTTCTTTGCACATATTCTTATCCTCTTAATCTTTAATCATCTCTCCAGGCTTCTGTGATGATGAATGGGTATCTATAGCTATGGTCCTTATAAAATTATTCAGTGAAGCATGTCCTTCATGAAAATTTCTTGAGCCAAAGGACTTGTGGGTATGGACTATTTAAGTGGTATAGCAGGGTTCATGGCTTTATGGTCCATATGATCAACTGAGTTAAAAGGAAATCCCCCTCCCAATATCAGGTATTTAGAAATGCTGGGTAAAATATAACAACATACACATGGCTACACACACACAGACACACATACACGCAAATTCAAAACCAAGAAAGGCTTATCTTAGTTGACCAAAATGGAGAGGGAATGTAAAGTTAGTATGATGAATAGGAGTCTAATCTAAGAGGCTCTCACAGAGGAATAGGTATAGGCCTTAATAGCTGGGTGTGGCGGAGGTGGGTAAGGGAGACTTGATCTCCACCAAGGAAGGGGTACCCAGCCATGGACTCAGTACATGTGGAGAACTAAAACTGAATCATTTGTGTAAAGCCAGAAGCCATAAGGGGGAGATCCCCACATTCAGTGGAGAAAGAAAATTCCGTTACACTGTCCCAACAGAGAGGCAAGGAAATCTGCTGTCTACTCAGGGCTAGACATGGAAAGAATTCCCAAGTCCTTCAACTGAAGGAGCACACTGTATCTTGATCAAGCCAAATAAAAATAAATCCACATTTAGTCACATTGAATGAAACTGTAGAAACTCAAAGATAATGAAAGAATATAAAAGCTACTAGGGAGAAAAAACAATAAATATCAAGAAATGCAAATTGATTACAAACTCCTTATCAGCAAAAAGATGTCAGAATATAGTAGAGTAATATATATTCAAAGTGCTAAGTGAAAATAACTGTCAGCCTAGAAGTCTACACTTTAATGATCATTTAATAATGAGGATGTATTGAAGACATTTTCAAACATGCAAGTGTTGAAAGAGTTTACTACTCCCAGATTCCTCCTGAAAGAGTTACTAAAGATATACTTAAGTAAAAAGGAAATTGTGGCAAATTGTATTTTCCAAAAGGGGTCATAACAATATCTTCCATCTTACATGCTCTTCTCCAATGTTACCTAACCAGAGGTGGAGTTGAATTCCCTCTTCTTGAATCTGGACTGGCCATATGACTCTCTTTTGAAACCAGTAGCATCTGGTGGAAGTGATACCACTTCCACAAAGCCTTGACCTTTGAGGCTAGATCAGAAAAGGTCATTCAGCTTTCAACTGGTTCTTTGGGACACTTGCTCTGGAGGCTGCCAGGTACCGTATAAGTTTTCTGACTATTCTGAGATTTCCATGTTAGAGAGGTTTTGTGTAGCCACTCTGATCATCAGACCTCCCAGACATGCCCATTCTCCACTGAGTGCCATAGTCAAATTCATAAGATTCAGAAGAATGCCCTATCTGAGTAATATATATAAGGTGTATAATAAATATATTTTATATTTATAAAGAATATAATAAAATCTTGCTGTTTGAAGCTATAAAATTTTGGGTTAATTTGTTATGTAGCAATAGTAACTGTAATAAAATTGAACCCCGAAAGAAGGAGTGAAATGTATGAATCCATCATGAGCAAGGAAGCTTGTGAACAAATAAGTACTGACTTTTTCCTAAGTTGGATGAAGGTTGTTGAAAACAATGTGATGCTAAGATATTAGCAACAATAATATGGAAGCTGGTATAGAGTAGGGAAGAGGAAGGACTCATGATAAGACTTTCTATGGTCCTTGTATTTTTCAGAGATTGACTTTAGGCATAGTCAAGAAAAGAAATAGATTGTATAAGGTATGAAACAGTAGAGGGAAAAAAGAGAATTCAGAAAAATTCAACAAAAAGTAGAAAAGTAAAAGCTAAGAAGCAAAGAAATTCATGGTAAATAGAAAGCACAAAATAAGTCAGTTGAGACTAGTGCTCTTATAACATAATCATGATAAATGTAAATAAAATTAATTTCAGTTATCTAAATGACTATATATTAAAAAAAATACAGCCCAATGTTGCTTAAAAAAGATACCCAAGGCAAAACAACCCAAAGAAGTTAAAAATAAATGGATAGAGAAGATATATCAGTATATCAGGAAAAAAAAAAAAAAAGAAAGCAGGTGTGACAATATTAATATTAGGCAAAATGGAATTCTAGGTGTTTTACCCAGGAAACACTTGCACATGTGTACCAGGAGACATGTACAAGGATGTTCATTGCAATATTGTAATAATGAAAAATTTGAAAGAACTGAAATTTCTATCAGTAGGGAAATGTATGGCTAAATTGTGGAATATTCAGGGACTTCCCTGGTGGCACAGTGGTTAAGACTCTTCATTCCCAATGCAGGGGGCCTGGGTTTGATCCCTGGTCAGAGAACTAGATTCCACATGCATGCTGCAACTAAGAGTTCACATGCCACAACTAAGGAGCCCATGAGCCGCAACTAAGGAGCCCGCCTACTGCAACTAAGACCTGGTGCAACCAAGTAAATTTAAAAAAAAATTGTGGAATATTCATATCAGGACAATGTATAGCAATTAAATAAGCTAGATTTATTTGCATTTTCATGGCTATATTTTGCATCTATTTGAGTGAGAGAAATAAGTTACAAAATAACATGTTAGTGTGACATTTCTAAACATAATACATTTGCACTTCTAAGATTCCTTCTAATTCTGAAATCATCAAATTTCACATCAATAAGCTATATTTCTATGACAATATGCATTTGACTATCTGAGGAAGTATGCCCAGAAACAGTATACTTCAGTAACCTAATTACTATCATTAAGAGCAATCACTGTATCCTAAAGAATGAACACACTTGCAATAGAAGACAACTGTCTTCCTCTGAACAAGTAATCTGTAGAATTAAATATTTTGTAACTGTTCCCAGTATGCTCAATGCTATGTAATAAGCATATATGCAAAACTCTCTCCTTTTCCCTTGAGTTGCTTACAAGAAAAGAGATGTGGCAGAAAGAAGTACAGGTGTATGATGAGAAGAAGAAATGAGAGCTGTCTGGAAGAAGATGTTTAAGCAATAACTTTCTTCTAGAACCTATGCAGACCAGAATCCCTGTGCTGTAAATAACTAGACATTGAAATCACAAATGCCCTCAGATGTCAAATTCCACAGATATTTATTGAGAACCTACTGTGTACAGGGTATTCTACTTAACATGGTCATGAACACAGAGATGAGTTAGGAGTTCCAAGTTCTTTATAGACCTTTGGAAGATGAAGGTAACTATAAAACGAGGCAGGATAAGTTAAGGGCCATGAGAGTGATACAGAGGGCTTTGTAGCTTGAAAGGAGAGAAATTATTTTCTTTGGAGGGTTCCAGAATGGAAGCTGTTTCCACATTTGTAAATGTGCTCACTTCTGTTTGGATGATTAAAGGTGACAAGGCAGTTTCTTTGCTGTGCCATAGCTCTGTTTAGTATTTAATCCTCTTCCACTAAGCCCCGCACCCCACCCCCCCAGCCTTTCTTAAGAAAAGTATTTCTGTACATTAAATCTTTCAAAGCCTTTAATGGTGTTGCTGAAACAATCATTTAAGCATTTAAAACACACACCACATAGTACACTTATTTTAGAGGTAGCAGTGGTTAGCCACTGGAAACTAATCATTGGGTTTGATAAAGGGAGGAATTTTATGTTATGGCTTATGACAGAGAATGGAAAAATGCTTTAGTGAGATGAGCTGGCATTTAAAATTGGAGCACAATAATAGCAAAAAGTGCTGAAGTCAACGAACTGCTTAGAAATATGGTTACTATTTGCTGAGAGAGGCCTTTCAAGGTGGCCAGATATATGCGTTTGCAACCACAGTCAGTTCAGTTCTTCCCTAAACATGGGACTGTGACCCTGATTGATGTCAGTGAGAGTTATGTACTTGCAGAGAAAAATGTTTAGATCATCCATGAATCCAAGGCAAAAAGCAAATAGGTGTAATAAGAAACAAGTTTTAATAGAGTTACACGTTATACATAACTTAGGTTAGAAACCATGCGAAGGTGATGGTGATCTTTTGAGTCTTCTGGGCTTGCTTAAAAATTCTCCTTTTTTCTCCAAAGCTATTATACTCTGAATTGATTCTAGTCCACACAACTGAAAGAAGATAAAAAAGGTAGAGTGGGGTATGGAAGAGATTCTTAGCATTTGATTTATGACTTGGACAATATGAAGGAAATGGTCATGAGGATGAGAATTTCAAGGAAAAGTATCAGCAAGTGGAAGAGCCTCAGAAATTGACCTTGGGCAAATTGCTTTACCTCTCTGGACCTCATTGTCTTCATTGGTAAAACTAGAGTGTTAGAAGTGAGCCCTAAGGAATTTTTCAGCTTGAGAATTCAGTAAAGTAGACTAGTTAAAATGGACAATAGGACCAAACGTAGTTTTTGCTTGTTTGTTTTCTTTCCAGTTTCATTGAGATATAATTAACACACAATATTGTATTACTTTAAGGTGTACAACATAATGCTTTGAGATATATATGGCTCCCACACTAAGTCATATTCTCCAGTTTAGTCTTCATCAATAATGTGATATTTTGGTCTCCCTTTGCCGTATCCTCATCTTATTTCCCAGTATGTTCAGAATTTGAATGTGCAAGAAGAGTGCTGTTCATTTGGCTCTCTCAGACTCCAAAAGCTGGGATGCAGGGGGAAAAAATTGGCTTTGGTGAGAAGGGATTATTGGTTCCTCTGAATCTGGATAAGGCGATATGTTTCCTCTCAATCAGGAGATGGCACTAATTGTGAAGAACTAGAAATCCTTGAGGTATGGTGGAGTTTCAGGGATTCAAAATCATCTCAGTCAGGTAGGAGGCCAAATAATCAGCTGAGAATGAGTCATCAGGCATGGACTTGGAAAGTTAAAAGGAGAAAAGATTTATAATTGCCTCTATATGGAGTATGCTCAAGAATCCACTGAAAGAGGTTTAGAGGTGGGGACCAAGATGGCGGAGTAGAAGGACCCTGAGCTCACCTCCTCTCACAACCACACCAAAATCACAACTATTTTAAGAACAACCATCAGTGAACAAGACCAGGACCTACCAGAAAAGATCTTCTACAACTAAAGACATAAAGAAGGACCCACAATGAAATGGGTAGGAGGGGCGGATTCACGATATAATCAACTCCCATACCCACAAACTGGAGAATAATTATAGTGCTTCCACAGGAGTGAGTGTTCTGAGCCCCACGTTGGGCTCCCCAGCTTGGGGGTCCTGCACCAGGAAGACAAGCCACCAGAGCATTTGGCTTTGAAGGCCAGTGGGACTTAATTTCTGGAGTCCCAAAGGACTAGTGGGAAACAGAGACTTTATTCTTAAAGCACACACACAAAATCTCATATGCTCTGGGACCCAGGACAAAAGCAGTAATTTGATAGGAACCTGGACCAGACCTACCTGTGGTCTTGGAGAGTCTCTCAGTGAGGCGGGGGTCAGCTGTGGCTCACCGTAGGGACATAGACACTGGTGACAGCCATTCTGGGGAGCTGCTACTATGTGGACACTGGTGCTGGTAGGTGCCTTTGTGGAACCCTCCCTCTAGCTCAGTTCTAAGACCTGGCTGCACCCAACTGTTCGTTAGCACCTGTGTAGGGATGCCTCAGGCCAAGAAATGAACTGGGTAGGAACAAGCCCCACCCCTCAGCAGATGGGCTGCCTAAAGACTTCCTGAGCCCACAGCCACCTCTAGACATGCTTCTAGGCATGATCCTGCCCACCAGAGGGCCAGGACCCAGCTCCACACTCCAGGGGGCAGTCACCAGGTATAAGAAAACTATGATCCTACAGCCTATGGACCCAGCCTGACTACAGCAGGCCAGATCCTGCCCTGGGGCCAGCTGGGCCCTGTTCCTGCCCATTGTCAGGCAAACACAAGCTCTGGGATATCCCGGATACTGTACCCAACTGTGTCAGTAACCAGCCCCTCCCCACCAGTGATCTGACACAAGCTGTGGGATCCCTGGGCCCTGTAGCCAGACTCCAGGACCCAGCTCTGTAAGCCAGTAGTCCAGCACTAACCCCAGAACCTGACTTCACCCACCAGTGGGTAGACAACAGCCCTGGGGTCTACTGGACCCTGAGTCTGCCCACCAGTGAGCCAGCACTAGCCCAGAGGCCCCCTGGGGTTCAGCAGTCAGCTGCTTCATGACCAGGCCCAGCCAACCAGCAGCCAGAAGGCTCCGCACAAGGCAGGGCCTGGCAACCAAGTGGATTAGGGGCCAACCAAGACTACCAGACCACCCACATAGTCAGCCTCCCGCAACAGAAGGACCCACACAGCCCTCATAGGGGAAACCCCTAGAACATATAGCTTGGATGATGAGACGGGGGTGCACTGCTGGGACACATAGGACTTCTCCTACAGAAGGCCACTTCTTTGGGGTCAGGAAACATAATTAACCTACCAGATAAATAAAAATACAGATAGCAACTCAGGCAAAATGAGGCATCAGAGGAGCATGTTCCAGATGAAGGAACAAGATAAAACCCCAGAAGAAGAGCTAAGTGAAGTGGAGATAGACAATCTACCTGAGAAAGAGCTCAGGGTAATGATCATAAAAATGATCAAAGAACTTGGGAGAAGAATGTATGCACAGAGCAAGAAGTTAGAAGTTTTTAACAAAGAGTTATAAAGAACAACCAAACAGAGATGAAGAATACAATAACTGAAATGAAAAATATACCAGAAGGAGTCAACAGTAGACTAAATGATACAGAGGAAGGGATCAGCAAGATGGAAGACAGAGTAGAGGAAATCACTGACATTGAACAGACAAAGGAAAAAAGAAAAAAACAGAAATGAAGACAGTTTAAGAGACCTCTGGGACAACATCAAGTGCACTAATATTTGCATTATAGGGGTATCAGAAGGAAAAGAGAGAGAGAAAGAGGCTGAGAACATATTTGAAGACATAATAGCTGGAGACTTCCCTACCCTGAGAAAGGAAACAGTCATCCAAGTCCAGGAAGTGCAGAGAGTCCCCTACAGGATTAACCCAAAGGGGAACACACCAAGACACATAGTCATTAAAATGACAAAAATTAAAAATAAAGAGAATATTAAAAGTAGCAAGGGAGAAGCAACAAATAGCATACAAGGGGACTCCCATGAGGATATCAGCTGACTTTTCAGCAGAAACTCTGCAGGCCAGAAGAGAGTGGCATGATATATTTAAAGTGATGAAAGGGAAAAACCTACAACCAAGAATACTCTATGCAGCAAGGCTCTCATTCACATTTGATGGAGAGATCAAAAGATTTACAGACAAGCAGAATCTAAAAGGATTCAGCACCACCAAACCAGCTTTACAACAAATGTTAAAGGAACTTCTCTAGGTGAGAAAGAAAAGGCCACAGCTAGAAACAAGTAAAATCACAAAATGAAAAAGCTCATCAATAAAGGCAAACATAAAGGTAGGAAATCATCCATGCACAAAGCTAGTAGGACGGTTAGAAGACAAAAGTAGTAAAATAATCTATATCCGCAATAAGCAGTTAAGGGAGACACAAAACAATTAGATGTAAAATATGATATCAAAAACAGTAATCATGAGGGGAGGAGAGTACAACTGTTGGGTTGTTAAAATGCATTTGAAATTAACAGAGCAACAACTTAAAGCAATTATATATATATGCTGCTAAATAACCAGTGGCTCACTGAAGAAATCAAAGAGGAAATCAGAAAGTACCTGGAGACAAATGAGAATGAATACATGACTATCCAAAACCTATGGGATGCAGCAAAAGCAGTTCTAAAAGGGAAGTTTATAGCGATACAGGCTTACCTCAGGAAACAAGAAAAATCTCAAATAAACAACCTAACCCTATAGCAGATGAAAGCTCTTATATATAGAACAGATAAACAACAAGGTCTTACTGTGTAACACTATATTCAATATAGTTCAGGAGAACTATATTCAATATCCTATGATACACCATAATAGAAAAGAATATAAAAATGTGTATGTATGTATAACTGAATCACTTTGCTGTATGGCAGAAATTAACACAACATTGTAAATCAATTATACTTCAATGAAAAAAAGAATGGAAAAAAATAAAATATAGGTGAATTATATCACAATGAAGCTGGGAAAAAAGAAATAAAATAAAACATTATCATAACTTATAGGAAAAAAAAAAAGCCAAAAAGCCCCTAACCCTATACCTAAAGGAACTAGAGAAAGAAGAATAGACAAAACCCAAAGATAGTAGAAGGAAAGAAATCATGAAGATGAGAGCAGAAATAAAGGAAATAGAAACTAAAACAATAGAAAAGATCAATGAAAGTAAAAGCTGGTTCTTTGAAAAGGTAAACAAAATTGGTAAACCTTTAGCTAGACTCATCAAGAAAGAAGGGAGAGGGCCCAGATCAATAAAACCAGAAATGCAAAAGAAGTTACAACCAACACCACAGAAATATGAAGGATCATGAGAGACTACCGTGAACAACTCTACTGTGAAAACTGGACTACCTAGAAGAAATGGACAAATTCTTAGAAATATATAATCTCCCAAGATTGAACTGGAAGAAACAGAAAATATGAACAGACCAATTACCAGTAATTAAATTGAGTCAGTAATTTAAAAAATTCCAACAAGCAAAAGTCCAGGACCAGATGGCTTCACAGGTGAATTCTACCAAACATTTAGAGAAGAGTTAACACCTATCCTTCTCCAAATATTCCAAAATATTGTGGAGGAAGGAACACTTCCAAACGCATTCTATGGGACCAGCATTACCCTAATACCAGATAAAGATATCACAAAGAAAGAAAATTACAGAACAATATCACTGATGAACCTAGATGCAGAAATCCTCAACAAAATATTTGCAAACTGAATCCAACAATACACTAAAAGGATCATACACAGTGATGAAGTGGGATCTATCCCAGAGATGCAAGGATTTCTCTATATCTGCAAATCAATCAATGTGATACATCACATTAACAAATTGAAGAATAAAAAGCAGATGATCATCTTGATAGATGCAGAAAAGCTTTTGACAAAATTCAACATCCATTTATGATAAAAACTTTCCAGAAAGTGGGCATAGAGGGAACATATCTCAACATAATAAAGACCATATAGGACCTACCCACAGCTAACATCATACTCAACAGTGAAAAGCTGAAAGCATTTCCTCTGAGATCAGGAACAAGACAAGGATGCCCTTGTCTTGTTTTATTCATCATATTATTGGAAGCCCTAGCCCCAGCAATCAGAGAAGAAAAAGATATAAACAGAATCCAAATTGGAAAAGAAGAAGTAAAACTGTCACTATTTGCAGATGACATGATAATATTTGTAGAAAATCCTAAAGATGCCAGAAAACTACTACAACTCATCAATGAATTCAGTAAAGTTGCAGGATATAAAATTAATATACAGA